>NW_028270156.1:23038672-23677006 GCF_037043375.1 Chiloscyllium plagiosum
CATCGTATCATCCGTCGTCATTTCCGCCACCACAAAACGGACCCCACCACCAGGGATATATTTCCCTCCCCTCCCCTCCCCTATCAGCGTTCCGAAAAGACCACTCCCTCCGTGACTCCCTCGTCAGGTCCACACCCCCCACCAACCCAACCTCCACTCCCGGCACCTTCCCTTGCAACAGCAAGAAATGCAAAACTTGCACCCACACCTCCCCCTTTACTTCCCTCCAAGGCCCCAAGGGATCCTTCCATATCCGCCACAAATTCACCTGCACCTCCACACACATCATTTACTGCATCCGCTGCACCCGATGTGGCCTCCTCTATATTGGGGAGACAGGCCGCCTACTTGCGGAACGTTTCAGAGAACACCTCTGGGACACCCGGACCAACCAACCCAACCATCCCGTGGCTCAACATTTCAACTCCCCCTCCCACTCCATCAAGGACATGCAGGTCCTTGGACTCCTCCATCGGCAGATCATAGCAACACGACGGTTGGAGGAAGAATGCCTTATCTTTCACCTAGGAACCCTCCAACCACAAGGGATGAACTCAGATTTCTCCAGTTTCCTCATTTCCCCTCCCCCCACCTTGTCTCAGTCAAATCCCTCGAACTCAGCACCGCCTTCCTAACCTGCAATCTTCTTCCTGACCTCTCCGCCCCCACCCCCACTCCTGCCTAACACCCTCACCTTGACCTCCTTCCACCTATCGCATTTCCAACGCCCCTCCCCCAAGTCCCTCCTCCCTACCTTTTATCTTAGCCTGCTGGACACACTTTCCTCGATCCTGAAGAAGGGTCCATGCCCGAAACGTCGATTCTCCTGCTTCTTGGATGCTGCCTGACCTGCTGCGCTTTTCCAGCAACACATTTTCAGTGCAGTGGATGAGTCCTCACATGGCAGGAGAAGGCCAACTTTGGATGCACTAGTTTCTTTGGCAGTGGGTGCACATTGTTACATCTGGAAATGCAGTTCTCGTGGGTTCCTTCTCCTTCCACTATGGCTGCTGTTCCATCTCACAGGTTTCTGACCCTCTTCGTGCCTTGATAGATGAAGAGATGCCATGTTGAATGGTCAGCAGCTTTCTCCTCCGTCGATGAATGTGAAACATGAAGGCATATTTGTGAAGGTGCTGAATTGCACACATTATGAACTTTTCAAAAGAAACCATTTCTGTAAGTGCTTTCTAGAAAGCTACCTACCTACTTACCTTTAACCATAACTTCAGCCAATTTCTCATTATCTTCCCCCAAACTTTGTATCTGTTTTCCTGTGTGAAGCAAGTTTTGAGATGTTCCTTGAACATTAGGGTAATTCCAAGCCACAGTTGTACTAAAGCATTGGGCACATGATCGTGTTCACTGAAACTGTATAAACTTTAATAGTTCTTTCATTTTAAGTTAAACTTTTCAAAATTCTGGATGGGAAAAACAAAAGCATGGTGGCATCTTGGACTTTTTCTTTGCGAGACGTAAAAGGACATTTTTAAACTGTTGTATGATTGTTTTTCTTTCCCCAGTAAAGCCATACCTTTGACTGATTTCCTGCAGACCTGAAATGTTATGACCTTTAACCCTAGCAGTCGAAACTGAAATATTGCCTCCTCTGGGGGACTGAAAATTTTAGTTAGCAGTGAATGAATTTTCTGTTTGGTATTGTTATTTTGCCGATAGGGAAGTGAAATTCACAGGCCTCTCAGTTTACCTCTCCACTACTTGCACTGTCTACTGCAGATTTTGGATAAATTCACACTGACATTTTAACACGCAGCAATGCCATCCATGGCTTCATAGACAGGATGTCAGATCTCTGTATACCTCCAAAACCAAAACCTGGTTTATTAGATATAATTGACTGGACCTGAATTCCATGCCGTGCTGCAACAGATGGAATCTATCTTGGATTATCAGTGAAACATTTAAGAGAGCTTGTCTTGAGGGACAGGTGCCCATCAATGCTCTGGATTTCCACTGAGATATTTTCACCTAATTCTCTGGCCAAGATCCCTTGGGATTCATAGAATGGCAGTTTTATGATCTTTCCAATATTACTCTTCTTTAGTGATTACCCACCGATTTCCTAACGAACGTATTAGGTTAAAATTTTCTACAAAGGCATCTTATCATCAAGATATATGTTGCAGAAATTGTACTTTCCCTGGTACTCATACAGATTAGAAAACATTTTACTTCTCTGCAATACAGTCATCTCTAAATTATGGCACACCACTATCTGAGGTTGCTCTGCACTGTGATTAGCCAATGGCAGTTTTCAGTGATGATGCAGACTGACCGCTTGCAAGGTGCAGATGAAGTGCATCTCTTCAGTCTGCATGCAGACTTGGGCTTTCATGGCAACCACTTTTAATTATAGCAGGGAGTGTGCGGTTTTATCATCTGATTTGAGAAAAAGATTCCATAGAAAGTTTTAAAATTTCCCAGATATTCCAGAGGGACGTGGATATTTTTTCAGAAGTGACTCTCCGCCAGACTGGAGTTCCACAGAATAATGGTAGCTTAAAACTGTGTAAGACGGCCTTTTGGAAATAAGTCTTTCACATCTCCCTGACATTAACGTGCTCAGCAGACAGGTCAGAATCTTAGGTTATATTTGGCACTTTTCCCATCAATTCACCCGCATGTAATTAATTAATGTGCAACTCCAATCCAGCTGGTTGCTTAGTTTGTTAGGGAAAGCTCTGCAATATGCCTACAAAGCCAATGACCAGAATGAGAATCTCTCGCACTGAACAAAGAAATGATCATCTGGAAACGTACTAAAGTCTAATTGTTGCTCCTAGAATCAGATGCTTGTCATTTCTGTGTGGTTGACCCTCCTGTTCCTCTTAAAATAATGATGGGAGATCATGGAATTCCTGCAGAAATTCCACTCGATTATATTTGATGTGCTGAGTATTAACAAATGGGTAAATGTTGTTTTGGGATTTGTATTTATGTTACTATAAATCAAGAATTTTAGTATCCTGGGAGAAGTGAAAACACGAATTTACCAATCTAACTTGAATGAGACTTACTGAATTCATATTTGGACATTGCCCACACTATCTCCCCCACTGACTTTTTCTAGTGATTCCTTTAGTAATTCTTACTGTAAGTCTTCTGTGAAAGAACAAATGAATTTCTCAGTGGCTTCATTGCCAATCAGTGACAATTTAACATCTGGGAATATGGGAACTGTGCCTGTGTGTGCCATACAAATGAGTTTTATTTAAACATACATAAACTTTAATTTCCTTCAAACATTGCATAATGTGATATGAGTGCAAAAATTGTCTGCCTGTTTTTCTTATTTAGGTTATAATGGATCAATGGGTGGCAGTAAGGGCCACAAAACTCAAGAATTTTTAATCTAGCTCTCTAGTAGCTGCTGTCTCTGTTCAGCCAACAGGAGCAGGAGTTGAAATTGTTAATATTATGCACTGAAGTGATCAACCACTCACCAGCTGTCACATTCAACAAACGCACAACTAGAATAAGTACCCCTGCCATATCCAAGTCGCTGTTTCTCCTGGCAATGAGACTCATTCACAAAGCCTTGGGGAAAAAAGTACTCTTTATTTTCCCTCTACTAAACCATTGTGATTGAGACAGTAATGTGATCATGTACATTAGTCTATTTAAAAATGCAATCACATAATTATCCTTAAGTTTGTTTTTTAATGACACTTTTGGAAGTATTGTAGAATTGTTTAAAGTTTGAGTATCTTGAACAAAGCTGGAGAGCTTGAAGCTGCACTGCTGCATTTAAAGTAATTAAAAATTTGATGAGGCACATTAATATGACTAACAGCATGTTAACGAGCCTCTCGGTCGAACTGGAAGAGAGGGAACATGATAAACAGGAGGAATGTGATTAACGAAACATGGCACTAAAATGAATGAATTGAGCTATTGTTCTTTAGCTCGTCGAGAGATTTTCCCAGGGGACCAGACTGTTGGCATTGTGAGGAAGTTGCTAAGACTGGAGCATTTGCCTGGTTTTAAGCTACATTTCTTTGTTTTTGCTATCATACACTGTTACTTTTCTCATATACATAGATATACAAACAACTGAAAACAAGTCATGCCCCCACCGTTATATGGTACACTCTCCCTGCTGTGTTTTAATGGACCTTTCTGTTTATGCCAATTCATTTAACACTTCATTCAGTCCTCATAAATTGCAGTACGCTTCTTTTATTTTATCAGCACCTATTTTGCTTTAATTTTAGAGCCAGACTTTAACAGCATGTTTTTCAGACCACAGCTCTGTTCTGATTTGTGGCTAAATTGCAAACCTGGGAACATTGGAAGAAGCATAAATCATTAATCATTCACAGTGAACAAGGACAGCAGACACTAACACATGGTAATGATGCCCGTTGTTAGTTGCAGTCAATTTCCACACAAAACAGGAGACAACCTGTCCCAGGAGAAAGGAAATAATAGATACCCTCAATCTCAACAAGGAAGAAATTGTCCGTTTATAAGTGGCAAGCAGTACCAAAGAAAGGTTTTCTAATAAACATGTTTCAGTTGTATAGTGATCAGTTTATTTCTATACAATCGATGACACATCATTATTCAACCAGGCAAGGATCAAACAAATCTCAGACAGTCTCATACTCAGTCAGCAAGCGTACAAATTGTAATTTCATAGTTAGATAATTGCACATCATTTACATTCTCTCCGGTTGATGATCTTACTAGGAACAGGAATTATAAAGCTGCCCAATTTTAATCCTCTTGGCAGCCTCACTGTGATCACATGTCAACAAATACCAGTGGGGAAAGTGACCCACCTTGCTGAAAACAGCAAGAGTCTTCAGTAATATTGGAGCATCGCAGCAGGGGTAAGTCTTTATGTTGGTGGAGAACAACGTGAACTGACAACATTTGAAACCTGAAATAAAACCAGAAAATGCTCAAAAGGTCCAGCAGTTCAATTGACATCTACAACAGAAAGGGAAATGGTGCTGTTTGCTTTAACTCTTCAGTTCCTACTGTAGGATGTAGGTTCTGATGAAACATTGCACTCATATGTTCCTGCCATTAAGAAACTAATTGGCACTGCTGGGCATTTCTCTCCAATCCTCCTTCAGATTTTTGGTATACATTTTTTTTATTTCCAAATCAGACTGTTTTTTTCTGTTGTGACACCCAAGGAACTTGTGATTCTCAATTTACCCTCTTTCCCTGAATGGAAAAATGGTGATTTTCATTTGCACAGAAATATTCTTGGAGGTTTGGAAGTCCCCTTTGTACATTATCTGTTTTGATTCACGGTTCAGAAAATGCACTGTTTTCAGATTTGAATAAATGACAGAGTTAGAAGGTATTCTGTTGTCAGTTAAATAATCCAGAAAAGGACATCTACAAATATATTTCTAATCACACACTTAGTCTGTTGCTGCTGTGGTCTGAATTTAATGAAGCAGTATATTGTGACTGACGGAAAGGGGAAATAGGATACATGTTGATGATACAAAAATTAAAAGATGCAGCGTTTATAATATTCATTACAGGAAGATAGTTAAGCAAAAGTTTCTGCAATAACTTACTGGCCAAACCAAATTTGTTTCTTTGTTTCTGCAAAAACCTAACCCTGTTACCTCTTGCCGTTGTGTGTATTGACCTGGCTAAGCCAGCATTTATTTATTACCCGTTCCTAATTGTCTTTGAAAATGTGCTGGGTCACACAAACCCGTCTGCCCAGATTTTCACTCTGGTTGTGCAGAGACAGGACAATTTCTGGATTAATGAAACTTATTTTTAAAAATGGGAGACATGGGATTTTTCAGTCTGGAGGGGCCGGTAGATTTCAGGGATGGGACAGGCAACCGTATAGGCAGGCTAGATGACCTGCTTTGGGGAACTGGCATTCAGTACCGTTTAAAACTACGGAAAAAATACCTAAAAGATTACATCAACCCTCACCTTGCTTATACTGCATCCAATGACAACCCATCCCATCTCATGGCTCACAATCATGACTCCTCAGACATCCCTCTGTCTCCGTGCCCCCACCACATCAAGCTGTGACCCACCAAGTAATCCCTATGGCCCATCAATTTCCAATACAAAGCCATGCTCCTGCACCCATCCTACACCCCATTCTCTCAACATCAAGCTATGGTCCTCCACCACATCTGCATGGCCTTTTTGCAACTGCGTGCAAACTCACCGATCTATAACCACCACTCCATCACCCTTTGCCTTTACATTCACCATGTCAGCTGATTCAGTTGTATGGACCTTCATGTATGGACCTTCAGGCAGAGATGAAATGAAATGATGTTCCATAAAACAAAGTTCCAAGTGTCGATTACAAATTTCACTATATTGAAAAAACCCTTTTGTTTCATAATATATCACATATACATTCCTTCAATTAAATAATGCCTTGAAACACCAAACATTTCATTGCATAATCCCCTATTGGAGTACATAGTCCCACACTGGAGAATTGATGTTTTGGGCATAAGCCCTTCATCAGAAATGTGGGGGGTGGGGAGGGGGTTGAGAGAACTTCAGGTCCCCGTCCCACTCCGCCAAGGACATGCAAGTCCTGGGCCCTCTCCACCGCCAAGTCCTAACCACCCGACACCTGGAGGAAGGATGCCTCATCTTCTGCCTTGGGACCCTCCGACCACATGGAATCAATGTCGATTTCACCAGTTTCCTTATGTCCCCTCCACCCATCTCATCCCAGATCCAACCTTCCAGCTCATCACCACCCTCTTGAACTGTCCTACTTGTCCATCTTTCTTTCAACCAGTTCATCTTCCTTCCAACCTATCCACTCCACCCTCCACTTCGACTTATCATGATCATCAACCCCCCACCTGCATCTACCTATTGCCTTCCCAGCTACCTTCACCCTCCCTGGGTGCTGCCTGACTGGCTGTTCTTTTGCAGCGCCATACATTTCGACTCTGATCTCCAGCAACTGCAGTCCTCACTTTCTCCTAATATTTGTAACTATCATTCAAAATGGCAAGCATCCTCATGTTAACGGATAGTTATTCAGTACTAATCCTGCAATGGAAGCCTTGAGGCAGAAGTCACTTGCTAGCTTGATAGCTCCCTTCGACAGGTACTTCTAACAGTTTTGACAGGTTTGTGGACAGTTCCAATGAGCTTGACAGTTTAACGTTTTAGCATTTTCTATGCACATTTAATCGTTCCAGGGGCACTTGGAGTTCCCAAAGGTGTCCTGGTACTAGATCCAAAGGGGTATTGAATAAGCTGGGGATAGTGCCAGGTGGGGTCTCTGCTGCCATCTTTCTTCCATCCAATGAAGCCTGAGCTGGGTAGTTCAGGAAAGGAGTTCCTATCTAGATACTAACTGAGTCCCTTAAAGTCGGTATTTAACAAACTGCTATTGTTAAAATGCAGAAAAACAACATCAGTCACATTCTTTTCATCAAACTTTCTGCTACTAAATCAGAAAATTCCATTAAATTAGTCACCCTTTTATAAATCAGTGCTGGCTGTTAATTAACCTGTGAATATTTTCCCTTGATCATTGTTCCTATACTTCACACACCACTGATGTTAATCTGACAGGCCTGTAGCTTTTGGGATTGTCCTTTCAGCCATTCTTGAAAAAGGATATCACATATGCTCCTCCATATCAATGGAAGGTTCGAAGAGGAAGGTAAGTTCTTTTGCTATCTCCACTCCTATTTACCTTCAACAACTTGGGCTGCATACCACCCAAGACCAGATGACTTGCCTTTCCTAAGCGTAGCCAGCTTTTAAGTAGAATTATATATACACACACACACACACACAGACAAACACACAGAGGCACATATGCAAATGTCAGATGACTGCTACTTTTTACTCTGTGCATGTGTGGCACTTTGATATGGGAAGCATAAAATGTTTGTGGTCTGACATCTTTGTAAGGTGTAACTAATAGATGGCACTGAACATTACTTTAAATTCTATGATTAAAAACCATTCCACAAAGTCCTGTATTTTTTAAAAAGGGGAGGGGTTATGTTTTTTTTAAATAAAAACTCGCTCATGGGGCATTGGTGTCGCTGCCCATCCCAAGTGTTACTCTTGGGTACATGTTAGTGAGCTGCACTCTTGAACTGTTACAGTCCGTGGATCAGTATTTACTCAGAATTAAATTCTGACAACTTATTGGAGTTGATCTATAGGCTCAAAGTTCAATGAGTGAAAATTCAGAACTGGATCTCAAGACAATGGTTTTAACAGTTACAGCATCTGTATGAGGTTAAAGTTACACAGTTCAAAACCAAACTAGCATTAATGAGGTTAATCATCATGAGCAGTCAAGCCATGAAATTTAATATCTTGAGTTAACAATCGAAATGTATCATTTGCAGGATAAAGAAAGGAACAATTAAATGTATCATTGCGGAGGTTTATGCATCAATATTTTGCTTCTAATAGGTCATTGCCCTAAGACTGAAGCATCATACACATTCAAAACAGACACTTTTTAACTACACTCAGATGCTTGGATAGCTTGTGTCAACTCTCTTAGGGGCACAGTAGCATTTCTGGTATCACTTTGAAACATGTCAAATGAGATTGAGCCTAGATAAAACCAGAGTGAACTTTTAATGGAATCAGAGGGAATTAACAAATCAGAATGGGATATAAGCAACAAAGCTAAACTGCAGAAAGAGGTGAGATTTGACACAATTCACATAAGGATCAAATTTAGATGTTCTGCCTCCTCATTAATTGTTTACACATCTATCTAGAGTTGGGGAAAGTGTTCCCTTTAGTATTGCACACTGCAGTTTCCTGAAATGAGACACTTCACAAGAGGCAATTTCCTCTGCATTGCAAAAGCAATTGTAATCCCATTCTTGTATTGATCCCCTTTTAAGACCATAAGAAATAGGTACAGGAGTAGGCCATTCAGCCCCTAAAGCCTGATCCATCATTCAACAGGATCGTGGTTGATCTGACATTCCTCATGCTCACTTTCCTGCCCTTTCCTCGCAGCCCTTGGTTCCCTGACTGATCAAGAATTTATCTATTTCAGTGTTAAATATACACAAAGATTATGTTCCCACAGCTCTCTGTGGCAAGGATTTCCAATGACTCTCAACCCTCTGAGAGAAGAAATTCTCCTCATGTCAGTCTTAAATTTGTGTCTCCTTATTCTGAGACTATAGCCTTTGGTCTTCTACTCTCCCATGTAGGAAAACTCATCTCAGCATTTACCATGTCAATCTCCTTAAGAATTCTATGTTTCAATGAGATCACCTCTCATTCTTATAAGCTCCAGTGAGTAGAGGATCAACCTGTTCAGCTATTGCTCATGAAACAATCCCTCCAAACTAGGGGTTATCCAGTGAACCTTCTCTTAATTGTCTCTAATGAAAATAAAGAAAAGCACTCAGCAATCCAGATGTGGTCTTGTCAGCACCTTATATAGTTGCCTTAAAACCTCCCTACTCTTATACCCCAACTGCCTTGAAATGAGAGCCAATCTTCCATTAGCCTTCCTGATTACCCAGTGCAACTGTGTGCTAGCTTTCTGTGCCTCATGCACAAGCACCTCCAAAACCCTTTTATTGGAGCTTTCTGCAGTTTTTCTCCCATTTAAATAATACCCTGCACTTTTGTTCTCCCATTTATAAACTGTTGTGGTCCCAGCAATGGTTCCTGTGGAACCCCACTGGTCACAGGTCACTTAAAAAAATACCTTATTCCCACTTGCTGCTTCCTGCCCATGAGCCGATTCTCTATCCATGCCAATATACTACCTCCAACAGTGTGGGCTCTGATGATTTAATCTTTTGTGAGGTACCTTGTCATCTGCCTTCGGGAAGTCCAAATATAACACATCCACTGGTCCCCTTCTGTATGCATTGTTTGAGACCGCCTCAGTAAACCTGAATAAATTAGTCAGACACTTTCAATCTTACTGTATTGGAGGCAGTCCAGAGAAGGTTCACTAGGTTGATTCCAGGATTGTCTTAAGAGGCTGAGTAGGTTGGGCCTGCACACATTGTAAATTTAGAAGTTTGAGAGGCAGCCTTATTGAAAATCACTTGGCCTTTTGAGCCTGCCCCATCATTCAATATGATGATGGCAAATAATCCAACTCATTGCCTTGCTTCTGCTTTCTCTCCATATTCTTTGAGCTCTTAAGCAACATGAACTGTATCTAACTCCTTCCTGAAAATTTACCATTTATATCTAATGTAATGATAAACATAACAAGGAAAATATCCGGTCTCCATTCCTGATCTTCGATTAGTTTTATAATCCCAAGAAGAGTAATGACAGGGATTGCGATCGCACATTACAGAATACTCCCACTCATGGCCATGTTCAGTAACTAAAGACTCATGGATCCACAGTAAGGAGAGAATGTGGTCCAGCTGTGATGCTCCCATGGCTGAACAATTTGGCCAAACTTGTGATCTGGGTTCAGACAAATGAAACGAAGACCTGGCAAACCTCTTGATAAGTTTCCAGTGCTCCGATCCAACTCAGTTTATACAGCTGAAAATGGAACTCCAGTATGCTCTGAATTATCATCTCAGACTTTTACTGGCTTTGTCCTATTTCTTTCCCAAGCATTCGGAAATTATATTGAATTATTAAATGGCAGGTAAACATTTCAGCCTGTGTTTGGAAGGCAGACAAACAGATTCATAAATGGCATTTGTTCTTGAAGAATATTCATGATAGGTTTGAGAGGAAATCTTGTTTACATTTTGCCTTTAGTAAATCAATTAAGGGGAAAAGTCAGTTTACTTGCTTAGCTGCTGTCATTAACAACTGCAGCTGGTATTTTCTGACGTAGGCATTATTACTGGAGTGATTCAATTACAGACTGGCATTAGCAATGAAGCACATCAGGTTATCAGCCAAGCCGGGTGTGCACGCCAGGTATCTCTGCTTAATTAACCATTTGCCAAGCCAACTCAGTGGGAGAACAGTCTGTGCACGCAAATGAAACTACATTTGGGAACAGTGCAGCTAGTTCCTGTTAGTATTAACTTTTAAATTTACAAGAAATTTCAAGTCTTGTTACTCCTCAGCTTAAATGATGCTTAAATAAGTCCTGCAACATATTTAATTCTGTGAATTTGCCAAGGCATTACAGTTAATCCGAGCAGAATTATTATTCTTGAACTGCAAAATGGCTGTATGTAACTGTTTAATAAGACATGCCATTTCCACAGGGACTATTAGGGAACGAAATCGGCTTTCCTTACGTGGTCTGGCTTACAAGTGACACCAGTCCTCCACCACAATGACCCTCTGAAAAAGCCTAGAAAGCAGGCAGCTGTGTCAGAAAACTCAATGCCCTTCGCACAATCTGCAGTGGTTCCACAAGGAAGCTCATCAGCACCTTCTAGGGAGTAATTAGGGGTGGACAATAAATGTTGGTTTAGCCAATGACCCCCACATCCTATGAATGAATAAAAATACCTTTACTTATGGTGCATGAATTATTTTGAGAAGTGGGCACTGAAACTACTTTTCCAGAAACTAAGGAAGGTAGGTCCTAAATCCCCAGGGTTTATGAAGCTGCTCTCAGTTGTTGATTTCTCTCCAAATGACATGGTAGTCACAACTAATAAAATGTACATGAGGGAAATTAAATTTCAAATAAATCAAAATTACCTCCTGCATTCATTTTGCAACAGAGAAAATATAGTTTAATTGCTGTTTTTTGCTGCTTAGGGTGAAACATTATAATTAATTTGTCTGGTACTGTGCCATACAGATGTTAATGAACTGCAGCTGTACTTATTGACTGATTCAATAAGTCTTCGAGCAGTGAATCTCTTGAGTATTTGCTTTTGGTTCAGGCTTTAACAGTTTCAATGAGAAAAATAATCACAAATAAAGCACTATATAGAGACCATGTTAAATTTCAATTTTCATAATGAAATATTCTATTACTGGTATTAATTAATCAATTAGTTTTGAAGGAATTGCTTATGTTCCTATGATACCTTATGGTATGGAAGTGCTTTCTTGTGTAATTTAATGATAAGGTGTATATAGATTCATTGAATCCCTACTGTGTGGGAGCAGGCCATTTGGCCCATCGAATCCTCACTGACCCTTGGAAGGGCATCCCACCCAGACACAAGTCATCTTGGTAACCCTGCATTCCCCAGGGCTAATCCACCTAATTTACACATCCTTGGACAATGGCTGATCCACCTAACCTGTACATCTTTGACTGTGGAAGGAAACCTACGGAAACACTGGGAGAATGTCTATGTGGAGTTTGCACAGTTTCCCAAAGGTGGAAATGAACCCAGGTCCCTGGTGCTGTGAGACAGCGGTGCTAACCATTGTGCCATCATGCCATATATAAATGATGGTATGTACTGATTGTATTTAAATGGTTCTCTAAACATGGTGCTATATAATGGTGGTATGCAAATAACTGTGATTTATAGAAGTGGCATAAAATCAGGACCCAGTAATTATATATAAAGCTCGTGTGGAAAAGTGGTATGTAAGCATTTATAAACGGTGGTATTTATTACCTTTACGAGTATAGTGACTTATGTTTGAACGGGCTTGCACTTTTCCACAGTAGATCACAGCAGTTATTCTGCTGAAGAAATTAAGGCTGCTTTCTCTTTCCGTTTTTGTAACCAATTGGCCAGCTAATAACAATGACCAAGGATGTATTCAATGATCTTGCATTTTAGTGTCAACCTCAGTCATTTTGTGGGATAGTATAATAAATGAGTTACATAAAAGGCAAGCAAAGATCGAATACTAGAAATTTGGATGAAAGTAAGGCAGACTTTAATGGGATGAGGCAGAGACTCTCCACAGTAACTTGGGAAGTTCTGCTAATGGGTAAAACTGAGGAACATTGGAAGGTGTTGAGAGAAATAGTTCAACCACTGTCTAGAGGTCTTTCTGCCAAAGTACAATGAGGATCCATTCAGATGTCAGACACTCTTGTTGCCTCAAATGTAAACGTATATAAATAGTGTCCCGCAAAAGTAAGAAATAACTCTGGCCTTTACAACTGCAGGGAATGTCAGTTCCGTGTTTTGTTTTTCTTAATATGCAGAAATTGGAGAGATCTGCTCTAGAACCTGTTTATGTACTTGAAGATTTTTTATGAAGTTGTCTTTTTGCCATAAAAAAACACTCAATGCTGTGCAGAAGCAGTTTGTATCCATGTGATTGAGACACTGCACCTCACTTTTTAAAACAAACAGCCATGAACATCTAAGGAGGTAAGGGGCAGCATAAGATTAAAAGCAAGGATTTATAAAAATGCAAAGAACGTTACCAATCCCACAGAACCACCAAAGGGCCACAAAGCAGCTTATGAAAGTGGTTACAAATGATTATGAAAAGAAACTTGCAAGACAATGAGATTTCACAGTTACGTAAAGGGAAAGTACAGTCTTGGCTCACTGAAGGCTGAGACTGGGAATATTGTCTGTGAACATGGGGTGAAATGAGCTGCCAGAGGAAGTGGTGGAGGCTGGTACAATTGCAACGTTTAAGAGACATTTGGATGGGTATATGAATAGGAAGGGTTTGGAGGGATATGGGAAAGGTGTGGCAGGTGGGACTAGTTTGGGTTGGGATATCTGGTCGGCATGGACAGGTTGGACCAAAGGGTCTGTTTCCATGCTGTACACCTCTATGACTCTAAATGGTGGACATGCTGAATGTTTATTTTGTTTCAGTATTGACCGCAGAAAACTAGGATAGCTTGCTATAAGTGCCAAAGGAATTAACAGAGGATCAGGGGCAGGGTCTAAATAAAATTAGCTTAAGTAAATCATCAATAATGAGGAAATTAGTGGAATTGAAGAGTGACAGATTCCCCAGAGTGTTAAATGAGGTAAGAAAGCACATTGCCAATACCATAATCATAATCTTTTAATAGTTCCTTGGATTCATGAGTTGTATCTCTGGATTGGAAATTTGCTTACGTCGCTCACTATTTAAGAAAGATGATGGAGGGAAACCAGGGAATTACAGACAGTTAGCCTAACATCTGTATTGGGGAAATCAGGGGAGTTGAGGATTGAGTGATCACCTCGCAAAAATTCACTTAATCTGGGAGAGTCAGTGTAGATTCATGCAGGGTAGGTCATGCTTGATGAACGTCAGAGTATTTTTTGAAGAAGTAACAAAGGTAGTGGAGAGAGGTAAGTTGATAGATGTTATTTGTATGGACTTCCAGAAGGCTTTTGATATTAGCTAAGATGGAAGCCCATGTAATTGAGGGCAAATCATTGACATGGATTGGTTGAGTAGCAGGAAACGGAGCTGGAATAATAGTTAAGTACTCAAATTGGCAGTATGCGACGAATGGTGTACAACAGGGATCTGTGTTGGAGTTTCAATTATTCACATTGTTCATTAGTGGTTTCAGAAAGTGTCAAATATCCGAATTTGCTGATGATGCGAAATTGGGCAGAGTTGTAAAGAGTAGGGAAATCTCACTGCAACTGCGTAAGTTGCTGGTGGCACCATATCTGGAATACTGTGAGCTGTTTTGGTCCCTTTATTTACAGAAATATATCATTTTCTTTGGAGGCAGTTCAGAGAAAGTTCGCTCGGATGCTCCCTGATATGGAGAGATTATCTTATGAGCAAAGATTAAACTGATTGGGAATCAACTGGAGTTTAGAAGATTGAGAAGTGATCTCATAGAAACATACAGGATTCTTAAGGGGCTTGACAAAGTAAATGCTGAAAGGATGTTTCCCCACATGGGAGAGTCTAGGACCAGAGGGCATGGTCTCAGAATCTCTTCTCTGGGATGATGGAGAATCTTTGGAAATCCTTGCCTCAGAGCTGTGGGGTCAGAGTCCTTTCGTGTATGGATGGATTGTTAGTTATTAGTGCAATTGAGGGATATGGGGAAAGGGCAGAAAAGTGGACATGAACGTTGGATAAGCCATTATCCTTCTGAATGGTGGAGCAGGCTCTAGGGGCTAAATGGCCTGTTTCTCTTCCTACTTCTTATGATCACCATTTCAGGCAGTGAGTTCCAGGTTCCTTCCATACTCTGAGTGAAAACATTTCTCCTCACCACACCTCATAGGTTTCCACCTTAAATTTATGCCCGTTGATTATTGATCTCTGTACTTACGATAAAAGTGTCTTCATATCAATTTTATCTCTGGACGTTATAATCTAATCCATCTCTATCAGATCCCCTTTCAGCCTTCTCTGCTCTGAGGAAAATAATCCCAGTCTATCCTAATCTTTCCTCGTAGCTCAGTACCTCCAGCCCAGGCAGCATCCTGGTTTGTATCTGTCTTCATGCGTTCACATCCTTCCTCTAACGTGGTGACTAGAACTAACTCAATACTCAAGTGTGGCTAACCAGTGTATTGTTCAGTTCCAGTTTAGCCGCTTTGCTCTTGTATTCTATACTTTCGCTAGTGAAGGCAAGCGCCTTCTTAACTATCTTATTTTATGTTCAAATAATGCTTGGTATTTTTTTAACCTGCTAACTTGATGTTTCAGGAACAAAACACTATTGAAGGGATAACATTACAAGATCACAGATTAGTGGTGATTGCTTCTTGGGATTTGTTCATACGGAAACAACAGTCTGTTACAATCATGTTTGTTAATATTTATATTCATTCATTTATTTTATGTTCATGAAACTTTAAAAACTGATACGGTTCGTTTTGATTCCATGGGCTGTCAAAAAATATTGATATTTCTGCAGCTTTCACTTAATTGGAAAAGTGTGAGCCCATTCTGAATCCTGGAAGATTATTCTACCTAGGGAGCTCTGACAAAGACTCATTGAAAACATTGCAAGTTAGCAGCAGGATTATGTACCAGGGGCAGCTGGCATTGAGCCTGTATCTACACAGCTGTAAGGCGAACATTTGTCACACTATGCTGCTGGTGAGGCTTTTGCCCTTTAAAAAAAATTGCCATTAAACAAGCAAGGACCTAAAGCTAAGTTGGTTGCCAAAGGGGCTGCAGCTTTGTGATGTTTGTTATTTCAAGACTGCCTGATTATAAATATCTGTCCAGCCTTGTGGACAGACAACAATTGTGGACAGACAACCATTACAACAATTTAGATTTGCCATGGCAATAGGAAATTGATTTGAGGCAGTTGCCCGCTGTTATCACACAAAGCTGATAACATCAGTTTCCATGTCCAACTCTTCTGATTGGTATTGATGTTGAAGACTTGTCTGTTATATTTTATTGGGATGGTTCATTTGAGCAGTACTGATCATGGAACAAAAGAGAGGCAGCTGTTCTGTGGGAAATAATGAGCGGGAGATAACGTTCGTAGATAATTAATGAGGCTGGGAGTACAGGGCGATTAATAAAGATTGGTCTTATCAATCACAATGTATATTGCAAAGGTTGTGTGTTCAAATGAAGACTGCCATTTCTAATTAAAGTATAGAAACTGGAAGTTCTGAATACCTGAAATAAATACTGGAAATTGCAGAAAATACACTTTAAGTCTGTTAGCGTCTTAAGCCTTGTGTGATGTTTAATGACGTGAACCATTTTTTCTCACTTATTTTCGATTTCTGATGAAAGGTCTACATCTAAACTCATAATTTTACCTTGCAGTTTTAAAAACAAATCTCTTGGACCTCAATTTCTAGCATTTTTGTTTGTGTTGCTTAAATGTCTACTCCAGTTTAGCCTCTTTGCACTTCAGAGCACTTCAGATTAAGCATTATATTTTCATTACAATAGGCTGTGGCTCCAAAAGCACTAGCTAGTGAGCATAAAGTTCAGAAAGAGGATTCCACTCTCCATTCTGAGGACATACCAAAGGCCCCAATAATCTTGTTCTAAAGAAGGGTAAAAGATCAGGCAGGACTCCAATTGCTGATTGCTTTGTGGAGCATGTTGTGATGGAGACTCTGAGATCCACATTTTATTTTAAACATTTATTTTATGTTTGGATTTTGAATTAGTGACATATGGGCTTTTTCTGTGTGTCTGAAAAATTTACTGATCAACATGTGGGTGATTTTTTCTTAAAGAAATTCTGGGAGAAGCTGTCAGAATGAAGAGGTTTTTGTTTATGATAGGAGGGTTAATGAACAAGCAAGTTGAACATTTGTGCTTCAAGGCTTCTGTTAAAATTCTGTTAAGCCTAAGGGAAAAGTATTTTTCTTTTTGGGTTTCAGTTTGGAGCAATTCTGCAGAAGCAGTTAGATGAAGATTGATGTATAAAGCAGAGCTCCTGAGAAAGTGAGATGGTAGTAAAATTGGATTATCTTTGAGGAAGGAGTTAGTGATGTTATTTGAAGCTGAGAATGTTTAAACCCAGGTGGATTAAAGCTCCAAGAAAAAGCTGGGATTTGAAGTCAGACCAATTGAGAAGTTAGAATAAGAGGTTTTCTCTGTGAGTACTGGAGGGGTACTTTGAGGTACCATCAAAGGAATGTCTTGGGATTATATTTCTGTGACCACCTTTGTTTCAAACCAAAACAAAACAAAATGTGACCTATTAGGCCATATTTCTGTCTGGTATTTGATTTGTCAAGTAATCACATCAGCTGGGATCTTAACAATGTGTGTTTGTGTCTCGGCTGTGATGCTATCTATAGCAGAATACTGCCATGAAAAAAGAAGCATGTCTTGAAGGTGCTGGTGTTGGACTGGGGTGGACAAAGTTATGTCCTGATTTTGCTGAAGCTCCTCGATGCTGCCTGAATTGCTGTGCTCTTCCAGCACCATTGATCCAGAATCTGGTTTCCAGCATCTGCAGTCATTGTTTTCACCCCAAAGTTATAAGTCATACAACACTAGGTTATAGTCCAACAGCCAATAGGTGTCCAAATAAACCTTTTGGACTATAACTTGGTGTTGTGTGATTTTTAACTATGAAAAAAGAGGGCACTTAGGAAAAAGACCGGTAGTTGCTGGCTTCTGTAGAACTACAGCCCTATAGCTTAGCAGGAGGCAGCACTTTCAAGAGCAGAGAAGAGAAAGGGGGAAATGAGACATGTTTGATATGACCAGTTAGTGGTCCCTCAGCAAAATCACTCGTCAAATGAACTGCACACTGCTATCAAAATGCAGGTATGGTGGGCTAACACATTTTGTGTATTTCAGGTGACTGAAACATGTACAGTATTTCATCGTTACTTACTTGCCAGAAATTTTCTCCCCTGTAGCTTTGGCAAATGTTTGGCAGAAATCCTTTTTACTTGTGAAAACAGAGTTTTCATTAAACATCTGCCAAAATTGCGAGTTTGTCCCAAACTGAAATATGATTAAAATATGAAAGAAGTCAATAGAAATTCGATAGCTGCAGTTTTGAGATTTAGCAGGCACAAGAATGAGATCAGACTGATAAACTTTTAACCGAATATTCATAGTACAAAATCATACAAATGAACTTGTGTTCTCAAAGCCCAAAATGACGACAGTATCTTTTCCAAGTTACAGATACAGGGATTACTTTGTTGAATTTGTTTGCTTTTCAGTCCTTCCTTATTTTGATTTCTTATTGAAATTTATTCTGTTTTGGAATGGGAATCTATGTCAGTACTGGCTAAAATACAGCTGTCAGTCACTTCACTTCCTCAGGAAAAATCCAATGTTCATTAAAAATAAAAGCAAAATACTGCACTTGCTTCAAACCTCAATAAGAACAGTGGAGCTGGAAATAATCAATGTCTGGCAGAAGCCATGTGAAGGTCGGTCATCTCAGTCCCACAGTATCGCTGCTGGAGTTCCTCAGGGTAGTGTGCTAGGCCCAAATGTCTTCAGCTGCTTCATCAATGACCTCCCCTTCATCAGAAGGTCAGAAGTGGGGATGTCTGCTAATGATTGCACAATGCCAGCACCATTCATAACTCAGATACTGAAGCAGCCCATGCCCAAAAGCAACAAGATTTGGACCATTTCCAGGTTTGGGCTGACAAGTAGATTTGCACCACATGAGTAGCAGACAATGACCATCACCAACAAGAGAGAATTGAACCATTGCCTTTTGACATCGACTGGTATTGCCATTGAAAGAAAAGTTAGAAAGTGGTGGGATTTATGCTGATGAGAAAGCTGGGGAGGAACAAATAGAACAAAACAGAAGAGAAGATCAGGGAGTGGTTAGAGGGCAAGAGAGTCAAGATTAGAGTGGTGTTGGAATAGCACAGTAGGTCAGGCAGCGTCTGAGGAGCAGGAAAATCGACATTTGAGATTAGTTAATGTAGGTGTCACAAAGAAAAGCAAAATTACCAGTGACAGGTAGGTTAGGGCACCTTTCTTCACTGTTGTATTCAATTCTGGGCACCACAGTTTAGAAAAGGCGCAACAACTTTAGAAGATAAGATTTATAAGAACAGTCACAGGATAAAGGACTTCAGTTACGTGGATAGATTGGATAAACTGGGGCTGTGTTCCTTGGAGAAAAGGAAATTGAATAGAGGAGTCTTAAAGATGTGAGGGGCCTGGATGGAGTTTGTACAGAGTAACTGTTCCTGTTGGTGGAAGAATCATGAGGAGCTGATTTTAAGATGATTATCAGTGATATGAGGAAAATCCTTTTTACACAGAATGTGATTAAGATTTGGAACTCCTCTGGTTTTCAAAAGGGAATTGAATAAGTATATGGACAGAGAGAATTTGCAGGGCAACAGAGGATGCAGAAACGAGTTGATCTATGATTTCTATGAGAGTCTACAACTTGGATGAAAAATTGGAAAAGTCCAGACTGTTCTCCTTGGAACAGGGAAGGTAAAATAATGAAGAAATTGAGTTTTTAATGATCATGAGAGAATCATTTGGAGAGTAAATAGAGTGGATGTACATTCAGCCATGAATAGCGGAGGAGGCTGAATTGCTTACTCCTGCTGCTTGTTCTTCTAAAACAGAAAAGAGTGTCAAATCTTGACAGCAGATCTCCTGTGAGAGAAGCTACAAGCAAGACAGACTATCGACAGACAAAAAAAAGAAATCCTTCGGGTGAGTGAGTAAAATCGTTGGTAAAAGATCCAGAAGGGAGATGAGAAGGAACATTTTCACCGACAGTTGCCTGGACGAGAAACACTGTGCCAGCTTATTTCATACATAGGGCATAATCATATAGGGGTCTGAGCGACCTTGGAAATGGTACGATGTGTGACAGAATCACTCAACAAATACAGCAAGACCCATCTTGGCATCGAAGGCATTTTGTGGCATTGTGTATGTTTTTTCACAAGGGGTGTTATGAGATTCTTGTCAAGTTAACATGACAATGCGCCTCATTAATATTCATTCTTCCTTCTTACCAAACGTGCCAAACAAGCTCAATATCAAGAAAACTCGACAAGGAAGCCAGAGTAAGTTCTTTGTAGATTCAGCTGGTCACTTGCTACAAACAACATTCATGTTGAAAGCCAGGCACCATACCCTGTGAGCACTGGCCACTTGCAACTCGAGGACGTTGGTATAATGGGTTAACTTCTAACAAACCTCGGCATATCTCCAATCCACTTTTAGGACCTTTCTGCTCGTCAGTGCCTCATTAGGAGCTGCACTGACAACAATCATTGGAATGCTGCAGCAAGAATACTGTGTGCTAAGGGACATATACCCAGCTCAGGGACTGGGCCAGGCTGTATATCGGACACTTTGCTTGTTCTCACAGTGCACAGTCACACTGAGCTGACCTGGAAACGCACTGCAACCTTGCTCTGCCTTGCCTTTTTTGTATTGTGCCCCCCAGCCAGAGAGATCTGATTGATATTACTGCTGTGTTGCCTTGCCATTGAATGTAGGCATAAAACAGGAAGTTTGTGATAACCTGGACTCAGTCAAGTCAAGGGGGAATAGCCTTCCCTCAGAGAATTTCAGCACTGTAGGTAAGGGGCAGCTTTGATACAAGTCCAGGCCGTACTTGAGATAGTCAGGCCACACTCCTTATAAAAGATGAGGATCCAAATGACAGGCAGCACTGCACCTGTCTTGAATCTTTCTTCCCTTTTGGACTCTGTTTTCCTTTTGGGATGAGAGAAAGCAGGGAGATAGAAGTGGGTAGAACAGCTATTACTGTTGATGCAGATGGAGGGACGTCTTGAATGAGTAAGTAGCCAGCATAGAGAGCGTGAAGGTGTCAGGGTTGGGTGGGGGGGGTGCTGGGGGGGGGGGGGTGAGTGCAAGTGGAGTGGATGATGTGGGTAATAGTGAGAGTGGGAGAGCATGAGCTTTGGTGGGAGATGGATACAGTAGCATAGAGTGAGTTTGAGGTATCAGACAGAAAATGATGGAGCCAAAGGACATTGACCTTCTTCCCATGGTGCTGTGCACTCCTCTAGAGAGCAGAGACTGCGCTGACCTAGGTGACAATCTCCACCTAGGCTGGAATGGTCTGCTGTCATGGTGTCCACTGCTGGTCCAAGGGAAAGTGGAAGTCCCACCTGTGGACCACCCGTCCAGCAATGCATCCGAGACCCCAGCATAAAAAAGACTGTGATTTCCCCTTGCCTGTCACATCCACAACAAATGCCAGCAACCGTGCAGGGCAGCTCCACACTGACAGTGTTTGTCTGCATGCACAGTGGGATTTAAAAGATGGTAAGGTGTAAAGGATACTGGTGAATTCCCAAAATATCCATTGTGTGACAAATTCTTACAGGAATGGTGCATGGAAAGGTGAGGTGGAAATCAGACTTGAAAGACACTGTAAGGGTGCGATAGGTGATTAATGAGGTGGGTTTGGCAAGATGCGGCTGCAGCAATTGCTGGACCTTGTGGTAAGACATCATCCAAAAAATTCGACACAAATCAGAATTCGCCAAAACAAATGTAATATTCAGCCCATTACCACCAAACCAGGTTGTACAGCGTAATTGAAGAAGAGATTTGTTCCGGTAAATGGTCAAAAAGTGAGGATATGGGACTAAACATGATTGCTCTTTCAAAGATCCAGCATGTTCCCAATGGGCTGACTAGACTCCTTCTGTGCTGAGCATTTCTATGATTTTTATAAAGCCTATGATTTCATTTATTAAAATTTTAATTGCAAGATATGAGTTCTTTAAGTCTTATGCATTTCCTTTCCACTCCTGTTCCAGTGAAAGAACTGAAACAATGTGCCTTTTTATTCTATACAAAGATTGTTCTCTTTATCTGATGATTGAGTGCTCTATTACAACCTGTCTCAAGCCTTTTCCTTCCGAATTGTCTGTTAAACTCATCACTTCCCCTCGAACACTGCCCTAGTGAGTGTCTCTCACTGAGATCCCTTAATGGTTTCTTTTGTTAAGTTATGACCTCTTGGGAAATTCATACAAGCGCACATGCTGCCTGGTTGGCTGCAAAATTTAGACATTCTTTTTCCAAAGATACATTCTTCTGTCTTTGGACAGTGTGTGGTTCATTAAAGCTTGATAATGTTCTGCTTCAGTTTGGAAAGCAGCATCTGAGTCCTCGGGCATCTCCAGCTACTGCTTGCACCTGCTCAAGCACAGAAAAAATTTTGTTTTTCTTGTTGGCTTGCATGAGTTGTATTACTTTTCTCTATCAGATTAAGTGCATTTTTATTCTCATTCATTCTTGTTTCCATCTGCTGGGTTCTTTTTTAGGGAAAACTTTTTTTTTCAAAAAAGCATGGATATATAAAATGTTCCCACTTTCTCAGCTTGCCCTACCCCGAACTTATATTTTTTCTTTCTCTCCGAATCTCACTTCTTGCCTTTTCTAAGCTATCTTTCACAAGAGAGGAAATTTGAAGATTACAAAGGAAAGTGAGCAGGAAAGTACCTGATGGAGGAACTTATTCAAGAGATTGAATGTCTTCCTCCTGCTTCTATTTCTTGTCATGTCCCTATTCCCGCTAAAGTGAAAACCATTGAACTTGTCCCCATATTAGTCAGTATTGTTAATTGTTTTACTCCTTATGAGTTCAGAAGAAATAGAAGCAGGAGGAAGACATTCAACCCCTTGAATATGTTCCTCCATCGGGTACTTTCCTGCTCACTTTCCTTCTGTAATCTTCAAGTTTCCTCTCAAACTAGCAATCCTTGACACCACAAATTACTGTTCCATCCCTAACCTCCCTTTCCAAGGTCCTTAAGCATTTTATCACCTCTCAACTCTGTTCCTACTTCTGTCAGAACTCTATGTTTGAATCCCTCCAATCAGATTTCTGTCCTTGCCACAGCACTGAAATGGTTCTTAGCAAAGTCACAAATGGCCTCCTGACAAAAAAAGAATAAATTCTCCTTACCCTTCTTGCCTGCCTTTCTTTTTAACTTGGTCATTCAAGGGACATGGATGCTGCTGGCTAGGTCAGCACTTATTGTCCATCCCTAATTGTCTTTGAGAAAATGATGGTGAGTTGCCATCTTGAAGCATTGCAGTTAAAGCATTGGTGAAGGAACATGGTGATGTTAGGAAGGTTTCCAAGATTTTGACCTAGCGACAGTGAAGGTGTGGCTACGTAGTTCCAAGTCAGGAGGGTGAGTCGACTGGAGAGGAACTTGTAAGTGGTGATATTCTCATGCAACTACTGCCCTTGTCCTTTCACGAAATAGTGATTGCAAATTTAGAAATTGTTGTCAGAGGAATTTACAGTATTGGATGGGGTGCCCATCAACTGGTTTATAGCACTAACACCATGTTTAACCACACCATCCTTCTCCAACACCTCTCCACTGTCTGTCAGCTGAAATGAGATTGGTTTCACCTAGTTCCATTATTATTTCTCTCGCAATCACTTCTCTTCCCAATCCCGCACCATTGCCTCTGGTGTTTCCTAAGCGTACGTTGTTGCTCCCATCCTATTAGTCATCCGTGTGCTTTCCCTTCAGTGACATCATCCAAAAATGTAACATTAGTTTTCAGATGTGCAGCGGTGACACTAACTTTAACCCGGCGCCATCCCTCTCAACTCCTCCATCATAGCTAAATTATCAGAAAGCTTGTCTGATATCTAGCATTGGATGAGCACAAATTTACTCTAGTTAAACATTGGGAAGACTGAGGTTATTTTCTTCAGCCCTCTGTCCAAATTTTTGCCTAGCCATTGATTTCATCCCCCTTTTTTTGGCAGATGTTTGTGGCTGAACCAATTGTTCATAACCTTGACCCCAGGTTCCAACTACGCATCCATGTAGTCAACACATCTGCATTATTGCTAAGATCACCTAGTTCCACTGACTCAGCACTTCTGCTGCTGCAATCCTCATCCCTGTCTTTGTCACCTCTGACTATTCCAATGCTGCCTTGGCTGATCTTCCAGATTCCACCCTTCACAAATTTGCAATAATCCAAATCTGTGCTGCCTGGACCCAATGTACACCAAATTCCAGCACCAACCATATCTATGCCTGTTCACCTCTTAAAATTTTCATCCTTGGTTTCAAATTTCTCCTTGCCTCACCCTACAACCCTCCGAAAATTTTAGTCTTCATCCTATTCAAGTTTTGCGAGCATTTCCAATTTTGTTTACTCCAACATTAGAGCAGACTGGGATTATGCACTAGAATTCCCTTCCTAAACCCATGCCTCACTACCTCACTTCCCTCCTTGAAGATCGTCCTGAAGACCTACCTGAGGATCTTGTGCACGGAGGCAGGAGAGATCAAAGTTCTGTAAACCTAACCTTTAAAAATGGGTGCCCACACATTTGCTCTGGGATGGAGGCCTGGATTGGTAGTAGGATTCGCAAGAGCTGAGGGGACTAATGGTCTCCAAGAAGGACAGGACAGTAAGCCTGCCTTGGGGCCCCAGAATTGTCTGCAAAAAATAAAATAAAATAAGGAAATGTAAAACATTCGTCTAGCTCTCACCCTCATGTCCCCTCAGTCCACCACACATTCCTCATATTCCATCCATGCTAACCCAATTCACTTAATGCTGTCTACAAGACTTCCCTGCACCTAATACCACCCTCTGCCGTATACCCATATCTGATGACCTCCATAGTCCAATGCCAATTTAGTGCTTACTCCACCCACCAACCTTTCACCTACCATGCCAGGTTCACCTGGCATCTATAATTATCCATATGTACAGAAGAAAAATATTATCTAAATTTCTACATTACAGGCTACATTCTATTGAGAAAAGCACTCATTCATAAAAACACATCTTAGATAGGACTTGACAAGTTTGATACTTTCTGACAGGTGCTGTCACTTCTTGACAAATTTGACACTTCTTGCCAGTCATTGATATGCTTGACATGTTTTGATGGGGCATGACAGATTTGACAGGTCTTTTACAAATTTGGTGGTTTCAAGGATTTGCACACAATTTCTCCACAGTTAACAATTCCAAAGGATACTTAATCCCTACCTTCAGGATCTGCTTATATCATAGCTACAGGGGCACCAAAAACAAAAAAAATACTGGAGTTCATAGCGGGTCAGGTAGCATCCATGGAGAGAAAGCAAGCTACCGTTTCAGGACTAGAGTCATCCAGATTCGAAACATTAGATTGGTTTCTCTCTATGGACGCTGCCTAAACAGCTGTGATCTCCAGCATTTTCTTTTGTTTTCAGTACAGATGCCAACATCTGCAGTAAGTTGCTCCCCCGAAGGAATACATTTGCTTCTCAACAGCAATGCACTGAGAACAGACCTACTGTGAGTTGCTCCGTTCTGCAGGGCTGCCAAAGTTGGACTTAAATGGAGTCAGTGACCATTTAAGTGGCCAGCTGCCTACAGGAACTGCACACGTGTAAAGCTCAAACTGATTTCATTCCCACCTCTGTAGAACTGTGAAGGGCTATGTTCACTTTCAAATCTTTTCATGATGAAATTGTTAGACTTTTGTGTTCTCCAGACTGTTGGTCTCTTTTCAAGTAAAATCTTCATGGGGACAAAACAGAGTTGGCTTCGATTTACATTCAGAGGAACAGAACTGATGTCAATTCAGGCATTACTGAGGGGGTTGTTGTTGGGGCATGACTTTTGTTTTTTCACCAATATTAATGCTTGGCCTCAATGTTCCTGGAAGGATGAAGATAGTGTATTAGACTGCAGATGTATTCTGCTCATCTCACACCGATATGCTCTTTTACAGTTTCCTGCAGCGGTAACTAGAATATACCGCAGTGAAAATGACAGCAAATTGGAAGCAATTTCTTACCTGTACTCTATGCATATGTTAGCAGGGTAGCAATTTTAAGCTTTAAACAATTTCAAGTGAAGCCCCAGTACCCAGCTTATCGTGGTGAATTTGATCAGCTGTGATCTATTTCGAGCACAGTGTGAAATTGAGCTGGACATTGCAGTCAATGTGATGAGTTTTTTTTTCCCCAGCTAGCCTCACACAGGTCAGCCCATATTAAATATTTGTATCAGTTATTTTTGTACATGAACTCGACTGATGACTACAAGAAATGCTGCTGTGAGTATGTAATCCACCAATGGTAACCTCTTCATCCCTGAAATTAGCTGAATGAACCTTCTATTTCATGCATGTGTGATATAACAAAACATAAGGTAGAATATAGTACAGCATTCCCTGTTTGTTTTAGTCCTTATTCTTGCATGAATGACAGTAGAGGGGCAGCTGTGTATATCGGGTAAAATGAACTCAATGCTGCCCAGCTGCAATTTACAAGGCAAGTGGCAACTGACCAATTCTTTCTCTACATTTTGTCACCCATATAGCATCATCAATAATCCTAACCTCACAGATGTAGGGAAAGTTCTCTGGTCCGTGAATCCATCATTTAAAAATGGCAGTCCAATCTGCCCATTTTCGCTCCGGTGGGCTGGGCTGAATTGGGGGGAGGGGGGCCCTTGAGGGAGTGGAGGAGACTGCCAGTTCCCAAGGAGACCTGGATGGAATCCTGTCTGGGCATTCTGATCCTGTGTTGAATGTTATTAAAGATTAAACCATAAACATCTCTCTTGCTCGCACCTCCTTATTCTCATCACTCTCCATACCAATTTGTGTTGACATATGACCCTGTATTATTCCATGGGCCTCTCATAATCCTTGTGCTAATCTATCCCAATCTACTCTTCCCCCATGGCCTCTGACTTATTGCCCCTCCTGCCCCCGCTCCCCCGCACTACTACCACCCCACTCCAGGCCTCATCCATGCCAATCTATGTACCGTAGCTGCTTGTACCACTTATGTCCCAAGTCATCCCATAACGCCAATACCAACTTAGTGCCAACTCAAACCCTCATCTTTTCCCTTCTTCCTTCCCTAATTAATGCCAACTGCCGTTTTATCCTGCATAGGCATAACTCAGGAGGCATCCTGACAGAAAATAAAGCTGAGTCTTTGAAGATGTCATACATGTGAAAGAACACACTCTCCTTGGTACAAAAAGACAAAATCATTAAAATTACTTTAACTAATTCCTTATGAAAATGAACAGTTTACTTAAGTGGTTAACCCTTTATATCCACAAACATTTCTATTTAATTCAAAACGTCTTGTGGTGCAGTGGGTAGTGTCCCTACCACTGGGCCAGAATGCCTGGGTTGAAGTTCCACTTCAGGCTGTGATGATTGTGAAGCTGTCTAAATATCTTTTTTTAAAAAATTCCATTCAATAAAGAACTGGACTTAAAAGACAACCTATTGTGAAAATTCAAGTTTGGATAATCAGCCACGGAGCACAAATTCCATTATGGTTTTATGCAGACAGGCACTCTGAAATACTTTGCACTTCTTTAAAAAAGTATTCACGTCGTTTGGACAGTTTCTTGATAGTGTTACCAGTCCCAATGCATTTGTGCTTTTTACACTCAACTGTGTCCTGTCACAATCCAAAAGGGTGTCTTACCTCGACCAGTAAAGGTCGACCACTTAAAGGGGAGAAATAGAAGAAATTCCAGCACATGCCCCACATATTTCCATGGCAATCCATTCATCCTAATGCCCTTTACCCATCCTTTGTCGCTCCTCATGTTCCTAATGTCCCTTGATCCCATTGTCCCTGATATGTCTATATCAACCTAGTGTGGACTCAATGGGCTGAATGGCCACCTTCCATACAGTAGGGATTCTATGATCTATGAACTATGAAACCAGGTTTCACTCTAGAATCTGACTTGTCCTGCAAAAACATCAGCTAGGATCATAACAACTGGAGCATAGAAATTTATTTATGCCATACAGTCATAGAGATGTACAGCACGAAAACAGACCTGTTGGTCCAACTTGTCCATGCCGACCAGATATCCCAACCCAATCTATTCCCACCTGCCAGCACCTGGCCCATATCCCTCCAAACCCTTCCTATTCATATACCCATCCAGATGCCTTTTAGATGTTGCAATTGTACCAGCCTCCACCACTTCCTCTGACAGCTCATTCCATGCACGTACCACCCTCTGCATGAAAAAGTTGCCCCTTAGGTCTCTTTTATATCTTTCCCCTCTCACCCTAAACCTATGCCCTCTAGTTCTGGACTCCCCAACCCCAGGGAAAAGACTTTGTCTACTTATCCTATCCATGCCCCTCATGATTTTATAAACCTCTATAAGGTCACCCCTCAGCCTCCGGCACTCCAGGGAAAACAGCTCTAGCCTATTAAACGTCTCCCTATAGCTCAAATCCTCCAACCCTGGCAACAGTGTTGCTTTCTGTGAGAGAATGCTGTACTAACAAAAACAATAATCTGCTAGTTAAAGTACTTTGATTGCTTCTTTTAAAATGCATGGTTCTAGAAATGATCAAGTTTGAAACTATTGTAATTTACACTCATACAAGCGGCAGACCTCGTGTCCTCAATACGTACCTAAATGCAGCTGATGTTCTCGATTGAATCCTCAATGTTGTGAAGATTAGTAAAGTTTGCATCCTGGTCAAAGGTTCTTGTCAAGTTTGCGCTGCCTGCTCATTGCAATTTGAAAGGGTGTCTTTCAGCAGAAAATTAACCAATTCTGTTTTAAATACAGCTGCTTCCCATTGATGTCAAATCACTTTCTTTCTCTTGTTCCCCAGGCTCTGCATTATGTGTAGTACAAAAACAAAACACATACATTGGATGAGTCAGCATAGCTTTGAAAAAGCTCCAATTCCCACTAGGAGGAAGATAATAGAATGTAATTATTATATATAGGGAATATCTAGAGCATGTCAAAATGCAAATTTAAAATCTGTTAGAAGCAAGCAATTCATTGTATTGCAAAAATACATATCTGCAGTTTAGAACAAATTTAGTGCAATGTTCCTGAAGTTTTAAGATCAACAGAAAATGTTGATGGTGCCATTGTTTGCTGGTCATTGTTAGGAGGTTAAAGTGTATGTGCTGCACATTGAGACTATTTTTCTACTATTTTGCAGAGTGGATCAAGAAATTAAATTAATGAGAAAAATGGTTTTGAGCAAGCAATAGGTCACCAATACATTTCTGAAGAAATATTAGATTATTGTCCCACTATAACTGAAGCTGCTCCTGTTTGTCAATGATTCCTTTGTTTTATACTAGGCATGGTACTGAAGTTACTTTATTAGAATTAATAGTTGACTAGCAATCACTACAAGGTTGTATTCTTACTGAATGTTCCAGGTGACGTTATAAACTAGAGACCAAAAACAGATTAGATTATAGTTTTGAGGTCAAAATATGCCTCTTTGTATGTACAACGAATTTTGAAGTGCATGTAGATTTTGTGTTTGATTTTTTGGGTTCATGTTTAACCAATAGCAGCCTTCTCGATGCTGCTGATGGATGAATTCATACCAATATATGAAGGTTAATAAAAATTAATTGGAGAATTATTAAATACTTAATGAGTAACGTGATCATCTGTTTTTTGACTGCTTCTAAAACAATGTAGCATTTTAGTAGTTTCTGATAAATGATTTAAAAAAAAATTATTTGCTGGTGGGATGTTGCCATTGTTGGTCAGATAAGCATTTATTGCCTGTTCCTAATTGCTCAGGTGAGTCAATCACATTGCTGTGGATCTGCATCTGTGTCCCCAGAAGATTAGCCTGTAGTTTTGGATTGCTACTTTAATGACCATTTCAATGCCATCTCCCCAACATCCATTCTAATAACATCTTTATTCACTTCGAAGTAGACATTTTAAAGGTTTAGTCTGAAAGAGTTTTAAAAGAACAAAGAGATTTTCTTTCATCATATCCAATTAAACTTTAATAAATAGTTCGCAATTTCTACATGACTAAAGACAATTGCGTCCTTGGACAGGTTAATTTCAAATCAATTGGTATGTCTCCATCAGACATAACTAAGTCATGCTTTCTGTACACCCCATAATTTGTTAGTATTTGTGATGTAATTTTAACTGATTAGAAAATAATTATGCATTATAAAAGATCACTTACATTACTCTGACAGGCAATTAGTGAATCTATAGAGGCTGGAGGGGAGTACTGAGGGCTTGTGGAAGTGATAAAGCATTCACAACCAAATTTCCTGTAACTAGCACATTTTTAAAAATGGAGCAGGATTTTCCCACCTTTCTTGTCAGCAACTACTTACCATCAATCTGGTGCGTTGCTGCAATGGCTCAGATGAGATTGGTACCACAGTGGGAGTAAAATCATTAGTGTGAATCTACACCACACAGTACAACATTAAAGTCAATTACAGCTCCAAAATCAATAAACCCCTGCATGTTGGGTTATGGACAAGGCCAGGCTCCTCAAAACATTTCAAGAAGGTAGCCCAGACTAACTTTGCTCATTGTTTGTAATCAGGCGTAGAGTGGATATTCCAGGAGAGATGCCACAGGTCAACCCACTTAGTTTTTACAAAACAGAATTTATTTACAAGATTACTGAATGAAACATAAACGACAGAAAACAAAATACCAAATAACTTAAACTCTCCGAAAACCCAACAGATCATCCAAACTTCATGATGCTGTTCCAAATACTTGCAACAATCCCCATAAACACTCGTTGGCACAAAAGGTAAAATCAAACACAGGGTCTTCCAGAAAAGAGGTCAGAGAGAGAGTACTAGCCTGGACCTGCTTCTTTGGGTCCAGCAGCTTTTTCCCCACTACTGTTAAAAAACCAAACCACCAGAGAAAAGCTGAGCGGGGAGAACTGGCCACTCCCCTTTCATTGTGCAAGTGTGTTTTTGTTAACCGGAAGGCCTTCTGTCTGAGGCAGCACCTCTTAGTTATTATCAAATTGACCCTAAAACCCTTCAACCCCAGACTTTGTGGAGTCTGTGTCATTTACAAACTCTCTGAAAAAACAAACAAGGACAGTCCAACCTTATCAAAGGAGCACCTTCATCACAGTAGGAAGAATGGCCTGGATTTTCCTGTTTCTGAGTTTAAAGTGAAACCAGGAGAATTTTCAGGAGGGAAACCTGGCTCGTCCTGTAATGACAACCCCTAAGAAATTTACTGGCTCTCAATCTGAATGCATGCCACAATCCGATAGATTATTCAAAAGCATAAATTGAGATAAATGGATAAAGTGTAATTGTCATTGTAGGAACTGATCACAGGTTGACTAGGACTGAGAACTGACTGACTATTCATGAAATTCATTATTCAAGAAGGATGGGTAAAAAGGAAATCAAGATGGAGTAATATGGGATGAGATCAATATATCAGTAGGAGAGATCTTAGATCAAATGTGGAATCAGTTTGGGTGGAGTTGAGAAACACCAAACATTGGCTAGAGTTGCTTAAAGTCCACCAAACTGGAATGTTAATGTTGAACATGGTATAAATCAGAAGCTTAGAGATGTATGTAACATGGGTAATAGTGAGAGACTGCAATTCATGTACAGATGGGGTAAACCTAACCACCGCCTTCCTAACCTGCAATCTTCTTCCTGACCTCTCCGCCCCCACCCCTCTCCGGCCTATCATCCTCACCTTGACCTCCTTCCATCTATCGCATCTCCAACGGCCCTTCCCCAAGTCCCTCCTCCCTACCTTTTATCTTAGTCTGCTGGACACACTTTCCTCATTCCTGAAGAAGGGCTTATGCCCGAAACGTCGATTCTCCTGTTCCTTGGATGCTGCCTGACCTGCTGCGCTTTTCCAGCAACACATTTTCAGCTCTGATCTCCAGCATCTGCAGTCCTCACTTTCTCCTTAAACCTAACCAGCATTAATGTTGTGGAGGATGAATTTCTAGAATGTGTATGTGATGGTTTCTGGGAATTAAGGAACTTTTGATTTGAGGAATTTAAATGAATGAATAAAATGGCACTTTTTTAAAAAAAAAAGTAACTGGATTGAAGGTTGGTAATTATCATGGACCAGCTGAATTGAATCTTACAGTGTTGAAGGATGTGCTTCTTAGAGATAGCGGATGCATCAACTTTCAAACGGCTGCAGATTTTGGAAAGAGTGGTAAAGTCGAGATTGCACTTTCCCACCTGGAACTCAATGATGCAAGACAAGCCCTGGCCCACCATCATTCTGCCTGTCATGTCCAAAACTGGAAAATTCTGTCCGTTCACTGAGGAGTCAAAACCGTTACCCGTGTTATTCACCATTACCACAAATAAATCTTTCTGATCTTGGAGAGTTGTGAATTTTTATTGTTTGGCTTTAATACCCACAAAAGAAAAATCACACTTCTGACTTCCAGATGGCTGTTGCCAATGTGAAATACTTGGTTTGCTTCCTGTGCTTGGATATTTACCCATGATAGAGAAATTGAAGCTAGAGTTTTACAATGTGATATATATGAATCCTCAAACAATGTATGTTCTCTGCTCCCTAGCTCCCAACACAGTTGTTTTTTCTTTGGGTCGATCAGGATGTTAAATAGGGAATACATGCCATTTCCTGAAATAACAGCAGGACTGAGTAGCCTTGGCCACAAGCATCTCTATCTCTGGGCTTTACTAAATTATATTTAGCAACTTAAACCTGTAATTTTCTTACATGGTGTTACTGATGCATTGTTCTACAAAAGTCAAGAAGTCATAGCTAAGTAGTCAAAGGCCCTGACATAAATGATGAATGAAAATAATTAAGGAAGTTATTCCTCTTACTGTGAAAATAACATTTGGGAGGAAGTACTACAGCCTGGAGCAGCATGACAGTGTATTAGGATGTTTCTGACACAGCTTAAAGCTCTGAGGGAAGTGCTGTTCTGCATCCAAAATTGTTCTTATTAGCAGTTTGGTTGACTCACTTGAAAGTAGTGCCATCAGAGTATTTCAATTTTAGCTATTTTAAGTGTAGTTTAAGTATGCCAACATTATTCAGTTGCTAACTTGCCACATAATTACTTTGCACTTTTTAGGAATGTAAGTTTTCTTAGTTAAAAATCACACAACACCAGGTTATAGTCCAACAGGTTTATTTGGAAGCACGAGTTTTCAGAGCTCGATGAAGGAGCGGTGCTCCGATAGCTCGTGCTCCCAAATAAACCTGTTGGACTATAACCTGGTGTTGTGTGATTTTTAACTTTGTACACCCAAGTCCAACACCAGCACCCCCAAATCATAAGTTTTCTTAGGCATTTCAGAGTTGCTATGGCAACATGCATGTTAACCTGTTGAGGCCCCAACCTTCTTTCAATTTTATGGCTGACCAGGAATATCTCTTGCCCTTTCTGCTCACCATTGGCAAGCAATTGGAAGGTTTTGCAGGTGGATAATGAACCTGTTCAGCCAGATTATGCGTGCACATTCCTTGGCTATTATAGATGTGGAACCCGATTCTGAGTCCAAGCAGGGATGCTACCCACTTCGTCACAAGGCCTCTGTGTAAGATGCACTTTGAGATGATGCCTTCGAAATGTATCAATTTCAAGGCCAAAGAATAGATAGGAATGCTATGACACAGCAAGATTATCAGTAAATCTGCTTTTGGTGGTATTGTTTGAGCAATATTGATGATCAGGATACTGGGGAACTCTTTGGGTATCTTCTGGTGAGCACATCAGACCTTTGTCTCTTTCAACCAAGGACTGGGTGGGTAGGATCTTGGCTTTGCAGCTTGTTCAGCAAATGGCATTTATAATCAGAACTGTACTGCTCAGAACTGTTCTGGATTATCAATCGCTGATCCAAATCGAAAACTGTACATTATTCTTTGGAATTTGTTCCAAAAACACACTGGTCCTATTGGGATTGAAGGTAGGTTATTTTAGAGGATATTATGATGGACGAAAACTTGCACTCGGCATAACAAATTGATTTTGCACTTTGCAAACAGGAAGGTAGGATGGACGTGGCAAACTGCCAGGAGGTTGAATGTCATTCCACTCGGGAATGTTCCAATCAAGGGAAACCAAAAAGAAATTGCTGCTTCTTAAAGCATCAGTGTTAATTTCACTGCAGTACCAACTTCTGAACACAAATTATATTAATTCTACAGTTTAGTTATGTGTTGAATATAAATCTGAATGGCAAACTGCACTGGAACGTCTGTTTTATGGCAGTATCCTGCAGAATGTTATTTACTCCTTCAAGGAAACCTGAACCGTTGCTTCTGTTGGCCTCCTTTAGCAAGATTGTAAATCCTAATAGTCCTGTAAAACTATCTTCAGTTTCAGCCAAGTCATTTAAGTGATGGAGCAGGCGCCTTGCAACTGCATGGTCATGGGTCAAATCTCAAGGCTGCCAGTAGAATCTAGTTACTTTGTTGGAATGAGTTTGATTCATTTTCATTTAGCCTGCTGAATAGTGGGGGAGGTGGATTGCTGTTGGAGGGGGTGTCAGTGGGCATTTTTGCAATGCATCCTATATCACTTGAAGCACTCTTCGAGTCTGTCAATTACAGAGGCATTTATATGATGAGGGGCAGCAGTTTACATATCTCCATATCTTGGGGAAGAATGGGGGTCAAAATCAAATGAGGAAGAGGGAGGAACCACCTGAAAATAAAAGCGTAATGTTCCAATTACTTGTTTTATGTAGTCACACAATATCAGTAGCACTAGTTCAGCCAGTAGTCACTGATTAGAGTGGTACTGGAAAAGCACAGCAGATCAGGCAGCATCCAAAGAGCAGGAAAATCGACATTTCGGGCAAAAGCCCTTCATCACGAATGAAGGCCCATCCCTAACTGACCTTGAGAAGGTATGTGATTAAATGATGGCTTTTGACAGAGGTCTTTGCACCATGTCACTTTGAAATAATGTCACAATATTGGCTTGTCCAAACAAAGTGACTTCCTGACAGGAGTCAGGCTTTCATTGAGTAGCCTGTGGCACAGTTTGATTAGTAAAATGTTTTATGTTATTGCTGATGTTGCTTCTCTCTGTGAAGTGTAACACTTGTGTTAAATGTTGTCAGTGTGAATGGGAGTTGGAGCTAAAAGCAGAATGTTTATTTACTTGGTATTTTTGGTTATTTAGAATGCACTGAGATCTTTTTTTAAAAAATCAGATGCTTGAGCTATATTCAGTCGAACAAGAGAAGCTGTTCAGTGTGGTAAATGCACAGATAGGCTGTGTTTTTAATTATTGGCACGTATGTGTGGAAAACAAAAAATGGAGAATGTTGAGTTTATGTGGCTATTGCACCTTAAAATGGAACCTCAGCCAATCATTGTGCTCAGTCCGATGAAGGTTTCAGCTTTGTTTTCATTTTCTTGATGCAGAGACTGGGTGAAATTGGATTGGAAATAAAAATAGAAATGGGAAAAAAAAATGTTCTGTAAAGTGCTTCCACAGGAGAGCTGGACTTAGATCAAACACATTAAACATAAAATTGAAAGGACTTATTTTAATATAAATGACTTTTCATTTAGCTCAAGCATACAGAAAATAGAAGTGATTTCGCCATGATTTTAATTTAATGAAAAGTGTCTAGAGTCCTAAGCACAGAGACAGGCTCTTCGGCCCAAACTGGTCCATGCTGACCAAAATGTCCAGCCACACTAACCTTGTTTTCCTGCACTTGGCCCATATCCTTCTAAACCTTTCCTATCCATGTATTTGTCCAAATGCCTTTTAAATGGATATTTCCTTTAATTTCCTTTAAATTTGGGAGGGGATCAACAAAGTAGTTGATTATCTTTATTGGCTGATTTTCACCATCTGCAGCTGCATGTTCCTTTTTTCCTGCCTCTCTGAAGTGACTTCTGCCTTTCCACTCTTTATTTCTTTCTCCTGCCACCAATCCTTCAGGCAAGGTTAGACTGAGGGCTTTTCTGGAAGGATTGGTTAAAGGGTTGAAGATAGGAAGTCAGATCTGTTGAATTTATAGAACTTCTTTGAGATGTTTTCACATTTACTAGGATAAACTAAACAATGTCTATTATACTGATTTACCTGTAACTATCTGGACAATATTTGACAATGTCACTACTAATTCATCTGGCATGTTATCCATTGGATGGATGGCCAATTATTAGATTGAACTGATATGTAACTTAAATGTAGGCAACATTTGGCAAGGTTTCAGAGTGGCACCTGGTCACTAGTGGAATTATGTTAGTGTTAAGTGCTGGGACTGCTTCTATTCAGAATTTGTTTGCACAATATTAAATGATGAAGTATTAGCCAGTTGTCTCAGTTCATGAATTGCACAAATTGGATCTCTTCTCCTATACTAACCACAATGATATGATCAAAGGAATCTGGGATGACTAGGTCACTGAGCACAGAGGTAGCAGGTGGGGAAATGCAGATAAGAAACAGGCTGTAAGCCCTTGGAGACATCATCCAAAAATGCATTGTGTTCCACATGTATGTTGATAACATCCAGCTCTCTCTCAATAGACAATAGATAATATACAATTGGTGCAGGAGTAGGCCATTCTGCCCTTTGTGCCTGCACCACCATTCAATATGATCATGGCTGATCATCCTTAATCAGTATCCTGTTCCTGCCTTATCTCCGTAACCCTTGATTCCACAATCCTTGAGAGATCTATCCAACTCTTTCTTAAATGAATCCAGAGACTGGGCCTCCACTGCCCTCTGGGGCAGAGCATTCCACACAGCCACCACTCTCTGGGTGAAGAAGTTTCTCCTCATCTCTGTCCTAAATGGTCTACCCCGTATGAAGGGCTTTTGCCCGATACGTCGATTTTGGTGCTCGTCGGATGCTGCCTGAATTTCTGTGCTCTTCCAGAACCACTGATCCAGAATCTGGTTTCCAGCATCTGCAGTCATTGTTTTTACCTTTGTTTCCTGTCAGCCAACAAACTTTCAATCCAAGTTAGTACTTTGCCCCCAATACCATGCACCCTAATTTTGCTCACTAACCTCCTATGTGGGACTTTATCAAAAGCTTTCTGAAAGTCCAGGTACACTACATCTACTGGATCTCCCTCGTCCATCTTCAGAGTTACATCCTCAAAAAATTCCAGAAGATTAGTCAAGCATGATTTCCCCTTCATAAATCCATGCTCTCACCATCACCTCTCTCAGCTCCTTCACTGTCTCCAAATGATCAAACTGTGTTTATCTGACATCCAGTAGACACTGAGCAGAGATTTCTTCCAACTAAACATTGTGAAGACCAAACCCACTGCCATCCAATGAATTCTTGTTAAAACCAGCAAATTTGGTCTTCGCAAGTGGTGGAGAAAGCAAATAATATTGGAATCTCTCAGGTAAGGCTGCCTCTCAACTGACTGGAATGACTCTCTAGTTTTAGTGTTGAAACTTTATGCAGCAACCCAAGATTGCTTTATGTTGTACCATTTTAATATATGGAGCAGGATAGTTAGGAATGGCAGAATCTTCAAAGTTTGTTCGAAGATTTGTAGCTCGGGTGCTCGTTGTTGTGGTTCTGTTCGCCGAGCTGGAAGTTTTTGTTGCAAACGTTTCGTCCCCTGGCCAGGCGACATCATCAGTGCTTGGGAGCCTCCTGCGAAGCACTTCTTTGATGTTTCCTCCGGTGTTTATAGTGGTCTGTCCCTGCCGCTTCCGGTTGTCAGTTTCAATCCGCATACATGAACATCAACTAACCACGAAACGACACGACCAGCTATCCTTAGTAGCCACACACGCAGACAACAAGCAACATGAATTCGACTGGGACAACACTACTATCATAGGGCAAGCCAGACAGAGAACAGCCAGGGAATTCCTAGAGGCATGGCATTCATCCACAAACTCCATCAACAAACACATCGACCTGGACCCAATATACCAACCACTACAGCGGACAGCTGAAACTGACAACCGGAAGCGGCAGGGACAGACCACTATAAACACCGGAGGAAACATCAAAGAAGCGCTTCGCAGGAGGCTCCCAAGCACTGATGATGTCGCCTAGCCAGGGGACGAAACGTTTGCAACAAAAACTTCCAGCTCAGCGAACAGAACCACAACAATGGCAGAATCTGGATGCAGAAGTTCTGACCTTAATTCAAGTAGATTTGTGATGGGGAAGTGATGGTCAAATACATCTCAGTTTCATTGTTCACCCATGGTGTGGGATTGCTGACTTAATGGAGGAGGCATAAGTGATCTTAGAGGGACGATAAGGCCTGTTAAGTGTCATGATCAAAATTTACTTGAATCACCAGACTTTTAAACAAGCAGGAACTGTCCCTGCCAATTGACTTTTATTACATTTGTTACATTTAAGGCTGTTATTAAAGGCGAGCCCATATTGAAATGTTCTGAGTTTCAAAAGTTCAAAAATAATTTCTCTTAGCTGGTGGCAAGGTGTGCAATTTAATTGACAGGTTTAAGATGCTAAGGAACTCAAAGATTAGTTATCTTTGCTGTGATTACTGAATAGATGTTTATTTACTTCCATAACAGATGGCTGATTTGAGGGATTTTAAAATCTTTTCATGAATTACAGATTTATTTCTGCGTTACGTGTATTGGAATCTCTTAGATTGTTAGAAGTTTAAATCATTTTCATCTTAACATGGATCTTGAGGACTGCCCAGTTTGGGTACAAGGTGAATGGCTATCCTGGGGGGCTTGTTGCATATAGGTGGCATGGAGGTGGTAGAACTTGGTTTGAGGCGGCATTGGAAAGTGAATGGAGATATGAGGTGGTGTGGGCATGGGTGGGAGATATGGGCTGTCATGGAGATGGTATGAGTTTGCAGATGTTTGTCTTTCACCTCTGTCGTCAGTGTGTCCTGCTTTAGTTTGCATTCCAGCCCTCTCAAATTAAGGTATTAGATTCTGATCACGTTTAAATCTCTTTGTGGTTCCCCTCTGTATATCTCAGTAGTCTCCTTCAGTAGTTACTATGAATATCCTGGTCTATGTGGTTTCCCCCTCCCTTCACTCATCACTGTTGACTATTGAGAGTCTGGGTTGTAGAATTCCCTCTGATAATCCTCCTCTAGCTGTCCTCTCTTCCTTTATCATATACCTTAAAACACAACTGCTGGTCACTGAGCATAATATTCCACTTTGACATGATGGGTAGCACAGTTAGAATGTTCTTAGTTCATGCCCAACAGCAGGAACTTTGAACTTGAAAATCTGGGTTGACACTCCATTTCAGCACTGTGGGAGTGCTGCACTGTTAGAAATCCTGTTTTATAGATGAAGCATTAATTTGCAATACAGGGATAGATGTAAAAATCACCCCGATGCTTGGGCCAGTATTTATCAGAACTCCCCTGGTCCTCACCTTCCACCTCATCAACCTCCAGATACGTTGCATCATCCTCCGCATTTCCATCACCTACAAACAGACCTCACCACCAGGGATATATTTCCCTCCCCACCCCTATCTGCATTCCGGAGAGACTATTCCCTCTGTGACTCCCTTGTTAGGTCCATGCCCTCCCACCAATCTACCTTCCACTCCTGGCACTTTCCCCTGCCACTGCAAGAAGTGTAAAATCTGCACCCTTCAAAGCCCCAAAGGATCCTTCCACATCCATCAGGGATTTACCTGTACTTCCACACACATCATCTACCGTGTCTCAATGTGGTCTCCTCTACATTGGGGAGACAGGACGCCAACTTGCAGAATGTTTCAGAGAACATCTCTGGGACATATGCTGTAAGCAACCCCAATACCCTGTAGCTGAACACCTCAACTCCCCCTCCCCCTCCAAAGACATGCAAGTCCTGGGCCTCCTCCAACACCAAACTCTAGCCACCTGATGTCCGACACCTTATCTTTCACCTTGGGAACCTCCAGCCACACAGGATCAATGTGAATTTCATCAGTTTTCTCATTTTTCTCCCCCCATCTTATCCCAGATCCAACCTTCCAACTTGGCACCGCCCTCTTGAAGTGGTCTATCTGTCCATTTTCCTTCCAACTATCACCTTCCTCTCCAATGTATTGCCTTCGTTCACCTTCATCTACCAATCACATTCCCAGCTACCTTTCCCCCAGCTCTAGCCCCACCCTCTTCCAATTATCTCTCAGCCCCCTTGGGTCATCCCCTCATTCCTGATGAAGAGCTCATTCTTGAAACACGGCTCTCCTACTCCTTAGATGCTGCCTGATCGGCTGTGCTTTCCCAGCACCATACTCTTTGACGACAATATTTATCCCTTAATCCACATCTGAAAAGTAGCAAGTTATGTGGTCTTTATTACTTTGCTGATTGTAGAAACATGCTGTCCATATATTGCCTGCTGTTTTTCCCACATTACAATAATGCCTACTTTTCAAAAGGGCTTCATTTATCGTAAAGTGCTTTGAAATGTCAGGTGGTCATTGAAAGGTGTTCGAGGTACAAATGTTTTTTAAGTATTCACATGACACAAGGGCCGTATTATGTAGTTGGGAAGTTTACTTGAAATTGTCCTTGAGTGCCTCAATTCAGATTCCAAAGTAAGGAGTCACTTGGCAAATAATGAGCTGAGATTGAGTGAAACTCTGCAAATATTCAAACTTGTGCAATAACTTCAGGATTTTGTGTTATTTCTTTTTTCACTTTGTTGTCTTCTGATCTGTACATTTTTTAAGTAACTCAACTTTTGCCATTTGGGTATCACTAACAAGGACAGTTTCCATCTCTAGAAAGTGGGTTCCTTGGTTCCTTTAGAATATACTTGACATCATTGATATGGGACTGGAGTCACAGTGAGCAGACAAGCTCAGGATGGCAGGTTTCATTCCTGGGAGAACTTTAATAAGTCAATCAGATTTGTACAAAGGTACAGGAATTTATTATTGGTTTTACTAATACCAACTTTGTATTTTCAGATCTTTCTTTAAACTGAATTCAAATTCTCAAATCATAATGGTGGTTTTGAATTTTCATTTTGTTTTAGATTATTAGTCCAGGCCTGATGTAGCCCTGTACCAGAGACTGTAGTACTGTACACAGACAATTTAAATTAAATCCTATTGAACACACTTTTTCAATCTTGCCATTAAGTTGGGAGTGGAATTTACAGAATTGAGAGCCTCCAACTGAGTTTCAAACAAATCTGATCCAAATTGCTTTTCTCCAGTTCAGCGACAAAGTAAACATGTGGCTCAATTCCAGTTTTCCATTTCCCCAGTGAAAAAATTCAATCTTCTCTGAGGCCACAGCTAGCGAAGAATTTTCTGAGTTGGAGTCCACTAAATCATTCTAGTTCAGGTAACTAATGATTTCCAGGCTTATGTTTGGTCCAATTATTTTTTTTTTCCCCGTTTAAATTTTAGCAGCATCAGTCAAAATCTCCCTTCAGCATCAGCACCATCACCAGGTTCCTTTGCCGCTGTTCAGTTTGAATATAAACTTCACGTAATCTGATTTTCAGTTGAGAATGTTGCAAAGATAGAAAATGCTGGAAAAACTTGGGAGGTCTGGCAGCATCTAAGGAGAGAAAAATAGTTATCATTTTGAGTCCAGTGTTCTGATGAAGGACCACTGGACTCCAAATGCTAACACTGTTTTTCTCTCTACAAATGCTGTCAGACCTCCTGAGTTTCTCCAGCACTTTATGTCTTTGTTTCAGATCTCCAGCATCCACAGTTTTTTGTTTTAATTGAGAAGTTTGCAAAGCTGTGTCACCATGTCAGTGAGATAGCTGAAGGGAAGTCAGACTTTTCACTGAAAAAGGATACTTTCTCTTTTAGTTAACCTTAACTTGAATCAAATTTGCTGAAGTCTTGAGTTGTAAAATGCTAACAGACCACACTCTCGGTACTCTTCATGGAAAGAAATAGCTGTTTGGATATTCTGCTATTACAAATTAAAAAGGACACAGAGGAGGTAATTGAGCTTACTGGATACTCTTACTTCACAGATTAACGTTACATTTCCTTCCTACATATCTTGATCCCTGATATCACATTTTATCAACCTTTGTGTCATTTTCCACCAATGTAAATGTTAACCCATTTATTTGTTTCATGCGAACATCTTATTCTCTGTAATCTAACCTGCACATTACTACAAATCACTTCAGCATTTTGAACAATTTCCTTGGTAGACATTTACACAGAAAATAATGCTGCTCATGTTCAAAATAATAGTTTACACAAGTCATACAAAGAGTTAGATATTTCACCATAACATGGTTACATGTATTTGTTAAAATATTCTTTCTTGCCATTTTCTAATATTTTAAATTGAAGGTTTCAGCCTGTTCCTATTCTTCGACTTTCTATTCTCATTCAGAGCTCTGACTTCATGATTTGGATTGTATAAACTAAGCAGGTACAATCTACCTAACTTGCAGTGATCAAGTTATCCATTCAACTTTGCTAACAAGATATATTTATCCAGCTTTTTAGGAGTTTGAGCTAAAAGATTTTGATAATTATTTGAAAGATCTGGAAGCCAAATTTCAAAACCTTGGCTCAAAATAAAGATTATCTAGGTTTTTTTTAGAAAGAAGATTGAGCAACTATGTACAAAGGAGAAAAAGGTCACTAATTATACACCAGTTGTAGCTTTATTGTAGTCATCATAAATTTCAAGCACTACATTAAACTTAGACAGTATCTTTAATCATTCTAACTGAGGCTTTTTTTATTCAGAAACAACATGCATTGTGAATTAAGCATCCTCATTTGATTATCACATGTTGTACTGACCAAGTATAAAAACATGTTAACTGCTGGTAGCTGTCAGAAACAGGATTATGTGGAGATATGAGAAAGTATATTGGTCAATATATATTCTTCTACCGAACGGTTGTATATATCTGTTTGGATTGAAATGCAAAAATGATGTACAAATGCCCATCATAGTTTGCCGTTGTCATGCAGCCTCTACCATGAGGCGCACACACTGTAGACAAACATCATTATATATCACTCGTTTTTCCTCCATTAGCACGCATTTATTAATTCTCACTAATTCATTTATTAGGTGATGCAGTTACATTATCTTCAGTATAGGCTGACATGTGCAGTACATGTATTTTGGAATGGAAGCAGAATTAATCATTATTCACAATTGTTCATTTAAGCATAAAGGCACAATACCTTGCCACAGTCCAGTTAGGATAGATGGTACCTTTCCTCGTTCCAATTGGATCATCAGTTACGTTTGGGAAAAACAAGTTAGTTGATGTTTTATAAGTCATCAAAGCTTATTTGAGTGAAGCAAGTTGAAAGACACGAAACCTTTGATTTTTGACCTCCTCTTTTAAGAGGATCATCTGGAGAATTGTGTATAGTACTGGTCACAATTTGCAGAAGGACATTAATGAGTTGGAAGCAATTCAATTCAGAGATGATTTACTAGGCTCTAACCTGGAATGAGAAGATTACCTTATGATAAAGAGCTATACAGTCTAGAAGAGTCAAAATGACTTAATTGAAACACAAGACCCTGAGGAGACTTGACTGGGTTGATGTGGAAAGAATGTTTCCTCTTGTGGGAGAATCTAGAACTAGGGGTCATACTTTAAAAATAAGGGGTTACCCATTTGAAACAGAGGTGAGGAAACATTTTTTGCCTCAGAGGATTGAGTGTCTTTGGAATTCCTTTTGTCAAAAGGCAGTGGATACAAAATCTTTAAATATTTTTATGGCAGAGATAGATTATTGATTACCAAGGTGATGAATGATCATCAAGGACATGGAGGAATGTAGAATTGAGAATAAAATCAGGTCAGCCATGGTCTCATTCAAACAGGCTCGAAGGGCTGAGTGGCCTATTCCTATACTGAGATCAGACATGGGAGGACAGCAAATGGTGAGTGATCGTCAAGCAAGGGCAGTGGAAAGTACTAGGATTGAGCAAATACTTCCAAGGATAATGGTGAGGGTGATTATGGAGGATACAGGAAAAGGTATTTAGAAGCTGGAGCAGGTGGTAATGCTATCGGACTGAGGATTTATGTAAGCATGTGATGAGGGAATGGATGGGAAAAGAACCACGGAGGATTATATTTTCCAAAAACCACGCCCAACACACTTAGCTCAAATGCAGCCTGCATTCATTGGTGCTTCTAGTCCCTTGGATTGTCAGAGGATACAGCAGGATACAGATCAGTTGGAGGCTTGGACAGAAAAATAACAGATGGAGTTTAGTCTGGACAAATGTGAGGTGATGCATTTTGGAAGGTATGAATGGAAATTATACAATGAACAGCAGAACCATCAGGGATATTGATATGCAGAGGGATCTGGGTGTGCAGACCCACAGATCATTGAAGGTGGTAGCACAGATAGATAAGGCAGTAAGAAAGGCCTATGGTATGCTTGCCTTCATTGGAAGGGGCATTGAGTATAAGGATAGACAAGTTATTCTGCAGTGTTATAGAACTTTAGTTAGGCCATACTTCGAATATTGTGTATAGTTTGGGTCACCACATTACCAGAAGGATGTGGATGCTTTGGAGAGGGTACAGAACAGGTTTATCAGGATGTTGTCCGGCCTGGGGGATTTTAGCTATGAAGAAAGGTCAGACAGACTGGGTTTGTTTCCACTGGAATGCAGAAGGTTGAGGGCGACCTAATAGAGGTTTACAAGATTGTGAATGGCATGGATAGATTGGAAAGTATGAGGCTTTTTCCCAGGGTGGAGGGGTCAATTACTAGGCGACACAGGTTCAAGGTGTGAGGGTGGAAGTTTAAAAGAAATGTGTGACGCAAGTTTTTCATCCAAAGAATGGAACGCGTTGCCTGAGGAGATGGTAGAAGCAGACACAATAGCAGCATTCAAGAAGCACTTCAACAAATACATGATTAGCAAGGGAACAGGGGGATATGGATCTTGTAAGTGAAGACACTTCTAGTATGGAAGGGCCAAATATGGCAAAATGTGGTGGTGCAGGCTTTGAGGGCTGAAGGATCTGTTCATGTGTTGTATTGTTCTTTGTTCTCTATTACACACCATGCTACTCAATCTCACCATCTCCAATAATGAAACAGTGTAGTGAGAAGCAGAGGATACGTAGAAGCTGAAAAAAAGGGAACTAAGTCAGATGTAGCAGTGCCAGGCGATCAAGGCAAAGAAAATGACCATTTTTACATGATATATTTATTCATTCACACAGTGTTTGTTGTTCATTTCATTCGTCCTAGCAAAGGTGCTGGTGAGCTGTGTTCTTGAACTCTACTGTGTGTCTTGCATGACCATTTCAGAGAGGTGGTTCGAGTCAGTCACATGGTTGTGGGTCAGGAATCACAGGCCAGAAATCAGATAAGGATGGCTGATTTCTCCATGCCCGATGGATCTGTGATCAGGCACCTGCTGTTCCTAATATATATTAATATATATATTTTGGTGTAAGGCACAGTTTTGAAATTTGTGGATGATGCGAAACTTTGAAGTATTATGAACTGTAAGAAGGATAATGGAGAATTTTAAAAAGAATTAGGAAGGGTGGAATGGGCAGCCAAGTGGTTGATGAAACTTATTGCAGAAAAATGCAAAGTGATTAGTTTGGTAGGAAGAATGTGGTGAGATACAGTTCGAAATGAAGAGCACAGGGACCTGGATATATAGATGCGCAAATCATTGAAGGTGACTGTACAAACTGAGAGCACAGGTAATAAAGCATATGGTATCCTGGGAGCTTTATAAATATTGGCATAGAGAACAAGAGCAGAGAGGTATGCTGAACTTCTATAAAATGCTAGGTCAGCTTCAACTGGTATTGCATTAGAGCGATTAGACTGCATGCAGAAAAGATTCACAAGAATAGTTCCAAAAATTACAAACTTCAGGTAATGGAGACAAATTGGAGAATTGGGACTTTCTCTCTGGAGAATTGAAAGCTGAGAGGAGATTTGATAAAGGTCTTCAATATCACGAGAAACCTAGATAGACTATGCAGGGAGAATCTGTTCCCATTGGTTGAAGGATCAAAAACCAGAGGGCACTGATTATAGGTGATTCGCAAAACAAGCACTGAAGACATGAGATAACCCTTTTTATTAACACAGCGAGTGTTGAGGATCTAGAATGCACCAGCCTGAAAGTGTAGTGGAGCCATATCAACCACAACTTTCAGAAGAGAATTGGATCATCGACTGAATTAGAACACTTTTCAGTGAGCTGAATTGCTGTAACTATTCAATCATTCTATCAAGAATATTAGTGAAGCAGATGGATTTTTATGCCACTTCAGTAGTTGCATGGATACCACAGCAGATAATAGCTTTTTATTATTGTTTAATTTGATTAAATATAAATTGTGGGATTGAAATTCCATTCTCTGATTCATATAGTCCATGCCTTGAGGTTACCAGTTGTGTAAGTGAACCATTAAACTACCTTACCTCTAATCTTCACTGGAACATCCGTTAGTGGGATGTTAAAACCTACTTCTTAATACACTTCCTGCAATTATAAATTCCAGTGTCCACATTTTTCTGAAAACTGTCAAAATGAATTATTTTACACTGTCCTTAAACACTTCCACTGTAGCACCATCACTGGCAAAAATATATTATTGCAGTATGGTAAACTTAAAACATGTACAAAAGAATTCATAAGGAAAATGTAAAAAGATGCACAGAATGCGTGACCTTACACTGGGGACTCTAATACTGTTCAGTTCTGAGGAAGGGTGACTGGACCTGAAATGTTAACTCTGCTTTCTCTCAGGACATGCTGCCAGACTTGCTGAGTTTCTGCAGAAATTTCTGATTTTGGTTCACCTGGGCGTTAACTATTGACAGAAAACTACTGGAAGCTAAAACACAAATGCCTATAAAATACCTTTCAATGGTCTGTTTATCACTTATTGTTTTACTGCAAGTCTATGTCAAAATACAATGAACGTTACATTGTTCTTACTTTAACAACGTAGCTGACAGGACCTCCCTTTATCAGAAAGGGGGCGAGAGAGAGAACTGATATTCTGGGGTATGCTGAACATGTACCTCATCTGGAAAATGACATCATTTCAGGCTAATCAAAGCCAGTTTGTAGAGCTAAGGGTCTCATAAATTCAGATTTAAACATGTCTATGTACAGTATTTTTGGTCTGTAACAACAAAGTACAGGAAACCTCACTCTGCATTTTGCTCACTATCAAAACATTACTGTTGACTGTTAATAAAATCTTGCTTTTAATGAGATTCCAGAAACAGTTTTAATCCATACCAGTTATGAAGCAGTTTAGAGACCAAGAGATAAAGATGTAACTTTGGTGGATGAACTGACTGGGTATTTACTGCATATTTAGTTGTAACTTACCCCAAAGCTCTTCCTTGTGCTGTGATATCACTTGTTGATGTCAAGAGCTCTGCTCTCAGCTTTGTCTAAATGTAATCTTTTGATTTAAGATTATTGGCCCACAATTTTGAAGAGTTCAGAGAGCTCAATCAAAACATCAAGTAAAGCAACTTGTAAATAATTCCCCTTAGCACAGTTATAATGCAACTCCAAGTGTTTAAATATACCTGAGTTGTAACCAGAACTCTTGTTTTACTTTGGTTCTCTGTGAAAGCTGTTAGGTTTGGCCAAACCTAGCCCCCCGAGTAAAGTACCTCTTGCAATCACGGCTAAACGCCTAGCTTTTATTTTTAAGTCATGAACATACTGCACTTACTGTCATGAGAGACAAGTGTCAATAATTCAAAATGACTTGAGTGCAGAGAAATCTGCTTTCCCAATTTCCACCTTCAGCAAGCTTAGAGATGTGATGGTTCATGACAACAAAACTCTTGTCAATTTATGCCATTCTTCTTTTCCATAGTCATTTTGAAACAATGAGCACTAATTTCCTTGTGCTAACCATCCTAAGGTAGACAGGACTTGTTGAGGGTTGTAACCTGGATGTTGCACTTGGCTTGCTCTCTACCCTGATTCCTGATGAAGAGCTTATGCCCAAATGGCTGATTCTTCTGCTCTTCAGATGCTGCCTGACTTGCTGTGCTTTTTGACTTTTCTTTCTATCCAACAAGAATATGTCTTCTCTCAGATCTGTTAGTTGCGGTACTGTCTGTGAGGCTGCGCGTGATCCATGCATCCACAGTGTTGTCAGTCATCTTCACTTTGTTTTATGCAAAATGAATTATGACCATGTTATCGCTGTCAGCCGTGGCCTGTTCTAGAATCCAATTTGTGCATAGAAATCTCCCACAAACATCAATGAAGTAGTGATCTAGTCATTTCTTGCTGCAGGATAAATATTGAGACAACTGCTCGCTGTTTATTAAATAGAGGCACCTGAGCCGACAGATAGGGCTTCTCTTTTAAATCTCACGTGAAAGATGACACCTTGCGCGTGACAACATTCCCACGGTATAGGCTGTCTTCTCTTAAAGAACAGAAATCAAAGTGTCACTAACTTTGCAGCGGCTTAATCGTCTGACGCCATTGCAGTGATGGGTCTTGGTGAGAGGGAGCTCAGCATCTCTGCCTGAGGTGATGTGGATAAGGTTGTCTTTCAGGGAAGGATGTATTATTAATGGATTAGATAATCCTTACTTCATCTCTCCTGTGATGTCCCACTGCTTCCTCCTGAACTGAGAGGGGTTTTACCATCCAGTTCCTCATGGGTTCCATTTAGGGTGACTTCAGTATGGCCACAGCTTGAAAAAGGCATGAACAGCTGCACCGGTGAAACAATGGCACAAACCATAAAACGATAGATGTAGTTGTTTGACAAATGTCCTCAGCAGGTTACATTTTAAGAAACAGTAGCTGACATTATTGAATTGTCCAACCTTCAAGTGTCCGTTCTATTTAAGTATTAAGTCTTGACAGTACAGGTAGTGCATTTGCAGCATTACAGAACAGAGAAATGTTAAACACATTTTTTATTTAAGACCAAATACAACCCTGCACCAACTACCCTGGAGAGCTGTGAGCAGAACATTGTCCCCTGTACTTGATGAGTCATTGCTGACTGTCATGTTCTAGGCCATTGTGTACTAAATTAATGTTTTGTTCATGGAACGTCCGTTTATTCAGCAATGATATTTGTTATCCCGTTGTTCACTCTTAATGCATCCATTGAATAAAATGTAATGATTGCTGATTGGATTGCAACAATTTAACACTTCATCAGTTGCCTCAATGAAAAATGTAGGACAATGATTGGATTGGTAACTACTTAGGTATTTTCACACCTGGTTATAATTTCACCTTGTTGATAGCAAAAGACAAATTCCAATATGTGACATTACGTTTTTCCATTTACAGTCTTGTGTTCCATTTATAAAGCTCCAACATCACCACTTATTCTGGATCAGTTCATGAAAAGCCACTCTTGTTCTCCTTGCATTTTTTTTATTGGTAAACTGAACTTTGAAAGTCTCTTCAGCTGTACTTAATAATTCGTTACAAATGGGTCGACTAAAAACCTCAAGCACACAAAGATTGCTGCATTGATTTTCAGTTCTTGAAACTGCCAGATTAAAATAATACTGTGGCTTTGAATAGTTATGAAGCACCATATTTATGCTCTTATTAAAAGGGCCTCTATTGGTTTTACCACAAGCATCTTCAGAGTCACACACTGCAAACCAAAGCACCTGGCTGGCTGGAACAAACAGATAAGCATTATCAAGCAGATAGGTTTGGACTTTTCAGCAGCCTTTTTTAAAAAAGCACATCAAGGACGAACAAACTGTTGCAGCAACAGACAAGTTTACCTTTTTAAAAAGATTTTACTAATAATTTCAGCTTTTTTTGTACATTCAAGCTTTTGATTTCACTTGCCTCATTGCTCTCCCACAAGAGTCTATGTAATTTCTGTTCTGGTTTGAATGGACAAAGCAGTCCTAATGCTACTGTCACAAGTTATTTCAAAATCAATGTAACTAGTGCACAGTAGTAGTCAGAAAAATTACATCATGCAAAAATGGTGTCTACACAGCTTTTACTCAACAGCTGAAATGAACATTGAGTCTTATTAACTCTTAAATGGAGGCCATGTGTCAGAGGCAATGTTAGATTTCTCAAAAGTTTTAATTCATGTAATTGCCTCAGAGCAACCAGAGGTCTATCTAAATAATAGATTTCCGTGCTTGAACATCAAGTGTCTACATAAATAAGTATTATTACAGATTAACAGTATGAACCATATTTGAGAAGTAACTCTGAGGCAAAACCTAAGCACACCATTGTACAGCACCATTCCCCGGCTCAGCAATGGAGCATAACTGCAGAGATATGAAACCACATTTCCAGCTATCATGTGGATCATTGCTGTCCCTAGATTCCCCAGTCTATGGTTATGTTAGCGTCAGTTGCCCTTGCAGCAGGGGACAACAGTGCTGTGTGCAGTTGTTGACCTGTATCCTGTGAAAACAATTGCTCATGAACAGTTGGTATGCCAGGGGTTGAAGTGGTTGGCATTTATACCCGTGCAATCAGTGAGGATAGCCTGGTTGTTCATTGCCCCAGCACAATGCCCCTCAGAGCAGAACAAAGCCTGACTGGAAACATCAGCCATTATAGTTCATGAGATATTCACAGATTTGATTGGTGTAATAATGTCTACTGCTTCTTGCTTAGACCATAAGAAGTAGGAACTGAATTAGGCCAAAAGACCATCAGTCCATTTTTGGATCATGGCTGATATGTGTCTCAAACCCTTCCCCTGCCTTTTGATCCCGTTACCAATCAAGAACGTATCTCTCTCTCTACGGAGAAGCGTCCTGGTAGATGAGCACAGAATATCAAACATATGTCCTGTGCTCATCAAATTCTATTGGAGATTCTGGTTTCCTTCTGTAATGGTGTTACAATTGAGGAAATATAACTACAAGCACATGAGGAAGAAGCTAGCCAGAGTAGATTGTAAGGAGAGTCGAGCAGGGAAGACAGAGTGGAGAGTGTGCTGCTGGAAAAGCACAGCAGGTCAGGCAGCATCTGAGAAGCAGGAGAATCATCAGGAATGAGGCTTCTGCCCGAAATGTTGATTGTACTACTCCTCGGATGCTGCCTGACCTGCTGTGCTTTTCCAGCACCACACTCTCGACTCTCACCTCCAGCATCTGCAGTCCTCACTTTCTCCTAGCAGGGAAGACAACGGCAGGAGATTCTGGCGATAATTCAGGAAGCACAGCAGAAATTGATTCGAAGGAAGATACCTAATAAGGGGATGATGAGGCAACCATAGTGGACAAGTGAAGCCAGCAGTAGCATAAAAGAAAAAGCATACAATGTGGTGAAGATTAGCGAAAAGCCAGAGGATTGGGAACATTTTAAAACTGAGCAGAAGATAAAGAATAAAGCAATAAGTTGGGGGATGAAATATGAGGGTAAGGTAGCCAGTAACGTAAGAGAGAGGTAAGAATGGACATTGAACCCCACTGGAAAATAAGGCTGGACAAATCATAATGGGGAACGAAGAAATGGCAGAGGTACTGAATAGGTACTTTGCATTAGTTTTCATAGACAGCCGCATATTAGAACTTCAAGAGAGTTGGGAGCAGAGATGAGTGTAGTGGCCATCACTAAAGAAAAGGTGATGGGGAAACTGAAAAGTCTGTGCATGCATAAATCACCTGGACCAGATGGACTACTCAGTAGAGTTCTGAAGGCGATAGCTGAGGGGATTGTAGAGGCATTGGAGGTGACCTTTCAGGAACTGCTGGAGTCAGAGATGGTCCCAGAGGACTGGAAAATAGGTAATGGAAAGCCTCTGTTTGAGAAGGTAGGGAGGAAGAAGGCAGGAAACTATAGGCCAGTTAGCCTGATCTCAGTTGCTGCTAAAATATTCAAGTGCTGAAAATGTGTTGCTGGAAAAGTGCAGCAGGTCAGGCAGCATCCAAGGAACAGGAGAATCGACGTTTCAGGCAGAAGCCCTTCTTCAGGAATGAGGAAAGTGTGTCCAGCAGGATGGTTATAACCTCATCACCTCAGTGGATCTCCCATCCACCGCCTCCAACCTCATAGTCCCACAACCCCACACCGCCCGTTTCTACCTCCTGCTCAAAATCCACAAACCTGACTGCCCTGGCCAACCCATTGTCTCAGCCTGCTCCTGCCCCACTGAACTCATCTCTGCATACCTCGACAAGGTCCTGTCCCCCTTAGTCCAAGAACTCCCTACCTATGTTCGGGACACCATCCATGCCCTCCACCTCCTCCATGATTTTCGCTTCCCCGGTCCCCAACGCCTTATCTTCACCATGGACATCGAGTCCCTGTACACCTCCATCCCCCATCACGAAGGACTCAAAGCCCTCCGCTTCTTTCTTTCCCGCCGTGCCAACCAGTACCCTTCCAATGACACCCTCCTTCGACTGACTGAACTGGTCCTCACCCTGAACAACTTCTCTTTCCAATCCTCCCACTTCCTCCAAACCAAAGAAGTAGCCATGGGCACCCGCATGGGCCCCAGCTATGCCTGCCTCTTCGTAGGATATGTGGAACAATCCACCTTCACAGCTACACTGGCACCACCTCCCACCTTTTCCTCCGCTACATCGATGACTGTATCGGCGCTGCCTCGTGCTCCCATGAGGAGGTTGAACAGTTCATCCACTTTACAAACACCTTCCACCCCAACCTCAAATTCACCTGGACCGTCTCAGACTCCTCCCTCCCCTTCCTAGACCTTTCCATTTCTATCTCGGGCGACCGAATCAACACGGACATTTACTATAAACCGACCGACTTCCACAGCTACCTAGACTACACCTCCTCCCATCCTGCCCCCTGTAAAAACGTCATCCCATATTCCCAATTCCTTTGTCTCCGCCGCATCTGCTCCCAGGAGGACCAGTTCCAAATCCGTACAACCCAGATGGCCTACTTCTTCAAGTACCGCAATTTCCCCCCAGACATGGTCGACGATGCCCTCCACCGCATCTCTTCCACTTCCCGCTCCTCCGCCCTTGAGCCCCGTCCCTCCAACCGCCACCAGGACAGAACCCCACTGGTCCTCACCTACCACCCCCCCAACCTCCATGTACAGCGTATCATCTGCCGTCATTTCCGCCACCTCCAAACGGACCCCACCATCAGGGATATATTTCCCTCCCCTCCCCTATCAGCGTTCCGAAAAGACCACTCCCTCCGTGACTCCCGCGTCAGGTCCACCAACCCAACCTCCACTCCCGGCACCTTCCCCTGCAACCGCAAGAAATGCAAAACTTGCGCCCACACCTCCCCCCTTACTTCCCTCCAAGGCCCCAAGGGATACTTCCATATCCGCCACAAATTCACCTGCACCTCCACACACATTATCTATTGCATCCGCTGCAGCCGATGTGGCCTCCTCTATATTGGGGAAACAGGCCGCCTACTTGCGGAACGTTTCAGAGAACACCTCTGGGTTACCCGGACCATCCAACCCAACCACCCCGTGGCTCAACACTTTAACTCCCCCTCCCACTCCACCAAGGACATGCAGGTCCTTGGACTCCTCCATTGCCAGACCATAGCAACACGACGGTTGGAGGAAGAGCGCCTCATCTTTTGACTAGGAACCCTCCAACCACAAGGGATGAACTCAGATTTCTACAGTTTCCTCACTCCCCTCCCCCCACCTTGTCTCAGTCAAATCCCTCGAACTCAGCACCGACTTCCTAACCTGCAATCTTCTTCCTGACCTCTCTGCCCCCACCCCACTCCGGCCTATCACCCTCACCTTGACCTCCTTCCACCTATTGCATTTCCAACGCCCCTCCCCCAAGTCCCTTCTCCATACCTTTTATCTTAGCCTGCTGGACACACTTTCCTCATTCCTGAAGAAGGGCTTATGCCCGAAACGTCGATTCTCCTGATCCTTGGATGCTGCCTGACCTGCTGCGCTTTCCAGCAACACATTTTCAGCTCTGATCTCCAGCATCTGCAGTCCTCCCTTTCTCCTAAAATATTCAAGTGCACTATTAAGGATGAGATTATGGTGTACTTGGAAGTGTGTGACAAAATTGGGCTGAGTCAGCACAGTTTTCTCAAGGGGAAATCATACCCTTGACAGATCAATTAGAATTTTATAAGGAGGTAACAAGCAAGGAGAGCTGTGGTCTGTGTGGATTTCCAGAAGGCCTTTGAAGTACAGTACAGGAAGCTGCTAAATAAGATAAGAGCCCATGGTGTTAGGGACATGGATAGAGGATTGGCTGACTGGCAGAAGGCAAAGAGTGAGGATAAAAGGAGTCTTTCTCAGATGGCAGCCAGTGGGTAATGGAGTTCTGTCCAATTGAAATCACAACGATTCAAGTTAAGCATGAATGATCTGGATGAAGGAACTGAGGGCATTGTTGCTAAGTTTGCAGATGATACAAAGATAAGTGGAGGGACAGGTAGTGTATAGGAAATGGGGAGACTGCAGAAGAACTTAGACAGGTGAGAAGTGTGGGCAAAGTGGCAGCTGGAATACAATGTGGGAAAGCATGAGGTAGGTAGGAAGAAAAAGGGCATTGACTATTTTCTAAATGGGGAAAGCCTTCAAAAGTCTGAAGCACAAAGGGACCTAGGAGTCCTAGTTCAGAACACTTAAGGTTAACATGCAGGTTCAGTTGGCATTTAGAAAGGCAAATGCAATATTGGCATTCATTCAGGAAGGCTAGAATACAAGAGCATAAATATACTGTTAAAGCTGCATAAGGCTCTGGAATATTATGAGCAGATTTGTGCCCATATCTAAGGAAGATATACTGGCATTGGAAGAGACCCAGAGAGGTTCACAAGAATGATCCCAGTGATGAAAGGTTTGTCATATGAAAAGTGATTGAGGGCTCTGGGTCTGTACTTGATGGAGTTTAGAAAGATATGGGGGGAATCTGATTGAAACTTCCAGAGTACTGAGAGGCCTGAATGGAGTGCATGTAGAGAAGATGTTTCCACCTGTAGGAGGAACCACGACTTGAGGACACAGCCTCAGAACAAAGGGATGACCCTTTAGAACTGAGTCTAGAGTAGAGTGGTGCTGGAAAAGCACAGCAGGTCAGGCAGCATCTGAGGAGCAGGAAAATCGACGTTCCAGGCAAAAGCCCTTCATCACTCTGACCTCCAGCATCTGCAGTCCTCACTTTTGCCTTTAGAACTGAGATGAGGAATTTCTTCAGCCAGAGGGTGGTGACTGTGTGGAACTCATTGCTGCAGAGGGCTGTGAAGGCCAAATCATTTAGTGTGTTCAAGACAGGGATAGAAAGGTTCCTGATTCATAAGGGGATCAACGTTATGCAAGGAAAGGCAAGAGAATGGAGTTGAGTAACACAGCAGCCATGATTGAATTGCAAAGCAGACTCAATGGGCTGAATTCTGCAGATGTCTCCCAATTGTATCTGATACCAGTAATGATCTAGGGCAGAGGAATATTTTATATAAAGGACACAAAACTTTATTGAGAGCTTAGTGAATTATAAACAGAATTTTAAAGAAAATGACTATAATTGGCTTTTCTGTCAGGATTTAGGCTCCCATCAGTTTGTTTTAAATTAGTTGACATCACAGTTGATTCCTTAGTGGTACATTTCCAGTACTCACACTGGCTTTTGATGCTTTCAGTATCTCACAGCTGGCCTGTATGGGATCTGTACTCCAAAATGCATATGTTGATATGGAATACACTTATCTGGGGTAGCTGTTGCCAATAACACAGTTCAGCACTGTGTGGTACAAAGTGGGTCATGTTCCTGTCAGATGGAACCACTGTCCATTTTCTGCTACCAGCTGATTGGGCAGAGGCACAACATTTGGAAGCCAGTGAAAAAGCCAAACTTATATACAGTTTACAGCCTCCTTTTGATAAGTCTGACTGACATTTCCTTCAGGTGGTAAAGGTTCATTGAGGGAACGGAAAGAAGAAAGTACTTGGGGAAAGTCAGTTGACAAAAATCCACCACTGTTGAGAAAACATAATCTTCACAAACCAAATGCAAAATAAACAGACAGTATGTAATGTTATTCAGCATTATTTAAAAGATTTTTGTAACTATTATTTTAAATGGAAGTCAAATTCTTTGAGAATCTTTTTAATAAAGACAAGTAAAAATGATATTGCTTATTGGTGACATGAAGAATAGGGAGTTTTGCATACTTTGCAAGATAAACACTACAAATGATGTTTCAACTTGTGCCAGTTTGAAAAGGAGTTCCCGTGATAAGCAAGATATGTCAACTGGGTGATCAGGTCGCCAAGTTACTAATTATCTTTGTGTCGACCTCAGGAAGTGGTGCAGGCAGAATTGCCTGGTAAAGCAAGCAAAGTCATTGTAACTAGAAAGAGATTTGTTGTAAAGGGGAATTCAGATTATAGTTCCCATCATAAAGAAATGCAACAAGGTGATGGATATTTACAGGTGAGTGCATGGAGATGTGTTATTGACCTGAGGCTCTGCTATTTTGTAGGTGTGCTCTCCTTGCCTGCCCACTTCAGCTTATATAACAACGGATTGTCAACGAAAGATGGTCGTGCTGATGCATACGCTCAACTGGAACTTCGAACCTTGGAGCAGTCCCTACTGGCAACATGTGTCGGGAGCATTTCTGAGCTGAGTGAGTTCATTGATTTTCACTGCCACAATATCTATTTGGAACATTTTTTCCAGAAAACACATTCTCCCTTTTGAAAAAAAAAACACTTTAGTCCGTGAAATGTTTATTTCAGCTATGTTTTCCTTTGAATCTCTGCCTTTTCTATCTGGAAGGGCCCTGATTTGAAATTTGCTCCCTTATTTTATTTGGGCTTTTAAAAAATAAAATCACTTGTGGGGTGTATGTGCAGCTGGCTGGGCTGGAATCTTATTGCCCGTCCTGAGTTGTCCTTGAGAGCTGCTGCTGGTGGTGAGCTGCTGCCCTTTGATGTAAAGCCACTCTCTGGATGGATGCTGACAGGCAGTGTGTCTGCTTACCTCTCTCTTTCTTTTGATGTATTGAGAAGGCTTTGGGAAGGGATTGCGAGTGACTTTGTCTCCCTCCCTTTGGGAAGATGCATTCTCTTCTATAATTTCTTCCTACAACCTGTTTGAAATTCAGAATGAGAGGAATTATAACACTGAATTAATTCCCTTGGAGATTGTCATTAGTTCTGATTTTTTTATTTGAAAAGTGCTGGGAAGGTTCCCCGTCATTTTCTGGTCATTTGAACCAATATCTATTACATAATGTAAGATGCAGTTATTGAACAGTATTGTGGGGAATGTTTATATCTTTGTAACTCTATCCCGGTTGATGTAAAAATCTACATTTAGAGTCTAAAAGTCTATTTTTAAGGAAGTTGCTTTCAGCTACTGTAAAACTCTGTTTGATCCCACAAAACCAAAGAGACCTCAGAACTTGATAACTGTGCTTGCTAATTGTTTTCAGTGTTACTCTCCACCAGCAGCTCAGGGGCATGTGGGATAGGTGAAAGCTTGGAAATGTGGTGACATAGTAAATTGCCACCATGAATTGACATCCTCATCTAACTTGAATGGTTTAAAGCTGAGAAGTACTCGATTATTACTGCACCTTACAAACATCATACCATGGAGCTCAAGGTGGAAGCAGCCACACTAACATTGAGAGGAAGCAAGACCAAGACTTGGGAGAATCCAAGATATCTCATGAGACCTGGTAGTGAGTGCTGCCTATTATTTGAACCTTTTAAACTAAGACCTCCATCTACCAGTCCATGTGAGTATGGCTGTCTGTCAGAGGTGAGAAGTGACTTCTCCAGTGTCTTTGTTAATGTACATCCTTTGCACACAGCCATCAACTGGATTTCCACCTCATTGCTGGATGTGAGACTTGGTGTACAATTGGATGCCACTGTTCCCTACATGGCAACAATGGCTGTACTTCAAAAGTAATTAATGCAATATGAAGAGCCTTGGAATATTACCAATGCAAACATGTCCTTTCACTTCTTTCAGCTATTTTGCTCCACTATTGGGTATTAATCTTTTAGTCCTTATGTTCCTTTTTGTCTCTTACAGAACAAATGGATTTTCTTGATGTCTTTCTCACCGTGTTTCAGCAAATCTCTTCAACCACACATGTGGTCTCTTGCTCAAACAGATTCACCTGCTTGGTTTCCATATCTGCCTTTTGGAGTCATAGAGTCATATAGATGTACAGCATGGCAACAGACTCTTCGGTTCAACTCGTCCTTGCTGACCAGATATCCTAACCTAATCTAGTCACATTTGCCAGCATTGGCTCATATCTCTCTAAACCCTTCCTATTCATATATCCATCCAGCTGCCTTTTAAATTGTGCCAATCTCCACCACTTCCTCTGGGAGCTCATTCCATACAGGTACCACCCTCTGTGTGAAAAGGTTGCCCTTCAGGTCCCTTTTAAATCTTGCCTCTCTCGCCTTAAACCTATGCCCTCTTGTTCTGGACTCCCCCACCCCAGGGAAAAGACCTTGTCCAGTTATCCTATCCATGCCCCTCATGATTTGATAAACATCTATAAGGTCACCCCTCAGCCTCCAACGCTCCAGGGAAAACAGCCCCAGCCTATTCAGCCTCTTCTCCCCCCTCCTCCATGTATCAGACCATTCTAACACATGGGGCTGAATTTTGCCAGAGAGGCAGTTGGGTCACCAACCTTGGACATATTCTTGGAGGCTTAATCACATGACCTCCCACCTTTAATTACTCTCCATAATGAAACCTGTCCCAATTATTTAAATTAGTAAATTGTGTTCAGAGTAATTGGAAACAGAACTCCATTTTCTTTTTGTCCCTTTTGAGAGTTTGCTCTTTGGGCTGTCTGGAGGGTTGGCAACACCAGGAGGTATCAGTGGGGAGTGCAGAGTGTGAAATTTCACAGAGTTCCACATCAGGATGGCTCCCCAACACTGTTCTGTCTCGCGGCATGATGCCGGGGTAAGAGTTACCACAAGAATCGCCAAACACTTCCAGGGAGGTGGGCAGTCAATTAAACCCATGATCATCCTTTTTGGCACCAAGATGGTGGCATTTGGTTGTGTCGGTCTGGCCATCCATTGAGTTTGGAGATGGTCTTAAAGTAGAGAGCCATCAGTCACTTCTCTCGTTGGCCCAATGTAAATGTGAAAAGTCTGCAGCCATGGCCAAACCCATTTCCAAGAGCTGGAATGGACCATTCAGTCTGTGAAACCTGCTCCACAATTTACTAAGGATATGGCGAATTGGATTGAGGCCTCAGTTCCACTTTCCTCTGTTTTGAGGTGCCTTTCAGTTTCAGCAGTGCTCACATCTCCCACTTGGGCAATCAGCCAGTGCTACGAGCCCCTCATTGGGCCTCCTCAGAAACAGGCTCCAGTCCTTAATTGGACAGTAATCCTGGAGGCAGTCAATGAGGAACTCATTTCATGTAAAGTTGGATTACTGGGCACCTTGGTGACATACACTGGCTCAGGATCTGCATGACACCTTGATATCTTGTTACTAATGCCCTCAGGGAAACAGATCCCTTTGTTTCACAAAAGGAATATCATATAAATGTAAGCCACAGTTACTCTGATAAAGGAGAGGAACCAAAAGTTATCCAGAAGCAACAGTAAACTTCATATTTTAAGTGACAGTTAAAAGGCACTTAAAGTGACTAGAAGACAATTTTTAGTAAAGTTAGTTTGTGAGAATGGAATTTAGTCAGAGAATCTGATTAATGGTGTTACATTACTGTTTCTGACATGTGCTCCAACCCAGTCCTGGTTTGCTGTGGGAGCACAGCATTGCTGAATTTGCTGTTACAAATCTACAGAGGGTTTACTGAAGCTTTTAAACTGTCTTGTCTTAGGCTCGTTTTCTTGCCTTGCCTGCTCCCCATAGCTCGAGTGGAAAGCACATGCTTTGGAAGTGTTACAGAGAAGAGCAGCTAGAAGCATCCCCGGTGTAAAGGGATGAATTGTGAAGAAAGATTGAAGTTTAAATTCTGCAGTCTAGAGGGAAGGGCCTTGATCGTAAAGAGCAAGTTACATGTTAGCTCAGGACAATACTTTTAAAGACATTTAGCATGGAGAACAAGAGGACATTGAAGACAGTAAAAAATATTAAACAGATCTTATCAAATGATAATAAATGAGAATGAACATTTGGAATAATCCATCAGTAAATTGAATTGAATTGAATTTATTGTCACGTGTACCAAGGCACAGTGAAAAGCTTTGTCTTGTGAGCAATACAGGCAGATCACAGAGTTAAGTAGCATAGATAAGCAAATAATACGTAAACAACGGCCAACACAAAAACACAGGTACAGGTTAAGAGTTGGTGAGTCCATTCAGTATTCTAACAACAGATGGGTAGAAACTGTTGTGAAACTGGCTGGTGCATGTGTTCAGGCTTCTGTAACTTCTCCCCGATGGTAGAGGTTGTAGAAAAACATTGCCAGGGTTGGATGGTTATTGAGAATGCTGGCGGCCTTTCCTTGACAGTGGGCCTGGGAGATGGCTTCTATAGATGGAGGTTGGCCTTTGTGATTGTCCGGGCTGAGTTCAGCACTCTCTGTAGCCGTCTCCGATCTTGAATGGTACAGTTGCCATACCAAGTAATGATACATCCAGACAGAATTCTCGATAGCGCACCTATAAAAGTTGAAAAGGGTATTCGCTGTCATGCCAAATTTCCTCAGCTGCCTGAGGAACAAGAGACGTTGTTGGGCCTTTGTAGCCAGTGCGTCCACATTAAGGTGGTCCAAATTAAGGTGAGTAATCAAATTTTAATTAGTTTTGGATTAATTGAAATACTCAAGATGTAGATCAAACAGCCAAGTGTCATCCAATACTTTTTTGTCTGTTTTCTGGTGTTTTCTCTACTTTTCCAATACCTTTCATGTCCAGCATTACTTGGCCTATTTTTGATCTAGACTGAATAAACAGAGTTATTTTAAATCTAATTTTCCAGAGATATGGAGTTCCCTATTCCATAATCTAATTGCATTCAGAGCCTTTTCTAAGGAGAGTTCCAGCCCAGTTTGTTTGTTTGGGAAAACTTCTAACTTCCACTAAAAGAAGCATGAGTATTGACAACTCTTTAGCTGACCAGCGAGCAGCATTGTCACTAAATGCACTGAACCGTGTGAACTAAAAATGTGAGAAATGTTCAAATTGCTGCAGTGCTCAGATTATGCCCCTCAGTTAACATGAACTGGAAGAACTGCAAGGATTCTGTATATAATATTCTCAGTGAAAAGTGAATTTGTGCTTCAATATTTCTGGAGAGATCCATAAAGTTAAATAAAATAATAAGATAAATAAAGCATCCCACACTATACCGATTAAATGGCTACACTGATAGCTGATGAAAAGATGTAGGATTCATTTCCCTCCAGTCTCACCATTCACTCATTTTTGAAATACCAGAACAACCACCAACTTGGCTGTGGATCCTGAGGTCTCCTCAGTTTCTTCAAATCTGCAATAGCTAAAGACTTTTCCAGTGCCTGTTAACACACTCTCTTTCTCCTGGAGCACAAGGGAATGTCTGTAACATGTTACTGGTGGCAAAACAACCTATTTGATTTGATTTGATTTGGCTGCGTTTATTCATTAAACTATTGACTAAAAAAGCCATTGGCATCCTACCTCTCCACCTTCCCCAGAAACTGAACCTCTGCCCCATGTCTGCCTAACATCTTGATTGCAGGCAGATTTCTCTGACTTCGTTTCAAAATCAGCTATGCTAGAAAATGTGTCGCTTGGCTAAAGAATCAAGTATAGAAATGTGGGAGGATTTGGGAGATGCTGCTTTATTTAAAAAAAAACTTATTTTTCTTGAATGTTTTGGGTTGTACAGTCTTTTTTAGGGCAGTTTATAAAGCTCTCCCAGTTCCCCTGTAAATGGAAGGCATGTGCATTTGAGCATCTCTTGTAAAGTGACAGGATGCATGAGTTTTGACAACACAGGAGCAGTTATAAACAGTAGTCGAGGGTGGCACAGTTGTTTAACCACAGCAGAATTGTAACCTCCTCTGCCATGAAGATCAAGACTGGGTTCAGAGTTGCATTTATTTTTCCTGGTGAGGTATCTGAGGCATGGACTGCCTACAGCACCATTAATTCAGTAACAATGTCCAATCTTGACTTTAGGAGCATCTTCTAACAAAGATTGACACTTTTATTCAATAAGGAATCATTAGAATGAGTCAACAAAGTTTCATCAAAGAGGAAGGTTTTAAGCATAATCGTAAAGGAAGAGTTTAAAGACTGAGAAGTAAAGGAGTTCAAGGAGGAAATCCCAGAGGCTAATATGTCGACAGTTGAAGGCAATAATTGATCAATGAGCTGAATGAAGTTGAACATTAGAATTAGAATTGGTTTTATGGTAGCATGTATTCAAGTACAGGGACACAAGCACAGTGAAAGGTGTACAAAGTCACCATTTCTGGTGCCATTGTGGGTACAAAGATATCTACGTACGAAATCTTAAGTATAGATTAGAAGAATAAAGAGATAAAGATAAATATTCAGTTTTATAGCCCTTATAAAATAGGGGGTCCACACTGAACTTCACCTCGAGGAGGCCAGGAGTCAGTGATTAAAGAACAGAGTTTATTGCAGGGCAGAAGTCTTTGGTCCTCCTGATATTGGATTGGAGGAAGTTACAGCTAACCAGAACAGAATGTCAGAATCTGGCAAACCTGAGTCAGTGGTGAGATCAAGGGAGGTGGTGGTGACACAGAAACTGGGGATCACAGTGTTCACGTGGAAGTTGACCTGTTTCAGTTGCTGCCTCTGAATTACAGCATGTAAATAATAAAGAGAAGGAGGCTGGGGATAAATGTTTAGAAAGGAAATGGCTGTAGGAGAATCTACAGCAATGACTGGACAGGTGAAAATGGAACAAAGTGAGAACAGGTGACATCAGCCAAACAGTGAAGTCAACGATTGTTTCCTTTTGCAATGATTGAATATAAATGAAAGGAGAAGCTTTGTCAATACATCTCAAAAGCAAGAGCAGTGATCATGGGAAAATGTATTATTCATCTGTATCCCATATATATGGTCGTGTGTTGGTTTCTGATAGCTTTTTGCTCTGGTTCTACTGTAGGTGATCTGGTGTCTCGAGCTATGCACCACCTGCAGTGCTCAAACACATTGTCTCCAGGTGTGAGTCCGTGTCGCCATGGCAGACAGCAGCCTGTCACCTGGTCTCCCGATGCCCTGCACACACTTTACTATTTTCTGCGATGCCCTCAGATGGAATCGATGGAGAATCCCAACCTGGATCCCCCCCGAGTTTCCTTAAATAATGAGAGGTACTGTTTCATTCATCCGCATGTCTGTTACTGCATTTTGTGATTCACTTTACAGCTTTTTGCCACTTCAATGCATTTTAATAAAAAAAATGCAACTTTTGTTCAAAGGTTTGTTTTCTGATGGACATGAAGTTAATTTTTTTTAAAGCTAGTTTTCACTGTTTGGATAATATGTGGATTGCCCCACAGGGTATGTAGTTAGTAGCTGGTCCTCATGGAGCCTTGATGTGGTGAGTTATCAATCTGAGTCATATACTTGAACAGATACAGATGTACAAATTTGGAGCACAGGTAGGCACTTTAGCCCCTCAGTAATTGAGAATTCAGCATGATTTATGATCTTTTTGTGATCTTGAATCCACATTGCTTCCCCCCCCCCAATAACTATTGATGCCCTTGCCTTTTATATAACTCTGTAAAAACAATGACTGCAGATGCTGGAAACCAGATTCTAGATTAGAGTGGTGCTGGAAAAGCACAGCAGTTCAGGCAGCATCCTGCTCCTTGGATGCTGCCTGAACTGCTGTGCTTTTCCAGCACCACTCTAATCTAGAATTTTATATAACTCTGTCTTATACATATTCAATTTGTCTGAAGAGTGTCACTTATGATGGTGGGGACCTCAGGAGGAAGACAAGATGGATCATCTATTTAGCACCTCTGATTGACACTGGAATTCTCTAGAGAAGAGAACTGCAAAGACTTATGACCCCCTGAGAGAAAAAAACAAGTTCTCCTCATTTCCATTTTAACTGAGAGACACCTTATTTTTAATTGGTGTACCTAGTTCTAAAAGTAACACTCATTCTTCTAAACCACAATAGATACAAGATCAACTTGTCCAACCTTTTCTCAGAAGATAACCAGACACCCACATCTTACATATCAGTTCAGCAAAACCTCTCTGAACTGCCTGTAAACTATATTTGGATATTTATATTCATTCTGAAATAACAAGTCCATCATTGTACACAGTACTCCACATGTAGCCAAGTTCATGATCCATACATCTGCAACAACGCATCCCTACTTTTATATCCCATTGTACTTGCAATAATGTGCCAGTGTTCCACTTGCTTTCTGATTTTGTTGTACCTTTATACTAACTTGATGTACCAGTATAACCAAATTATTACTAAGTACCCCAGAGGACTTCAATCTCTCTCTTCTCTTTAGTAATATTTTGCTTTTTCACTGCTGTCAAAGTGTACAAGTTCACCTGCGCCTCATTATAATCAAACTGAATTGAATTTATTGTCACGTGTACCAAGGCACAGTGAAAAGTTTTGTCTTGTGAGCAGTACAGGCAGGTCACAGAGTTAAGTAGCATAGATAAGTAAATAATTGGTAAACAGCGGCAGAAACAAAAACACAGGTACAGGTGAGTGTTAAGAGTTTGTGAGTCCATTCAGTATTCTAACAACTGTAAGGTAGAAACTGTTGCGAAACCGGCTGGTGCGTGTGTTCAGGCTTCTGTACCTTCTCCTCGATGGTAGAGGTTGTCGAAAAACATTGCCAGGATGGAATGCAGCTTTGAGAATGCTGCAGCCTTTCCTTGACAGCGGGCCTGGTAGACAGGTTCTATAGATGGGAGGTTGGCCTTTGTGAATGCCCGGGCCGAGTCCATCATTCTGTGTAACCGTCTCTGATCTTGAATGGTAAAGTTGCCATATCAGGTAGGGATATATCCAGACAGAATGCTCTCAATGGCGCATCTATAAAAGTTGGAAAGGGTATTCGCCATCATGCTAAATTTTCTCAGCTGTCTGAGGAAGAAGAGACGTTGATGGGCCTTTGTAACCAGTGCGTCCACAAAGAAGAGCCGAAGAAAGCTTGTTGTGGATGACCACTCCCAGGAGCTTGACATTCTCCAGTCATTCCACCTCTGTGCTGTTAATGTGTAGAGAGGCATGAGAAACATCCCGCCAAAAGTCAATAATGAGTTCCTTCGTTTTACTGGCATTGAGAGCTAGGTTGTTCTTAGTGCACCATTTTTCCAGGTCTTTCACCTCCCATCTGTAGTCTGTTTCATTGCCATCTGAGATTCGACCAACTATGGTGGTGTCATCAACGAACTTGTGAATGGCATTAGTCTGGTATTTGGCGACGCAGTCATGAGTATACAGTGAGTACAGTAGGGGGCTGAGTACGCACCGCAGGGGGGCTTCAGTGTTGAGTTTTAGTGAGGATGAAATATTGTCCCCAATCTTCACTGACTGTGGCCTGTGGGTCCAGTTGCAGAGAATGGGGCTTAGCCCAAGATCACAAAGTTTAGTAATCAGTCTCGAATGGATAATAATATCGACGGTTGAACTGTAGTCAATGAGTAGGATTCTTACGTAGCTGTTTTTGGTGTCAACATGGTCTAAGAAGGAGTGAAAAGCAAGTGATATGGCATCTGATGTGGATAAGCAAATTGGAGTGGGTCAAGAGTAGCGGGGAGGCTGGAATTGATTAATGCCATGACAAGAGTTGAGTGTGTGTTTTTGAAAAAGCACAGCAGGTCAGGCAGCCTCCAAGGAGCAGGACAATCAATGTTTTGGGCTGGAGCCCTTAATCAGGAATGAGACAGGGAGCCTCGAAGGTGGAGAGATAAGGTGGAGGGGGGGTGTCTTCTAATGCCATGACCAGCCTTTCAAAGCACTTCATGACCACCGAAATTAAGGCCACTGGGCGGTAGTCATTGAGACATGCTGCATGAGCCTTCTTAGGCAGAAGGATAATGTTGGCCCTCTTGAAACAGGCAGGGAGAGTGGCCTGCTGCAGGGACAGTTTGAACATTTCTGAGAAGACCTCTGCTAGTTGATCTGCACACGGTCTGAGTGCATGGCCTGGTACTCCATTTGGTCCTGTTGCTTTCCTTGGATTCACACAAAGGAAATCTGATCTGACCTCTGATGCAGTGACTGATGGGATAGGTTTGTCAGGACTTGTTGGAATAGGTGTTACCTTCTCGCTGAAATTCTGCTCAAACCAGCCACCCAGCAAACTGAGCTAACCAACCCCCACTACCTGTGGTTGGCGAGATAACAATTTTCCCTGGCTGTTAGGACAATGACTTATTCTTGGATTAGTGTTGCATTATCAGGTAAGTGACTGGTACACCAGTCAGGATGTGCAGCATTTCCACCACCTCTCCCGCTTAGCCCCATTGGCACTGCACTGCTGCATTTTCAAGGTACAAAGAATGACCAGTGCAGGTGTGAGGCCAAAGACAGATGTGAGAAAATGACCACATTGTGCTTCAGTGATTTAACATGTAAAAGCCACTTTTAGAAGGTGTGTAATATGTCAGGAGTTTTGGATATATGTGCTCCTGTGAAATCATTGTACATGGTATCCATTTTCATTTACATATTGTGTGAGAAATCGGGATGGAAAAGCTGTACGTTTTAGAGATCAGAGGTTTTCCCATTATAGTGCTGACTAACTGCACTCTAACACTTTCTTTAAAATGTGACAGATGGTCTTCCATTTGTTTCCTTGTCTTGCAGGCTGTGTAAACAATGTTGAGCCTGACTGGCACTTTCAGCCTAACATGACATGGGGCTGTTCCCTTGGGAGGATGTGCTGATATCCGGAACAGGGCTGTCCTCACACAGTTCTCATTCTACTGCACATCCCCCTGACCAACCACCAAACAAGAATGTGAGCCAAGGTTGTACTGTTCAGTTATTTACTCTCAGAACACTTTTGCCTCTTCATCCAGCCTATATACATACATCTCTGTTCATCCATCTGAGCCTGTTCCCCCATTCAATATCATCATTTTTAATCAGATTATGACCTCAGTTCCACTTTCCTGCAAGCCCCCACTCCCAAGCAAACAATCCTTTCACTCCATTATTCATCAAGGATCACTCTAACTCAGCTTTCAAAATATTCAGTGATCCAATCTTCACTGCTCATCTAGCAAGAAGAATTACTCAGGTCAAATGACCTTCTGAGAGAGAAATTGCTCATCTCTATCTTAAATGGAAGATGCTTTGTTTCAAACAGTGTTTCCGAGTTCTAGTCACTCATAGTTAAAGGTTAATTCTAGTACTTCCCATTTCATTTTTGAAATGTGTCAAGTTATTTTGCATCACCAACAACCCCACTGGCAAAGCAAGACTCAAATTGTACAGGGATAACATTTAGTAATGATGCTTATTAGCTGGCCTCATCTTCTATATTGTGACCAGTATATCATGCTGCTAATGCATAACTTCGGCTGTGCTTTGTGGAGCATTACTTTTCTGTAAAAGCTGCTCTTCCTCTCTCCACTTGCAAAACTGATCTAGAATGAAAACATTAACACTGGGAGACTACTTTTTTAAAAATTGATTCAGGGGAATTGGGCTTCACTAGCTAGGTTTACTGCCTATCTCTCACTATTCTGGAGAAGATGATGGTGAGCTTCCTTCTTCAAGCAATGCAGTTCATTTTGAAGGTACTTCTACAATGCTGTTAGAGAGGGAGTTCCAGAATTTTCACCCAGCAACTATCAAGGAACAGCAAAATAATCCTCAGGAATGTGACCAGGCTTCTCCTGATCTTCCATTGTGACTTCAGGAACTTGTTGGAAATCTTGCTGAATCAGTGCAAGTAGCCATTTCCATTTTTACCTTCTACGTTAGATTCTCAATGGAAATACCTTTCTCTGTAGGAAAAGGTGGATGAGACTTTTCAAATGAAGGAGAATTTAATTCCTGTGGTGAGTGGAGAAAACATGAAAACTTTGTTCATTTCTTTCCTCTTATCAATGTGAGTATATTAGAGAACAGCAAGTTAAGAGATGGAAAAGACATTTGCGCAATGCAATGGAAAATTGGGTATAATTTTTAAAAGGGGTGAAAACAGGAATCTGACTACAATATTAAATAATTATTTTTAAAATCCTGCATGCCTACTAAATGTCATCTCAGTTACTAGGAAAGGTTGTAGCACCTGAGATTGTACCACTTTGGGGAGGACTGAGGGGAGATTCCATTCCAATGGCCTTAATGAAACAAATACATTACATCTCTGATAATATCTTCAAATGCTAAGGCTACGGAGTCAAGTTGAAAGAGGAAAGGTTTTTTTTGGTTTATGGGATGTAGGCATCACTGACTGGGCCAGTATTCGAAGCCCATCCCTCATTGCCCTTGAATTGGATGACTTGCTAGGTTTCAGAAGACAATTAAGAGTCAACCATCCTTGAGGTCCTTGCCGTGGTTCTGGAGTCTCATGTTGGCCAGGCCAGGTAAAGATGGCAGATTTCCTACCCTAACTAATATTAGTTTTTGCAATAATTGACAATAGTTATATGGCTATTATATGGACAGCTTTTAATTACAAATTGTTCTTGATTTCAAATTTCACATCTGCCCTGGAGGGATTTGAACCCATGTCCATGAACTTTAACCTGCGACTCTGTGTTACTATTGTAGTGGCATTGCCATCACTCCACCACCTCTCCAGGTACAAAGGTAATTTTGATTTTGCTTTCAGAGAACTCTACAGTGACTAGTCCTTGGGCAATCACAGCTCAGACTATGGAATAAGCCTCTCCCATAGACTCTTGCTTACTGGTAGACCCTTCATTTATTCCATACTCCTTTGGATCTCTAGGGTGTTGAGTGCCTGCACTTGCATGCTTAGCTGTCTCACTAGGCTGTATTTTTCTGAGTTCCTTGTTTCCCTAGTTCTAAATGCAAAGTAATGCTCTTTTGCTGTCTGTAATGCTGTAAATGCTTTAGTTATGCTGAGATATGCATCGACAGTTTTCCCATACAATGTTTTCCTTCTGCTCCTCTTCCAGTCACCTTCCCTTCTTCCTACTTTACTTTATTGGTATCTGAGTAGTATCATCATTTCTTTCACCATCATTAGCATATTCATATCACAGTTCACATCAGATTTAACAATTTTACGCAGAGGCTAGTGAATATGTAAGGTGATTTGTCCAGTATGCAAAGACAAATTGTATTGATTATTGAAGATGTTGTTAATTGGGAGATGTTATTTGTTTTTGTGAGTAAAAAGCATGCATTACATTCCTACCTTATTTCAGTCTGAACAGTCATATTTAATTCAATATTATCTCGATCTGTCTCTCTCCTAAGTATTTCTATTTATATTTTAGATTTCCAGCATGTGCAGTATTTTGCTTCGTTATTAAATTCTTAATATTCTGTGACCTATACTTCCTTTGTTCATACAGTTCTGGGAAGGTCTCCATTCAGAAATGTGCCACTGTAGACATGTTGGATGAATCTGGAAGGCCCGAACCTCGCTCCAATTGAGGGAAATGCCTATATGTAGAAAAAAAAATCTAAAGTTGTGATATTATGGAAACAATGCATAGTCATAACTAATTTTGGGATTTCAATTATGTGCAAACTATTCAGACTGGTTCTTGCAGTTTAACATGTCTTCCAACAGATTCCACCCACTATTTATTCTTTAAAAGTTTGAAATCATTCTGTCACACAAAGGAAATGAGTTAATTTATTTGAGATATATTTATCTCTGTTCAATCCTAACAAAGTTAGAAATCGCACAACACCAGGTTATAGTCCAACACGTTTATTTCAGAGAGCTGCTCTGAAAATTTGTGATAGCAAATAAACCTGGTGGACAATAACCTGGTGTCATGTGACTTCTAACTTTGTCCACCGGAGTCCAACACTGGCACCTCCACACCAATCTTAACAATGATAACCTGCTTATTTTAAATGCTAGGTATTCTTGCTAACATTCCTCCCTCAAGGAATACACTCCTACCCTCCCCCATCGCCACTCCCCCCCCCCCCCAAAAATAAACCTGATCATTTATTCCATTTGCTATTTGTGAGACTTTGCCATCTGCACGTTGGTTAATATATTGACATACATCAATACATCAAAATTACTTGTTTGACTTGGTAAAGTTTCAGGACATCCCAAGGATGTGAAAGGTGCTGTAAAACTTAATGCGTTTAAGGGGAGCTGATACACTTAAGGCAGGGGACTTGATAAATATATGAAGGAGAAACGACTGGAAAATATGCTGATGGTGAGATGGAGGAGGATAGGAGGAAAGTTGTACAGCCCCTGCATTGACCACTTAGATGCATAACCCTTTTCTGTGTGCTATTATTACATGTAAATGAAAATTCTTTCCTTCTCAACAGCAAATATTTTTCATGTGTGCTTTCGCAACCTGTTTGCTATTCAACTTCATGATTTAACTCCCCCAGCAATATGTAAAATTTATTATTTTCTAGTTTCCAATACAAAAAACATTTGCTCATAATTTTAAATATATCTGTATGTCTAAATAGTTTTAAAGTTCGTAAAAGTATCAACTCTCATTACCACTTGTTGTTTATTTCTAGATTACTGTTGGTTCTATCAAGTCAATGAAATATTGCCTTTTATTTTAGTGAGCCGTGAGACCATTTCCTGGAATAATCGGGATATATTTAGAAATGCCCTTTTTGTATTATTAATTTGCTGATATCCTCTTTTTCTTTCTTTGCTAAATGGAAATGCACGTGCCAGCTGCCAAACTTTATCCTTTTCTTGGGGAAACCCATTTAAAGATTGCACAATGGATTGCATTCTAAACATAGAAAACAATTCAGTCTGTCACTTTAACCAAGGAACACAAACAGTGGATGCAGCCAAGGGAGACATTTGTCTACTGCAGCTTCCTGGTAATATTGTTAATAGAATCATTCTCCAGCTCTAATATCCATGGAAAAGCCTCTATGGAAGTCATGAGAACACTGGCAATTCTTTTGAGGATACAAACATATTGTTAAACATTTGGAAAAGCAGAATAGTTCAAATAAATCAAAGATGTTGTAAGAATGCTGCAGGTGGCATTACATTTTTACTGATGAAGACAGTTTCTTCAGATCAGAAAATGTCAGCAAGTGATCAACATGGTGAAAGAATAAGTGCAGAGCCCTTGTTCCAATGAATAGTCTGCACCCCAAATAGTTACCCAACTCTTCTGTGTAAAAGGTGATGTGAATTCAGTGTACGTCCAGAATGTTGTAGTTTTCTTTCTGATTTCCACCATCCTTTTTATTTGTGAAGTACTTTATAATATTCCAATCATATTCGTACTGTTAAAAATATATTTCCTTCTTAAAATCTTTTAATCACAGATTTTGATCTGTGCCTAACTTTTTTGTAGAAACAATCATCTGGAATTCGCTGTACCCATCAAAGAATCAAATTATTACAAATTTCTCTGCTTCCCACCTTATCTATTCCAACCTATCTCCCCATGAATTGACTGCACACCGTGCTCTCAAATCCAACCCTGACTGTGTAACTACAACTGCTGACAGGGGTGGTGCTTTTGTAGTCTGGCAGACTGACTTCTACATTACATAGGCTGAGCTACAGAGGCTGAGCGCCAGCCGATCTCCCCCAGACCATGACCCTACTATGAAACATCAGGCTACCATGTCTACAATGGTCACTAACCTCATTTCGTTTGATGACCTCACCACCATTGCATTTCTTCTGCATAAAGTGCAATTTTTTTCCCAGTTACCATGAGTTTTGAAGAAGGATCTTTGGATCCAAAACATGGACACTAACCTAATTTCATCTGGTGATCTTTCCTCCTCAGATGCTGCCAGACCTGCTGAGTAATTCTAGTAATTGCTGTTCTTGTTTCTGAGTTTCAGCATTCACAGTCCTTTTGGCTTTTTACAAATTAACTAATTTTGTTTAGTGCAGTTTGGTAGAATGTGGCTGTGGTGGCACTGACAAGTGTTGATGATGGCTGTGGCTGTGGTGGTGGTGAAAGTGTGCTGTAGTAAACAGCTCTCACTACTGTCCAAATCTTATCATAAAATGAGAACATAAGAAATTAGGGGTTTGCCATTCAGACCAGCAAGTCATCTTATTGTTATTCAGTAAGGTTTTGGTCACAAGATAGACTGGTGCCAGACCCCAATCCTGCAAGAGCTGCTTATACCAGCTCTGACTGATGGCAGTTCCCGGGAAAGGTGATCCCTCCACAATCACAGTCAAGCAGCTGTGGCCATTTCAAACTGAAAGTAAAACTGACATCTTTGTCAGAGGATGCCTCAATGTCAAGGCACTATCTCTTCCTCCCTGATGGATCTGGAACTCCCACCTCAGATTGTGGGGAGGCTGATATGAGTGTACTGGAGCTTCTCCCAATGGTCCTCCAGTCTCCAAAACCTGTCCACTGTCTTTAATTGGGTAGCAACTGCCATTGCTTGGTCCAACCTTTTAAAAATTCCATTGGATGTGTCCACTTCACAACGTGCAAGGCCGTGAACTGGTGGCTGGGTTCTCTTCGCCAGAATTCAAAATCTCAGGTCAGAACCTGAGTCTAAAAGCCAAAGTTGATAACATAATGTGACACTGAAGAGTAGCTACTCTGCTTGAGGTGAAATCTTTCAGATGAAATGTTAAACAAAAGCTTTGTCTACTCTCTTTGATTAGCACCAATTCATGTTATTCCCAGTGATGTGGCTAAAATTTATCCCTCAACAATGTCACAAAAACAAGCCTCTGGTCATTATCTTATTGCCATTCGTAGGAGCTTCCCAGTGCACAAATTTGTTGTGCTGGAAAAGCACAGCCAGACAGACATCATCCGAGGAGCAGGACAGTCGACATTTCGGGCCTAAGCTCTTCATCAGGAATGAAGAGCTTATGCTTGAAATGTCAACTCTCCTTTCCTTGGTTGCTGCCTGACTGCCTGTGCTTTTCCAGCACCACACTCTTTGACTGTGATGTAGCCTACATTTACAACAGTCAATAAATTCCAAAAAGATTTAACTGCCTATCAATGAGGATGTCCTGTGGCCATGCGAGGTGTATAAATAAAGGACTTCTTTTGAGTCAAAACCTAGTATCCATAACTCTGTGGAAGATTTATAGCCTTTTGATTAAAGACATTTCTTCTCATCTCAGTCCCAGCTCCCTGCTTGCTGATCACTTATACCCAGACTGTGACCCTGAGAACTAGACTCTCCAAACAGAGAAACATAAATCCAGCATCAATTCTGTCAAAGCCCTGAAGAATTTTTATATATTTCCATGAGATCATCTTTCATTCTTCTAAACTCCAGGGAGTATCAGCCTCGTCTCTTCATCTGAGGAACCAGTCTATTGCTTACATGGTCAGTAATATAAAATGTTTACAGTGAGGCTGGTTGAATACAACATGAGCAACAAGTGGACTGGGACAGTGGCTTAGTTGTTAGCACTGCTGCCTCACAGCACCAAGGACATAGGTTTGATTCCACCCTCATTCGACTATATGTGTGGAGTTTGCATGTTCTCCCTTCTTCTGTGTGTGTTTCCTACCCCAGTCCAAAGATGTACAGGTTAGGTGGATTGGCCATGTTAAATTGCCTATAGTGTCCAGGGGTGTATAGGCTAGGTGGGTTAACCATTGCATATGTTACAGGGACGAGGTGTGACGTGACCCTGGGTGGGCTGCTGTTCAGTGGTCAGTGTGGATTCAATAGGCCGAATGGCCTACTTCTATGATTTTATGAAGTGTTATGGTTTGTTTTTGGTTTCAGTATTACTCATTGTGTCTCCTCTGGTCAATATATTATCCACATCACATGATTGTAAAATGAATGTTGATCATTTGTATGCTTTTAGAAGATATTTCATTATCCAGTCAGATATTTTGATGTTTTGTTGTAATCCATGGCATCATATTCCAAAATGTTATTGTGCTATGTACCTCCCTTCTCACAAAAATTGGAAAGCTGTTTTCCTGGTTAGCTCAGATTTCTTTGGATAGAACGTGCCTGCTGAGTTCCCAGAATATTTGTCTCGCTGATATACCATCGCCTAAAGAATACGCTTAACTTGTCTGTTACATAATCGGTGGATATATTTAACAGCAAAAGAGAATGCCAGAGACCAATAAAGAGCCGACTTAACATTTTGAGCAGTCTACTCCAGAACTGAAAAATGAAAGGTGGCAAATATTTCAGTCCAATCACAATAAAAGTCATGAAAAGGAGGGTGATAGTGTATGTAGGGCTTGAACCTGCTGGAAATTAGCACATTAAATTATCGGTTAACTGAAACAACCTGTATACAAAATTTTGCAGAATATATTTCGGGTCAACCAGAGTCTATTCTGATGAAAACTAAAAGGTTAACTCTCTCTTTCTCTCACCACAGGTGCAGCTGAGTATTTCTCGCATTTTCTGATTTTCACTATATGGAGTATTTTGCTTTTGTATACAGGGTATGACTTAGCTATTCGTGTGTACTTTTGATTTCTTTCCTTTGGTTGTAAGATGTGGCGGAGTGTTATACTTTCCTGTGAAGAGCAATGGAATGTTTTGTTTCGGTACATATAAACTGTAGTTGCTGTCATGGTAGCTTACGTCTCCATTTGAATACAAAACACAAATTTCTGTAATCATCATTCATTAGTCCGGCATCTGATGTGAGAAATCCGATAAACAATCCATTTTTGAACTACACCCAATGCATGAAAATCTCCTTGTATCGTTGTGATCAAAACTAGAAACCGTCTCGGCCCTTTGTGGTCTGACCAGTATGTCAGACGTTTTGAAGGCAATGGCTGTTGCTGCTTTAATTCATTTCAATGCCGTGTAGTATTCAGCGTTTCTGTTTTACTTTCCATCAGGCCGTTCATGTTGCTCCCTCCACTAATGGAGTGGATGAGAGTAGCCATCGCACATGCTGAGCATCGACGCAGTTTAACTGTCGACAGTGACGATGTGAGACAAACTGCTCGTTTGCTGCTACCAGGGCTGGATTGTGAACCACGGCAATTGAAGTAGGCGCAGTTCTTATGTAAAAGCTATTTATGTACCATTCCTCTGTAAGAGCTGTGGTGGAGGGGAATAGGAATCTGCATTTGTAGCTTGATGGATGATAAGGTGGTTGCCTGATTTACCTTCCCTCTTTGGCCCACAGTTATGAATGATCAGATTTGGAGACTGACCTGAATGATCTTTTCAGATTCCTCATTTCTTATATTAAAAAAATTGCAGCGTGATTTCACTGTTCAAATGATCTAAGTTCCAAATGAACATTTTAAATGGGTATGCATTAACATTGCACAGCATAATTTCTAGATGGTAGTCAGTTATCATCAGAATATTGACTTAAACAGAAAAACTTACTGTCTTCTCTGAAGTAATAAATTTATATTTTATTTTATTGTTTTTATTATTAAATTTCATAAAGACGTGGCAAGTGTTAATACACCAAGGGACAATTTCCTCTGGCTGTAACTTCTTATCAATTTTTACAATATGAGACTGTGTTTAAGTCCGTAGAAGTTTATATTGTATATAGAAACTAATCTCCTACACAGGTTGAGCACCCTGGGGTTTCAGAATCTAAGTATTTAGTAAATTTGACTTTGATTTTCATGCTCAATGACACAATCTGAATTCCACACCAGATTTAGAAACCTGAACTTGAATCATAGCTTCTCTGCATACTTGTCTCACGGTGTATGTTGCTAATTACAGCGTGTTATAAGCTGGATCATGAACAGATGGAAGGATATGAGATGTGACCTGGTCACCCAAATTCCCCTTCATCCTGGCAATCGCTGGCTGTGCAGCACCTGCAGCACAGATTGAAAGGACCCAGATGATTTGTTATCGTCAAGAGTTTTGTGAAAGAGAGCGAAAAAGAAAATGTATAAAAATTCATTTTAGCTCACGCTATGTGAGTGAATAATTTGGCTTTACAGACCAGGAAGATTCCCTGATTCTGTACTGAGTTAGCTAACTTGCTCCTGCCATAATATAATGAAGGTACTAAATGTTAGCACCCCTCAGATAAGGAGAGAGAAGTCTGCAGTGGGATCGGTATTTCTATGCCTGCCAGGTACAGACAGGATTAAGCTTCACCAGGTAAAGTTGCCTTTTGACACTCACTGGCCAGAAACATATGTCTTGAAAATGATCAGTTTGCAAAGTGATAACATAACTCACCATTAAACAGGAACTCTCCCAGTTAAATTACACTGTAACAAGAGATCAAGAGGAAGAAGAAAAGAGAAAAAAATGTAAATTATAAAAAGCACCTAATTTTATTTCAATTGATTGAGTTTGGTTATACCTGCAGTCTAATCAAACATAAATATTACTTTTTCTTAGAACTGAAGACTGCTTCAGTTCATTTCGTAGACTGGATGCAAAAGCTGCTACTGCTAAGTTTCAGCAAGACCTTGGATTCCGTATGTTAAGCTGCGGCAGAACAGACCTGGTGAATCAGGCCATCGAACTCTTAGGACCCGATGGTGTTAACACCATGGACAACCAGGTGAAAAGCTGCTTTTTCTTTCATTTTATGTGGGAAGTTTAGTGAGTCTCAGTAAAAAGTCTGATTAAAAGTAAAAACATGATTCATAATTCTAATATAAGCTGTACAACATGTCTGTCAAAGTGCACTTTCAGAAATACTTAAATGTGTTTAAATAAAAAGAAACAAGGGCTTGAATAAATATGCCACCATTCACGATTTCAAGATGTCTCAGAGGTTTACAGTCAATGAAGTCCATTTGAAGTGGAGTCAGTGTTGTAATGTGGGAAACACGGCAGCCAGTTTGTGCACAGCCAGCTCCAAAGCACCACATTGTGGCAAAGACTAGAGACTCTATTTTGTGATGCTGATTGAGGGATAACTGTTGGCCAGGGCATTGGGGATAACTCTTTTGCTCTTGTTCAAAATAGTGCCATAGCAACATTTATGTCCACTGAGAGACATTATAGAGTTTTAACTTCCAGTTGAGAGTGGAATAACTTAGACTTTGAATGAACATCTGCAAATGATCTATCTTTAGTTGTGGAAATCTTTATTCCTGCATGGGATGTGGGTGCCGCTGACTGGACCAGTGTTTATTACACATCCTGAATTGCCCCCGAGAAGGTGATGGAGCTGAAGTCTGGAATACCACAGATCTTGTGGTGTATAGAGGGTTGGCCACATTTGTATATGTAATGACGTGACCACACCGGGACTGCTGTGTACAGATTTGTTCTCTTTATCGAACAAAGAATATAATTGTATTAGAAGCAGGTCAGTTACAGTTTGCAACTGATACCTAGGATGAGGAGATTATATAATGAGGAGGGACTGGATAGGTTGAATCTGTATCAGTTGAAGTTTAGAAGATCTTGCTGAAAGATTAAAGATCCTCCAGGTCTTGGAAGGGTGGATGCTGTGAAGGTGTTTCCCCTTGTCAAAGAAACTAGAAATAGGGGATAAAATTTGAAAAGGAGGTGTCTTCCATTTCAAACCAAGATGAGAATTCTTTTTTCTCTTCAACAGTCATGAGCATTTGAAACTCTGTTCCTCAGACAGTGGAGAATCACTGAATGTTTTTCAGGCCAACATAGATCCTTGACTAACAAGGGAGTCAGTAGTTAGCAAGTGTAGACAGAAAAGTGGAGTTAGGTCAACCATGATCTAACACACACCATACACAAACACATTCAACATCCAAGTCCAAGAAGAAGAATGAAGACCCTGCAAAATTATGTCTAAAAAATACTTTGGCCAAGTTTGTGACCATGTGAGGAAGGGGAATTGGCTCCTGTATTTATAATCCTGTCTTGATGAATTGCAACAAATTCATCAGTATGTAGCTACCATATTTCAATTAAAATATAATTAACTAGATTACAATGAATAAGACAGAGGAAGTTATTACTTATACCCCTGATCAACTAGATCAACCACAATCTTATCAAATTACAGGACAGGCCCAAGGGACCAAATGACTTCCTTAATTTTTAAATTTGTATGTTTGCATTTAGTTTGACTTTCATAGAGACTTGTAGGAAAGTGGGGTCCAGTAATATACATTTCTCTGGTATTTGCAATCATGCAGAATAATGTATGATTCACAGGATAACACAAATTGTCTCAGAAGGAGGTCCGGTGTTAATAGAACCTTAAGTGTGTTAGAAACAAGTTCTTTAAAATGAGGCATTTTTGAATTTTAACACTTTTCAGGGTAATAAATTCTGGGTAATAAATTCCTCTTTTATTCAAGTAAACCTTGTAATTTAGCTTCTTAATTTTAATCCAGTTAATTATATTTTAATTGAAATATGATAGCTACATGCTGAGAAACGATTTCAATATTTGTTGCGACTCATCAAGGTAGGTTTATAAAGAGAGGAGTCGAAAAATGTGGTGCTGGAAGCACAGCAGGTCAAGCACCATCTGAGGAGCAGGAGAATCAATGTTTCAGACATCAGCCCAAAACGTCAATTCTTCTCTCCTCAGATGTTGCCTGACCTGCTAAGCTTTTCCAGCACCACATTCTTCGACTCTGATCTTCAGCACCTGTGTTCCTCACTTTCTCCTTATAAACAGAGGAGCCAATTCTCCCTCTTCACATGGTCATAACTTGTGGCCAAAATATGTTTTAGATATAATTGTTTTTTTCAGATTTTTTTTCTGAAAAAAAAATTCAGATTTCTTCCTGGACTTGGATGGTGCACGTGTTAGTTTTCAAGAAGGATGATTGTGTATACTTGTACAGGTACAACCTTTTTATCAATCATCTTTGCATCTTCACTTGAAGTAGGCTTAGTTTGAAGTTGTCACATTGTCTGTAAGGAGTAATTCAGTGAATGTGCCAGACACCATCATCACCATCCCTGGATATGTCCCATTCACCTGCAGGTGTTAGCATATTGGTATATCATCAAGAGGGACTTGCCTTAAGTGCTCTCATCAGTAATTTTGAACCCCATGAAGTCTCAGTATGTTAATCGGTATTTCTCTGTGAACACACCAATTGGAGGAAGCACTCAAATTGGTAAGGGCACAGAATGTACTCTGGATGAAGGACATCAATGTCCATCACCAAAAGTGGCTCTGTAGCACCACTACTGATTGGTGGAATCTTCAAGGCCAAAGCAGCTGGTGTAGGTCTGCAGCAAGCAGTGAGGACACCAACAAGAGGGAATATCTATTTGAAATCATCCTCCCCAATCTGCCTGTCCGTAACTGTTAGTACGAGTGACCACTGCACAGTTCTCATGGAGACAAAGTCCTGTTTTCACATTGTGGATACCTTCTATCCTGTTGCGTTGCACAACCACCTTGCTTAATGGGGTGGAATTTGCATAGATCTAACGAACCAACTTGGGTCACCAGCAACAGAACTGAATTCAACTGCAATCTATAATCTTGTGACATTCTCCACTCCACCCATCCTCACCCCCACTTCTGTCAAAGCAGGGAACCAACTGCAATTCAATGATGAGGGTAAGCCAGTAGCAGAACTGAGCAAACTTATAAGTAGTCATTAAGTTGGTGACGTTACAACACAAAACTACTTACATGTGAAGCATTGGAAGCAGCAGGCAATCAGCACGCACAGATTGAATTTGACCTCTGCAGCTCTGCCACGTCCAGTAATGGATGGTGATGGACAATTAAATAATTAACAGGAGATGGAAGCTGCAATGATGGAAGAGTTTAGCATATTATTATTAAAGTCAAGGTTGAAGCACATGCATCAGTTTTCCACAGAAGTTCTCCATGTCCACACTCCAAGGAAAAAGTACTTCATTGGCTGTTCAATGTTTTGTGCTCTGGGGTGTCCTGAGGTCCTAATGCTCAGTCATAAAATTAGATACTGTTCTTCCAGTTTGCACCAGGTACATTTAAACAATGTAGCAGACTGTGGTCAGAACTGTGAGCATGTGATAAGGTTGAGGGCCCCAGTCATCAGTGTGAGGGAAGGGTACTCCTCAGTTGAGGGAAAAGGAAGACATGTCAGGAACACCCTTGTGGAAGGTAGCATCATTGGAACAGATATAACAGATGGATAAAATGAAGGAATGGGATGGAGTCCTTACAGGAGGCAAAATGTGAACAAGTGTAATGGAAGTAGCTGTGGGAGTCAATGAATATTATTAGACAAACTATCCCCATAAATGGAGACAGAGGAGTCTAGAAACACTCCTTACCATTCTCCAGTGAAACCCAATTCAAACTGGAAAAACAGCAATCCATTTTCTGACTAGGCACTTTATTGCCCTCGAGACTCAACAGTGAGTTCAACAACTTCAGACTTTGAAAGCTTGTGTCAATTTCAGTATATTTCTTTCCCCTTCTGCCCATGTCTGCATCGTGTTTCCATGTTGCTGCTTTTAGTCAAAGTTGATCTTTTCTGCTATTAATATCCACTCTGGACATATGCTTTGTGTATTCCCTATAACCATTGCTACTCTCTCTGCCTTTCCTTGCGAGGCACCTTTGATCTCTAATCTCCTCCACCTTTCCCTGACCTTCCCTCTTGTTCCACCTGCCCTTTGCCACTTTTTCAACACCATAAAACCCATTGCCTTTCCACCACACTTCTGAAGAAGTCATACTTGAAATGTTAACTCTTTCACTCTCCACAGATGCTGCCAAAACTGCTGGGTTTGTCCAGCACTTTCTGCTTTTAACCACACATTGCTGAAATCTTTACTGAACAAGTGTCTCAGAATTTCCCCTGCGATCATTGAGTCATAGAGATGTACAGCATGGAAACAGACCCTTCAGTTCAAACCGTCCATGCCGACCAGATATCCCAACCCAATCTAGTCCCACCTGCCAGCACCCGACCCATATCCCTCCAAACCCTTCCTATTCATATGCCCATCCAAATGCCTTTTAAATGTTGCAATTGTACCAGCATCCACTACTTCCACTGGCAGCTCATTCCATAGACGTACCACCCTCTGCATGAAGACGTTGCCCCATAAGTTACTTTTATATCTTTCCCCTCTCGCCCTAAACCGATGCCCTCTAGTTCTGGATTCCCCCACCCCAGAAAAAAGACTTTGTCTATTTATCCTATCCATGCCCCTCGTAATTTTGTAAACCTCTATAAGGTCAGCTCTCAGCCTCCGACGCTCCAGGGAAAACAGCCCCAGCTGTTAAACCTCTCCCTATAGCTCAAATCCTCCAACCCTGGCAACATCCCTGTAAGTCTTTTCTGAACCCTTTCAAGTTTCACAACATTTTTCCGATAGGAAGGAGACCAGAATTGCACGCAATATTCCAACAGTGGCCGAACCAATGTCCTATACAGCTGCAAGATGACACCCCAACTCTTGTATTCAATACTCTGACCAATAAAAGAAAGCATATCAAACGCCTCCTTCACTATCTTATCTACCTGCGACTCCACTTTCAAGGAGCTATGAACCTACACTCCAAGGTCTCTTTGTTCAGTAACACTCTCTAGGACCTTACCATTAAGTGTATAAGTCCTGCTAAGATTTGCTTTCCCAAAATGCAGCACCTCGCATTTCTCTGAATTAAACTCCATCTGCCATTTCTCGACCCATTGGTCCCATCCGATCAAGATCCTGTTGTAATCTGAGGTACCCTTCTTTGCTGTCCACTACACGTCCAATTTTGGTGTCATCTGCAAACTTACTAACTGTACCTCTTATGCTCGCATCCAAATCATTTATGTAAATGACAACAAGTAGAGGACCCAGCACTGATCCTTGTGGCACTCCACTGGTCACAGGCTTATGAAATATAACTACAACTCGAGGGTAACTCCTGTGCAGTTGCAACACCCAATTGCTAACCAGTTAAAGTTTGTCATGTAGGTGTTTTAATATTGTTTCTCATTGATCTTTTCCTTACTTCACTTTTTGAATATTATTTGCGCAGGGAATGACACCACTGATGTATGCCTGTGCTGCTGGAGATGAAGCCATGGTCCAGATGTTAATTGATGCTGCTGCGAACCTGGATCTTTCAGTAAGCCTCCATTTACTTTAGACAAGAAACTAATCAACAAAAACCAGCAGTTTTTTTTTATTTCTTGAAAATTCACATGAAGAACTTATAATAGAACAATTCTGTCTCATTTGGTCTGCTCAGCTCCCCAGCAACACTCAGAGATACCCCTCAGTGCATCCAGACAGCAGAGGCTGGACAGCTCTCACCTTCTCTGTTCTGCACGGACACATTCCTGTGGTTCAGGTAATAGAGAAACTAAAACCGGGATCAGGGACTGGCTGTGATTGGCTGCAATGGTTTTTGCAGTACAGGACATTTAATAACATTTGTGTTTTACTACTGACGATTTTTCTCTAAGAAAGGTTTCTTTCACTAGGACAGAGAATGCTCTTTCTGAGGAGAATATAATCAGTCTGGCAGCTGCCTCCTCTCCAGAGAATGAAACCGGCTTCTTGACAGAAAACAGAGGCATATTTCTGGCTGGAGGAATGTTTGTAATGAAGTTCACCAGAGTCAATGCTGGCACTCTGGATCTTCCTGATATATCAGTAACCTAGACCTCAACATACAGGGCACCACTTCAACACTTGTAGACACTGGCTGCTTGCTGTCCTCCAAGTGACACCCATGTCAGTCTCTGCAGGGAGAGTGTTGTTTATTCTTCATCACTGTCTCCATTCTCTCTCTCTTGCTGTTTCTCCACTGCCTGGCTGGCTGCAGTACATCAGTCATCAAATGCAGAAAGGCACAAGGCTAGGGGTGTGATGACCAGGAGAATATGATAATTCTCAATGGCATGTGAATCATACCATCCGCAATAATCACTCTGGTGCCAGACAAGCTTTTCTCCACCAAGATAGGGACATCCAACCATGGCTTGTTATCTCCATTTAATATCAACATCTGCAAGAGATTCAAATGATTCAGTGAGTCTACCCCATTGTAAGTGATGTGGCTATCATGGTTGAAAAGTTGAAAGTGTGCACAGGCTTTGAGATGTGAGGCTATAGTTGTGTTAAATGCGTGAGGTGTGGTTGTGTTAAGTGCATGAGATGTGATGAATATGTAGATATTGATCATATTGATGGAGATTGTGCTGTGATGCACTGAGCAGTGTATGAGGCTTGTGTTGCAGTTGATTGGAAATGGCATTTTAAGATATGAGTGTTGGAGCTTGACTCCTGACAAGGAACCACACAGTCATCTGGTCTCACTGACATTGCAGACTTTGTCTGGAGGATGTCCTGTGTATTGAGGACCACTGTCCTGCACTCTGCCTCCTACACAAAGCCTGTAGAGTGTAGCAGCTATATCTCAATTTCACTGATTTTGTGTAATTTCTGAGTATTCCTCCTGTCAAAGTCACTTTCAGAATGACGACCGGAATCTGTTATAGCTAGAATGCACCTTCACTTGAAGCAGTGCATTTTCCCTTGACATGGCACTCTGTGCTCAAACATGCAGCCACTCAGCAACACAGATGGCCATAGCAGTATGTTGTAATTCTTTAGGCAGCATGAAGTTTGAAAACTGTCCACATCAGAAGCAGTGAATATAGTATAATGCAGAGTGTGATCCCATCACACGTTTTTGTGCCCTGTCTATTTTTCCCCTACAATGTTCTAGTGGGTTTGTTCCCATTGCCAGACAATCAAGAATCCTGTTTGGCAGCTTCCTTCACATTGTCTATATGCTGGTCTGTAGTGGCATCACCTCAGAAATTGGGATCCACAAGGCAGTAGCTAAAGTCTCTATATTTCTCTGTAAACTATTGGATGTGCTGCACTATGGACTTTTCGAAGTTTGAGGTTGGAGAAGGCTAGCAGTGGGGTGCGTGCCTGGTGGCTGCAGCTCATTTTGTTGCTATTCAGTAATCACTCCCAAAACTGTTAATGTTAGGACATTAGGTAACGTTTAAATCAAGCCCAACCAAAGCCGTTCTGTACTTTGACAGTGTGGCAGTGGTCACTATCGATGCTTCCATGTGAAGGCTGATAGCTGGGCTAAAGGAAAAGAGAAAAAATATAATCCAAGAAGATGCTCCCACTAAATTAATAGATTTCTTCTTTTTACATTCAGTGTTGAAATAACATTCTCTTTATTTGCATTACCTTTGTTTGACCCTCACAGCTTCTGCTTGATGCTGGAGCCAATGTGGAAGGTGGACTTGTTAATGCTGGGGAAGATAATTGTGCAGAAACACCACTTCAGTTAGCTTCAGCAGCAGGTAATCTCTCATCCTTTCTCTCTATCTCCTCCACAACCCCTCCCCCATGAATACTCGTGATTTGAAGGAGCAGTAGTCTCCGATTCACCTTTATAACACACTGCCATTTTGTTTTATATCCAGCAGCTTGATGTGAGGCAGATGATGAATCACCTTCAAGTGTTCACAAGATAGATAGGGATGGGAGAAGCCGATGGGGCCCATTCTAGCTCATTGATTCAGAACTAGCTGACAGTCCATCTATCACAGTCTCGAGCACTTCTTAAGTGATTCCAGGGCTTTTGCTCCATTCCCTTAAAGCGAATCTTATTGATACTGAGGGACTACTGCATTATTTTTGCTTTTGCAATGCTGTGAATTACAATAAATATTGAATAGCTTTGTGTTCAGCTACCCTGGTTGCTGAAGAGGTATTTGTATCCAATTCACAGCTAAATATGATACATGGTCATTGGGCAGTATCAAATGCTGTCAAACATAGTAGACAAGAAAAAGGCTGGTCTGTTTGACAGTTTGATTCTGTATCATACGATAGTGCCTAAAGATATGGTTTCATTAGAATTAAAATTTCTTAAAGCACATGATATTGCCACGTCACCTGGAAACTCAAGAATAGGGTAAGACTTCACACATCCAACATTCAAATACAATGGTATTTTGATTCAGTAAAAGCAGCTCAAATTTCTTTCAAACCATTGTCCTATCCCCTGTAGAAGTGCCTTCTGACATTTCATTAGGATCCCCATAGTGAGGAACAGACCCTTCGGCCCAACAAGTCCACACTGACCCTCCGAAGAGTAACCCACCCAGATCCATTGCCCTACCCATATTTACTCCTAATGCACCTAAACTTCATATCCCTGAAAACTAGGGGCAATTTACCACAGCCAATTTACCTAACCTGTGGGAGGAAACCGGATTACCTGGAGGAAACCCACGCAGACATGCGGAGAATGTGCAAACTCTACACACAGTCGCCCAAGGCTGGAATCGAACCCAGGCCCCTGGCGCTGTGAGCCAGCAGTGCTGACCACTGAGCCACCGTGCCAGCCCCCCCAATCCGTACTTGATGACTTCTGTTGGAGGTGAATATCACACAGAGGTGACATCATGTGCCAAAAGCTTAAAGAAAGACTCCATCTTTATAATCTATTATATAGATTGGGGTAAATTCAACTTATCCACCGATATTTTTGTAGCATTTCATTTGTGAAGATATGTGTAAAGGTCCAGTAACAGAGGATCCACTAGTCACAGTTCATTGGATATCCAAAGTGTGAAGTATTTTCTGATGTGCTTTTGCAAGGCAATATGTTTCTTTTAGAGATGACCAAAGCATGTGGATTTGAGAAGTAGCTTTAAGAAATATTTAATCTTTGCTGTTTACAAGTTCACTGATAACACCATCATAGTTGGTCAAATCTCAGTTGGCGACGAAACAGACTACAGACAGGTAGAAGACCTGGAAAAATGGTGCACTGAGAACAACCTAGCTCTCAATGCCAGCAAAACCAAGGAACTCATCATTGACTTTTGGCGATATGTTACTCATGCCGCCCTACGCTTTAACAGCACAGAGGTGGAACGAGTGGAGAGTGTTAAGCTGCTGGGAGTGGTCATCCACAACAAGCTTTCTTGGACTCTTCATGTGGACGCACTGGTTACAAAGGCCCAATAACATCTCTTCTCCCTCAGGCTGCTGAGGAAATTTCGCATGATGGCGAATACCCTTGCCAACTTTTATAGGTGCACCATTGAGAGCATTCTGTCTGGATGTATCACTACCTGGTTTGGAAACTGTACTATTCAAGATCAGAGACGGTTAGAGAGAGTGGTGAACTCGGTCCGGACAATCACAAAGGCCAACCTCCCATGTATAGAATCCATCTACCAGGCTCGCTGTCAAGGAAAAGCCGCCAACATTCTTAAGGACCCATTCCATCCTGGCAATGTTTTTCAACAACCTCTACCATTGGGGAGAAGGAACAGAAGCCTGAACACACGCACCAGCCAGTTTCGAAACAGTTTCAACCCTACTGTTCTTAGAATACGGAATGGACTCACAAGCTCTTAACATTCACTTGTACCTGTGTTTTTGTTTTTGTCACTGTTTACCAATTATTTACTATCTATGCTACTTAACTCTGTGATCTGCCTGTGTTGCTCGCAAGACAAAGTTTTTCGCTGTGCCTCGGTACATGTGACAATAAATTCAATTCAATTCAAATCAATTCATGTTCTGTTAGACTGTAATATGGAATACAGACCTACAGAACAGCAGCTAGTTGAAACCAGTATGATATCACGAAATGGTGGTAGTTTGATGGATGGCCGGATGGAGTTCCATCCTCAGTTTTACTTCTGTTTATTTCACAGACTGTGTCTGATCACTGGAAACATCCTCTTCTTTCACTGGATCTCAGCTAGTGCCCAGCTCTCTGCAGCAGGATCAAGTAATCAGCATCTACAAACTAAACTATACATCAAGGACATCTCTGAAATGACTACCAGACTCTGACCTCTTGGCACCACGGTAGCCCACAAACTTACCAACACACTTAAACAGCGGCTGATGAACCTAAAGGATCCAACACAAACAACCAAAACAAATGTCATTTACAAAATACCCTGCGATGATTGTAACAAACACTGCATTGGACAGACAGGCAGAAAATTAGCCACTAGGATACACAAGCACCAATTAATCACCAAGAGACAACCTATTATCACTAGTATCCTTACATATAGATGAAGAACACTACTTTGACTGGGACAACACATCCATGCTAGGACTGGCTTAAGAGAGACATGCACGGGAATTCTTAGAGACCTGGCATTCAAACCAGAACTCAATCAATAAAGACATCGATTTGGACCCCATTTACTAACTTCTGAAAAAAAGAACTGGAAATGATATCACCCATGTTAAGAGACCAAGACACATACATAGAAAGCAGGACATAACACCAGTGCTTCACCAGAGCCTCACTGATGATGTTGCCGAGCATGGTGATGGAACATCTGAAAACAAACCTTCCAGCTCAGTGAGCAAACTTACAACCACAACGCGAACTAAACCAGCCAATTATTTGAATCAAAAACATGGTATTTATACAAAACGTGCACTGGTGTCACTATTTGAGAGTTGATTCACAAAAAGGTTTTCTATAATTAGTCAAACATCTTGTTTCATTTCTATCCCTTCCATTTCCATGAATGACTGACTGTGCCAGAGAGCTACTGAGCTCAACATAATGGGCAAAACTGAGGACCATGAGCATTAATTGGAAATGTTGCAATGATTAACCATTTTTAGCTGTGTAACATTTCTGTTTTACTCAGCTAGTTTATCGGTAATTTATCAGTACAATTTGTTTAAATGGCAATATTCAGAAAGATCAATAAACTGGAAGAAAAAATTAATTAGAATTTATATAACAATTGCAGAAGTATGTGGAAGACATTGCTGCAAGCTTTATGTACCACTGATAAATCTTACTGTATAAAGTATGACCGATTGCCTCAAATAATCAGTAACGTTATACAGATGTTCTCTGGAATCCAGTGACCTTGAAATCATCATATCTTCTGGTTTCCATTAGATGATAAGAAGCAGACCATCAGGAAACAAGCACCCAAACAAAACTCATATGGGGCTGAATTAATGTTTAAGAGTTCTTGACAGATGTGTTGCACACGCGAAAGCTCTGGTCTTTATCTGACACAGACCATTTTGTCAGCTGTCCCTAGCCTCCAAAAAATCACAGTAAACTGCAGCCATGTATACAGCTGAGCTACACCGAGGAAAACCCAAGCATGGTAGCCTTGCCTGAAATAAACCATGCATTTATTTTTGGTCAACCTCAAAGTAAAGGTAGCAAGTTCATTCACATTTAACTGAACCAAATAGTCTTGTCTGCAGCTCAATAATCACAGCACAATCGGTATTAAATAATGCATCTGAACAAACAATGGCAAAGATATTTTTGCTAAAGTTGTTTACGAATTAAATATTAATTATTGATTAATGATTTGGAATTGCTGATTGTGCAGAATTTCACATTAGAAACCGTCATAATTACCAACATGGTAAGGATTTATTGTGATATGAAAGTCTTTGTTTCTTCTAAAGCCATCAGACACTTATGACTCAAGCTTGGATTCACAGAGTCATTACTTCCTAGCTTTCTGATCGGTTCTACTTTTATCTGTGGTGCAGTGCATATGGGTGTTAATAATAAAAAATTGAACGAGATCTGTATCGAAATAGGGGACAAGGGTCAATTATTGTCCAAGATGAAGTACTTCCTATTTCCTACAGTAACGGGGGCCATCTAAATAATTCACTGTCTCCATTCTGAGTCCACCAAAATTACAGACAGAGCAAAATACCTTTACTCTACTTTTTCTGCTGATTGCTTAAAATTGAAAATGTACTCTTCGATCCAAATCTCTTTACCAGAAATGAATGCTGTCAGCCAGCTTATGAATATATTAAAGTATACTTGTCCATCTGTTCCTGTGCTTACAGTGAATGTGCCAGCATTGTATGTTGTGCTCAATTTATTTTATGTCGCTTTACTGCGTACAATCACTGCAGCAGTCACTATGTTAGTAAAAACCTAAACAGGCATTGCAATGAAGGAAAAAAACGTTTTTTTAAAAGACAAAACGGCTTTTTGTCCTGTGTGTAATTATTCTCCGAGTATATACAAATATTGTAATTAAAAATATACTTTGAAGCTTCTTCATATTTGGTTGTCCTCTAATGACACAGAGTTGATTCATTAAATGTCAGAGCCATGCTAGGCTCTGGGCAATGGAGGAAAAGAAGCTCAGAATTACATCAACAACAGCATTCATTTGTATAGCACCCTGAACACAAGACAATCCATTCTTTGCAGCATTCTAAAACAAAATTTGGCACAGAGCCATATAAAGCAGTGAGGGCAAATAGCCAAAAGCTTGGTCATCAAGGTAGATTTTTAAGGAGGACTTTTTAAGGAAGAATGTGAGGTAGAGCTAATGGCCATAAGCAGACGTTCTTCAGTTAGCATGAAGAGAATCATTGGTGATGTTACATGAACTCTTATTACCTGGGCTAAGGCAGGAATAGAGTATTTCACCAAAATGAAACTTTTTGTTCCCAGAATGTGGAATGACAGCCAGGGTGGGGTAGGGAGTGCAATGTGAGCGCCAGGGGCCCGCAAAGGAGACAGGTTCATCATTTGCCCAACCAGCAGTCCACCAGGTTTCACCTGATGGCTGGGCATAGCCCCAGCCTCCCTCAGCTACAGCTAAAATGCAAGAAACAGGGGTTCTCTTGAGTTGCACCCAGGCTGGGATTGTGGGGTGGCAGCTAAGTGCAGGGAACAGTGCTAATATGACAGTGCCCAACTTTATTGCCCCACCACTCTTCTACTAGCCGGTCCCACAAAGGGGCATAAAATTCTGTCCATAGAATCATTTCTGCAACACTTGATAACAATTTTTCTTAATATAGTGCCTTTAACGTGAATACAATGTCCAAAGGCACTTTCACAAAAACATTATAAAACAAAATATGACATTAAGGAGTTATTAGAAAAGATGAGCAAGAGCTTGGTTATACGGAGCATTAAGGAATCACTTAAAAGACAGAAAGTAGAGGGCAAGAGATTTAGGGAAAAAAATCCCAAGGAGATTACAGAGAGAAAGAAAGAGGCAAGGTATTGAAGGGATTTGAAAACATGCGAGAATTTTAAATTGGAGGTGTTATTTAACCAACAGAGACCCAAGGAGCAACGTTTTCACGCAGAGGGTGGTATGTGTATGGAATGAGCTGCTAGAGGAAGCAGTGGAGGCTGGTACAATTGCAACATATAAAAGGCATATGGATGGGTCTATGAATAGGAAGAGTTTGGAGGGATATGGGTCTGGTGCTGGCAGGTGGGACTAGATTGGGTTGGGATATCTGGTCTGCATGGACACGTTGGACCGAAAAGTCTGTTTCCCTGCTGTACATCTCTATGACACTTACTCTAAGTACAGGGATGATGGCAATTTGAATATAGTGCCATTGAACTTGAAACATTAAATTAGTTTCTCTCTCCACAGATGCTGCCTGACCTGTTATATTTCAGATCTTCAGTATCCTCAGTTTTATTTTCATTTGGATGTGGTGCATCTTTGCTCAGAGGCAACATTTTGGAAGATAGGTGGATGAAGGATAGACTTCGTGATGCTGACTAGGAGTATATTAGAATAGTCAGATCCAGTGATTACAAAGACATGATTGAGAGTTTCAGTGGTAGATAAACTGGCCAGGGTGCAGTCAACCAATGTGATGAAGGTGGAAAAAGGTGACACAGATATGTGATTGATAACACAACTAATACGATTGTGAACAGTCTGGTATGGCCTTTGATGTTTGCCACTTGCAGGGAAGCTGAGTTTGTGGCAGAGATTTCACAAATGGCTATGGCTCTGCCTCTGCCTATGAAAAACATGAAAAAAACATGATTCTCCTAAACCCTCTCCCACTCAAGGAATCACAGAGGAATGTTTTTTTCTTTCTCACCCTTTCAGTGTTAAAGCTGCCTCTATCCCTCCAAAACATTTCCTGTCCTGATTCCAATATGCAAAACTGTAGCGTCCATCATTTCCATGAATGGAAAAGGTGGGCAGAAGGAAAATGAAAAATAAATTCAGCAAAAAAAAGGCAACAACGCTGAAGCATGAAACCAATATCTGACAGAGCAACTTGAACAAACACTCAGGAATGCAATCTATCAGAAGTCAGAAAGTACCCTCTCATTATTGTCCGTCTTAAATGGGGGTTGTGGGTAACACGATCATGTGCACTTCAGGTCAGGAAATACTGTCCCCTGCAAGCACAAAATGTGTAATATTCAAGCCAAGAGCTCTGTGTTAGTAAGCAAGATTTCTTAAACATGCAGATGCAAAGGTTGCAGTCCCTCGGCCCCAAAGTATCTGCACTAAACCAGAAAATTTCACCTAATATTCCATTACTATGAAGAGGTGCAGGAATATGTCAGCTGAGTATTGCTCCTGTTGTCTTTCCTGTGACATTGTTTTTGTGTTACTGAACATTACACATTATGCCTCTCTCTAGGTAACTACGAGTTGGTTAGCCTCCTGCTCAGCAGAGGTGCAGATCCTCTACTGAGTGTACTTGATAGAAATGGGATGACATCAGTGCTACATGAGAATATGAACTGCTTTAGCCATGCAGCTGCTCATGGACACAGGTAAGCAGCACAGTATTCGTGTGTGGGTGAGTCAAGGGTAAACTGATGCAGTTCCACATCTTTTGGACTGTGTAAAATACCACCATTTTTAATTGGAGATACGTGTCCTCATGTCAAATTTTTCGAAGTGCAGTTTTTTCTTTACTGTTTATTTAGAAAGTTCTCTTCAGTTGGAATGAAAGTTCGAAAGACTGACTTGATCTGTGCTGGACTAAGCACTTAATCTTCCACAATAAATGTTACTCAAATAATTTTAATAAGATAATAATTTGTTGCTAAACAGGACTTACTCATACTGAGAATTGATCACAAATGTATAATTTTACTGACTATAGGAAATGGAATGCAAGATTGGAGAATTTAACCGTCAGAAAAAGCATATGTTTATGTTACATCTTTCATGATCACCAGATGTCTCAAAGTGCTTCCCAGGCAATGAAATACTTCTGAAATGTGTAGTCACTGTTGTAATGTAGGAAATGGTATTGAATTAAATAGCACTAAAAGCGATCAATGAAGAAGTGGTAATGAGTTTGTCACAAGAATTCATGCATAGCAAATCACTCAGCTTCAATTAAGAACAGAAAATTGTAAAGGTGATCTATAGATCAGCAAGCAATGGGAAAAGACAGTAATTTTCAGTGAGACTGTCACAATTCTTCATATAGATCAGACTTGAAATGTTATCCCCTCTCTCAGAGATGCTGATTGGCTTTCAATACATCTTTATGTAGTTAATTATCAGTATCCATGTAATGCAGAAGAGCATGGACTTGATGTGATTTTTGACCAGTGAGCGATATATTGGATTTATCAGTGTTGTAGCCAAAAGTCTGTAGCTGGAAATCAGGAACAAAAACAAAAATTGCTGGAAAAGCTCATCAGGTCTGGTAGCATCTGTGGAGAGAAATTAGAGTTCACATTTCAGGTCCAGTGAACCTTTCTAGAACAGATTCTAGCTAGGAAAGTGTTGGTTCTTCTGCAGAAGATACAGTGGGGGAAGGGCTTAATGAGTACACAATGGGTGGGGATTGGGCCGAATGGGAGAGAAGAACAGTTGGACTATCCAGCTGGGCTGAATGGCGTGAATAGCTATCAATGAGGACTGTTACTGACTGTTAGTAGTTATGTGCAGTATCAGACCATGTGATAACAAGACCTTGTGTGTGGGGGTTGGAGTAAGGATATGGGAGAAAGTGCCTCAAACCCTGAAGTTGGTGAAGGGAGATTCAGTATCGAGATCGACTTTAGAACTTGAGACACTTTCTCTCAGACCTGCTGAGCTTTTCCAGCAATTTCTGTTTTTGTAACTTTTTATGCTCTAGAATAACATTGTATTTTTCTTGTGCTTTTTCCAGATTCTTGGGTTCAATGAAAGAATCAATAAAATAATGCTTAGTTTTAATATTTGTTTCATTGTTCCCCACATAACCAGAAATGTGCTGCGCAAGTTGCTTACACCACCCCAAGCTCCAAAGACTGATGTATTATCTCTGGAAGAAATCTTAGCTGAGGGATTTGAGAGTGATACTTCAAGCATGGGAAGTATAAATGAAGGACAGGTTAAACTCTGCAAAGCCAGAATGAAGGCTTTACAAGAAGCTATGTACTACAGTGCTGAACATGGTTACCTTGATGTCACCATGGAATTGAGGAATCTTGGTAAGTGTTTTTTAGTTTCTTTTTTTAAGAGATTTATAAGAACAACGAACAGTACAGTGCAGGTACAGGTCCTCTGGCCCTCCAAGTATGTGATGATACATTTTGCCCTTCCATACTAAAACTGTCTTCACTTACAGGTGTTTCTTGAATGTTGCTATTGTATCTGCTTCCACCACCTCCTCTGCGAGCGTGTTCCAGACACTCACCACTCTTCGTGTGAAAAATTGGCCTCGCACATCTCTTTTAAACTCCAACTACCCCCCACCGCACCACGAACCTGTGTCCCCTAGTAATTGACCCCTTCATCCGAGGAAAAAGCCTCATACTTTCCACTCTATCCATGCCGTTCACAATCTTGTGAACTTCTATTAGGTCGCCCTTCAACCTCCTGCGTTCCAGTGAAAACAAACCCAGTACACCTAACCTTTCTTTATAGCTAAAATCCTCCAGACAGGGTAACATCCTGGTAAATCTTTTCTGTACCCTCTCCAAGGCATCTACATCGTTTTGGTTGTGTGGTGACCAGAACTGTATGCAATATACCAAGTATAGCCTAACTAAAGTTCTCTAAAACTGCAGCATAACTTTTCTGTCCTTATACTCAATGCCCCATCCAATGAAGGGGAGCATGCCTTAGGCCTTTCTTACTGCCTTATCTACTTGTGCTGCCACCTTCAGTGATCTGTGGATCTGCACACACAGATCCCTGTTAACTTTGTGATTTAGACAATTTTTCATTGATACTTCAAGTTACTTTCTAAATTGAATGTAGGGATGAGTGTCAGCTGGCACTTTAACTTCAAAGGTTTTCAAAGCTGAGTTTGGACCTGAGCTTGTCCAGTTCATAGAGTCGTAGAGACGTACAGCACGGAAACAGACCCTTCGGTCCAACTCGTCCAACCTGATCAGATATCCTAACGTAAGCTAGTCCCCTTGCCAGCACCAGGCCCATATCCCGCCAAACCCTTCCTATTCACATACCCATCCAGATGCCTGTGAAAAGTTGTAATTGTACCAGCCTCCAACACTTCCTCTGGCAGCTCATTCCACATACGCACCATACTCTCCGTGAAACAGTTGCCCCTTAGATCTCTTTTATATCTTTCCACTCTCATCTTAAACCTATGCCCTCTAGTTCTGAGCTCCCCCACACCAGGGAAAAGACCTTGTCTATTTACCATATCAATGCCCCTCATGATTTTATAAACCTCTATAAGGTCACCCCTCCGCTTCCGATGCTCCAGAGAAAACAGCCCCAGCTCAAATCGTGCAACCCTGGCAGCATCCTTGTAAATCTTTCCTGAACCCTTTCAAGTTTCATAACATCCTTCTGATAGGAAGGAGACCAGAATTGCATGCAATATTCCAAAAGTGGCCTAACTAAAGTCCTGTACAGCCACAACATGACCTCCCAACTCCTGAACTCAATACTCAAAGTATACCAAACACCTCCCTCACTATCCTATCTACCTGCGACTCTACTTTCAAGGAGCTATGAACCTGCATTCCAAGGTCTCTTTGTTCAGCAGCACGCTGTAGGACCTTACCATTAAGTGTATAAGTCCTGCTACGATTTGCTTTTTCAAAATGCAAGACCTTGCATTTATCTAAATTAAACTCCATCTGCCACTCCTCAGCCCATTGGCCCATCTGATTAAGGTCCTGTCGAAATCTGAGGTAACCTTCTTTGCTGTCCACTACACCTCCAATTTTGATGTCATCTGTAAACTTACTAACTATGCTTCTTATGCTCATATCCAAGTCATTTATATAAATGACAAAATATTGTGGACCCAGCACCGATCCTTGTGGCACTCCACTGGTCACAGGCCTCCAGTCTGAAAAACAACCCTCCACCACCGCCTCTGTCTTCTACCTTTGAGCCAGTTCTGTATCCAAATGGCTAGTTCTCCCTGTATTCCATGAGGTCTAACCTTGCTAATCAGTCTCCCATGAGGAACCTTGTCGAATGCCTTTCTGAAGTCCATATAGATCACATCTACCGCTCTGCCCTCATCAATCCTCTTTGTTACTTCTTCAAAAGACTCAGTCAAGTTTATGAGACATGATTTCCCACGCACAAAGTCATGTTGACCATCCCTAATCAGTCCTTGCCTTTCCAAATACATATACATTCTCTCCCTCAGGATTCCCTCCAACAACTTGCCCTACACCGATGTTAACTCACCTTTGTTTTTTCTGTTGTGAACTGCTGCAGGGAATCACAAAGTGAGGAATTCCCACTGATTCTTTTTCTTCTTGACTCCAAGATAAAACCAGTTAATTGCAGCTAAAATTAATGATCATATCCCAGGTCAAAAATGTGAACTGATATCTCTCTTAGCCTCTGTCAGTCAGCACCAATGCTGGAATCTGTGTTTATCAAAGGTTCTCACTCTGGAAGCTCTAAAACTGAGAAATTTGCATAATAGGGTTCTTCTACACCCATTAAGATATCCCAGAGTCATTAGGTTACTTTCAAAGTGCAACAAACTGTTTAGTTTACAGCCAAATGCAGTAAGTTAGCTTGCATACAGAAGTCTCAAAATAACAATAAAATAAACATTGTACATGTCAACTCCCTTCTCCAAATTCTCCAATTCCAAACTCAGCCAACTTCTTATTTTAACATACCATCCAAAAGATGACACCTCTCATTTTCTTCACATTAGATTATCTACTCAAATCTCTGCATTAAATCTTTTAAATCAATAAGCTTTTCTACTCCTATGTTTGTTCGTGCCACGTGGGCGTCACTGGTTAGGCCACCATTTATTGGCCATCCTGAATTGTCCAGAGGGCGATTAAGAGTCGATCTCTGTGGGCCTGGAGTCACGTCAGCCAGATCAGGTAAAGATGGCAGATTTCCTTCCTTGAAGGACATTGGTGAACCAGGTGTTTCTTTTTAACAACAATCAGCAACGGTCACCATTATTCCAAACTGAATTGAAATTTCACCACTTGCCATCGAAAGACAACAACCCATACCTCCCTAGAACATTAGCCTGGGATTCTGGATGGCTCATCTAGTATAATTATGCTACTTCTTTTCCTTGTTTCTGTTACATATTTGGATGTAGGAGGACAGTTCGAGTAAATATTAAAAGGGTTAAAATACAACCTGAGTGTAATAAGAAGCAAATGCAGCTTCAGTTTTCATTCTGTTTTCTCCTGCAGGTGTACCCTGGAAATTACATGTCTGGATTGAATCTCTGAGGACCTCATACAATCAGTGCAGATATCCTGTAATGCAGTACTTGTTACGGGAATTCACTACCATTAGACAAGAGGATTTCAATGAGGAGCTGATCAATGAGGGGCTTCCATTGATGTTTGACATTCTTAGGGTTAGCAAGGTAGAATGCCTTCCATTTTGTGGTGATATTTGTAACAGGATACAACTGGTTAGGGATGTCATGAAGGATCAAAATGACCTGCCTTTCCCCATAATATTATTAAATACATCCAAATTATAATACAGCATTGCAGTGAAAGAAAACTAATATTTATCATGACAGCTGCTACATTTTATGATCTGATTTCTTGTTTGAGTATTGTTCATGACTAGGACAAAGTGAAGACTGCAGATGCTGGACATCAGAGTTGAAAAGTGTGGTGCTGGAAAAACACATTTGGTCAGGCAGCATCCCAGGAGCAGAATTGATGTGTCGGGCATAAACCCTTCATCAGGAATGTGGGGGGGGGGGAAATGAGATAAGTAGGAGGGTGGGGATGTGGGTGAAATAGCTGGAAATGCGATAGGTAGATGTAGTTTGGGGGGTGATGCTGTTAGGTCGGAGCAGGGGGTGGAGTGGATAAGTGGGAAGGAAGATGGACAGGTAGGACAGTTCAAGAGGGCGGTGTCAAGTTGGAGAGTTGGAAATCCTTTTGAACTGTCCTACCTGTCCATCTTCCTTCCCACCTATCCGCTCCAACCTATCACCATCACACCCCTACCTATTGCCTCTACCTATTGCCTTCCCAGCTACCTCACCCCCACCCTCTTAGTTATCTCGCAGCCCTCTTCCCCCCCACTTCCCCATTCCTGAGGGAGGGGGCTTATGCCCAAAACATTGATTCTCTTGCTCCTTGGATGCTGCCTGACCTGCTGTGCTTTTCCAGCGCCACACTTTTTGACAATTGTTCATGACTGTATACTATTTGACAGATTGCCTCAATATTCCAGAGTCTATTTTTTTTGGCATATTCTTTTTCTGTTTCTACAGAATGATGCACTCAATCAGCACCTAGCTTCTATCTTCATTTATTGCTTTGGTAACGCTCCTATTCCTAGTATCCCTGAGTTAAAGAGAATGCCACCTGCTCGATTAGGTGAGTCATCTCTATTCTTGAATGTTGTAAGGACTGTGTGCTGAATGAGAATTTTTAATCTCTCCCTCCTTTCTCAAATGTGAATTTGTGTCAATGCACAGTCAGGGTCTCGTCTCCAAGTTATTCTTTATGTATGAGCCATTAAAATCAAAATGAGGGGAACTGAAGTGAGAACTCGGCAATTGACTAGTTTTCCACCCAGCAGTAACAGTTAGAGCAAATTCCAAGTTTACTGGAAGGCTAGATAATCAAGGCAGGTATTAGAGCTGAGATGCATACATAAATACATAAGGTCTGCTTTCACATAGTGGTCCTTAGATAATTATTGTGTGTCTGACTCAGGGCGACATGGACCCTGGCTGCTACTGGCATAAGGTTAAGCTGGGTGTTTGAGTGTGCAGTAAAGGTTGCATATTCTGACAACATTCTGACAATAGTGCTGAAGCCTGTGCTCCAGGACTAGCTGCGGGCCCTAGCCAAGTTGTTATGATAAAGATCTGATACTGGTTATCGACCCACAATGTGCCAAAAAAAAAAAAAGGACGAATTCAACCTCATCAATTATTGTTCTGTCAGTCAACTTCCTATCACTGGTAGAGCACTGGAAGGTGCGGTCAACAGTGCTATCAAGCAGCACTTACTTAGCCATGACTTGACATATTCACAGACCCTCAACTTACATTCCATCAGGGTCACGTCTCCTGACCTCATTTAGCCTTGTTCCAAACATGGACTAAAGAGGTGAAAGTGATCATCCTTCACTTTAATGCAGCATTTGATTTTATGTGGCATCAAGGAGCCCTAGAAAATCTGAAATAACTAGGGGGGGGTCTGGGGAGTCTCCATTGAAGTCATACCTAGTGCAAAAGAGATAACTGTCCTTGTTGGAGGTCAATCATCTCTGTCCCAGAATAGCACTGCAGGAATTCCTTAGTGTGCTTGGCCGAGACAGCTGTCCATACCTATGTGAAGCAAAACGTGAACAATGTTCAGGCTTGGGCTGATAAATAGCGAGTAACACTTGTCACACAAATGCCAGGCAATGACCATCTCCAACAAGAGAGATTCTAACCATTGCCCGTTGACATTCAATAGCGTTGTCATCACCGAATCCCCCACTGTCAACATCCTGGGGAGTTACCATGAACAAGAAACTGAATGAATCCTCAGTCAGACTGAGGCAGGGCTGCTATAATTGAACTACAAGTGACAAAGTTCTAATCATAACCAGGAAATTGGAAACAATGTCAGGGGGGTGGGGAGATATTGCGAGCGGCCAGGAGAGTTGAAGCCAAGATCTGTCAAAGTCCTATTGAATGCTGAAGCAGGCTTGAGGAACCATACTTCTGCTCTCACTAGGCATGTTATGTTCTGACAGCCATATAAGAGACTGGGAATTCTGCACCTCCTGGATCTGCCAAAGTCTGTTCACCATCTACAAGGGACACTTCAGAAGTATGGTAGTTTATTCTCCACTTAGCTGGAGGAGTGCACGTCCAACAAAACACACACAAACCCTCAAACTCCGCATACACCAGTGTCTGCCATATACAAGGTGCACTGCAGCAACTCGGTAATGCTGCTAACCCTAACCCTTTGAGATCCACAGACTCTAATCACCCAGGACAAGCTCAGCAGATGCATGGGAACACCACCATGTGGACACTTGCCTCCAAACCTGTTGAAGAGCATTAAGGTGGATATGTTCTCAGACTCCGATGGTCTCTGCCCCAGGTTATTGAGAGAGGCAAGAGAGGAAATTGCTGTGATCTTTGTATGCTCGCTACCCACTGGAGAGATCCTGGAGGACTGGCGAGTAGCTAACATCATTCCTTTGTTCAAGAAGAAAATAAGGCTAATCCAGGAAAATATAGACTGGTGAATCTCACATCAATGATTTTTTTTTAAGATCCCGTAGTGTGGAAACAGGCCCTTCGGCCCAACCAGTCCACACCAACCCTCCGAACAGTAACCCACCCATTTCCCGAACAGACCCATTTCCCTCTGACTAATGCACCTAAGATTATGGGCATTTTAACATGGCCAATTCACCTGACCTGCACATCTTTGTGACTGCGGGAGGAAACCGGAGCACCCAGAGGAAACCCACGCAGACCCGGGGAGAATGTCCACACAGACATTCGCCCAAGGCTGGAATCGAACCTGGGACCCGGGTGCTGTGAGGCAGCAGTGCTAACCACTGAGCTAGAAAGAATCTTCAGTGATATGATTTACGTGCATTTGGAAATGTGAGGACTAATTCGGGACAGTTAGCATGGCTTTATTCAGGGAAGGACATGTACTACTAATTTTATTGAATTTCTTGAGGACGTGATGAAGGTGATCAATGAGGGTCGAGCAATGGATGTTTGTCTGTATGGATTTAAGCAAGGTTTTCAACAAGGTCCCTCACAGTAGGCTCATCCAGAAGGTTAAGCTGCATGGGATCCACGGTGACTTGGCTGCTTGGATTCAGAATTGGCTTGCCCACAGAAGGCAGAGGATAGAGGTGGAAGGGTGTTTTTCAGGCTGGAGGTCCGTGACTAGTGGTGTTCCGCATCCTCTTCTATACTGGGACTTCTGCTATTTGTGGTATAGATGTATAAATGATTTGGATGTAAAATGTAGATGGGTGGGTTAGTAGGTGACACTAAGATCTGTGGAGTTGTGCACAGTGTAGAAAATTGTCAAAGGATATAAATCAGCTACAGATATGGGCAGAGAAATGACGGATGGAGTTTAATCCAGTTAAGTGTGAGGTGCTGCACTTTGGGCGATCAAATGTTAAAGAAAAGTAGAGAGTCGATGGCAGGACTCTGAATAGTATTAATGTACAGGGGGATTTTGAGGTTCAAGTCCATAGCTCCTTGAAAGTGGCCACACAAGTAGATAGGGCAGTAAAGAAGGCTTATGGCATGCTTGCCTTTATTGCTTGGGGAATGGAGTATAAGAGTCAGGATGTCATGTTGCAGCTTTATAAGACTTTGATTAGGCCACACTTAAGAGTTTTGCATTCAGTTCTGGTCGCTACATTAGAGGAAGGATATGGAGGGTTTGGAGAGGGTGGAAAGAGGTTTACTAGGATGCTGGCTGGATTAGAGGGTATGAACTCTGAAGAGAGGTTAGAAAAACTCATGTTGTTTTCTCTGGAGTGGTGCAAGTCTATAAACTTATGAGATGGATAGATAGGGTTGACAGTCAGTGTCTTTGACGGTCAGGGATGAAATGTCTAATACTAGGGACCATGCATTTAAGGTGAGAGGGAGAAAGTTCAGAGGCGATGTGAGGGGCAAGATTTTTCTTACATAGAGTGGTAGGAGTCTGAAATATTTTGCCAGGGGTAGTGGTGGACACAAATATGATGGGGGCGTTTAAGGGCCCTTCAGATAAGCACATGAATATGCAAGGAATGGAGGGGTATGGACCAAAGCCAGGCAGAAGGGATTATATTAATTTGACATCATGTTCGGCATAACATCGTGGGCCAAAGGGCCTGTTTCTGTGCTGTACTGCTCTATATTCTAAATCACACCCATCCTGACTTGGAATCACATGGCCATTACTTAGTGTCACTGGGTCAAATTCCTGTAACTCCCTGCATTGTGAGTGTACGTTCACCTCCATAGACTACAACCGTTCATGAAGGCAGGTATAAATGCCTGTTCCAGGTAATTGGGGGTGGGCACTAAATGCTGGCCTTGTCAGCATTGTTCACTTCACAGGAATGAAATATAAGGTCCTCTGGTTTGGGTGATTCAATTACACATTAGTTTTAGCAACCAGCATTATTTCTTTAAACGATGTCTCTGTTGAATTGCTTTGATGATACACCACAGTCTAACCACAGAACTTATTTACAGCTGCACCCTCAGGGAAATTAAAATGTCTCCTTAATCAGATTGTTCCCATCAAGCAAAACCTATTAGAGTTTAAAGCAGTAGTAATTAACTAACATCCAAGGAGATGCTCTTTCCCCTCACTCCTCAAAGGAATGTTCCCCATAAACCACATCCTTATCAACTAGTCAAAGATCATAATCAATATTAAGTCTGTTCTTCATTCTCTTGTCCGGACTCCCTCCATGCATCACCAGCACTAAAATATGTGGGAAATTCCATTTTATTAACTGTACATCTGAACGTAAATTATTTTTCTCTCTTTCAGACCCTCACTTTCTGAATAATAAAGAAATGTCGGATTTAACTTTCTTAGTGGAAGGAAAGCCTTTTTATGCACATAAAGTTCTCCTAATTACTGCTTCCAACAGGTACGATAATGCAACCCGAATGATTTTTAATTTGTACAGAAAGTGCTGGAAAAACTCGGCAGGTCTGCCAGCATCTGATGACAGAAACGAAGTTAATGTTTCAAATCCAGTGACGTCTTCAGAACAATGCTGCCAGACCTGCCTAGTTTCTCTAGCACTTTTGATGTTTTATTCCAGGTCTTCATGATCCACAGAATTTTGTTTTTTTTTAAATTAATGCCTATTTTGTCTCTGCGGGTGTACAACAGCCACTGTACCTGAACCACATCTCTGTCAGTAAGAGGTCAGTTGGAAATGAAGATTCCCATGCTAATTATTTTTCCCCCAGCCCTTCACTAACCTCCTTAGGGATTGTGGCCGACACTTAGTCCTCCTTCTGCAATGCAGATGAATTTGCTAGTTAGCTGGAATGTGCGAAAATACCAAAATCTCCTGTTTTGCACATTGGAACTGCACGATAGAATCCCTACCCCATATTGTGATACTTTATTTCTCGGCTGTGCCCTCTTGACAATTGACAATTGCAATAACTCCAGCTATAAGAAAGTTGTTCCACATTCCATGCACCCTTTTGAAAGGACAGCCAGTTTATCTTTTCATTAAAATAGAAATCCAAGCATCTGTTGTTATAGAAACAACACATCAGTGTCCAACAGAGTGAGCATGTACACGTGAAGTGTGTCATTCACCATCTTGGAAAAAGCCAAAATCAAAACGTCCTGTGTTCTTGCTCCTGACACATGCAGCTAAGCGATCAGACACCTGTTCAGTATCCCTTTTGCAACTTGAACCGCCGAGATCACAGCTTGCACACTGCCTACTGCTTTCAGTAAAATTATGTTTCTTTGGACCTTATCAGCAGCTGTGAAGAGTGCTGTGTCCAGCTGCAGAGGCATCACCTCTCCCCACAGTCATTGATTCAATCCCTCCATCTCAATCATCTGAGAGTCATTGGCAGTGACCTGAAGCTTACATTTACGTTGCTCATTAGCTGCCTGACAACACCCAACATGCAGCCAACCCTCGTGTAGCATTTTCAAGAGGCCGAATGCCTGGTGTTGAGTTTACGCATTCTGATACAGGGATGGTTCAGACTCCGTAGGTCATTTGGCTGTGTCCAATTTCACTCCCACCCCCCCACCCAAACCGCATTTCTCTTTAAATCCTTGACGCAGATACCTTGTATTCATTGACAATGACGTCTTAGTCAACTCATTGCAATTTGAGAATTACCAATGTGTTCAAAATGGGTGTCTGTTAAAAATACAACCTGTATACTTGCCACTGGCCAATAAAAGGGTCAAAGGAGAAATGTTACCCACCTTGCATGATAATGCATATGATTTGTACACAGTATTTGCATTTTTTGATTTTAAAATCTCCTCTTCAATTTTATTTCTTATGGAGTCAGACATAGCATGTAGTTTTGGAGTATTTTACACTGCTTGCAAAACCAGTCAGTCAAGGTCGCATGTACATACCACAATAGTTTTTACAGACTGTTGATGAGTGCAGTAATATGTTATATTTTTAATTTGTTATTGCTCTGTGAATTAAACAGTATGGAAACAGACCCTTCGGTTCAACCAGTCCATGCCGACCATAATTCCAAACTAAACTAGTCCCACCTGCGCGTTCCTGTTCGATATCCCTCCAAACTGTTTCTTTTTCATGTACTCATCTTTCTTGTATATTGTCAATTAAACTAAGAAAACTAAATTAGCTACAGAGTGTAACTTGTCACATCCTGATACCCGTGATTGCACTGTCCTAACCACTGAGCACTAACATCTAGAAAGACAAGGGCAGCAGATACGTGGGAACACGACCATCTGCAAGTTCCCTTCCAAGCCAAACACCATCACAACTTGGAATTGTATCACTTGCTTGTCACTATGGCTAATTCAAGATCCTAGAACTCCTTTCTTAAAAGCACTGTGGGTGTACCTACAGCATGGGGATTGCAGTGCTTTAAGAAGGCAGCTAATCACCAAGGGTAACCAAAGATAGGGAGTAAATGCTGGGCCAGCCAGTGATGCTCACATCCTAAGAATGATTTTAATGAATTAGTTCACAAATTAAAATCGCACTAATGGTAAGAAACATTTGTGGGACTTTGAAGGTTTGTGTCAGAGTATTTCCTGACATGAAACACCACTAGTAATTTCCTGTACTGTGAATCCTCAGTATTGGACAAGCTACATGCAGCTCTAGTAATGAATAGTAGGAATGTTGAACCACTTCCCAGTAAACAGTTGCTGACATTCACTACGGATAAGTGATATGTAACATGACAAGACTGAGAGAAGCAAAGGATTTTCATGATGGAAAGTAATAAATAGAATTTGTGTGAAATTGTTTAACCAGAATCTTATCCCATCTCAACACTCTTCCCTTAGATTTAAGATGCTACTGGCTAATAAGACATCTCCAGAGAATGAGCCATGCAAGTGTATAGAGATCAGCGAGATTAAGTATCACATTTTCCAGGTACAAATCAGTTTTTGAACTTTAAAGCATGGTGGAGTGGGTAATGTGGCGATCTGACATACTTTGGTAGGATGCGAAACCCCAACTATGCTAACAGGTTGCGAAGTAGCAATGATGTGACGAGATCATGTTGAGCCTCACATTGGCCTCTGGTGCATTTCTCTTTGTACATTTGCATGTCATGAAACAGATTTATAATAACTTTATCTTGAGGGTAGCACTTTAATAGTACACCAGAATCTTGTGCCCGATCTCTTAAATGTGACATGCATCAGTCAGCTTTGTTCCACCGTGTGTGAAGAAAGCAACTGTATGGCACAAGGTAGTGAATGGATAGAAGTTGGTTTTTGGGTGTAGCGAGACTAATATCCTTGGTAAGGTACTCTTGAAGGCTGGTCAAATCAAGGAGATATTGAAAAGCAGATGAAGGGCCTAATGAATTGAATTGGATTGCCCAGATGGGGGATCCTGAGGGCTGAACTGGGGGTGAGTGTTCTAAAGGGAATAGTTATGTAAAAGGGGAAAGGGTACTTGAAATGGTAGCAGAACCAGAGTTAGCAAGTGTGTTGGAAATTCGCAAGGAGTGGATCACCTAAGTAAACATAAGCATGAAGGAGGCTAATGGAGAGTTCAGGATCAGAGGGTGGTTCGGGATGATCATAGCCTGACCAATTAGAGTCAACTTGCCCAGTTTAAAAATTGAACTTCTGGCTGTTAAATGTCAATCAGCATTAAGGAGTGCAGTTTCTACTATGGGCTGAGGGGTGGCAAATGGAGTTTAAAGCGGAAAAGTGAGAGGTGATTCACTTTGGCAGGAGCAACAGGAATAAAGAGGGCTGGGATAACGGTAAGATTCTTGATAACGTAGATTAGCAGAGATATCTCTGTGTCCATGTATGTACAGATCTCTGAAGGTTGCCACCCACCTTGATGGGGTAGAAAAGAAGGCATACAGTGTGTTAGCTTTTATTAGTGGAGGGGGTTGAGTTTTGGAGCCACGAGGTCATGTTGCAGCTGTACAAAACTCTGGTGCAGCCACACTTAGAGTATTGTGTACAGTTACTAGGATGTTGCCTGGTATGGAAGGAAGGACTTATGAAGAAAGGTGAGGGACCTGAGGCTGTTTTTGTTAGAACAAGGATGAGCGGTGACTTAATTGAGACATAAAATAATCAGTTCCTGGATTATGGTTTTGAATGCCTTTTATTTCACTGCTGTTGCTTTCTTCAGTCTTCATCATTGTTCAGTGTACTCTCCTTTGAGAAGCTGTTTGGATCTCCACGTCAAGGTCTCTGTATGCACTGTGTAATTGGCCACTTTGAGGCACACAACTACAATGTGGTCAGTTGCACCCGAGTGTTGCTTCCTTCAGTTATGAGCAACGCAGAGGCAGGCCAAATAAATTTCATGTCATTCCATGACACAGTATAATTTGAGATTACATTTAGTACGTTTGTGTATGAACTAGCTAAAGTTGTTCTTGAGTCCTATCTCTTGCAGTCAAGTTTTGCCTTTGACGTTAACTAATGAGCAACAATTATTCACAAATTTCTGTCTTTGAATGAACTGCACAGTTTCTAGGATTCTGATGTGAAGTACTAACAGGATATATTTACATTTGTCTGCATTTCATATTAAGTGTTGATAAAGCCTTGGTCTTTTTACTAGAGAAAGAAAAATCAAAAGCAATAGTGATATTCTTAGTTGATGCTGTACTGACCCAAGCTGCCTCTTACCCTTTAGATGATGATGCAGTACTTGTATTACGGTGATACAGAGTCAATACATATATCAGTTACTGACGTGCTGGAGGTAAGTACCCTCACTATAGATCATTAGAATATATAAAGTATTTAGCATAGAAAAAGTTCTAATGCATTCACAGAGGTACAGTTCAGGTATCCAGAATGATTAGGAGGGGTTATCAAAAAGCTTAGTCAAAGAAATTTGTTTAAAGATCTTACAGCGGCGAGAGATATATTCAGAGAATCCATCCTCTCATCTCCTCAGTCCATTTGTCACAAACTATTGAGCATAGTAATCAAAGGTCTAGGTAGATTAAGATACAGTAACTGATTGCAGTCGAGGGAGATATGCATAAAAAGTCAGTGAGAGAATGAGTTCAACCAAGTCTGAAGAAGGTAACAGAATGAGGATGATGCCATAAGAACTGTAAATACAAAGGTGAGAATCTTACATTTGAGGAATTGAGTCACCCACGTCTAGGTCAATGAAGCCAGGGGTGATGGTTAAACAAGATTCAGAATGGATTGGGATACAGACAATATATAGCGAAAATAACAGTGAAGCTATTGAGGCTGGACATGTGAACTGTGGAATAGTTTGGTCTGATTATGATGCTGGTAATAATTTGTGGCAAATAGTCGGAGGTGTGAGGAGGGTATATTTTATTACAGATCTGAACATAATCCTGTCACAAATTTAAGTGATTTCTTAAGAATCTATTGATTTTGTTCTTGCTCAAAGGGTCAAATGACTGATTCCTGCTCATATTTCTAAAACTGTCTGATTGAGAAGTAAAGCATTACTCATGTTTGTCAGTAAGAATTTAAAGAGCTGAGCCTACATGTAATAACTGCAACATAAAAGATGAGACGATTTATGACTCAGACTCGGAATGTGAAATCCATTCAGGGAGAATCAACATCAAAAAATTTCCCAACATTTCAGCCACTTTCTTTGGGATGCTTACTCATAGAGGATACAAAGTCTCATTTGGCTGTGAGCTAAATGATCATCAGAATTCCTACTTTTCGTCACTATACAGACACTCTGGGTTGAGTGTGGACAAGTTCAGGTTTGAATGTGACACACCCCATAAACACATCGTCTGCCAAGATTCATGATGCACACCTCTAGTCAAGACAATAGGATAGCAGTCAGCACTGATGGATCTATAACACAACAAAAATCAGTGCATTGAAAATAACAAACTTTCTTCTGCAAGACATTTCATCCATCATATTTTAAAGCAGAAAATATGTAATCCAATTGTGAATTTATGAGTGGATGTTTATGCCCTTCTGGGCTGAATTTTCTTAGTTAGGTATGCAAGCTACATTGTCAATCCTTTCCCTGTCCAACATTATGACTTGTGCAGAAACCCAGAGGAAATTCAGTTCCTCAGCTTCAAGACCTTGGATTAAGATTTGAAATGGAAATGAATTATCAGTAGCAAAGACTAATTCCTAAGGAATTAAACCCAGGAGGCAGTTCACATTTACCTTTGATCTGGTGACTTAAACTCAAATTCTGTGTAATTTTCCCTGCAGTATAAACAAAGTATTGTGTTGGGATCTCAGCTAGATCACCATGGGCACATTAATGTGAAAGTTAACGTTAGAAATATGTCATATAATATAGAAAACCGAAATTAAGTTTTCTCAAATTATCCTTCATCTGCCAAATATCTACCCACTTATTTATATAATAAACTTGAGATCTTTAGTCCCCTTCTGCAAACTTATTGTTTTGACTTTAGCTAGATGGGTAGGCGCTAGAGAAACTTAGCAGGTCTGGCAATATTTGGGGAGAAATAAATCCAAGTAGTCAGATTTGAAACATTAACTCTGTTTTTCCGTCCACAGATGCCAAGTTTCTTCAGCACAGTTTTTATTCCAGATTTTCAGTACCTGTAGCATTGCTACTTTTTTTACCTATCTCGGTGCTATTGGCAAATTTAGTTACCAAACATAGGGGCGGCACGGTGGCTCAGTGGCTAGCACTGCTACCTCACAGCGCTAGGGTCCCAGGTTCGATTCCAGCATTGGGTGACTGTGTGTGGAGTTTGCACATTCTCCCAGTGTGGGTTTCCTCCGGGTGCTCCGATTTCTTCCCACAGTCACAAAGATGTGTGGGTCAGGTGAATTGGCCATGCTAAATTTCCCTCCGACTAATGCACCTAACACTACGGGCAATGGTTCTGGGTGGACTGGTTGGGCCAAGGGGCCTGTTTCCATACTGTAGAGAATCTAATCTAATCATATGATCCTTTCTTCCAAGAAGTCTGATCCAAAGTCCTCCTAAACTCTAAAGAGTAAAAGCCTAACCTTTGCTACCTTCCCTCATAAAGTAAGCCCTTCATCCCTGGGATAATGCAAATGAACCTTCTCTGAGCTATTTTTTCCAAGTAAGAACACAGACTTTTTTGTACAAGTTATTTTCTACCAGTTATTCTACAAAAGTCTTAACTATTGTGATGTCGAGTGAATTTCAAATATATTCCAATATAAAGAAATTTGGAGTGTGAACATTTGCATCTACCCGCCATTCATTTTCGCTGGACCATGAATGCATATGAAGTTGTGTGATCAAGAGGGAAGACTATTGGAAAGAACCTTACTGCACACTGTTAAACTAAACAGAGGTTCATTTCTATAAACATCTAAGGACATGGAAGATGATATTAATGTCTTAATAATGAGCTTCTCATGGATGCAATAAGTATGATCCAACTGCTGATAAAGGAAATTGCTGTGGCTGGTGGTTAAGAGAATTATGATTTTATTACTTTCCACTGGAAAATTAAAACAAAAACTAGAGAATCATGTTTAATTTGAGTGTCTTTGTTTTTCAATTCTTTAGCTACTGTCTGCAGCAAGCCTATTTGAGCTGGAATCATTGCAGAGACATTGTGAGATCATCTGTACCCAAATAATGAACCTAGAGAATGCAGTCATCATTTATTGTTATGCTAAGGTAAATCTGGTCTCATACTTGGATGATATTCTGTCCCTTGAACAAAATTATAGTGCAAAATGCCATTAACTGCTTTTGTCTTTCGCATTAGTTTTCTCCTATAGAATTCTTGCTGAAGCTATAGATCAAGTTCAAAGCGATGTACAGCATGTTGTAAAAGCCTCCACCACTTCTTCTGGCAACTCACTGCATACTGCACTACCGTGTGCATAAAACAATTGCCCAGTAGGGCCCTTATAAATCTTTTCCCCTCTCACCTTAAAGCTATGCCCTCTAGTTTTGGACTCCTCCACCCCAGGGAAAAGATCTTGTCTATTTACCCTATCCATATCCCTCATGATTTTATAAACCTCTATAAAGGTTGCTCCCAGCCTATTCAGCCTCTCCCTATAGCAAATCCTCCAACCCTGGCAACATTCTTGTAAATCTTTACTGAACCCTTTCAAGTTTCACAACATCCTCCTTGTAAGCAGGCAGACCAGAATTCTTCTCAGTATTCCAAACGTGGCCTGGCCAATGTCCTGTAGAGGAGAAAGTGAGAACTGCAGATGCTGGAGATCAGAGCTGAAAATGTGTTGCTGGAAAAGCACAGCAGGTCAGGCAGCATCCAAGGAACAGGAGAATCGACATTTCAGGCATAAGCCCTTCCTGAAGAAGTATCCGACTTGTTGTGCTTTTCCAGCAACACATTTTCAGCAATGTCCTGTAGAGCCACAACAGGACCTCCCAACTCCTATATCAATATACTAATTGATAAAACCAAGCATACAAATGCCTTCTTCACTATCCTATCTATCTGCGACTCTACTTCCAAGGAGTTTTGAAAGATAAACTAGTTAGCGCTATGTCAAGATCATGAAAGGGTAATGTTTTGGTTCGAAGTTGGGCAGCAGTTTAACTTGCCATACAGTTGCTAATCTTTGAAAATGAGCAGGCTGACAACTGGGCTGATATTTATCCCACAAACAATGGCATGAGAAAAAATAATCTGACATGAGGAGGAGTTGTTGACAGTGAGGAAGGATGTGGCAGCTTACAGCGGGATATAGATAAGCTGCAGAACTGGGCAGAAAGGTGGCAAATGGAGTTCAATGTAGGTAAGTGTGAGGTGATTCACTTTGGTAAGAGTAACAAAAAGATGGGGTACTGGGCTAATGGTCGGATACTTGGAGGTGTGGATGAGCAGAGGGATCTTGGTGTCCATGTACACAGATCTTTGAAAGTTGCCACCCAGGTAAATAGTGCGGTGAAGAAGGCATATGGCGTGCTGGCTTTTATTGGTAGAGGAATTGAGTTCCAGAGTCCTGAGATCATGTTGCAGTTGTATAAGACTCTGGTGCAGCCGCACCTGGAGTATTGTGTGCAGTTTTGGTCGCCATACTATAGGAAGGATGTGGAGGCACTGGAACGGGTGCAGAGGAGGTTTACCAGGATGTTGCCTGGTATGGTAGGAAGATCGTATGAGGAAAGGCTGAGGCACTTGGGGTTGTTTTTCATTGGAGAAAAGAAGGTTTAGGGGTGACTTGATAGAGTACAAGATGATTAGGGGTTTAGATAGGGTTGACCATGAGAACCTTTTTCCACGTATGGAGTCAGCTATTACGAGGGGGCATAGCTTTAAATTAAGGGGTGGTAGGTCTAGGACAGGTATTAGGGGTAGGTTCTTTACTCAGCAAGTCGAGAGTTCATGGAATGCCCTGCCAGTAGCAGTGGTGGACTCTCCCTCTTTATGGGCATTTAAGCAGGCATTGGATAGATATATGGAGGATAGTGGGCTAGTGTAGGTTAGGTGGGCTTGGATCGGCGCAACATCGAGGGGCAAAGGGCCTGTACTGCGCTGTATTCTTCTATGTTCTATGATTTGATTGATTATCTTACGATCCAAGGTCTCTTTGTTCAGCAACACTCCCCAGGACTTTATCATTAAGTGTAAAAATTCTGCCCTGATTTGCCATTCCAAAATGCAACATCTCACATTTATCTAAATTAAACTCTATTTGCCACTCCTCAGCCCATTGGCCCATCTGATCAAAGTCCGGTTGTACTCTGAGGTAACCTTCTTCGCTGTCCACTACACCTCTAATTTTGGTGTCATCTGCAAATTAAAAACTATACTTCCTATGTTCTCAATAAATGATGAAATGCAGTGGACCCAGCACTGATCCTTGTGGCACACCACTGGTCACAGGCCTCCAGGCTGAAAAGCAACCCTCTACTCCCACTCTCTATCTTTAAGCCAGTTCTGTATCCAAATGGCTAGTTCTCCTGCATTCCATGTGATCTAACCTTGCTAACCAGTCTACAATGAGGATGTTGATTAGTTGTCCAACAGTATTTTGATCAACTATCAGTGACAGATTATTATTTAAATCTAATGGGTCTCCCATGAAATCCTGCTTTCAGATTGGACTGCATAAACCAATATTTTACAAAGGTTACTTGAGAATGACAAAGAAAGAATGTTGATTGTTATTGCTGCTTATGATTTTGGAATAAAAGGGAAATTTATAAGCCTCAACAACTGCCCCGAGTGAAACTGCTCATCTAATATCTACAGCAATTTCCAAGAATCTTTGGTATTCTCACCAAGAAACAAATATACTTTAGATTACTTGTAAAGAGAAAAAAAAACACCCAGTGTGAGAGATGCCAAATGTTGGGGGAAGAAAATGAATTTAAGATTTTCCTTTTCCAAACTAGCTATCCTCATGGTATCTTTATGTGACACTGCTGCTTCAGTTGGACATTGTAAATGTTTTTTTCACTGTTTAGGAATTGAACAAACTTTTATTCAAGAACTTGGTCATCAATAAGGGAGAACGTCTCTATCCTAACATCTGAAGCAGCAGGGAATTTTGAAAGATAAACTAGTTAGCGCTATGTCAAGATCATGAAAGGGTAATGTTTTGGTTAGAAGTTGGGCAGCGGTTTAACTTGCCATACAGTTGCTAATCTTCGAAAATGAGCAGGCTGACAACTGGGCTGATATTTATCCCACAAACAATGGCATGAGAAAAAATAATCTGACATGATTTGATTGATTATCTGGGCTCTTGCTCTGCCATTGATCTTTGTGCCCAGTAAGACGGAAGGGCCAAATGGCTGCCTTCTACTTTGAAGGTAACGTTGCTATGATCAAAACTTCTGTACATTTATTCCACACAACTGCCAGGCAATGACCATCTCCAATGAGACAATCTAACCATTCCCTCTTGGAATTCAGTGGCTGAAATATCTACTACTAGCATCCTGAGGGTTACACTTGACCAGTAACTCAAGTGGATAACTACCATAGCAGGTCAGAGTAACTCGCATCTTCCCAAAGCCTGTCTATCATCTACTGAGCACAGGTCAGGCATGTGGTGGAAGACTCCCCATTTGCTTTGCCTGGTTCAACTGAGGCATTCTAGTGGATATTGGATGATTATTTGGTTAAAAATAATGTACAATAGTATGAGGAAAAAGCAGGACATTAACACTTAGGTCATGATGTGCATTTGAAGAGCTAACACAGGCGTAATGGGCCTAATGGCTGCCTCCTGTGCCACAACACTCCTGTCATTGAGATATAAATGGAGTTTTTCTTTAACTCCCTTGAAAACTAATTGTATGTATTTAGCAGTGTATACAGTAATTAAACTATTTATTCACCATCTCTCACAGTTAAGTCACTATCTCCTTATAAGAAATTAGAAATTGATGAGCTGTGCATTTTTAAAATGTTTAGAAGTTGCAACATTGACCTACCACACAGTATAATGACTGGATATTTTGTTATCCTCAGATACACAATGCTGTCAAATTGCTTTCCTACACAGAGAGCTTTTTCTTGAAAAACATGGGTGCACTTCTCGATCAAGAATCTTTCAAACAGCTGATTTATGGGCGCAACAGTAAACTGCAGGGACTGGATCCCCTACAGGGCTTGGACTTGGCATTAGCCAACAGAATGCGATCACTCTACATCATGTCAAGGGTGTGAAATATTAATCAGCAATAAGCTGGGAACATACATGCAGTACTAGAGACCCAAGGTGGCCTATCTCTTGTCTCAGTCATTTTATTCCCTTACTTTGTGATGGTTGGTTTCTTGCTGATTTAATCATCATCATCAACAGCACACAGATCAACATGATTTCCTCTGTGAATTGTGCTTGATGATTTCATGGCTGTTAGGTAAAAGCCAAATCTGCAGATGAGCTGGTGATCGACACTTGATGATAATTCTACATGACTATTTCTTATCCCTGATATCTCACAGCCACATTGGAGTAATGGTGAGAGGCTACTTGAGCCACATTGCTTTTGTCTAAAGTGACAAGGGAGGGATCAGATAGGTGATATTGTACCTTTGCAAACCAAAATAACTTTCTTGCATGTTTTTGGCCTTTTCTCAAACTCAAAAGGAGGATAACAGAACTGTTGGTACTACTCTTCTAACACGAGAAAGAATCTAACCACCTCCCCTTGGTATTGTCGAATTTCACACTTTTAATATTATGAGTGTAACCATTAGCCAGAAACTGAATTAGATTAGTCATTTGAAATGTGGTTCAAAAGCCAGTCAGAGGCTTGGAATTCTGAGGCAGATGATGTGAACTAAAGCTCAGGAGGAGTGTGATAAAATATTCTGAACTTGCCTGGATGGGTGCAGCTCCAACAACACTCAAGAAGCTTCACAACGTCCAAAACAAAGCAGCCTGCTTGTCTGACGTTCGATCAACCACCTTAAAAAAGCATCAACTATCTTCACTATCACTATGTATTCCAACAACAAGATGCATTGCACCTTTCAAATTCATAATCCTATTATGGACAAGGACAAGGACAACAGATGTGTATAAGTATCATTACCAGAAAGTTTCTTTTCAGGGCATACAATATCATGACTTGGATATTGCAATTCCTTCACTATTGCAGAGCCAAAAAGTTCTGGAACTCTCTTCCGAATAGCACTGTGAGTATACCTACAATACCTGAACTGCAACGATTCAAGAAGACAGCTTGCCCCTACCTTCTCAAAGGCAAGTGACACACATCCCATGGGAAAAAAAAATTCAGACTATGCATGCAGCTTAAATATTCAACATAATTCTACTTACCTGTGCAGATGACTCTGAGTACTGCATTTATGAGGGTCATAATCAAAAGACTGTAGTCATGTCATTATTATTAACTTAGGGAATTATGCTTTATTAAACTTTTGGAATATGTATGTGCTAGTTATAGACTAGTTATGGAGAAATCAAATGCTTAATTATAAATATGTAGTACATCCAGGTAGGACCGAAAAGTTGGGCTGTAAAGTAACTGAAATTCCTCAGGGTATTCTTTCCGGGATGCACGATTCATGAATTTGTTTCAATTTTTGGTCAACTATTTTATGCCTTTGTTACAATAGCACCATAAGAATCTTCAGACAACATACTGATCAGTTTGATAAAGTTGCACCATGGAATTTCAGTTTCTAAGTGCACAGGAACATTTCACTTTTACATTGAATGCCCAGATTGAATACTACTTGTTAAACATCAGAGGTACTATGTCATCAAGAAAAAGGATGTATTATTATTGAATACAAAAAAACTTTTTTTTTGGTGGTAGATATTAAGATGTACTGAATTGTGAACCAGTGCAAGTCATCAAATATGTTAATCATTATAGATCAAAGATTTTAACGTGTACAGAATAGATTCAAAGCTTAATTCTCCACTAATAATGTGGAATCATTGTTTACTTCAGCAATGTAGTGTCGACAACATTCCAATTTAATGACTACATGCGACCTACTGCATCAGAGCAGATGCACTTTGTCATAATAGAAATATTCGTTAACAAGTTAGTTCCTTTCAACTAAAAAACCTGTTAGAATTTCATACTACAAGCAATTGTTTAATATCAGTGGCATACCAGTAAGTGTTAAATGGCATTACCTATAATAACCATGACCCTAGTTTCAACGCATTACCGCAGCTCTCACAAATTACACTAATATCAGAAGGCGGCTTTGGTATGTCCCTAGCCAAAGCACTTTATAAGACCCATGTTGTATCTATGTCATTATTGTGATTCATTGTGCCTCAGTTCGAAGATGATGTCTACTCAGGGTTATAGGTTTCTGCTCTGATGGAAGTGACTGAGCAGACTGATTCTTGATCTGCAAATCTTCGGATAGATGGATCAATATGTCTCGACTTAGTGAATTCAGAGTTCCTTTACTTTCTGACTGCACTCTGCCTCAACATTAAGATCTGATTGAAAGTGTGATTGACGAACTGTTGCCATTTTCCTCCCAGACATTAATGTCAATGTTTTTATGCTATTTGCATCCCCGTTAATATTTAGGTACTTGAAATCCCCAACTATTTTTGCCTACTGTGTTTCACTTAGGAATCTACCAATACATTTGGTCCTAGAAATCTCTCCCACTCTTCATGGTTGAATTTCTGTGTAGTACTTTACTTTGGTCTCCCAGAACATTGCCCATTCCAGAGTTAGGAAAGCTGGTCCCAGCAGCGAAGATGCTGTTTAGCAATCTGGACACTGTGTCCTGTCCACTGTCGTTGGTTTGACAGGTGATTTGGCAGAAAGTTAGTAGAATTGGCTTGAAGGATTTGCTTGCCAGTCCTCCCATTGAATCTGGACAATATGACCAAAAGCACTGCTGCTGGAATTTCTTTCACTGCAGTACAGGACAATGCGGTGATGACTACGGCTCTGCAAACAAGGGCTCCTGTTGACGTATGGAGGTCTTTCTTGTGAAAGACTCACTGCTTAGTTTCCGAAAGGTTGAACTGGTACAGTCACATTGCCTCATGGACAGTGATCTTTGAGAGGTAACTGCTGAAGAACACGAAATTGGTCTTTCTATGAATGCTGCCAAAACGAAACTCATCAAGTATTTGGCTGTACCAGGTTTGAGTTGAAGAGTGGCCATTCAGGGAGAAGTTCTTTCTCATTTCAGTTTTGAAATGAATGCATGTGGCCTTGACAAGAGCGAAAGTTCACCAGCTTCAGAGGCCTCAGCTGGGAACCCATGAGTACTGCTAGTCTCATTAAACTATCAAATGGATAAAAACAATGATCGAAATGCAGAAATGGCAGTTCACCTATGGACTCTACCACAGGTTAGTGGGTCATAGTTTAGACAGTATCAGCTGTCACTATGGATTCATAGTTGGGTTATTGGAAATGTTATTTCTAGTATTAATAGATGGCATTGTCATCCTTTGGAAGAGACACCATCCTGTGAGTGATAACAATTTTGTCTATTTGACTCTAACAGCAGCCTTTCTTTGATATCAAAGGTGGTGATCCTTCACTGCGATTCCCCAGGTGCTAGAAGCATAACAATGTCAGGATCTTGCCTTGTGACCTGCATTTAGAGTGGGTTCAGCATTGTTTTAGACTGGGATTTGAATAAGGCATCCACATGATATCGACCTACATTTCAGGTCATAGAGCATTTGAGAACAGGGTTTGCAAAGATTTATCCTCATAATGTCTCCTCGACAAATCTAGTTCACAACTACAGATAAGAGTTTTACTCAAGCTGACAACTGTCTCGCGGTTATTTCACAGCTGTTAGACTGAGATGGGTGAGGTTCTTTAGGCTGTCACAGAAAGGGATTTGCAAACACCTGTTTGCAAATTGGGAAGATTATGAAATGGTCTGCCTTACTTTCATATGGCCTTATGTACTGCCATCTAGAAAATTAAATTTGGGGACATAACAATAGCACTACCAACAGACTTATATTTGCATTTTACAGTGAGGTTTACAATGTTTTTCAGATGCCCTTTTCTTATTCAATCGCACGTGGTGATGAAGGACATCTGCCTCCTCACTCTTTGCTTTCACATTAACTGATACACTATCTCTGTTTAGGTTATGCACTAGCAATGGTAAATTTAGAACATTAATTGGAAACTGAGCTGCTTTTCTCCTCTATTTGTAATTCATTCCCTCCCCCTCACCAAGAGTGGAGCTTGTGGAGAAATTGTTACTATGAACACACACTGTCTCTATTGCTCTGTAGCCAAAAGAAACATGACCAGTTGAAAGGTTTTAGATTAAAAAGGTTTACATTGATCCGGACTCAACATGTATGTATTAAAAATCTGTTTTACAGTAATTATAAGATTGAACTAGTATTGCTCATCCAATGCACACTATATGGAATGACAGTCACCCAAAAGTTCAATTCTAAAGCTTTGCAGGGCATTGTTCAAAAGTTAGAAACTGTATATATAGACATTTCCTTCCTACCTTCCGATTAATTCTCCTTTCCAGAATAAATTTGAGACAAGCTGGAAGACAAAGACTATAGTCAATGAATAGCAATAAGTAATCAGCTTCTAATTTTTACACCAACCCTGTATTTCGCTGGCTTATTAATGTTCATCAAAAGTGCATTAGATAGGAACACAACAGGTAAACAAACTAGCTGGTTAGGAAAATGGCTGTTGGTAATAAACAACTTTTAATGAAGTATTTCATTACAATATGAAATATTCAGTAGTTTGTATATATTATGTATAAAAAAGCTTTTGTGGAATAACAATTGTGAAAAAGTGGCTTTTCATTGTATTCTAAGTTCTTTACTCTTTGCCAATTACTATCAAATTAATGTCTTAAAGGGTGCATCAGGAGACAGTCTGGTAGAAGCAAGCTAAGGCTTTTAAAACTTAAATTTGACTTATAATTCAAGTTAATGCACAACTGTATCTCCTTGAAAGGAATATGGTTTCGTACCATAATTGGCAATCATGTAAATGGAGATAGACTCGTAACCGACTCAGTGTAAGCTAAAAAAAAGTGTCACAAGCAGTAAATTAACTCAAACTAGTGTATCAGTTTTAGCACAAAATTGTATACAGTTCAAATTTTGTTTGTTTGCTTTTCTAGTCACCACTTAGTGCAGTTATTGAAAATTCCAAGTTAAAAACTGGGAAATTAACTTTTAATGGGTTGACAGGCCTATCTCATTCAATCTTTCCAGAACTTAGAACTAATAAAAAGGACAACCATTCGATAACTCCAATATAGAAAAGGTTTGTTTAAAAATAAGCTGCAAATTAATCACATTTTACCTTTAAGATCATAGCCATATACTACACAGGCCCACGCCAGCCTCCCAAGCAGCAATACAGTCATCCCAGTGATCTGGCAGGTTTATTTCCTTTAACTGACATCTAATACATTTTGGAAATCATTGTTTGTTTCTAACTCTGCCACCCCCACAGGCAGTGAATTGGAGGTTAATACTACTCATGAAAAATGCCTCTTCTTTTACTTCCTCTCCATCTCTTAGCCAAGCTCTTAAGTTGTGCCCCTTAACTATATACAAGAGTATGACAGGCTTAGAGTCATAGAGATGTACTTCATGGAAACAAACGTTTTGGTCCAAATGATCCATGCCAATCAGATATCCTAAATTAATCTAGTCCCATTTGCTAGCATTTGGCCCATATCCCTCTCAACCCTTCCTATTCATATACCCATCCAGAAGCATTTTAAATGTTGTACCAGCCTCTGGCAGCTCATTCCACACATGGACCACCCTCTATGTGAAAATGTTGTCCCTTAGATCCCTTTGAAGTCTTTCCCCCCCTCACCTTGAAACCTAGTTCTATGCACTCTAGTTTCGTACTCCCCTACCCCAGGTAAAAGACTTTGCCTATTCACCCTATCCACATCCCTATAAACCTCTATGAGGTCACCTTTTACCTTCTGATGCTCCAGAGAAAACAGCCCCAGCCTATACAACCTCTGCCTATAGCTCAAACTCTCCAATCCTAGCAACACCTTATAAATCTTTTCTGAACCCTTTCAGATTTCACAGCATCCTGTAGCAGGGAGACTGGAATTGCACACAATAATTCAAAAGTGGCGTAACAAATATCCTGCACAGCGCAACATGTTGATCAAATCTTATCTCAATCTCCCTTGCTCTATGGAGACCTCTAGCTTCTCCAAATTTAGCATTTTATCTAAACTCCTCTACTGCTGTAACCATTCTGTTAAATCTCTGCACTCTTTCAAAGATCCTTGCATTGTTTCTAAAGTGTGGTGAACAAAAGTGAATGCAATGATCTAGTTGGGTCTGATGAGAGCTTTATAAAGGTTCAAAATAATCGATAATCATGTAAATGGAGATGGACTTGTAACCAACTCATAAGTGTTAGTTAAAAAGCTGCTACAGGCAGTAAATTAACTCAAATCAGAGTGTCAGATTTAGCGCAAAAGTGTAGACAATTCAAATGTGTATTTTTTTTAAGTCACTATTTAAAAATTTCTGCACAGTTATCAAAATTTTAAACTTTAAAACAAAATAAAATACCGCCAATAGTGGAAGTCAGAAATTATATTTGTATGAGAAAAGTTCAGCAGATTTGACAACATCCAGAAAGAGAGATACAGAGTTAACATTTCAAGGCGACCTTCCTACTTTATTACTCAATGTCACTACTTATGAAACATGAGATCCTAAATGCTTTGATAATCACACTCTCTACCTCCTGCCAAAAGCAATGTACATGTTACCCCAGGTCCTGCTCACCCTGTTTAACTGTGCCATTTTGTCTACATTGTCTCATTTATCACTATGACCAAATGTATTGCCTAGCAATTGTCTGGATCGATTTCCATCTGCCACTTGTCTGCTCATTCTGGTAGTCTAACTTCTACTCTGGTTGTGATGGCATCAGAGTAATATCTACATGCTCCAAAAATTATATGGGTAGCACTAGCTAAATTAGGCATGATCTAATGAGGTGATGGTCCTAAAAATGAAACTTTTAAATAGTAATCTAAAGCAGTCTCTTGAAATTGTCAAGTCCTGCTGAAAGTGATTTGTTTCACCCTGTTAGCCACTCGTCCAAGTTTGGTATAATTGGTAAATTTTGAAACTTTACTCTGTATTCCAAGTCAATTTATACAATAAAAGTGTGGGTTCTAAAACAATGGTGAACACCATTGCTTTTCAGACTTGAGGCTGGAAGACAACAACTTTTTGCTCTCATCTGAAATTCAATTTTAACACCTAGATATTTTGTGACATCATTTAATCTCATGGAATAAATGGCTTGAAACACTTCACTGTGTATAAACAATCGTATTCTACATGTCTGTCACCATTATTTGCATTCTTATAGAACCCTAAATGTAGTAAAACAAAGACAGTGCACTTTGCAGGATTGATGACCGGATAAATTTTAACACAGCCACCTAGCCAAATTAGGATTGTGAGTCTGAGATATAAGAAGCATCTCAAAGGAGAATTAAATGGCCAGAAAATGTTTAGCAGAGAATTAGGCTCTATGACAGCCACGATACCCACTGCTTGCAGAATTCGAACAACATGAGAGAAATTTGCAAAATATTGCATTACATAGGAATTAAAACAGAAAATATTGAGGATATTCAGAAGGTGAAGAAGCACCTTGTATGATTGAAGAAATATTGTGAATGCATCAGGATGATATCATCCCAAAACATTGACTTTGTTTCACTCTTCACAGATGCAGCCTAACCTGGTCATTATTTCCAACACTTGTTTTGATCCTTTAAGATACTTTTATACTTTTAGTTTGAAGCAGGGAAATTCAGAAGAGTTAAAGGTGGAGAGGAATGTTAGCTTATCATAGTTTCAGTTCTGACTATGCAATAACTTCCTTATTTTGTGAAGTAACTTGTACTTCAAGGGACATATTTTTGTAAGTAAATTAAATTTATCTTATGCCTTACAACATGGATAAAACAGCAGTTCTCATCCAAGAATCTCCTACAATCGAGCAATTGATTAAACACAGTAAAAATGACGACTGTAAAACTGACTGAGCTCACATGCTCCAGACATTCATTTGCTGTTAGTGTCCCAGGCCAATACTGTAAATTACAATTTTGCTTGTTTTTATAAATGCCTCTAGCAATACTGTTTTGTGTTAGGTCAACTGTGCATTTTGTATATAATGAACTGGTCTTTAAATAAAAGTTTTTGTTTATAGTTTATACAAAGATGCAAGTAGCTTTTAAAAATTACAGATTAATTGGACATGTATAAGTCAGAAAAAAAATCAAACTACCCATCACAAGTACTAAAAGCATAAAGAGACCAAGGAAAACATTACTCAAAAATTACCAACAAATACGTCATAATGAGTGACAATTGGAAACTCAAGGCAACTAAATACTCACCAACAGTGGTAATATAGTCCCAGGTTTTCCATTCCCAGAGACCGTACGTCCCCTGAAAAATGTGGAAGGAATCCTGACACCAATGTAATCGTTTGGGAAGGTTAAATTCTCGTGGGCAATTGGCAGTCACCTGAATACTCTGAAAATTTGCCAACCGGGAGTTACAAATCTCACAGCAACAGCTTCATTAGTTTACTGACAGTTCTGCATTTGTACATCATTTAATTTCTTTCCTCTCATAACACTGATAACATTTTTGTAATTTGAAGGCTTAACATCCTTTGTTAGTAACACGATGTTGCAATGTATTTTTGCGTCAGCACATTTACTATGAGAGAACTTCACAGAACGAAAACAACTTGAAAACTTCTCATTTGGCTATGAGATCTATTTTGCAGTGCTATTAAACTACTTGGCTCCTTTAATAAAAAAAGGAGTACGTCAATTCAAAGTACAACATATTTTGTTAAATTTGTAGATTACACCCAAGGACACAGATCACTGACAATCAGGTGATTAAATAAGCACTTAGACTGAAACATTTTTGACACCGGTATCTGTTATGAAGTACAGGAATGTCACACAATCCATTGCTGTTTATTTATGTTTGATTTTTATGACATCAAGTAATTTTATCAAACAAAACAGGGGCTGTTTCCCATAGAAAATACCCAACTCTGAAAATCTTCCTACACTTCGCACAATCATGTCCTGAACTGATGAGTCTACTTATCCAGTTGTAAAGTTGCGTTTTGCATATTTACTCCCCTGAAACTTATGCTTTCCTGGTGCTTTGTCAATTATAAGGCAAAAGCTTGGAGACTCAGTATAAAAGTCTCCATCTGCAGTACATTCATTTTAATGAGCAGCAAATGTTTAATATGGTATCTCCTAATTACATTTCTAACAAAGCTGTTCGTAACGGCTTTCAAATATACAGTACTTCAGAAAAATTAATTTGGAATTTCTGATACATTGAGCATTTTTGATGTAATACCCCTCTCCTGTCCCATAATCAGCATCACTTGAGCAAAAGAAGGTGGAACTTTTAAACACAGATTGTGCCCAGGACACTTTGTCTTAAAGTGCATGGAGTTGGAATCTGGCTGAGCCTGCAGGTGAATGTGACAAGATTGAGTTCCCACTAGTTGCACTCATCTGTTAGCCTTTGAGACAATTTGAAAAATTAAGCTGGGGTTTTGGCAGTGATGATAGTAATGGCTATGTTTTAAAATAATTTTTATGATTTGTAAAGATCACACTACTGTATCCCAATTTATCCAGAAAATGTTTCTACATTGCAAAAAATATATTTGCAGTCACTTAAAATATTACTCACAGGAAACATATTGAAATGGTTTTAAAACGCTCATTTTGTTCTTAGATAAACAGCTGCACTGATTAATCTTTAGCAAGTTACCCCTCTTAAATACATTAAGAAATATGTGAAGTAAAATTTATTCTAAAAGTTTTTAAATGTTGCTAAATGTAGCATTCATTGGAATTTTTTCCTTTGTTAACATGCAAACAAGTTTGAGTGCAAACTTAGAAGTGAAAAAAACTTCAAGAAAACGTCATGATATGCACAGAAATTATCAATTGTAATCAAAACTTAAAATTGTTTCTGTATTATTGTTTTTCTGTCCCGCTCCATGAAAAAGAGGAACAGACCAACTCTAAGTATTAAATAAATAAAACAAAGAACTGTGAATGCTCGAAATCAGAGACAAAAACAGAAATTGCTTGAGAAACTCAGCAGATCTGTAAACGTGGAGAGGGTACAAAGTTAATATTTCAGGTCGAGTCACCCTTCTTCAGAACTAATGCATTACGTAAAAATTCCAGGATATCAAACTGTATTCAGCTGCTCCATCACGTCGAATAAGTAAATCATATATGCACTGTGAAAGTGACTCAATCCAGAAAATGAATATGATTTAGGCAATTTTTTTTCCCCTAAGTTAGGCTCCATCCACTTCCCTGCCACCATCAATTATTATTTCCTAATTTCACAAATTACTTTGCTAATTTTAGCAAATCAGCTTTGAATGAACTCTCAACAGATATGGAAAAATTGCAAATGAAACAAATTCCAAATCTTCAGAGCAGGTTTGAATTATAAAAATATCACCACCTCTGAAATAACATGATAAACATCTCCAAAGGAAAGATAAAACACAAAGTTCAGCTCTATCATAACCAATTAAAGTTTGGGAAATATCACCACCTCTGAAATAACATGATAAACATCTCCAAAGGAAAGATAAAACACAAAGTTCAGCTCTATCATAACCAATTAAAGTTTGGGAATTGTGTCTGCAAGCAGACCACTAGACAACCATCAGGGTAATAATACACATGCAACCTTATCTTTTGGCTGATTATCATTTATTGGCCTTCCCCAGTGCCAGAGATTGGGGAACATGATCTTCACTTGAGACAGTAAAACATCATAAAAATCATTCTGAATCCCACTGGGCTTTCAACCAAATCCCAGAGAGTTGCAGATAAACACATTATTGTCAGAATTCATCATTCTTCCTTTCCAAATGCCACAATTGCTTATTTTCTAGAAATCTAATAATATCTTCATGAAAGATTAGAATAACTTAGTTTCTGATACACATTTCAAAATTTTGTCCCATAAGTTAATTACCTCTGTGAAATGTAAAATGTTAACATGTGCGACCTAATCCCTCTACTTCCTCCAAATTTACATAGCATAGTTTGTTCTACCTGAACTCAATCACTTGGAACACTATTCACGGTTTTAGTCATTGTTGTATTCTATCAAACATTATATTACAGAATCCACATTACGCCAGATTTGTATCTCTGATCTTAGGTAACAGATCATCTTTGTCAACCTTCCTGCCAGTTCTTGAGTCAAACTCTTTAGCTGATATAAAAGTAAATACAATACTTCAAATAAGGGTTGTAGCACTGCCTTTTACAACCTTATTGTGATCCCAGTTTTACAATGAACCACCATTTGAATGTTGCCTAATGCTGCAGCAAACTTGCTGCTGAAACTTCAGAACACATTGAATGATCACACCTAAATCTCACCCACCCATTTAACATTCACCTACATCTTAATCGTTGTTGCCCAAGAATAGTAGAACTTTCAACCTAGTAACCTGTGCCAGCGTTGTCACCCCATTATAGTGGTTCAAAAGACAGGACATTAACACACTCTCATGTTCAAGTAAGGTTGGGCATTAAATTGCTTGTAATACCTACATGTCAAATATTAATTATTAAAAAGCCTGTTTCATTTCGTTAGGACATTTGGAAGTACTTTGCAATCCAAAAACAAATCTGAAATCTTTTTGTATTCAGCAAATATGAAAGTCAATCTATGAAAGTTGATTCAAATCACTGAAGTACAATACCCAAATTCCATGCAATAGTGTACTATGTAAAAGTATTAATGTGCTGCATATGAAAGTTGTAATAACTGTGGTACAGAACATTAACAAATAGATCAATTAGATTAGATTAGATTAGATTCCCTACAGTATAGAAACAGGTCATTTGGCCCAACAAGACCACAACGACCTTCTTAAAATGTAACCCACCCAGACCCATTCCTCTACCCTATATTTACCCCTGACTAATGTACCTAACACTATGGGCAATTTAGCACGGCTAATTCACCTGACCTGCACATCTTTGGATTGTGGCAGGAAACTGGACTACATGGAGGAAACCCACACAGACAGGGGGAGAATGTGCAAACCCCAGGCTGACAGTCGCCCGAGACAGGAATTGAACCCAGGTCACTGGAGCTATGAGACAACAATGCTACCCACTGAGCCACCATGCTGCCCATTAAATGGGATTTGAACCCAGGCCCTCCCTTGCACACTTGTTATCTCTTCTCCCAAGCAAGAATCATACCCTAAGATCAACAAGCCAGCCAATGTAAGGCAATGCTGCACTTAAAGACTCAACAATTACTTATGATACACTGCAGCACAGTACAATGCACCTGTCTGGCACTGGTCAGCATCAGTCATTCTGCACAATCCTGCTGACGTTCAATTTAAATATAACAAGGTACACCATAAACGGTACCCCCCAATGAACACTTCTCCCTCATTTTCTATCCTGGCAAATATGGCTCCCCCACACATCTGTCAACTGATGGAAAAACCAGCAGTTTGTTGAACCCTGCTGAGTTGCACTTTACTTACCTACTGCATGATGACCCGTTCAATCTACAAACTGCCCACCTTCTATCTTGCCCGATATGGAGAAACCTTTCTCAGCAAGATCTATTTTTAAGCATCCTTTGTATCAAGAACGGAAAACAAAGTCACTAACAGGTCCTTGTGACAAACCCTATCTATTCAATGTGTACAGATAGAAACAATTCTGCACACTCCTGAGACGTGTAAAATATACAGACTAAGTAACGGACTAATCACCAGAACATATGTACTTGGGGTAGGAGTATCAATTCAGCCCCTCAGTACTGCTTTGCCTTTTGATACAACCATGGCTGGTCTCACCTGGGCTTCAACTCCACTTACCTGCCCAGTCTCCATAACCCTTCAACTCCTTATTAACTAACAATCTGTCTATCTCCCACTTAAACTCACTCAATGCCCCAGTACTATCACACTTTGGGGTAGTGAATTCCACAGATTCATGACCCTTTGAGAGAAGTAATTTCTCCTCATCTATGTTTTGAATTTGCTACCACTTATCCAAAACCTACGACCTTTCATTCTTTCATACCCCACAAGGAAACATCAGTTAATGAGTCTTGACTTTGTGGATTTGCATTCCTTAAAGAAATAAACATTATTAATAATTTGTATGAAATATATGGAATCTCAAAAACTATAGTAACACACACACACACTAATTTTACTGTATGAATTTTCAATACAAATGAAGGCTTGTAAAGGATAAAAGTTCAAGATTCTTATGTCTTGACTGATCAACATACCAAAATTAAGGAAGATCAAAACAAACTAACAACCCAAAATAAAAAGTAATTTTGTAATACATTTAGAGGTCTTATTTTTAAATATTCAACTGGTAATTAAGGAAGGTCAAAACAAACTGACAAATCGAAAAAAAAGTAATTTTTAATACATTTAGCCAGTCTCATTTTTACATATTAACTTCAACTGGTATAAATCCACACACTCACCATAATTCAAAATGTCTGAAATGGGGCAACTGCGTAAGAAACCCAAAAGCAAATCTAGAAATGGCACATTGTGTGGAAACGGTGGATTAAAGGGATGGTTGGGATAAGGGGGAAAGGAGAATGGGGATTGGTGGGCGGAGGAGGAGAAAGAGCTGATCAGATCATCTTGGAGAGCTCTAGAACTTCAGACTGTGTAGAGCAAACACAAACTTGTTGGTCTCCAACGCTGGGATGTCATCATTTTCTGAAGCCAACCTCATTTCTCACAGTGAGGAATGCCAAAGTTAGTCAGACAACCTTATCTGAACATTTTCTGCATTTCATTACTTTCCATTGGCCAGGCTGAATATAAAATAAATTTCTCAGTTCAATTTAAATGTGTTCATTTGAGTATTTAAATTATTTAGTCCACTTTTGCTTCATTTCCTTGTTCATCTTCATCCGTTTCTTCTGAAAATGGAGGCCAACTTTCTCTCTGGAATCTTGTTTTCTTTTGGCACTGAAGCACAAAAAATGTATATATTGGCCATGTGCTTTCAATTACGAACTACAATTCCTACAAAATAACTTATATTTTGAAATTGGAGGATACCTCACTGAGGTTGAGTTACTAAGGAGCTAGGTTAACCTTCCAGGCAAAGCTTGTTTCCATTTTGAACTGAGAATTGCCATACAACCCTCAATTCAGTTCCTTACATAATCAAAAACAGATTTCTACACTTCCTAAATTGTTTTCTCAAAGAATCAAAGATGCTTTTTTTGGTCATCGTATCTCACATCACTCAGGTTCATTCAATGAACATTGTAATGGTCCAAAGCAAAAGTAATCCAACAAACAGCACATGGGTACGTCTCACCTCTGAATGCTGATAACTGTGGCATTCTGTCCTGCTGTCTTTAACACGTCACTCCATTCATCCTCATTTCCACGGATCGCATACCTAGATTAAAGAAAGGTCAGAAAATACAAATCCTGAATAAACATTACCTCATTATTCAATAGTATGAGGAAAAGCAGCATAAGGAAATATACAATAATCAATTTTCACGTACAATTTACCACAATCCATAATATACAAGTAGCAAACCAAAATTCATGGTACTGGAAAGGCATCTTAAACTTTTTCCGAAGGTCTTCCACGTTCACACAAGGTGAACAATTGAGAGTAAATAATTTATATTTGGATTCGCATATTCTGTAGACAATTACATCCATTTATTCTTCAGTGCTATAATGAACCAATTTGCTACAGAGTACTTTCCAACAATTTGAAATATTTAAGGAATCAAAGAATCTACTTCCAAGGCGCTTTGTTGGCCATGGTGTCGAAAATTGTTCAATCATTAAACTTTTTGTGCAGCCAAATTATCCTTTAAAAAACACAAAATTAATCCTGCATGCCTCTCCAGGTTCAGGAAGTTTAATTGCATCATGTAAATTAGTTATTCCAACTGAGCAAATACACTGCTAGGGATGCCATAACTGTCACAAATACTCATGGGTTAGAGATGAACAACTGGCCAGGACTCCCTCTCCTGATACCCAGCGACCTCTGCTGGAAGAGTGAGGACAGGATTGACTTGGTAGCCACATTTGCGTGCAGCTAAGGGTCATAAACTTAGGATAAGGAATTATCCATCTGAGATACAGATGAGCAAAAATCTCTTAACTCAGAGGGTTGAGAGTCACTAGTATTTTCTACCACTGAGAGCTGTAAATTTTCAGTTACTGTGTGTACTCAAGGGTGAGGATGGAATGCTTTTGAACAGTAAGGGAATATTGAGATGTAGGGATAAGGTGGAAAAGTGGACTGGATCCATGATCTTCATGGAGATGACTTTAAGAATTGTATATCCTCCTATTTCTCATGTCCCAAAGTAAAAACTCCTTTGCTATTTACTATTATGAAGCCTCAAGAAAACTAACTACTTGGTCAATTTCTTTTACATGCTGCGATAGATTCCGATTCCATTACCATTTTCAGCATAGCTGTCAAATATTACAAGAGACAGAAGAATCTCTTAGCCTTGTCCACTATTCTTTTACAAAAGGCTTTACAATACAGATAATCTTGTTTTATTTACATGATGAAACCCCAAATATAATTTTGAATAGCTCTTTCAGACTCTTCTAATGAAAAGATTGTCAGCTGGTACAGAAACTAGCTTCCACTGTTTTTTGCAACTATATACTAACATGCCCACTATTCTGTCTCAGTAACAAGATTTAAAACGATCATTTGAAGAGCACTCAACTCAAACAGTTGAGTGAAGAACTAGATTGAGATAATCCAGCTTACTTTCCACAGGAACCTTGCACCAAATAATTGGAATTATTCGAACTGGATTCAAACATGGATCCCGAAAATGAAAGCAAATATCATTCCTTTTATCAGGTATTTAAGGCACCAGATTCAAGATTGCAGATGCCCTTCCATCTGACAATCCAAGTCAATACATTAAATTTTACTCCTTTTAACTAAAGTATCAACAAGGATGTCATGCACTATGCTTTTCCTGGAGTAGCTCAATCAGTAGTTCAATTCCGTAACTAACTGTAATCTGTAACTTGCATCACATAGTCCATTAACAGCATCTTACTGGGTTAGATCCATTCCTTTCAATTTTTCAACCTCCTGTTTGTGTTTGTCTTGGAATTCCTTTGCTGCTTCCTCCTAGATTAAAAACACAACAGCAACAAACATTATTGTCAAAAGAGTGCTGCATTGACACTGTTCTTCACATCTGTTGCAACAGACTTGTGTATTTTTCAAAGAAGTGCCAGAAATGAATTAATGGAAAATTCCACCTCTCAGTAAGAAAAGTGCTTAATTCTTCAAAAATATTTACTTGAAGTAGTCATCAATTAATGAGTCCCTGAACAGATTTCTCATTCTGGGCATTCACTGTGCGATACCGGTGTTCATGAGTGGTCACTTGTTTATCCTTGTGCAGGGCGACTGGTCACCACGCATCACAGTTGCTGATACGGTCAGTGCTTCAGCCCCAGTTGCTCTCAATCTACATGAACAATTTGGATGCGAGGACCAAATATAATACTTCAAAGTTTACTGATGATACAAAACTAGGTTAAAATCAGAGCTACGCGCAGACTGAACAGAGGTTTCAAAGGGATTTAGACAGTTTATGAGGGTGGGAAAGAACTGCTCAGATCAAATATAATGTGAAAATCTGTCAAGTTAGTAAGAAAAATAGAATGACAGTGTGCTTTTTAAAAGGTAAAAATTTGAACAGTGTTGATATCTAAAGGACATGGATGTGTCACTGTTCATGAGTCAATAAACACTGATATGCAGCTGCAGCAAGCAATCAGGAAACCAGAGTGCTTGCCTTAAAGGAGAAAGTGAGGACTGCAGATGCTGGAGATCAGAGCTGAAAATGTGTTGCTGGAAAAGCGCAGCAGGTCAGGCAGCATCCAAGGAACAGGAGAATCGACGTTTCGGGCATGAGCCCTTCTTCAGGAATCTTAAGGCCAGAGTGCTTGACTTAAATGCAAGCGTTTTTAAGTACAGAAGTAAAAAGAAAGTCTTGCTGAGAAGTTTTGGTGAAATGGCATTTGAATATCGTGATGGTTTGGGATGGCATTTGAATATCATGAAGCAGATCAACCATCATCTAGCTCAATGGTGGAGCAGGCTTCAGGGGCTGAAAGATCTACTTCTGCTCATATTTCCTCAGTGCCTTTTCTTACAATTCCTTCCTGTTGGATTAATCAGCTAACCCAACGTACTTTAGGAATGAACAACCAGTTCATTCTAATGGCTTCTAATGAAAACAGGCAGTCAGCATCAAAAGGTGAAAGGCGGTAGTTCTAAAAGACTTAGACAAATATGACGAACTTGGCATGATGTTGCAAGAACTAGTTCCATGGACAAACAATGATCTTAAAATACAAGCTACTTCTGCAATTAGATAAAAAGCAGACAAAGTACAAATGTTCTTTGCTGCCTGGATGACACTATTTGCATATGCTTATGCCATATTTCAAAGTAAATAATTAATAGTCTAATGAAAGAGTTCACCCATACCAGATCCTCAGAAAGTGATTTGATCGTAGGTTCCATGACTACCGCCTTTGTGGTAATCATCTGTTCTTCCACAGATTTTTCCAGAATCTTGTTAAAGAGCTAACAACACAAGAACGAATAGTAAACTGTAAATTTTCCCAAAGGATTTTTCAAGCTTAAAGTCAGTACCATAATAAAATCATTTTGCTTGATATCTTTTTGTATTCTTTCACAACTTATTTTAGGTAGAATACTTGCCATTTTTGGGCAGATACTGAACAGACATAATGCCATAAATTGGGCTAATGGTCGGATACTTGGTAGTGTGGATGAGCAGAGGGATCTTGGTGTCCATGTACACAGATCTCTGAAAGTTGCCACCCAGGTAAATAGTGCGGTGAGGTAGGCATATGGCATACTGGCTTTTATTGGTAGAGGAATTGAGATCCGGAGTCCTGAGGTCATGATGCAGTTGTATAAGACTCTGGTGCGGCCGCATCTGGAATATTGTGTGCAGTTTTGGTCGCCATACTATAGGAAGAATGTGGAGGCACTGGAACGGGTGCAGAGGAGGTTTACCAGGATGTTGCCTGGTATGGAAGGAAGATCGTATGAGGAAAGACTGAGACACTTGGGGCTGTTTTCATTAGAGAAAAGAAGGTTTAGGGGTGACTTGATTGAGGTGTACAAGATGATTAGGGGTTTAGATAGGGTTGACAGTGTGAACCTTTTCCCACGTATGGAGTCGGGTATTACAAGGGGGCATAGCTTTAAATTAAGGGGGGGTAGATATAGGACTGAAGTTAGGGGTAGGTTCTTCACTCAGCGAGTCGTAAGTTCATGGAATGCCCTGCCAGTAGCAGTGGTGGACTCTCCCTCTTTATGGGCATTTAAGCGGGCATTGGATAGGTATATGGAGGATAGTGGGTTAGTATAGGTTAGGTGGGCTTGGATCGGCGCAACATCGAGGGCCAAAGGGCCTGTACTGCGCTGTATTCTTCTATGTTCTATGTTCTAAATATGCTGAAGATATTAAATAAGCTAACAAATTTAGCAAGTACCAATATATTTGATGCATCAATTTCTTAGGGCTTCCCAACTCTGTACTACAGATACAACTGCAGTTAAACAATGGATTACAGGGAACAGAAACACAAATGTTGTTTTCAGAGTCACATCAGCAACTCTGTCTTGTAGCTCTTATGCTATTGAGAAATCATTAATAACTCAATGTCTGGACAGCAATCATTTGACACTTCAAATGTATCAAATGCACATACAAGCAAGCAAGCTTCAAGTCTGACACATTTTACAATTTCCCAATATCGCTACAATATACAAGATCCATTGTTATATACTGTATAACCATTTGGTCGACTTCAATGCTGTTCCATGGATTCAGTTTACCAAGTTCCTCCTATTTTTAAACAGAAAGAGCACCATGTTACAGAAGATTTAAGTCACATATTACCTGAACAACTTTGCGGATTATCTTGTTGAAAAAGGCTAACAATTGGCTTACTGGAAGAGCAATTTCTTTCTCAAGTTGGTCGATTGACTTGTGCTGAAGTCCAATACCCAACAGCAGTGCCTTGAAACAGGACAAAGATATTGTGAAACTAAAGTTACATTAAAATTACATTTTCAGCAGAGAAAACTTAAATACTTCATAAAATGCTCTAAAGGAACTTCAGGTAATGCTTTCACAAGTCTATTTGGAAAAGTGTTGTATTATTTATAATTCATTTAGAGCTCAAGTAAGTCTTTATTCATAATAAAATACATCCTAAAATCATTTTGTAAAAGACGTAAAATGCCATCTAACAAAGGGTCTCCCCTAATTACGCAGGCAGTGTGTTATTAAGATCAAAGTCTAAATTTGGGCTCTGATTTATGCAGAATTATGTCAAAATTGCTCTCAACAATGATAAAATAAAAAAAGGTAAGCATACTGCCTTTAATGAGACAACTGTTAGAAATATTCCGGTATTTTTGAACTGTCTTTGCAATTCCAGATAGAATGACTAAATTAAAATTGTTGTGTAATGTACGCTAAAATTTTACCTGACAACAAATATGGGTTAACAAGACAGGGCAGGGACAGGGGCAGTGGGGAGTTGAGGCTGACTTACTGAAAATATCCAAGATATTCACACTAGTGGTGAATGGTAAGAGCAATTGCACTGACCGTAGGAAACTGTTAGCCTCCAAGTCTCACAGGGAAGTGATAGGGATGTCAGACTTTACGAATGATTATATTTTAAACTGCCAGTTTAATTCCAAGATAGACTCTGTGTGTGTGTGCGCGTGTCTGTGTGTGCGCGTATGTTGGGGGGGGTGGTTTCTAGAAATACTTTTTAAACACCCCTAAAGTTGACAAGTCTACTACTGTTGCAGGCAGTGCATTCCATGCCCCTACCACTCTGTCAGTAAAGAAACTACCTCTGATATCTGTCCTATATCTATCACCCCTTAATTTAAAGCTATGACGCCTTGTGTGAGCCATCACCATCAAGGAAAAAGGCTCTCACCGTCCACTCGATCTAACCCTGATTATCTTATATGTTTCAATTAAGTCACCTCTCAACCACCTTCTTTCTGAGGAAAACAGCCTCAAGTCCCTCAACCTTTCATGATAAGGCTTTCCCTTCATTCCAGGCAATATCCTTGTAAATCTCCTCTGAACCCTTTCTAGAGTTTCCATATCCTTCCTCTCATGTGGTGACCAGAACTGCATGCAATACACTAAGTGTGACCACACCAGAGTTTTGTACGGATGCAGCATGATCTCATGGTTCCGAAACTCGATCCCTCTACTAATAAAGCTAACACACTGTATGCGTTCTTAACAACCCTATCATATGTGTTGAAAGATAAATAGGAACTTTTCTTCTAGTTTATAGCATACATTGCCTACTGAATATAAATATCTTATAAAATTTGAAATCTTGTCATGTGATCCTTTCAGTTGGTCACGAAAACTTGAAATATCTTAAAAGGTATTGGTCTTCAAGAGATCCTAATCCAACAAATGTCTTCAAACACCTATGGAAAATATTCTCTCATAGAACGGAGTACTTTGACAGTGTGGAGCATTGTGCGAGGGCAGACGATCCCAATTCAAATCCAACCACTGAAAAATTTATATTCTCAACAGTTTCATGCAAGTTCCTATTACAGTTGTACGTTATATTTGCATAGGAAGAAAAGGGGCTCCAGACTGCACAAAGGTGTTATGTAAAACACAAACAATTTTGGGCATCCATTAAAAAAAATTAATAACATTGTGTGGAGAAAGTGACATCTTTATGTCAATGCCTTGTTCACAATCTAAAGCTTGAAAACTATTAGAATACCCACAGACTGTGCAGCAGTTAATGAAATCCCACCAAGTTGATTCAAGAAGTACAGTTGAGAAATACTAGGTATCAAATCCATGATCAGGTGGTAGTCGGCCATGTTTCTCGAGTACATATCCAATCGTTTTAAATCGTATGGTGTAAATTTAGCTTCCAGCTCAGACTTGCAAAGTGCTGAGAGAATAAAGCAGAGAAACAAAATCAACAATGCTGACAGAACATACATATATGTATCCTGGATCCTTAAGCAAATGAAAGGTTCATTTTTATTTGTTGGTCACAGAACATCAATTGTTCAAGAACCATAATAAAAGTGACCTAAACACATGCTTTGTACTCTTGAAAGCCCTTTTGATATGCACCAGGTCAGTTTCAGGTGTCTTTAAAATTCAATCTGGCACTATTAGCAGCTGTCAATGCAAGTGAAGCTACACTCCTTATTATGAAGTTTAGACATGTATAGTAATAATTGCACAGAAACTAAGATTTGCCATCAACATAAACAGGTTTTCACAATCCGAAAACACTTCAGTTAGATTGTAGTCACTGTTATGTTGGCAACATTTCACAATATGGATTTACAGGTTTTGGCTTCAACATGCACGAGAATTCCTAGAGGTCTGGCATTCTAACCGGAACTCCATTGATAAACACATGGATTTAGATCCCATCTATCTTCCCTTACAAAAAAAACAGAAATGACATCACCCACCTGAAGAAACCAAGCCCCATAAATAGAGAAGTGGGACATACCACCAACGCTTCACCACAAACTCTCACTAATGATGTTAACTAGTCATGGTGACAAAACGTCTGAAAACAAACCATCCAGCTCAGCGAGCTAACTTACATCCATACCATCAACCTGAGCTACAAATCTTCTCAAAAATTGCTAACATTTCACAATCTCCAAATAAAATGAAATGCCAGTTAGGTTATTGTGTTGGGCTTACTTGATGGACAAATATTGGTCAGGCTTTGCAATGAGATCACTGGGGTACCTTGCTACAATTGATCACCACATACCAATCATGACGATGGGCATAAGTGATATTTGAATGTGCAAAGTGCCAATTGGAGGTAATATTTTCCAAAATACTGTGGCTACAGAGGCTAAAACAGTAAGTGGGTAAAAGCTGTTAGTATCTTTTCTTCAAAATAATTTTTCAAAAACTTCTGTTAAAAAAAACATTTTTGGAAATGTTTGTATTAATTGTTGAAATAATAAGAAGGCCCACCACTCAGATGTTAAAAGGGCTCAACTGTGAAATAATTTAAACCACAATTTAATAACGTAACCAACTTTTGTCTTCAAGTTGCATTTGTGCTCATTTTAGCCGAGAATCTGTGACTGTGAAGGACTTAAATAAAGACAGGTAATAGGAGAAGGACATTCTCTGCATCATCCCTTTCGTCGCCCAACTATTGTTATCAACTTGAAACTGCACTTACTCAACCTAAAAGATCCATTAAATTTTAAAAAAGTAGTTCATTTTCTCATTTATTTCCATTCATTTACATACTGACTTTAAGTTCTAACTTAGCAAGAAATAAATATTCTGTGTTTCTGAGAATTGCTACAAAAATGGCAGATTTTGTTGTAGCTTTTCACTTGAACACATCAAGACATTTCAACAAACTCAACATTTACATGACAGGAGAGGAAAATGGTGAATGGCTCACAGGTGGATTCTGACAGTTCAAGACATAGCCTTGGAAAAATATACTTATCAATGGCAATCGACAGTTCACAGCCAGGTTTTCTTTGCATTTTTAAAACAGGTAGACTGACTGTGATTGGTCATGACATTACTCTAAGAAATGAACCAGCAAATAATCAATACTTATCATAATATCTGAGTAAACTGTTGAATCGTTTAACATTAAGTGAAAAAATTATGTTCATAAATTGACTATGTCAATGCTCAGCAATTGTAACATGTAACAGTATTTTATCCCTCACCGATTCCAAGGGTGTTTACAAAGTTTATGAAGTTAGCTTCAACTATGATTCTCTATCCTTCCTAATGTGCACAATTATATATCTTTTGGCTCTGAATCTTTCATGCCTTTTTGTTAACCCTTATAACTATTAATGACTATCAACACCTCCTTTACTTATACTGTAGGAAGTCTTCAGGTTTTTGCGATTTTGTTGAGTCTATCTGCCTCTGCAATGATTTGAAATGCACACACCATTACTTAAATAACATATCAACCAAAGATTGTGTCATTAGAAAGTAAATTGGTCACTCACGTGGCTTCAAATCATGTTTTATGTTTTTATTCTGCAAAATATTTTGTGCGACTGACGGAGGGAAACTACTGAACTGGAAAGATAGGAGAGACAGGAATCGTCTTCGGAAATCTGCAAACAGATTTATACATTTATTTGCATGTTAAAGCCAGAATGCTAAGCAATGTTTTTACTTAAAATTGATAGAATTTTATACGCTTAAATAAAATCACCTGTCAGGCATATAAACGCTAGAGAAAATAAGCCCAGTCTCCTCAATGTTAAGTCATTGACCAATCTCTCCATCCCCACAAATTAATCTGGTGAACTTTTGTTGAATTCCTTCCATGTCAGGTATATCTTTTCTTAGGTAAGAGGACCAAACTGTACATAAAACTTCGGGTGTGGTTCTCACAAAGGGTCTAGGCAATTACAGTAAAAACATCTTTACTTAGGTACTCAGATCCTCTTACAAGAAATGTTCCTATGTAACCAGTTCCAAGTATGGCACAAGGAAGTGGAGGAATGCAGATATTGGCTGGGATTCAATAGTTAGGAAGACAGACGTTTTCACAATTGCTGATGTAAGTCCCTTGAGATATCCCCACCTTGGTGCACGAATAACTGGCAGTGAGGGGTTGCAGAACATTTTGTGCGTTTGGTGATGATGATGGGGTGATGGGGGGGGCAGGGAATATTGGTGGCAGGAAGAATGTGGTGCAAAACCATGGTCCATGCAGAATCCACTCACTCAGGGGGAAAGAGGTTGATGTTTTGCAATCAAAGCTTTATATTAGGATTTATTTTTTGAAAATGAATAAGGGTTTAAAATATTACTACTATTTGGAAACTCGGGTTTTAAAGTGGAAAGCACCATACATCTGCTTTAAGTTTGATTTGTATTACTGTATTGAGAGTGTTAAATTTACAGAGTGGAACAAGGTCTCTGGAAATGCATTTAAATTAAGATTTTATTTTTAAAAATCCTTAAGGTGAATAGTGGAGTGCTTTGCGAAAAAAAAAACTTTTATAAAACTGCAGCTGAGGGCTCAGGCCTTCTTACTGGGAAGCAGGTGGATGTGGGGCACAGAGCAGCGAGTGTAAAGCAGCAGCGCAGTAAGACCAGACCCAGAGCACCAGAGACTGGAGAGAGCGCTTCCTGGTGGAGAACAATGCTGCAGAAATAGTTTCAGAGCAGCAGGAGAGACACAGAATACCATTGACCAGATACTGTGCATCTCAGGTGGGGAGCAGAGCAACAGGAATAGTTGCAATATAGTTGTTCTTTTTTTAAAAACACAACAATGCTGCAACTTCGGATCAAAGAACACCAGAGAGAGTCTATCTGGTGAGAACAGCACAGCAGATCAGCAGGATTAGTTTGAACGCAGCAGTGACATCAGAGATTGGGTAAAGAGTATAACAGGAGGGGAGCATTAGAGTCACCAGAAACTGAGAACAGCAGAGATTGGAGAGGCAGCATGCCTGGTAGTGAGTAGCCTCAGAAATTCCTGGAGGCGCCTTCACTTACAATCCTTCTACCTCAGCCACTGGGTCTCATGACCAAAGGCAGCCATGAGTTCTGATAGTAAGAGAGTCATACAGCGCAGAAACAGACCCTTCAGTCCAACCAGCCCATGCTGAACATAATCCCAGACTAACTAGTCCCACCTGCCTGCTCCTGGCCCATATCCCTCCGAGCCTTTCCTATTCATATATTCATCATAGAGTCTTGTAAATGTTGTAAGTCTACCCACAACCAGCATTTTCTCAGGAAGTTCATTCCTCGCATAACCCATCCTCTGTGAAAACTTTGCCCATGTCTTTTTAAAATCTTTCTTCTCTCAGCTTAAAAATGTGCTGCTTAGTGCTGAAATTTCCCCCATCCGGGAAAAGACAACTACCATTAACTCTATCTATATCCCTCATTATTTTATTATCTTCTATAAGGTCTCCTCTCAACCTCCTAAGCTCCAGTGAAAGAAATCCAACCTATCCAGCCTTTCTTGTTGAAAAAGGCAAGAGTGAAATCACAGAAATGCTCTATATACATTGGCTGATGTTGGAAAGGGAGGATTTACAGGCAAGAGGATAAAACCAAACATCAGATCAAGACCTTATCAGGAAGCACTGGAGAGAGTGCAAACGTGGGAGGGAGCAGCACAGGAGAGTAGCGGGAATAGTTTCAAAACAGCAGAGACACAAAGAACATCACAGACTGGATAGAGAGCATACCCGGTGAGGACCAGTATAGCAGAGCAGTGGGAATAGATTAGAAGCAGCAGCACAACACACTATCAGCTCAAAACATCAGAGATCAGTGAGAGAGCGCATACCTGGTGAGCAATAGCGCAGAATAGTGGGAACAGTCTGAAAGCAGAAGAAGTGAGATGAGAGACAGAGCACTCCAGAGACTAGAGAGAGTGTGTACTTGCTGCGCAGCAGTGCAGGGGAATAGTTTAAAAGCAGTGCAATGAAGCCAGACATACAGAGTGCCAGAGGTTAGTTAGGGAAACAGACAATCATTTCTGCAGCTGCAGACGTGACACAACATTGGTGCATTGCCTCCCAGATTTTATTCAAGTAAGGCAGGATTTGTCCAAAGTAGACTAGGAACAGCTGTTAGACGGTAAATCTATAGAACAGTGATCAAAAAAAGTACTGGGAACAGTACCAACAAGTTACCTTTAGGGTTAAATGTAGGAGTGACAAGCCCAGATTATCCTGGCTATCTAGGATTATTCAGGACTAGATAAAAAGGAAAAGAGAGACATATAACAGGCACAAAGGGAGCAAATCAACAGAGGCCGAGAGAAGTGTAGAAAATGTAAAGGGGATCTCAACAAAGCAATGAGCAGAGCACAGAGGAAGCAAGAGAAAATGCTGGTGGGTGAGGTTTGATTAGGGATAGTCAGCATGGCTTTGTCAGAGGACATGTAGAACAATTTTGGGTGAACTTTTCAAGGTGTTGGATAAGTTTTAATTAAAGATAGTGCAGTTGATTTAGTTTACAGAGGAACCTCGATTTTCCGAAGGACACGGACGGGGAGTATTTTGCTCAGTTAATCAAATGCCAGGTAACATAGTTTAAGTTAAGCATTTGGACCTTGTGATCTTGTTCAGATAATTCGAAATTCAGATAATCGAATGCTGGATAATCGAGGTTCCTCTGTATATTGATTTCAGCAAAGCCTTTCATAAAGTCCCACATGAGAAACTGATGAAAAAGATAAAAACTCATGGGATCCAGGTCAACTAGTAAGTTGGATCCAAAATTGACTTAGTGGTAAGGGGAAAAGAGTGGTAGTAGAAGGCTGTGAGACTGGAAGCTGGTGTTCAATAGCATAACACAGGGATCAGTGCTGGATCCCTTACCGTTTGTGGGATTTACAAATGATGTAGGTGAGAATATTGGAGAGATGAGAAGTAAATTGACAGAAGAACAGAGATTGGCCAAGTGGTTGAGAAGGGAGGGAGTAGATTATAGGATATAAACAGATTGGTCAGATGAGCAGATCAGTGGCAGATAGAACTTAACCATGATAGATGTGACATCATTTACTTCGGAAGAACTAACAAGATCAGAGAATATTCAATGAATGGCAGGACAATAAGAAGCTCAAGCAGGACAGAATGACACTGGGGTGCCTGTCTATGGATCCCTGAAGGTGGTAGGCCAGGTTAATAGGGTAGTTAAGAAAGCATATTGGATGTTTGTCAATTAAGGCATAGATCATAACAGCAATGTTTTTATGTTGGAGCTTTATAGAACTTTAGTTAGACCACAGTTGGAGTACTGCGAGAAGTTCTGGTAACCATACTTTAGGAGGGATGTGGTTACATCAGAGAGGGAGTAGAGGAGGTTCAACAGTATGTTGTTTATGATGGACCTTTTCAGCAATGAAGAGGGAGTCCTGACAGAGATGTATAAGATTGAGGGGCACAGACAGAGTAAATAGAAAGTTGCTGTTCTCCTTGGTGGAAAGTTCAATATCAAGAAGGCTGGAGATTTAGAGGGGATTTGAGGAAATTTGTATTTTTTTCCCATTCAGAGATAGCACAGACTTGAACTATATGATTCTATGAGGGGGTAGTGGGAGTCTGGAATGCACTGCCTAAGATGGTAATTGACATGGGAAATCTCTCAATCTTTAACAAATACTTGGTTGAGCATATAAAGCGCATAACATTCAAGGCAATGGGAAAGTGGGATGGTAGAGGTGATGGTAGATTTTTGGCAGTGTAGACTTGATGGGCTGAAGACCCTCTTCTATACTGTATGATTCTAAGAGTAGGAGAAAGAAAAAATGGGCTGGCTCAGTACCAAGGTGCCCTATGACACATTGGTGCAGAAACAGAGACTTCTTTTTTGAAAGAGAGAACAATTCAGAAGGTCAGTAAGTGTGCATATTTCTTTCAGGTAGAAGCAGGTCATTCAGGGTGATAAGCCTATCAATGAAGCAGTGCTGTTTTGCAGTCTCCAAGACAATCAGGGCAGAAGAAAAGAAATCTTGAGTACTTTAATGTCAGTAAGAGAAAGCTTCAGAATCAGAAGGCCCTGGAAGTTGTGTTTAAGGACTCCGTATTAAGAAATGAGTGCACTGTGTTAGCAGTTTGTTTAAGGATCTCATGAAGAGACATTAACTAAGGACATTAGTATTGAGTGAATGCAGACATTTGCCAAATAGCATTAGAATACAGCTGTTAACTGAAGAAGGAGCATTGAGGTACGAAAGGTTGATCTTTCACTGAAGTTTGAGTATGTGTAAGGCTGGTGTTGACAGTAAACGGTTTGAAAGTTTATTTCTGATTTTTGTAAGATAACAGTTTCTGGATAAGGTAAAATACCTTGTTTTTTTTTCCATTTTGTGTGTAATAACCTTTCATAGTCCATTTTTTAAAAAAGGATGTTGCCAGTTTCTTGTGAATGCATTCAGTGATTAGTTTCCATGAAAACCAAATTGCAAAACTTATCATTTTTCAAGCCAGGTCTTCTCTGGATCAGACTCATCCAGTATTACCATTAGCTGGGGTCATAACTATGGGGAGTAACTTCTGGATTACTGGGGAACTACAGGAATAGCTAAATAACTGAGACTTCATGCAAGGCTGAAGAAAGAGTGTAGGAGGGAGACTTCAAAGTCCTGAAGCATCAGGGCTAGATGGATAGGTTAGAGTTAAGATTAGAGTGGTGCTGGAAAAGCACAGCAGGTCAGGCAGCATCAGAGGAGCAGGAAAAGCTTGAGGACTGCAGATGGGGCTAGCACAAGGAAACAACAGAGATGAGAAACAAGACTGGGAGAGAGAAACATTACAACATTAAAGAATAATTCAAGTTTGTTGTCTATGCAGGTAACTGCACATGGCATATTTAATAAAGGCACTGAGCTATAGTTAACCCTAACCCTGTCACAGTTGCCAAAATAGGACTATCAGCTGGAACAGTAGCAGAACTGCCTCAAAGTAGAAGATCAGAAATTTCGTATTGTTGGCTACATGGTGTTCAGCAAAGATTGAGAACTAAAGGTTGAGGGCAATGGCGGTTTTGATTGAAGAAATTATTATAGCATTAGAGAGGGAAAACGTAATATGGAGCCGAAAACAGAATTCATTTAAATAGAATTATGCAATAGAGGAACTATTAAGATAATGGCCTCCTGTTGCGTTGTGCCATACATGATCATAGCTAATAAAAATAACGGGAAACACAGGTGTGCAAAAGGGTCTTCATTTTGAATGCGTTGTTTCACAGGGCTGGATTATACCTGACCAGAAGGCAGACAGCCAATTTTCCTCTGTAGATTCCACATCCTCCTCTGCATTCAGTCTCTTCAACATGATACAGGAATGTTCACCAGTGAGCTCATTCTGCAGTTAACACAAGGCTTTAGTCCAAGCTAATTAATGCACTGAAACAGATACAACATAGATTACTTCACCTGAAAAATCAAATACAAATCTAGCACAGTCTTCTTTACTAATACATAGGAACTTCTTGGAAAATTGAGAGGGCTGACACAGAGAAAAAAAAAACTGCAGATGCTGGAATCCAAAATAGACTGGCAGGAGGCCGCAAGAACACAGCAAGCCAGGCAGCATCAGGACAGAGTCAAACCAAGTAACAGCCCCACATTGACATATTCCTCTGGGCTGGTCAGGACAACCACAACCTTGACATCTATCTGATAATGTAGAAAATCATCTGTCCATGTCCAGTCCACACAAAACAAGGCAAATTCAATTTGGCTGATTACTCGTCCATCAGTTTACTCTTGAGCAACCAAGTGATGTAATATGTAATTAACAGTGCTATCAAGTATTCCCAACACAGAAATAATTTGCTCATTAATGCTGAGTTCAGTTTCTATCACAACCACTCAGCTGCAGACTTCATTGTAACCTTTTCTGAGGAATTCCTACAGAGATCTCCTGAAGGTGAAATAATTAGTCTCCAAACATCCAGTGAAGAATGATCCCCTGAACATTCTAGGAGTTATCATTGATAGTAACCTTGGTCAAGACATTGAGGTGAAACTGAATGCTGTTGAAATCAAGACAACACAGCAAATGTTTTATTAACCGGCACTTATGGGATCAGGAACATACTGGTTGATCAAATATTCTGGTTCATCAAGCAGTCCACATAATCAATGTAAAAACACACACTAATTAACAGAAACCTAATGCAGGGGGTATACAAATCATTATTTTACTTTATTCACAGCATAAATCATAAATAAAAATGCAACTTTGCCTTAAATAAAAATTACCATCAGAGAATATTGTCACTCACACCCTCAAATAACCACTCAGTATTGCGAAGATCGCAACAATACAGTGAACTTCCAATATTTGAGGCATATAACTTTTGCCATTTTATTGAATGTGCCGGTTAAAACAAAGTTTGCTATATTTGAGACAAAAATAGAAATGGATGGAAAAGCTCAGCAGGTCTGAAAGCATCTGTGAAGAGAAATCAGAGTTAATGTTTCAGGCCAAGTGACCCTTCCTCAGAACCGATGGGAGCTAGGAAAATGTTGGTTTATGTGAGGAAGATAGGGTGGGGAATGGGGGTAAAGATTAACTAGGTGGGGATAGAGTCCAAAGAGACAGAAGAACAGTTGGACAGACAAAGGAATAGGTAACGATCTGGCAAGGAGGGTGAATGGCTATTAATGGGGACTGTTCGTGGCGAATAACGGGTTGTGTGTAATAGTAGACCATGTGACAAGAAGGCCGGGTTCATAGGAGTTAGGGTAAAGACATGGAAGACTTCAATTCTAAAGTTAATGAACTCAATATTGAGTCCAAAAGGCTGCAGGATCCTCAAACAGAAAATGAGACACGGTTCTTCCAGCTTGCGCTGAGCTTCGCTAGAGCACTGCAACAAACCGAAGACCATGTTGGCCAGGGAACGTGGAGGTATGTCGACTTGACAGGCAACAGCAAGGTCAGGGTCTTTTTTGCTGTGTTTGCTTGAGAAAGCCATCGAGGAGTGCTCCCAAAATGGAAATGAATAGAAATCCAAGAAACAATTCTTCACAAGTTGAATGACACCTAGCACAAAAAAAGGTGGTTGGGCACTAATTATCTCAGCTCCAGGACATCTCGATTGAAGTTTCTCAAAATACTGTTAAAGGCCTAACAATTTTCAACTGCTTCATCTCAAGGGTGTTCCCTGTATCATAAAGTCAGAGCGGGGACTTTCACCAATTGCACAATATTTAGCACCATTCATGATTCCTCAAGTACTGAGGCAGCTCAAGTTCATAATCAGCAAAACTTGGAGATATTTTCCTGTTTAGAGATGTTATTACACATCTCCAGAATGGGTGGAACCACACCTATGCTTGTGCCGTTGTTGCAAGTAAAGCAAATTCAAAGCAATGACAAACTCCAACATCAGAGAATCTATTTTCTCAGACACTCAACATCAAAGTCCCATGCTCTCAAAATCCTGACAATGTCAATTGAAAGAAACGGAACTGGATTAAATACTGGAAATTCTGTGGCATGTAAAGCACTGATTCCCCAAAGCCAGTCCACTACCTCCAAAGCACAAAAAAAGAATGTGACGGAATCGAGTCCTTTTGCCTAGGTGTTTGCAGCCATCACAATTCTCGAGAAACTCAATTCCACTCAGCACAAAGTAGCTCTCTCGATTGACACCCTATCCATCCTCTTCAACATTCACTCCCCTTCACCATAGATACAGTGGCAGTTGTGTGCACCACAAAAAAGATATATTGCAGCCACATCGCCTTCAATAACATTTTCCAAACCTGCAACCGTACCAACTTCGGCAAGGCAGACATATAGGGATACAGACATCTGTAAGTTCCCTTCAAGCTACACACCATTTTGACTTGAAATATATTATCAGTTCAACATCCCTGGTGGAGTGGACTCGATGGGCCGAATGGCCTTACTTCCACTCCTATGTCTTATGGTCTTATGGTCTAAAATCCTGGAAACGGTGCCTGAACAGCACCCTGGCTTATTTTTACCACATGGACTGTAGCAGTTTTGGTCTCCTCATCTTGCTATCGAGTCTAGCCAAGGTTTACCAGACTGATTCTCAGGATCAGGACTGACATATGAGCAAAGACTGGATCGACTGGGCTTGTACTTGCTGGAACTTGGAAGGATGAAGGGGGGATCTCATAGAAACATAAAATCCTGATGGGACGGGACTGGACAGGCTAGATGCGGGAAGAATGTTCCCAATATTAGGAAAGTCCAGAACAAGGGGTCACAGTCCAAGCATAGGTAAGCCATTCAGGACTGAGATGACGAAGAAATTCTTGACTCGGAGCTATGGATCTGTGGAATTCTCGTCCACAGGAAGCTGTTGGACCCAGTTTATTCAATATATTCAAGAAGGAGCTGGACGTAGTCCTTGCAGCAAAAAGGATCAAGGGGCATGAGGAGAGGGTAGGAATAGGATATTGAGATTACATGATCAGCCATGATCGTATTGAATGGTGGTGTCAGCTCGAAGGGCCAAATGGCCTACTCCTGCACCCCATTTTCTATGTTTCTCTGTTTTCACCACCACCTTAAGGGCGACTAAGATGAGTAATAATTGCTCTCACCAACAGCATTCACATCTTAAAAAAGATTTTTCACAGTTTCAATCCTTTCAAATGCTGGATTTGAAATGTCCAATGGCTTCTGAAAGCATGAAAAGCAGCAGAGTGTTTCCCCCCAGCATACACATTGTTTGGCTAATAATTGATGCAAGATGAGGCAATTACAGTCTGTCAATTGTGATAATGTTGTAATGTCTGAGGAGATTTTTCCTTTGGGGGTTTATGTAATTATTGTTGGGTTATAGCCAGTCAAAAAAAAATCCAGAACAACTGACTAACAACTATTACCCATATTTTGGGACTTGCTTACATCTCCACCTCCTAATTTAAGTCAACCTCCAATCTTTTCCTTCTCCCTGGACAAGACATCATTATTCAATAATTAGACTTTCTCTTTTGGCAAGGCTTTGCTTCATGTTTGCCTTTTGGTTATCCAAAGAGGGGGGAAAAAACCCAATAAAGTTATCCCCACCCCCCAAGTATCACGACCTTCTGCTCTCAGTCTGTATTTTCAAAGTTCTGTTACATCACAATCACTTCCATCGTATCAACAACTCTTTCAGTAATGTCATTCATAATTTAAAGCCATGTCTGTCACAAACTATCTCACTCCAAACCCCAGATTCTCAAATTCTTCCACAGTCTCTTACACTGGTACTTATGATCTCTCATTCTTTTAGCTCTCTCCTTCCCCTCAAGTTGAATATGTCCTCACATTCCCTCATCATGGACATTTGCCTGACTCCTGCTCCTGGGAGACTTTAGAAGATACTTGAATGAAGAGCAAGTATTAATTTCCTTTTCTACTAAGCTTTAACGATGGATGCAATTGTTATTGGAGAGAATTAATATCTATGGAACGTCAAAGATACATGATTATTTATGGAACCACACATGGGTATTATGAATATTACTGTGTTGGTGTGTGATATAGACACATATTTAAACATATATCTTTCGTATGTCAGCTCTACAGCTTTTAATAATGAATGGTAAATTGCCAAAATAATTTTAGCAGATTACAAATCAACAAACTAATTGATGAAGGTGATTAACCATATCAAATCTAGGATGCCCACTTGCCAAACTCAGTCATCTCAACCTCCTGAAGTACACCTTCATTTGAAACGAAGGTTCATTAAGATCTGACACATATTACCATAAAAACAGTATTGCCTACAAGACTTGCTTTTGCAAACTATTAGCATTGTTTTTAAATATTAATAAAGCTTTCATTCTGGTCAGATACTTGGCTTCCCCTGGTTAAAACAAACTTTATTCATTACGAGTACAATTTCTGATTTAATCAGTGCTGCTGATTATAGGAAGTTACTTTTCCAATGAAATAGTTCTCGGAATTGGTAAATACTACCTCTTCCAAAAGTGAACTGTGGTGAGGAGGATTTGCTTTGCGATCTTCACTACATACAAATCTAATGTGACCACATGAGGGCAGTCGTTTATTTTAAAGATCAGCAATCTCAAAAACATCTTTCTCACACCCATCATTGAGTAGAAAATCTCCATACCATTTCTTTGGATCAGGTGGGACTTCAACCTGGGTCTTCGATCTCATAGACAGGGACTCTTCCACTGCCCCACAAGAGTCCCATCCAATCACAGTATACTAGATTACCACTAGTCCAAACCAGCAAGGAGCCAACACCCCTGAAACCAGGGATTTACCATGAAATGAATTTGGTCGAGATATACACCAAATCAACATGTTTTTGCTTCGGTGCTGTTCCAATTGGACAATACAGTGCAGTGCAATTTGCTTAGACAGTAATTCGCTCGATGTATTGTATATTTAGTCAAATACAACCTAAAACATTCTCTTCTCCACCTTGATTACTTTGTACAGACTAAAAGCATTCAAATCCATTGATTATACTAAAAATTGTGAAATTAAGTAACTTACAGATGTCTGTCTTAGATATACTGGAACATATCCAGCTTTCTTCCAGAACCTTAAAAAAAAAACAAAAGTGCAGCTTTGAGAATGGGTTTGCAGGGAAATCACTTTGGTAGAAAAAGTTTAAATCCACTTCAGACCCGTTCCTGAGGACATTTTGGTACTTTAATTTGATAAAAAAAGATTACTTCAGTACACATCAGTAACAATGACACCTTGCAACAGTAGCCAGGTGGACAAAACTTTCACGGTGGACAGCCTAAATGCTCAGCTATTCGCTACAGACGTGATTTACAAGTTGGGTCTACATGATATCTGGAAGATTGAGTCACTGTCACATTTCAAACAGCAGAATTGGAGCCACAGATAACTATTTCAACAATCCAAACAATCCTTTAATTCTGATATATTCTCTGGGATAGGAATAGCGCTACTTTCCCTCTCCATCCAAAATGCCAGGTTTCAGTTATTCAAACATAGAACATTACAGCGCAGTACAGGACCTTTGGCCCTTGACGTTTCGCCGACCTGACGCTCAACCAATCTGAAGCCTGTCTTCACCCATATGGAAAGCTAAAGTCTGGGATTCCTCAAGAGGCCACATGGTCTAGAGGCATGAGACTAGCAATAGACAATTTTATGTGATTATGCAGAATAAACTCTGCAATGTACAAACAGCAATCAAATGTCAATCCATTTGAAACCATTTAAAAATTGGAAGCCTTTAAGTTCCTCTAGTTCAGAGGACATGAGCCCTATGTTGGATAAACTCAAAATTCTATTTATTTTATTAGTTCAACATAATTATACTGATGAGATACTTACAATGTTCTTTAGGAATATGACCTGGGTCATTAGCACTATTGTCTAACAAATACCAAATCTCAAGAAGTGATAGCCTCCAAAACAAACTTGTCCTCATAACCCAGCCTTTGAATAATAATTGAAAAGCATTTGCAGATTTTGAAAGCTGAAAATTAGTGTGCCCAAGAGAGTTGGTTGGAGTACTTACTGTGTTAACTGTTCAGGTCTGGTAACAGACAGCTTTGGAGCAGCAGCTTAATAGTCAGTCTAAATGCCAAGTTTTCCAGATGGGACCTATTTCTGTACAAACTGTAAATACTTTAGCCACAGCATTACTACAAGGCAACAGGGGATCTGCCTTTCATTTCGCAACACCTGCAATTACAAATATTCTAAGCTCTACCCAGAACCTTAAGTTAAACATGCCAGGAAAGTTGAATAAACAACGGAAATTTTTGGAAGGATTTACATCAGTTTCTTCGGCGTTTGAAAAAAGACTAACGTCTCAAAACTTAATTCTGTCAAGGGTTTCTGTGATATTTTCCGAGACGACTTCTCCTCGTACCCTTTGGCATTCTACCTCTGTATATGTGGTACTAGCTAACAGTTGTTTGGGGTAGCTTACTACCAGTAGTCCTCCTTTATCTTTGGCCTGTCTAATGATTAGTGGTAGATAATATGCCAGAGTAGGGTATTACAGAAAACCACTTCTTCAATAACATAAAGGTTTACTGCATAGTAACAATAAGTACAACTCCTAAGACCGTAGAAAGTTGTACAAATTCATCAGCTCCAGCATTTCCTCTCAGTTTCTTTGTGGCTGGGCAGGTCTGACAGGCTCGTGCATCGTCCAGAAGTCAATGCCATGATCAGTGTGCCAATGCTGATTGCCATATGCACAGGGGACATTGATCAGCTTGCTCTGAAAGCTAGAAGAGAGCTCTTGTCTCCACCCTCAAAGATATTTTCTAATTATCTTGTTTAGAGATGTTATTACACTGCAACAGGTCGGACTTGAAATTGGGCCTCCTGGCTACCACTGTGCAAAAAGAGCCCCCTCCACCAACAGATTGAGAGGGGCATTGATAGAGTGGGTGCAGCCAATGTGATATGAAGATTAATCCCTTCAAAAACATTACTTACAGAATAGTTTCTTCCCAAAATAGTATTCCTTTGCTTTTACTAATTCTAGCAGATCAGTCTCCATCTACCAGCAGTTATCACCTTAAATCATTTTATATCTATTTTCATATCTTCGATTCCGCAATAACACATATGATCAAATTAACAGAGGACTTCAAATACTTGCTCAATGATTCCCAAGAGCAGGTTCCAGATTATGCCCGTGCTCAACTGAATATAGTCCAGAGTCGAAAAATGCGGCACCGGAAAAACACAGCAGGCCAGGCAGCATCCGAGGAGAAGGCGAATCGACGTTTCAGGCATGAAGAAGGGCTTATGCCCGAAACGTCGATTCTCCTGCGCCTCCGGTGCTGCCTGGCCTGCTGCGTTTCCGGCGCCGCATTTTTCGACTCTGGTACTCTGGCATCTGCAGTCCTCACTTTCTCCTAACTGAATACAGTCCAGAGAAAGCAAGCAGTTTTCTCTAGCAAAGATGACTCTGTATGCAAGGTTATGACTGTACAAGAAAATTTGGGAAGATTTCAATGAACAATTATTAAGAGAAGTATAGCTTATGCTGGAACAAGTTTGTAATTCCTAGACGAATTGAAGATCAAACAGGAAACATTCTTCTATTTTGGAAAGTTCAATTCCTTAATCACCCAAAAAACATTCACCACCATTAATAAAATACAACCAGTAATTGATTAGTCATAAAATATTTTAAAACATTGAACAAGCATTGTAACTTACTTGAGAAGCTGGGATGTGAGGCCATATGATACTCCAAGATAGTCAAGCTTTTCTGGAGGGCGTTCACTGAGTTTCAGCAGCAACGGTGGCAAGTCTTTGCGTGGAGCCAACACCTCATCTAGTAAACCTACAGCCTGAACAAAAGAGGTATTTTACTACACGAGAAATCAGGGGATTTTATCCTTCATACCCATTCAGAAAACAACATTGCTATGGAGCATATGGTTACACAGCCTGAAAGAAAAATACATATCCCAGCAGTTTAAATAAGTCTCCTTGTGTAAAATCAATCGTGAACATAAATATCTTACAAATCAACATCTTTATCTAAATCATGATGTTTTGAATGAGAGTCAAAATGCCCACACAACAGGGTGAACAAAAACAGAATTAAAAATAGAAATTGCTGGAAAATCTCAGCCAGTCTGGCAACATGTGTGAGAAAAGCAGAGGTAATGTTTCGGGTCCAGTGACTCTTCTTCAGAACTGCAAGATGACAAGACATCATGGTGCTTCACTGATCAATGTCAGGAACATGATCTGAAGTCAGTAGGAAATTGCCCACAACTAAGAAACAAGGCTTGCTTGTGGCGCCAAAGAAGATTTACCTGGGAAAAAATAAATTAGTTATTTTTCTGTTCCAGAATTTAACAAATTTGTTATATAAAGGAACAGGACCAGGAATAGGCCATTCACTCTGCAGTATGTTAGTGGTGATCTTCCTAAACTCCACGTTCCCACACTATCTACCAAACTCTTAATTCCCTCAGTACCCAAAAAAAAGTCAATTTCTGACAAACATATTCAATGACTGAACACTCTCAGCTTTCTGCTGTGAACAAAGATTTCCAACTCTTTGGGTAAAGAAATATCCCCTCAAATAGTCATAAATAGTCACTTTTTTATTCCAAAACTGTGGAATTCTAGACTCCATCATGAGGGGAAACATCTTCCCTTGGTCAAATCTCCCAAAACTATTACTGTGCTTCAATTAAATAACCTCTCATTCTTGCAATGCAAAGGATGATTTTTCTCACAACTGCGTAAGATAATTTGCTTCTGCCAGGAATCTTTCCAGTGAAATTTTGCTTCACATTAAGTTCATAGATATGGTCTCAGGAATACCTATACAATTGTCCTGAGGCTTATTTATTATATTTCAATGCCTTTGCAATAAAGACTGACATCCCATTTGCTTTTCTAATTGTTTGATGTCCTCAATGGTCCTTCGGAATGCCAACATTCTCTATTTTATCTATGTAAGTAGGAAGTTATACACTTTTCCACAAAAATATCATCTGACAAGTCCATTTCACCTGTATCACCCTTCTAAGTTAGAGATAGATCATTTCACCATCAGTAACTTACACTGATTCATGCACTTAACAGCCTGCTAATTCTAAAGTCCTGCTTATTCCTATTTGCTGTTTTCTATCCATTTCCCAATCCTAAATCATGAATGCTAATTTTGGGTAATGAACTCTTGGTCAATTTAATTCCAGCAACTCAGAGAATTCCTCTGCCCTCTTCATAGCATCAGAACTTCTTCCCTCCTGCTTGTCAATTCTTCTGCTCAATACTTCACTCCTTGAACCCTTGCTGTCGCTTTGCTCACAGCCTTCCTCCCATTCGTCACCTCCCTCCTTGACCCTGATGCACATTGACACCCAGTCCCTGTCGTCTCCGTCCTCGTTCCTACTGCTGGCTTCCCCCACTCACTTCCCTCCCAATTTGCTAATTCCATAGAATCACAGAAAAGTTACAGCACAGAAAGACCTCATTCATCCATCATGTCTGCGCCAGCTGAATAAAATCGCAGGAACATAAGGAGGCCATTTGGCCCTCAGGTGTTCAATGAGATCATGACCACCTGTGGTTTAACTCTATATACCTGTGTTTGGCCCATAAATCTCATTACCTTCGCTAAAAAATATTTACCTAACTCAGATTTAAAAACTTAACAACTGATCCAGCAACCATTATCATGAGTGAGAGAGTTTTCCAAACATCTACCACCCTTTGGGGCGGCACAGTGGTTAGCACGGCTGCCTCACAGCACCAGGAACCTGGATTCGATTTCGTCCTCAGGCTACAGCGTGGCGTTTGCACATTCTGCAAGAGTCTGTGTGGAAGTCCTCCGGGCGCTCCACTTTCCTTCCACAGTCCAAAGATGAGCAGGTTAGGTGGATTAGCCATGGTCCATAGCCTTGCTGGTGCAGGTACACGCTTCTTTTACATGGGTTTTCTGTCTCAACCAAACAAAGCATCGAAACCCAAACACACACACCTTCAGTGAAAAAGACTTTCTTCATATCCGCTCTAATTCTTCTACCAATTACATTAAATCTGTATCGCCTCATAACTGACCTCTTCTTATCCACTCGATCCAAACCCCTCATAATTTTGAGTACTTCAATGAAGTCGCACTTGGCCTGCTCTGTTCTAAGCTAAACAACCCTACCCAAAACCCTTTCCTCTTGCCTGCAAATTCCAAGGCCTGGCAACATTGTCGTAAACCTCTTCTGCACTCTCTCCAGAGCAATTATGTTCTTCTAGAACCGTACATGAAACTCGAAGTATTTGGTGTGGATTGGAAAATTACCCTCAGAATATCCCATGAAATCCTCCCTAGTTTCTTCTAGCAACCTAGGATCTAATTCATCCAGTCTGGTGAATTGTCCACTTTAAAAAAAGTTAACCCCTCTAGTATTTCCCTTTTCATTATGCTTATCTAATCTATTTTTTCATACTCCTCCTCATTAATTGGTGCATCTGAATCATCCTTTCCCTTGGTGAAGACAGAGAGGAAATACAAAATAAGAACCCTGTTCACATCCTCTGCACCGATACGTCAGGTTATTCCTTTGCTTAGTTATCTTCTTGCAGTTTGGATAATTTTCAAGTCAACCATTCAGAGATGTTATCATACACCCGGAGAGCTAGTGGGACTTGAATCCAGCCTCCTGGGTCACGATACCACCACTGCACCACAAGAGCTCCTACTGATGAAATATCTTAGGGTTTTGTTACTTTTGATCAATTGATATTTTTCATAGCTTCTTCTTGCCATCCCAATTTCCTTTTTCACTTTAAGCCCGTACTTTCCAGACTTCTTTAAGCTTTGGAAAATAGGATTTTTGAGATGTCATAAGCTTTTATTTTGCATTTCCTGTTCTGTATGCTTCTGGATAACCAGGGGCCTCCAGATTTGGCAGTATCACCCTTTTCCTTTGTGGAGACACTGTGCCCTTGGAATCTCACTTTTGAACGATTTCCATTCATCTCCAATTGAATTTCTTCAAGCAACCAGTTCACTTCTACCAGATCATCTCTCCACTTCGTAAAGTTTGCCTTCTCCCAATTTAAAACTTGTATCTCTATTCCATCTTTGCTCCTTTCCGCAATGATACTAAATCTACTAAATGGTCGGTATGCTAGACCTGAGCTTGGGATCCCGAGAAGTGCTTAGGTTCTCTCTACAGCTTTGCTGCTTTGGCCTCTCGTTTATCTTATTCAGCTTTAGCTTCTTTATGATCACTACCTCCAAAATGATCACCCACTTCTATCTCATCCACCTGTTTCATTTCCAAAGTCTAAACCTAGAATTGCACCCTTTTCTGGGCTTACTGACTGACTACAAAGTTTGCTTGAATGCAGTTCAAGAATATTATGTCTCCTGTGCTTTCATACTGTTTGTATCCCAATTGATATTTAGGTATTTGAAGTCCCCAACTATTACTATCTACAGTTTTTCCACTCAGACATCTACCAATACCTTTACACCTACAAATCTTGCCTACTATCTGGAAGTCTGCAGTACAGACTTGGCAATGTTTGTTTTTTTTTGTTTTAGAGCTTGACCTGCACAGTATAATTTGATGGTACTTTCAGTATTTCATCCCCCTTTTAAATTCTTGAATCAATTACACTACCTTCTGGCATTTCTTTAATTCAGCTTCTTAATGCTGCCTGAAAGCCACAATCTAGAAATGCTGAGCTGACATTCAAGAACTATGTTGTGCCAAGTTAGCAATGATACAATTGCAAACAAAGGCTTAGGAGAGATATAGCAAGCGAGTTGCAAGGAAAGCCTGAGAGAAGCCAAGTGGATACCAGGGGATCACATTCAGGCAGAAAAATGGAGGCTGGTTCAAACACATCCCACAATACTGAGAGACACACTTGCGACAGAGCATAGCATTCTAATTCCATTGCAGGAATATGGTTTGGGCCATGATTCATGCCCTCATTATTGACTCATCAGAGGAGAGCTTGTGACTCAAGTTATTCATTCTGCAGCTCCATTGGTGTACCAACCCATGGTTTGGAAATCTCAGATTTAATGTCAGAATACAGTTAGAGCACACTGATTGGCTCGCAGCAATGACTCTCCTATACATTGCATTAGTCCACAGTAATTTCTCTAACATTCTACACAATCTGGACAAAATGGGATGGGGTCTACGCTAATGGAGCTGCTGCAATGCTAGAAAGAATAATTAAATTCCACTGCGCCTCTCACCACTTGAACATGGATGCTGCCAAAAACAGCTGATCTTTCTGGCCTTAAAAAAAAATTCATTTACAAGAACATATGATGGAACAGTTCATTTCATGTCTAGGGATGAGAAACTTGTTTGCGATTGTCACTGAAGAGCCTCCCTCTATCCTACAAAAAACTATTATGAGCATTCATCAGCATTTCATAGGCAGTTACAATTCTCTAGCCATCTGCAATAGTAAATTCAAACATTGCATACCTCACTGCCAACGGTGGTTATCTCTGTGGGCTTATGGCTTTCTTGCTCCTCTAGACAAGGGAATTTCCCTTCATAGTACATTTGCAGCAACTGCACTGCCCGGCTTCCATATCCCATCTAGCCACAAACAAAAAAGGAAGGAACAACAGACTTTGATGGATTATTATATATAGTACTTAAAATTTGATTGCAATTGATGCTTAGAAGTTTTTTGCCCACCACAGTATATCAAAAACTGTATCATTTACACTTGCATTAAATTTGAACAGTCAATTAAAATGAGTTCTTCTGTTTTACTGCTGAAAGTTTTAATTTAATTGAATATCTGAAGGCTCAACACAATTATTGAAGGCACACTTTCCTAATATAAATGAACCGGTAACTCTTGTGGAAGAAGTCCTCCTCTGGCTGTATGGGTTCAAAACCATGACTGTGAATCGTGGTGGGTTATACGTACCAGTTTAAATACCACCCTTACAACCACAAGGAAAACAGGTGACTGTAACTTTGAGGTCAGCAGTAAATCAACCATGCTTGTCAATGACTTCAAAGAAAGCTACAAGAGAGATCTGGCAACTTCACTTTGGAAGGTCAAATTTGAATGCAGATCACAGTATTCTTGGCAGTGTGGAGGAATAGTGGGATCTTGGGTTCCACATTCAGAAATCCCTTAAAGTTGCCATCCAAGGTGATAAGGTTGTTGGGAAGGCGTATGGTGCGTTGGTTTTCATTAGCAAGGGGATTGAGTTTAACAGCCGTGAGGTTATGCTTCAGCTCTATAAAACCCTGGTTAGACCACACTTGGAATACTGTGTTCAGTTCTGGTTGCCTCATTCTCTGAAGGATGTGGAAACTTTAGAGAAGACGCAGAGGAGATTTACCAGAATACTGCCTGGATTGGAGGGCAAGTCTTATGAAGAAAGGCTGAGAAAAGCCCTAGCTCCCTCATTGGAGCAAAAATGATGAGAGGTGACTTGATAGAGGTTTACAAGATGATGAGAGGCATAGATAGTGGATAGGCAGAGACTTTTTCCCAAGGTGGAAATAGCTATCACAAGAGGTCATAATTGTAAGGTGATTGGAGAAAGGTTTAGGAGATGTCATTGGTAGGTTCTTTACACAGAGAATGCATGGAATGCACTGCTAGCAGTGGTGGAAGAGCCGAATACATTAGGGACATTTAAGCAACTCTTGGATACACACATGGATGATAGTAAAATGAAGGGTATGTAGGTTATCTTGATCTTAGGGTAGGATAAAAGGTCAGCACAGCATCGAGGGCCTGTACTGTCCTATGTTCTATGAATCTCCAGGTATTCAACAACAAAATCTCAGAACGAGAAGCCAATCACATTGTAATGTTCTCACAGTCTGCACAATTAAAAACCACAACTGTTTAACTTTTTTAAATACAAACAGTGAAATAAATGATTAGGACATGTGTATAGAATTAAGGAAGAGGCTGAAACAAAAGCATTATTTGCCAAATAATTTTTAAAAATTAAATTTCAAAATTTATGAAAAATTTAATTTTTCATAATCACTTTTTAAAAAACATATGGACAAACCATACTTTGCACAAACACAAATTAGTTCTTTTTTTCCACATCTATAAAGCATTTTCAGCTGTAATCATAATTATAGCTTTAAAAAAAACACAGATACACTTCAATAAAGCACAACTCTTCCCAAGTTTTCTAAAACTGAAGGAAGACAATGTTAGATGAAGTTCTTGCCACTGCAATGGGTTCCAATTGATGGCACTCTTCAGGAGAACCTCAAAAGTGTATCCTATGAAAAAATATTGAATTACTAATTATACTTCCAGGATTTCCATATTCAACTGCACATGTGCAAATACCAGAAATTCTCAGCAATTTGGTTGTCATTGCTACTGCAAATTTGGCCACTCACTCTGATCTCTGTAAAGAGACTGGGACAAATTTGAACTTAGCAACATAAAACTAACCAGGGATGTAGAAATCATTTGAATTTCAGAATCTATGCAGTGTGACAGAAGCACAAACATAATTATTTATAAATATTAAATTACATGATAAGAACTACAGAGAGAAGTGTACTTTACGCTCTGCGAGCATAATACTTGATTTTGAAAGAGAGACAAAACAAGTGATTTGCCAAGAAGACAAGTGGACACTGGTGGAACAAATTCAAGGCAGAGAATTGGAGGCTGTTTCCATCACATCCCACGATACCAAGATATACTCTTGTAGCAGAATATGCCTGGATAGTTTTACGTTGCTAAGTCAAAATCTGTCCTCGTCTCTATAGAGATCAGTGAGAGTGGCCAGATTTGCAGTAGCAATGACAACCAAATTGCAGAGAATTTCCATCTTTGCATATGTGCAGTTAAACATGGAAATCTAGGAAGTATGATTAGTAATTCAATAGTTTTCCAGCTCGCTCACAAGAATGTGGTTTGGGCCATGATTCAGTCCCACATCATTGACTGCTAATAGGGTGAACTCTTAACTCTCATTATCTGTTCTGCAGCTCTGTTGTGTTAATAAGGGTTAAATTTAAACAGTTCTGATAGTTGACAGTATGTATAACCCACTATGATGCTCAATCATGTTTCTGATATTGCAATTAACCCCATCCTGCCAAAAGCAAAACCCCAAACTCAATTTCCAGGTAGCAACTTTTCAGCACAAAAGCAAATTTACTTTCAAAAATAAATGTTGCATTCATATTCAGTCAGCATCGCTTATTAGTTATTACATAGCCGCAGATTTGAGAGTAGCGCATGACTATATAAATCAGCATATTTTAATATTCTTCCTTTAAAGGTCAAAGACTTTTTGTTTTACCCTTTGGCAATCTGGGTGGACTGCAATTCGGACAATGCGCCCTCCAGACAAGCTTCCAAAGTCTGGATCCTGAAACTAGATTTGAAAAAAGTACTCAGTTAATTACAACAACTAAGAGATCCACAGAGAAGATGAATCAGTTAATTAAAGTTAAAATTACCTCCATTTTGAATATCACAATTACATCTTCTAATAGATAACACAAGTTTCAAAATAAATTAATGGGTAAAGACAATATGTTGCCAGAGCAAAATGTCTATCCCCTCCCCAACTGCTGTACCAAGGCCAACATGAAAACTGCTCGTTTGTTAATGCAGAACAAAATCAGGACTAGCTTGACTGAGATAATCTCCATGTTAACATATCTGCAACCTGCGAAGGATATGGGGGGGATCAGTGCTGGATCATCAGCCACAATTGTGATCAATTTATTAATGAGGAACTGTATAATTTGTCCACGTATGCTTACAATATAAAATTAGAAAGAAAAATAACAGTCAGTGCAAGAAGGTTGCAAAATAGTTCAAATAGGTTAAGTGAGTCGGCAAGGACATAACAGATGAATCTACCGTGAAGAAATGAAGTGTTCTCCCCACTGGGAGAAAAAGCAGATTAAAAAAAGATTAAACTCTGGCATTAGAATTCAAAGGAATCTGTGTTAATGGCATATAACTTGCATGTTAATTGTATTAATGGGATTGGTATTAATTGGGGACTCCCCTGTGCTTAAATATAAAGAAGCAAATTGAAAGGCAAGTTGTTGGGAGGCATAGAATAATATAATCCATGTCTCAATAAATAAAAGCTTTAAATCCATGAAGTGGGTGGGTTGCTGAGAGATCAATGAGATTTGTTTTGATCACAGTTCCCATTTGATATGTTGTAAGGTGTTTGACCACATTTAGATCTATCGCATGGTATTCCTGGATGTTAGAGTATTAGTTGGAGAATATGTGTTGCTGTTCTAACATAGTGTAGTAAGGTTTAGTTTGTTCAATAACCAAAACTCTGGAACCTTGTGACTTAACTCTGAGAAAGTAGTAGGGATCTCAAACTATCTCTACTTGAAACAAAATAAAAGGTCTGACTCTTAGCCAGACCAAGAAATAAATTTGGCCCCTCATTAGTAATCATACTTAAGATAGACAAAAATGTACAAAAGCACAAAAGTCCAATGCATGCAAAAATGTAAAAAACAACACAAGCATGAAAGCAGAACGGCAAATAAATTCTGTGTTATTACGACGGGTTCTAACCTAACTGTGGTGGCTCTTACTAAGATTGTATGCAGTCTTGGTGAAATTATATCTGCAGTACTGCACATGGTTTTGCCCTCAAAGGAAGTAAGGAAGCCACATGCTGTTCATCAATGGTCACAAGGTTCATGAGACATATTCCTGGGGTGAAGAATGGTGTTTGAGTGGTTGATTACAGTAGGCCTACATTCTTTTTAGTTCAGAAGAATGACAGGTAATCTCATTGAAAAGGAGATAACTCTTAAGGGTTTTACACAGCAGAAGTTGCAATGATGTTCCCTTGACTGTGGTGTCAGAAACTTGGAGTCTGAGGAAACTTTTCTTTCTTTTAAGGTCTGGGCTGAAGAGAAGTGTTTTCAAAGAGTGGTCAGTTTGGAATTCTGTACAATAGAGAATTGTGGATTTTCAGTTTTATGTATTCAAGTGCAAGAGACTGACAATCTTCGATTATTAAAGCAATCAAACAAGTGAGACAGAGGTCAGGAAGGTGTAGCAGAATTTGAAGATAGGTTTTGTCCAACTGAGTGGCAGAGGAGGCTTGAGGGGCCAAACGGCATATTTCTGTTTCTATCGAAAATGTCCTTGATATTCTGACTTTTTTGAAAACAGTAAGCCATGATGCATATCTGCTCGGAATAGACAAGCATCACACACACCGTATCACTATCCTACCTGTTCTGACACAATCCATGGAATCAGATCTCCAAATGCTTTCTTCCCACGAGAGAGGCTGTTCATAACAGACTGACGCGAGATCTCTCCTTCAAGGGCCACCTGACAAGGTCAAAGAAAAGATGGCTTACACTTCCATTATCAGCTCCTGAGAAGGATCTTTAGAAGGCGAGTTTTACAGTATTTCTCAAAATACCAACATGCACTCCTCTTTGAAGTGCTTCACATCAGTTAATTGAAACCACGCAGAGGTGAAGCAGTCTTTTAGAAATCACACTTAATGCTTCCAAAGCTGAAATCACGGTTATCCGTATTTTATACGGTCAACAAAAGACAACATGGTCAATGCAAGATGACACCTCAGACAGATAACCAAACAATTGAATCAGATTGCAAATAATATCTGCAGCAGGCCAAAAAGGACGATGTTCCACCTACCCTCCTTTTTAATGTTTCACATCCCAATTAACTTTCGTAAAATAATTCAAATTCTATTCATTACTATTTCTTGATCCCGCATAGAAGTTGTATCTATAAAGAATATAAATTAAGTAAATGCATCCCTTTAAACCTTTGCGCCAGCTTCCCAAGGAACCCCGAAAGGTATATTCTCCTGTTATCAACTGAACTGGGCAATTAATGCAAATGCTATGAGCTTATTTCATTTACAAATCTTTAACATCCTGAAAAAAAAATCCTTACCTTTGCCATGTCCTTTTGACTGAAAAATAATGACTGAGGTCAAATTGCATTTGTTGTACAAATGCTTAACATGTCTGCATGAACTTTAGTGTCAGTGAAAATCACAGCTAAAAAATTCTACACATGACTTCCAGCATATCAGAAAATCATTTTCACACCGTCAATTATCTAAGATAATCAAAAGACTGAAACTGAATGAAAATTTGTCCCTGCAGCTTTTAGTTGGATATCCTTAACTTGTAGGTATGTTATTCAACAGCTCTCATCTTACTTACCTGTATGACAGCAAGTACTTCTGGCAGTGAATTCTGAGTAGGTTGCACAGGGGGCAACAGGCAGAAAAGATGGTGAGCAGGAGCATCGGAAAGTATCTGAAGGTCATTGGGGCTATTCTGTGAAGATTTAATTTTGTAAAAATAACAAAACTTTTTATCACAATGGACTCACATGCAGTGAACAATTAAAAAGGTGTTTTAAATGTAGTGAAACCCTTGGCAACCTTTTTTTTTTTACAGCAAATACATTGTTCGGTAATCATATAGAAAATGTTTACTTTGGACACAATGTTTACGACTCAAAGTACATACCCAAGCTTTGCAGGATTTTTTTTAAAACAATGCTCACTTTTGTGATTGTAATTGGTTAGAATAATCATAAGAAAAAAAACAAAATTGTTACAAAAATATAGCTTCAGCAATTATATTTAAACATGCATTTCCTTGATGCAAACAAAAGCATTATTAAAACTTTTATTGTTGTAAGAGTTAGAACATCAGGTTACAACGCACAGCCTCACCTTGTAATGGGATGCCACATAGAGAGACATCAATCTGTGCAGAAAGGTCTCAGATGCTTTATGGTAACAGAACAACGTGTCCCTTTTCACGTAGTAGCTGTATCAGCAGTTAAGGTAAGAAACTATGAACTTTCAAATCTTAGTTTTAGTAAAGGTTACAACTTGTCCCAGTGATTTATCAAGGATCCACTTCCAGGTGTTAAAACTAGTGGTAGTTTTAGAATCCAAAGGAGGCCAACAGATCCAACCCACAAAATTAGAACAAATCAATTCTCAGCATACACTGTCTTACCCTATTTGAATTTAAAACATCTGAAAACTTAAAATACATTGCAAAGCACTATCACCACAAGCAGGAACAAGCCTTCAAAGTGAAGTTTAAGCGATAATAACATTGGTAACTTCCAGATATGCAAATGCACAAGCACATTGACTCAATTTTGTCTGCTGCTACTTGGATTTTCCATTTCAAGTTCTGGATCCAAGTGGACAAAAACAATTCACTATGTAGCATGCTTAGTTTCAAGGTCTCTTGTGTATCTATTCTAACAATCTTTGTATGCTGGCAGAATTGATGACAGAAAGTCAGCAATCCTCAGGATAATGTCATATTATAAAAGTGGAATTCTTGTAAATTTCCCTTATTAAAATACAGAAGTTCCCTTTAAAGAAAAGAAAGGCAACTAGGGATGGGCAAAAAAAGACTTTCCCAGCTAGTGACACTCATCTCATGAATGAACTTCTTAAATTTCATCTTGTTAAATTTTAAATTTAATATTTAATAGTTTTAGGTAGCATTTGGCACTAGATCCAAAAATAGTCCTGGGATGAGACATTTATTTGCAAGTCATTACCACTAACAAACACAGTTTTCATGTGCCTCATCTAGAATATCCATGATGCCTCAAAATCAAAACCTTCAAGAATAAGTATTCGCGCTTAGATGACCAGAAAACCCAGCTCACTCAGCAGCTTGGACGTAAATGCAGCAGATATATTTAAACATACTTCAGAGAAATTTGAGAAAATTAATTCCAGAGATTACCATGCTGATTAATCCTGAAGTTTAACTATCAAGGGTATTGGTACTCGAACCGTGCAAATATTTACAGGCTGGTGGATACAGATCACACAACTCTGGGAGAGGGTAGCCTGAAATGATTCGACTAATGTTCAGACAGTCTAAGCACAGCAGATCATTCAACCACTTCTCCACTGGATCTCCAGGAGCATATCGAATTGCCTCATGCAAAGAAACTTCATGCAGGGTCCGTACTGTAGTAAAAAAAAGATGGCCTCGTTAACATGTGACTAACTCGCCGCACCGGAAATGCATGCTTCATATCATGTAGTTTCCATCACATCTCATGGAAGAGCTTTAAGCAAACCAGTAATTACAGTTTCGAAGTTGTTGCATTTGAATCTATCACCAGCTACATTGCAACTTTGCTCAACAATGGCCAAATGCAAGCAAATGGGACTTGTTTACTTTGGGAACATGGTCGATATGGACTTGTTGGACCGAAGCATCTGTTTCCTTGCTGTATAACTGTATGACTCTAATAGTGCAGCTCTAGGAATATCCAGCTCACCTCAGCATAAATGCACTTCGTAATCACAATAATACATCACTAGCTATCGTTGTGCTGCATTGCAGCAATGTGTGGTCAGTTTGTCGAATTTAGCAAGCCATAAAAATACACAAAAAATTCAGAACTCAGCATGCTCAGAAAATAAAATCGGCAAACCTACAGGTTTTGCAACAAAACCAGCAATATTAAGCCTAGTTACGAAAAAAAATAGATGTGCTACAAATACCTCAAAGCAGGTCTGCTTTTCTCCATGTAATATAATAGATTAATTACCAAGTTCCTTCAAAGCACTCAACACAGGATTTTATTTTAAGAATAAATTCACAGGTTAAAACTCTCTACACAAAATTTGCCGGTCCAACTTAATAAAGCAAGATTACTTGGGAGAAGCAGGCCATTCGGTCCATCATGTTTTCTCCACCATTCAATGAGATCATAGCAGAACTGATAATCCTTCACTCCACTTTCTTGCCTTATCCCCATGTAATCCTCAATTCCCTTACTGATTAAAAGTCCATGTATCTCAACCCTGAATGTTAACAACTCAACTTTGACAGCCCTAAAAGGTGGAGTATTCAACAGATCCACTACCCTCTGAGAATAATATCCCCTTCACCTCTGTCTGAAATGGGCATATCTTTACTCAGGTTATATTCTCTGGTCTGAGACTCTCCCAAAGGGAAATAACTTTACCACATCCACCCTGTCAAGCCGTCTAAGAATCTTGCATATTTCAATAAAGATCATTAATACATTTGTAATGAGTTGTAGAATAACTGGACTTTGTTCCCAGCATACTCTTTCCATCGGGGTGGAGACACAAACAAAATTAGAAAAATAACAAATTAGACTATTCATGCAAGGCACTGCAATAACCCAAAGATTAGTTCCTTTTATTAATGGAAATGAATGCTAGATGAAATGATTAAGAGCTACGAAACAGGCAAAGACAGCTTCAATACCTGTGCTGAGTTTCGCGGTGGAAGTGACTTTATTCTCTGCAGTCATGGTGATTTGGCTCTGATCATTTTGTTGGCGCAGTTGCTGGATCAGTTTTAAAGACAGTGAACGACCTGTCCCTTCATACCTGAAACAGACAGAATTCAAAATTCAGGGTAAGATAGTTTTACAATACTCGAACATGAAATAAAGAGTCTTGCTGGAGTTTATTATGAATCGTTCAGCCTTTCAGTAAACTTTGAAATTCTAGGTTTTAAGAAATTAACAAAGCAAACTAAACCAGGACATCCTAGTAGTTTGCTATCAATCTTCAGTGATTACAATATTGGCTGAGTAACAGGGTAACAGAGTATATTAACTGATGCATTTCTGTCGACTCGGAAAAAGATTTGTCGTGGAGTTCACCAGGGGTCAGTACTGGCACCCTTATTTTCCTTGATGCATATCAAAGACGTGGACCCTGGAGTGTCAGGATCAATGTTATGGAACTCGGAAGCATTGTAATTTAAGAGTTTTGAAGTGTCAAACTTCAAAATGACACAGACAAGTTAGGGGAGTAGGCAGCTAGGCGGTACATCAAGTTCAATGCAGAGAAGTACAAGGTAATGCTCGTTAGTGATAAGAACATGGATCGACAACATGAAATCAGGGATTCAATACTTCAGGGAATGCAGGAGTAGACAGACCTGGGTGTATATGTGCAAAAGAAAATCACTGAAGGTGACAGGACAGGTGGAGAGAATGGTTAATAAAGCATACAGTATCCTGGTCTTTATTAACACACAGTCGAAGAGCAAGTGCTTATGCTGATATGATACTAGTTAGGTCTCAGATAGAATATCATATACAGTTCTGGGTATCACACATTGTCGATTAGGAAGGATTACAGTGGAGAATGTGGAGAAAAGATTTACAAAAATGGTTTCATGAGAAATTTTGGTTGAGAGAATAAATTGGAGGAGGGTACTGTACTCCTTATATAAAATAAGGCTATGAGGAAATTAGATATGAGTTTTCAAAATCATGAGAGGTCTTGTCAGAATAGATGGGGGAAATAGTTTATTCTTATAAAAGGATTGACAATAGTTGGGTGCAGATTCAAAATCATTTGCAAATGTTGCAAATGTTAAATGAAAAAAATACTTTGTGACGTAAGTGGTTCAGATCAGCAGTGCATTCCCTGGAAGTGTGCAGGATGCAGAATCAATTGAGATGTTAAAGAGGGAAATAGATGATTATTTGAATAGAAGGAAGGGGACAGAAGAACGCTAATAGGTCATAGTATTCTTTGAGCAGCCAGTGCCAGCATGATGGACCAAATGACCTCCATCAGCTTCATAACAATTCTGTGATTTCCTGACACAAACATTGCTAAACTCCGAGACTACACATTACTGGCAGGATGGAAAGCCAAGACAATCCCACTTTGGCTTTTTAAAATCTCAAAACCATATGAAATGCCATTTAAAGCTACCCTACTATTCAATAAGATCATGATTGCTGTCCTTGTGGGCTTGAACTATGTTCCCCTGCCACACACCCTGACTCATCTGTTGACCAAAAACCTACCTAACTTTGTTTTTGCAGACTCCCAGAGAGATTTTGTAGCCTTTGGGAAAATTTATCTATTTGCTGCAGGAGTCCCAGTCCAGACAGCTGCCAGCCAATTGAAGGGCCAGCAGCTCAGCACTGCCACAATGCCCTTGTAGGCATAGAAATCATGTTTGGCAGACTCTTGGGGGGGGGGGGGGGGGGGAGGGGAGAGAAGAGGTGAGCCCAGGGTTTAGGGGTGCCTTCTGTAGTGAGGACTCGGTCATAGAGTTACACAGCACGAAAACAGACCCTTCGTCGAACTTGTTCATGCTGAACAGATATCCAAAATTAATCTAGTCTCATTTGCCAGCATTTGGCCCATATCCCTCCAAATCCTCCATATCCCTTCCTATTCATTTACCCACCCAGGTGCCTTTTACATGTTGTAATTGTACCAGCCTCTACCACTTTCTCTGGCAGCTCATTTTTTTACAAGCACATTGCAAGAAAAAGTCACCCTCAGGTCCCTTTTAAATCTTTCCCCTCTCACCTTAAACCTTTCTTCTGTAGCTTAGGAGTGCCCTACCCTGGGAAAAAGACGTTGACTATTCACCCTATTCATGCCCTGCATGATTTTATAAATCTCTATACAGTCACCCCTCAGCCTCTAATGTTCGAAGGAAAACGCCCCAGCCTATTCAACCTCTCCCAATAGCTCAAACCCTCCAACCCTGGTAACATCCTTGTAAATCTTTTATGTACCCTTTCAAGTTTAACAAAATCTTTCCTGTAGCAGGGAGACCAGAACTGAACACAATATTCTAAAGTGGCCTAACCAATGTCCTGTTCAGCTACAACTTGACATCCCAACTTCGATAGGAGAAAGTGAGGACTGCAGATGCTGGAGATCAGAGTCGAGAGTGCAGTGCTGGAAAAGCACAGCAGACCATGCAGCCTGCTATGCTTTTCCAGCACCACATCCCAACTCCTATACTCAATGCACTAACCAAGAAAGGGAAGTGTACCACAGTCTTCTTCACTATTCTGTCTACCTGCAATTCTACTTTCAAGGAACGATGAACCAGCACTCCAAGGTCTCTTCGATCGGCAATACTGCCCATTAAGTGTATAACTTCAGCCCTGATTTGCCTTACTTCTGTGAACTACAGTTTCTGGGTCTAATTATGAGCTTCAGGGAGAATAGCATCACCAGAAGGATTCCCCACGATTCCACTCACTCCACTCTCAACTCAGAGATTGTAAACACAGGAAAGTGGCGTGTATTCCAACATCAGATCCTCTTCCCCAGCCCCAGTAACACCGTTCCCCTAGAAATAGGGAGGATGGAATGGGACTAAGAACAAAAGGGTAGCTCTCTGATAGTGTGAAGAGCAGGAAAATGAAATGACTGAAGGTGGCATAGTCCTAGCCAAAGGGAAGGATAATGGAACAATTAAATGAGAATTGAAACAAAGTAAAAGCCAAAATGAAACAAAACTGAGACAGATATTGAGGTTTAAAATTGTTGTACTCAATTTTGCCTCTGAAGGCTGTAAAGCACACAATAAAATGACCAGCTGTTCCTCCAGCTTCCACTGGACTTCAGTCTGAATTGTAACCACGTACCCATTAATGGTAGAGGCCATGAAGACAAGATATGGGCCCAGCAGTTTCTTCACCAATGGGAGGGGAATGGCAGCTGCCTCATCAATTACCATCAGCTCAGCCTGGCCCAGTTTAACTGCATCTGCAGGGTGGATGTACTGACAAGGGAGAAGAGAAACGCGAGGCGGCATTATTTCACTCGACATATTCACGTTCAACAAACAGAACTACATAGACGTTCATTCCCCAGTTATGTTTACAGCACAATAAGGAGTAACATTTGAGAAGTACCATTTTACCTGGATGGTTTGCCTGTGCTCCTTGTAGATATTAACGCGAACCACAGCTTTGTTGAATTCCGGATTTAAGGACTGAACTATTTCATAGTCTAAATGTTCCTGAAAGACCCAAGAAATGTTAAACATGCCCTCATGGAGAAAAATTAACTTTCTTTTAAGCAATATAAATGGTTGATCACTTGACAACTGCAATGAACAAATCAAATACATATCATGGAAAAGGAACAGGACCTATTTTCAAACATCACTCAATGATACATATGCAAGTATTATACTGTACATATATACTATTAGCGACTTAAGAGAAAAAATGATTAATTTTTCAGGTACGTTTACTCTCTTACCTGATACTGTAATGCATCAAATCCTTTAAAAACAAATTCAAACAGGGTGTTTAAGTTGTCCGGACTTGGTGAGGTGACAAAGATATTAGAATATCTACAAAGATAGCAAACACATGCATAAGACATATTCATTTCCAATAGCTAAAATAATCTGAAAATTTCCAACTTAAAAGTTGTTTTGCATTCTTTTTCCAAGTTACAGCAAGTTTTGTTTTAACTGGCACCTTACAGACATAAACATGAGGATTAGCAGCAGGACGAGGCCATCGGCCCTTCAAGCCTCCTTCGCCATTTACTAAGATCATCGCTGATCTTTTTGTGGCTTCAGATCCACTAAGCCGTGCTCTCACCGTATCGCTGAATTCCTTTATTGTTCAAAAGCAAATCTACCTTAGCTTTAAAAACATTTTCTGAAGTTCAAAATTTGTGAGAAGATTTGTAGCTCGGGTGCTCATTGTTGTGGTTCAGTTCGCCGAGCTGGGAATTTGTGTCGCAGACGTTTTGTCCCCTGTCCAGGCGACATCCTTAGTACTTGGGAGCCTCCTGTGAAGCGCTTCTGTGATCTTTCCTCTGGCATTTGTAGTGGTTTGAATCTGCCGCTTCCGGTTGTCAATTCCAGCTATCCGTTGCAGTGGTCGGTATATAGGGTCCAGGTCAATGAGCTTATTGATTGAATCTGTGGATGAGTGCCATGCCTCTAGGAAATCCCTGGCTGTTCTCGGTTTGGCTTGTCCTATAATAGTAGTGTTGTCCCAGTTGAATTCATGTTGCTTGTCATCTGCATGTGTGGCTACTAAGGATAGCTGGTCATGTCGTTTCGTGTCTAGTTGGTGTTCATGGATGCGGATTGTTAGCTGTCTTCCTGTTTGTCCTATGTAGTGTTTTGTGCAGTCCTTGCATGGGATTTTGTACACTACATTGGTTTTGCTCATGCTGGGTATCGGGTCCTTCGTTCTGGTGAGTTGTTGTCTGAGAGTGGCTGTTGGTTTGTGTGCTGTTATGATTCCTAGTGATTGTAGTAGTCTGGTTGTCAGTTCGGAAATGCTCTTGATGTATGGTAGTGTAGCTAGTCCTTTGGGTTGCGGCATGTCCTCGTTCCGTTGTCTTTCCTTTAGGCCTCTGTTGATGAAATTGCGCAGGTATCTGTTTTTGGCAAATACATTGTATAGGTTTTCTTCCTCTTTTTGCAGTTCTGGTGTACTGCAGTGTGTTGTGGCCCTTTTGAATAGTACCTTGATGCAACTTCTTTTGTGTGTGTTGGGGTGGTTGTTTTCATAGTTCAGGACTTGGTCTGTGTGTGTGGCTTTCCTGTATACCTTTGTGGTGAATTCTCCGTTAGGTGTTCTCTGTACCATCATGTCTCGGAATGGGAGTTGGTTGTCCTTTTCTTCCTCTCTAGTGAATCGGATTCCTGTGAGCGTGGCGTTGATGATCCGGTGTGTGTTCTCTATTTCTGTGTTTTTAATGATTATAAAGGTGTCATGCACATATCTGACCCAAAGTTTGGGTTGAATTTGCGGTAAGACTGTTTGTTCTAATCTTTGCATTACCACTTCTGCTATGAGTACAGAGATGGGTGAGCCCATGGGTGTGCCGTTGATTTGTTCATATATTTGGTTGTTGAATGTGAAGTGTGTTGTGAGGCACAGGTCCAGTAGTTGGAGTATGCAGTCTTTGTTGACAGGTTCAATGTCCTGTTGTCTGTTCTGTATGTCCAGCAGGTTGGCTATTGTTTCTCTGGCTAGGGTTTTGTTGATAGAGGTGAACAGTGCCATTACATCAAATGAGACCAGGGTTTCTTCCTTGTCTATGTGTATGAGCAAAACCAATGTAGTGTACAAAATCCCATGCAAGGACTGCACAAAACACTACATAGGACAAACAGGAAGACAGCTAACGATCCGCATCCATGAACACCAACTAGCCATGAAACGACATGACCAGCTATCCTTAGTAGCCACACACGCAGATTACAAGCAACATGAATTTGACTGGGACAACACTACCATTATAGGACAAGCCAAACAGAGAAGAGCCAGGGAATTCCTAGAGGCATGGCACTCATCCACAGATTCAATCAATAAGCACATTGACCTGGACCCAATATACCGACCACTGCAACGGACAGCTGGAACTGACAACCGGAAGCGGCAGATTCAAACCACTACAAATGCCGGAGGAAAGATCACAGAAGCGCTTCACAGGAGGCTCCCAAGCACGGAGGATGTCACCTAGACAGGGGACGAAACGTCTGCGACACAAATTCCCAGCTCGGCGAACAGAACCACAACATTTTTTGAAGTAGCATCAACTACCTCAGTGGGCAAGGAATTCCATAGATTAACAACCCACTGGTTGAAGAGGTTCCTTCTCAATTCAGTCCTAAATCAATTCAGTCCCTCTATCAACAGGCACTTTTGATAAATGAGCAAAAATTATATATCTCAAATACCATGATCTATCACGATGTTTGAGCATTTATGCTGCAAATAAAGTATAACAGTTATGTGCATACCCCTGCTTTACATTTCTATTACTGACTGGGTATTTTTGTATTGATTTTAGGTGGTGTGTTGATATTTTTATACAGATTTTTTGAGGGATGTGGAAGTCTTCAAACTTTGCTTGGTCATGGTTTACTGGAATTATGCATATCTCGAATATCTGGAATATTTGATCAATTGATACACTCTTGGTCGCATAGATGCCACTTAATAAAAAGTTGTTATATATTTTATATTAAAATAATTAAGTAGCATCAGAGTACAACATTTTAAAAAAGTAATTAAATGTACAATACACAGGTTTCACATATTAGAAACAGTAGCTTCGATATTCAACCCTCAAGATTTCAATGGTCTCCATGATCCAGAAACATGACAGCAGAATAAGCATTGACAGTTGGAAAGTTATAAAAATACTAACTGTCAAGCTTTGCTTGAGATATGTAGCAAGACAATGGAGAGATTTGTGAAGCTTCCACTCCCAATTACTTGATTAGTTAGTTTCATGACCAGGTGTGGCATGACTTTGGTGACATCTGATCACTTGGTTATGAGATCATTTGGGCCTGGCTACCACATGGCACTTCTGCTGTCTGGAAACAAAGTCGCCCTATCTTATAGCTTTGTCTGGTTAACTCCTCATTTTTAACTATGCCTGGGGTTGCTTGGTTGCTCCCTCAACTGGATTGCAATGATAGAGTGAGGGATATGTAGAGCTACGAATTAAATACTTACCCAAATGCCACAGCTCCTGCAATAGCGAGTCCCAATGCAGCAGATTTACCACGGCCTCTGGCAGCAGTTAGTGTAACCGTGCACCGAAGCGTCTTCTCCGAAATAGCTTCAATGAATTTCAGTACTGCTTTTGCCTAAAAGGGTGAAACCATTTCATTTGCAGACAAAAGTTAACATGGCAATACAGAGACATCCATACCCATAACTTTTTGCAAAGTGGTAAATTTGCTGGTCAAAATAAACAAGATATTCCTCACTGAGAAATATGGAGGTTACAATGAAGTGTCAGCAGACTTGAAACTTTAACTCTGCTTTGTTTGCCAGGGTTGGAAGATTTGGCTAAAGAGAGAGCTTGAACAGGCTTGTTTTCGCTGGAGTGTCAGAGGATGAGGGGTGACCTTATAGAGATGTATAAAATCATGAGGGGTATGGATAAGGTAAATAGACATGCTCTTTTCCTCAGGGTGGGGGAGTTCAGAACTAGAGGGCATAGGCTTAGGATGAGAGGGGAAAGATTTAAAAGGGACCTAAGGGGCAGCTTTTTCAAGCAGAGGGTGATGCGTGTATGCAATGAGCTGCCAGAGGAAGTTGTGAAGGCTGGTACAATTACAACATTTAAAAAGCATCTGGATGGGTATATGAATTGGAAGGGTTTAGTGCTGATAAATGGGACTAGGTTAAGTTGGGATATCTGGTCAGCATGGATGAGTTGGACCAAAGGCTCTGTTTCCATGCTGTATATCTCTATAACTCTGTGCTGCCAGACCTCCTGAGTCTCATCTGCAATATAGTGTTTTTGGTTCAGATCTACAGCATCCACTGTACTTTAAGGCATTTCTCACTGTTATGGCTATTTAAAATTACTTGAGGCAGTACAAGTTCAATGGACATACTGTAAACGATAAATAAAGCAGCTCAGATTTATTACGGAACAGGCAGATAGTTTTAAAGTTACCGAAGTATGGGCTCATTATTTCTGAAAATTACACCGTTCAAGTGTACGCGCACACCACGAAAACTGTTTCAAGAAGGACTGCAAAAACATTGCAGAGAAAGAAAGCCAAGACTTAAATAAATCCTTAGAATTTAACTGTAAGCGACTCATTGATAGGCAAATGGATGATAGTAAATTGAAGGGTATGCAGGTTAGCTTCATCTTGGAGTAGGATAAAAGGTCGACACAACATCAAGGGCAAAAGGGACTGCACTGTTCTGTTGTTCTTCCACTGGACTGGGTTTGATGCTTTTAAAATCAAGATTAATCTATGAATATCTAATGATACATAATGATACAGATTTTGAGAGTCAGCCAGTAAAAGACCACCTGCATTTTGTACATGTTCTACCTCATGGTGCATGAACATGCTTTGAACTGATGTTGTGATCACTTCTATGCTAACGCATTGTTTATCTTGATCTAAGCAGTTTGCAGTTTAACATACAGACTGATGATATTTTCAACATTTATCAGGAGCGAATTAAGAGGAAAGGCTCATCAGATTCTACACATTTTAAATCATGCACTTCAATCAAATATTCCAGAGTACACAATATTTCAGAAAAGCAGATAGATGACATGGAGGAAGGGCAGTCCTGAAAGTAAAGGAATGACATAAGGACATTAGTGAGAAATGATCTAGCCTCAGATGATGACAAAATGAAATCTATATGGGTGGAAATTAGGAATTGCAAGACATTCACTAGCTGTGATTTTCCAAAATGCTATTGATTAAAAACTGGTCACATCAGATTGGAAGTTGGCAAATGTTACACTTCTCTCCACAAAAGAGAGGAGAGAAAAGTGTCAACTACAAGCTAGGTAATCTAACATCAGTTGTTGGGAAAACAGAACATGTTATTAAAGCAGACTAACAGCCCTTAACAAACAACAATTAAAACAAGTCAACATAGTTCTACAACAGCCAAATTAGTTCATCAATATTTTTGCGTCATTTGTCACTAACAGGTTAGATGAAGATATTTTCGAAACTATCTGTTCAGAGATGTTACTACCCATGTCTGGAGCAGTTGGATCTTCAATCTGGGCCGCAGTACCACTGTGCCACAAAAGCCCTTACTGGTTTAAAGGTATGGGAATCAGCACAATACAGTACAGTTGAATTTCCTCGAAGCATTTAATGAGATTGTTATGCTGATCAGGGAATCTAAAACAAGGAAGTCACAGTCCTCTGATAGTGGACCAGACAAAATCCTACCTGGCTCGCAGGCAGGGCAGACTTTAATCCCGCTTAAAAACTGATTTTGGGCGGCACGGTGGCACAGTGGTTAGCACTGCTGCCTCACAGCTCCAGAGACCTGGGTTCAATTCCCGCCTCAGGCGACTGACTGTGTGGAGTTTGCACGTTCTCCCCGTGTCTGCGTGGGTTTCCTCCGGGTGCTCCGGTTTCCTCCCACAGTCCAAAGATGTGCAGGTCAGGTGAATTGGCCATGCTAAATTGCCCGTAGTGTTAGGTAAAGGGTAAATGTAGGGGGTATGGGTGGGTTGCGCTTCGGCGGGGCAGTGTGGACTTGTTGGGCCGAAGGGCCTGTTTCCACACTATAAGTAATCTAATCTAATCTAATCTAATTTAGGACTTTGTTAAAAAAAATTACTTCACTCGAAGAGATGCGAATCTTTGATATTCCTAACTGTGGAGTTCTGGGCACGGTAAAAGGAAATATAGAGTAAGCAGATTTTTGGTGTCTCCAGGAATTAAGAGATATTGGTAGTAAGCAGGAAGGTCGACTTAAAGCTTATGATTTAGTCATGATTGTACTAAATGACAAAGCAAGTTTAACAAGGCATATGATCCTCTCAAACTATTTCCTGTTATGTGTTCTTAAAACAGCCCTACAAAATTAAAATCATGTCTTAAAAATGTATAAAATAAAACATAAGTGTCAGTTTGTATCCAACAGAAATATTCTACTTTTCTATACAGCAGGTCTATTGGAGTCTTCTGTATTACCTGATCGAGTGTTTTACAGCCATCAACAAGCACTCCGACTGGTTGTGTATCATGTAGAGATTCTTTAAGTTCTTTCAGTTCAACCTCATGAGGCATTAGTCTTTCATCCTGAAAAGAATTAGACAAATGCATGACAGATTTGAATGATAATGAGAAGCTTAATTTCAAGACACAACTAAAATTCTCCACATAAATGAACTGATGAAGTAACGAGGGAAATTGACAAATCAGCATTACAAATGCACAGAAATCATCAGGAAGTGAATGTAAGGTCCAGCAGTTTTGGGACGAGATCTCAGAGTTTTGAATTGTTGGACCTGAAGGTTTCAGAAATAATGGAACAAGGCTCAGGATCACAGGGAAAGCAATCAGTAATTTCTGGAGTCAGGAAGCACGAGAAGTCAAATCTCAAACTTTACAAGAATTGAAATAACTCCAAAGTTGCTGGGAGAGGTTCTGGAGTATTGGACATGATGGTTGTTGAGAGAATTTTAATACAGGATATGCTAAAGAGAAATAAACACCATTCCCACCTCAGGTAAAATTTCAAATCTATAGCAAACCTATGAGATCTCATGTTATTAACTACAGGAATAATACGTAATTAACAATAACAACCACCTACATCATGGCACTCTGATCTCTAAAACTCACCATAGATTTTGGTGGAATAGGTTTGATGTTGGAAATGTGGCTAGAAAGTGGTAGTATGTCCAGCTGATCATTTATCACAACACAATTCTTGCAGGATGCCAGGGAAAGTATGAATCTGAAAAAAAAAGTTAACAAACAAGACTGACTGAGACTAATAAACCAGTTCAACAGACAAATATTTAGACTGAGGCCAACAAATAAGAGCAATGTGTCAAGAACTACCTCCTCTTCATCCAGCCTGACGTATTTCACACCTTGTACATTTAACAAACTTCAAACATTCATCTTTTTAATAACTCAATGTTACGTGTATCATTCTGATGCTGTACTTCTGCTGCCCAGGTAGATTTTTTACCCTCACCATGAATTCTATCCTGGTAACAAGCCACTACATAGTTTAGTCAGTTGTTCAAATTTCAGCATACTTTTTGACGCCAAGCTAGTCAATGCCATTTCCTCTTTCTCAAAAAGACCTCCGATGATCAAGTCCACGACATTATCAATTTCTATATCTGTCTCAACGCACCTGTTGCTGAAACCTTTTCCTATACTATCAACATCAGTTCGACTAATCTGGTGCTCTCAGGCCAGTCTCCTATGTTGCTTCAACTATAGTCACAAGTCACAGGACATCAGGTTATAGTCTAACCTTGTGCACTCTTTGCTCCTTTCTTTCTCCAGCCCCCTCCCATCCACATGATCCTCTGTCCTGTACTTGATGACAACTATCAGGGCTTTCACCATCGAAGGCCTATGTTGAATAATTCACACTAGAGCCCTCTGGTTCCTCAACTCTAGATACTCTTTTATGACACTCTTTAAAATTCACTTATTTGGTCAAACCTCTTATGATTCCCTACTTTAATTCAATGTCCATTTTTAGCTGACTATTCCTCTGAAAAACTTATGGACAGTTTCCTACATTAAACATATTGCATAAATCTGATGATTGTAGGACCCTCGCAGGAAAGATTTGTTCCCTCTATGAAAATAAAGGATATTTAACTAAAACTCAAACCTTCCAATGTAGATTCTGCAAAGAAGCACTGAAAATAGTACAGGCAGAGGTCATTTGGCCCTCTGAACTGGCTTCACCAATCAATGTGATCATGGCTGATCCTCTATCTTAAGGTCATAGTCCAACTCTCTCCCATGTCCCTCAACATTTTTAGCCTTAGGAAATAAATTTCCTGAGTTAAACCTATTCAAGGACATGGCCGCCACAATGTTTTTTGGGAGAGAATTCCCACAGGATCAACCATCGAGTGAAAAATTTCTCATCTCAGACCAAAATGACCTATCGCAAATCCTTAAGATTGAGTCCCCTTGTTCTGGACCCACTGAACAGGGAGAACATCATCCCTGCATACAGTCTGCCCAACCTTGTCAAAATTTTACATGTTTCAAGAAGATCCCTTCCCGTTCTTTGAAAAATTTACAACTGATCTATAAAGAGATCCAACTTTGGCAGCAAAGATGGCCCATAGACTTATTACTTGTGTTCAAATTGTTAGGAAGTCCTACGCTTGAGTCCTATGTTAAATTAAGTTATACAGTTTCAAGATGATGTAGACTTCAATCATTGTTATTCTAATATCATAACACAATGGATGACAAAAATAAAACAATATATTATATTATGAAGTGCCAAGATTGCGACTTGAGGTTAAATACATTGCTTCATCAGTGGCTTAAGATAGACTTTATGCTGAGCTGAACTTACAAACATATACTGAGTCCAACATGGCAGCGAGAGAGGTTCCCTGTGTCGATCGCAGCGAGACCGGCCATGAGAGCAGGAACATACAGCCCAAGGCAGCTGGCAGTGCAGGCAGGAACAAGCAAAGCAAGGCAGCCAGCAGTGCGGGCAGGAACAAACAAAGCAAGGCAGCCGGCAGCGAGAGCAGGAAGCTTCACCTGAGATGGTGGCAGCAGGTGCAAGGTCAAGCCCGGAACAGGGGAGGTCGAACCCTTGTGATGAATGTGAGCCCAGCACAGCCAGGTGCTTATAGTCTGTGGTGTTGAACTGTTAACTGTTTTTTTTGGGTTTGTCTGCCTTTAGTAATAATCACTGCAATGTTTAACTTTGCAACTTAATTTTCTTTATTTTACTGCTTTGTGCGAAGATTCAGTACTTAGGTACCTAAGATGGCGCTGTAAGTAGTGACTTGTAACTTTTCACTGCAGTCACATGAGTACATGTCACAATTACCCTAGTTCAATTCAAAATAGAAAATTGTTCCTTTTACCAGCACATTATTTAAAATATCATGGTTATGATGATAACCACATAAATTAGTCAAAATAATTAAAGCTGCACAGGCGAGAACCAATTTAGAAAGTTAAGAAAGAGGAGGAGGATCAGTGTTTTGGTCCTTTGAGCCTGCTCTACCATTCAATATTATCTTGGCTAATTGGTTTACGGTCTCAGCTCCATTTTGCTGCCCTTACGTACGAGGGAAGAGAATCTCAAGATCAATTTTCATTCTTCTCAAATCCAACCCAGGTCTAAACTCCAAGTCTAAACTGTTCAGTCTTTCTTCATAACCACTATAAGTGGATTCACAACATCTTGTATTAAGGCAATAAAAATTCATGACTTTTATATTCCATTGTCCTTGGAATAAACAATTCCTTCTTCATCACTTATTGTTCCTACACACAAAACTTCGTGATTCATGATCCAGGTCGTTCAGGACCACTCAGTCCGAAATCTCTCCCATTAAATTCAAATCTCGGTTACTCCTCCAAACTTCGATTAGCCCAAATCCTGTCCGGAGCTCAGTTAACAAAACATATCCTCATCAAACACCACATACATGTTGTGTACAAGCAAAAGAAAAATCATGATTGTCATCAATTTCGAAAGCTTTTATCCAGCTCAATTAAATTTCTGTTATAATTTCAACAAAACTTGGTACAAATGGGGAATGGGCAAGGAACTACTAATTCATTTTTGATCAAGCTCAGGATCCTGATTTTTGTTTGAAGAATACACAGAGATGGGGTAAATTGACTTTTTCCTTTTGAATTTGTTGGTAGTTTTATTCAGAATGTTGTTGATGGTTTTAGTGTGGTGAAATTTTTGAGTTCCTGTGATGGAATTGGTCACAGGTGTCAAAATATGAGCAGGTTGTTGGATGTGAAACCTCTTCAGTGGGATAGAAGCTTTTAATAAAAAGATTTCTTCTTTAGCTTTGTAATTAAGAACATAAATCAAGAGCTTCATAACTGTAATAACATTGAGTGTCATAGCATTAGTTTGCCCATCTCACTTACTCAGTTACTGTGATATTGGCTTTTTTTAAAAAGAAAGAATTTATGATCAAGGCAATTTTCCCCTCCCTGCCTGCAAAACCTTTAAACTCTATATTTTCAACAGGTGATAACCAACTCTTCAAGCTATCCCTGTAACATTCCAGCTGTTCCTGTATTAAATCCCTAATGCCACTTGCAAAACCAAGTATGCAGCGCATTTCAACAGAACATAAATATTGATTCATGAGATCTTACCTTTCATTGAATCTGCCAACCACATCCTGATGTGATTCTGTTCTGAATCGAGCATGGACATCCTTGAATAGAGGATGGAGAAGAAAAGGTGCATGGAAAAAAGTAGTTGAACACAAAACAAAAAGTCATTACCAAAATAATCAACAAGTTTGGGCTGTTGCACTCCAAGGGATGCAATAGATTTCAGTCTTCTTACTCTAAAATTGCCTTCTCAAAATACAGTGTGAGAAGGATGCAAAAATATATGGAACAAGAGGCCACAAGAGAAATGTGATTAAACTCAAATATAGCCTTTTGAAAGGTTATCCAACAAGTAGAGCATAATTGCTATATATACACAAGACTGCCTTTGGGACTGCTTCCAACCAAATTGATTTTCAAAAGAAAGGAAACAAGGGCTAAATCAACTCAATATTTTGCACTGAAGATTCAACATGCAGGATGTTTGAAAATAGCCTGAACGATTCCACATGCCTTAACATATGTCTAATGCTACAAAGTAAACTCCAACATTATCTATACCACACAGGGACATTACAAACTGCTTGTGTAAAGGAACAAAATTCTGGCAATGTTGCACGGTGATTTATCCAATACAGCAAGAATAGGTCTATCGACCAAATAAGTATATTCTTTTGAACAGTCATTCCTAGATTTCCTCCAAATTACTTAATGTACCAACATCCTGGCATGACATCATGGACTACAATTCAGAAAATATATCATTGGGACAAGCTAAGGTTGTGAAGAATGTCTTTCGTTCTTCTTCCTCAACTGTTCACTCAACAACTGAGATTTCTAGAGATGTGAAAACTGATTTATATTAGTGCACTCATTTGGCACAGAATACGCTCTGTAAACTTAAGTCAATAAAGTATCAGAATATTAACTGAATGATATTTTCAATAAATCTTGGCATTTCCAATGGAAAATATCTACATCAAATTATGTTTAAATGAAAATCTTAGAATATTTGCTATTCCATCTGGTGTAATGCATTTTGGCTTCAATTGAGATGATTAGATTAGATTAGATTAGATTAGATTAGATTAGATTAGATTACTTACAGTGTGGAAACAGTCCCTTCGGCCCAACAAGTCCACACCGCCCCGCCGAAGCGCAACCCACCCATACCCCTACATTTACCCCTTACCTAACACTATGGGCAATTTAGCATGGCCAATTCACCTAACCTGCACATCTTTGGACTGCAGCTTTTGCAGGAAGCCAATTTACAAATGAATGACCATCAAAGGCTTCAGAGGGAAAGAGGTCCACAGTTGCAGCAGCATTTGAGTGAAGATTATGAGGGAACCCAGCGCATCATTCCAGAAGATAAGCCTCAATCATTAACAATCATCTGCCAGAGGTGTCAAGTGAATTACTGCTCTTGACCTCCTTCATAGATGCCAGTCTTCAGCCAATCTGATTCACTCCATATTATATCAAGATATAAAAGAGACCTAAGGGGCAATTTTTTCACGCAGAGGGTGGTACGTGTATGGAATGAGCTGCCAGAGGAAGTGGTGGAGGCTGGTACAATTGCAGCATTTAAGAGGCATTTGGATGGGTATATGAATAGGAAGGGTTTGCAGGGATATGGGCCGGTGCTGACAGGTGGGACTAGATTGGGTTGGGATATCTGGTCGGCACTTACGGGTTGGACCGAAGGGTCTGTTTCCATGCTGTACATTTCTATGACTATACAGCTGCAGGTACAGAATTCTGCAAAGGCTATAGGTCCTGACAACGTTCTGAAGCAAGCACAGGACCTGGAATCAGCAGAAATAGGGTTGGCAAAAGATGGTGCCTGAGGATAGGTGACTTCGCTGTTGTTTGGATCCGGCGTCGGCAGTGGCGACGTGATGGCAGAAGGGCACCACAGCATCATCGATGAGGTCAGCCTTGTGATAAGGAACACGACTCTGACATCAGTTGGTCCATCGCAGGCAGGGGTGGAGGAGTAATGACCCAGTGGCAAACACAGCCCCTAAGGATCTGCGACTTTAATGATGATTGGGTCCAGCGTGGATAACAAGGAAGCAGTTGCAGAGGGATGGCACGGCAGGCGTCGTTGAAGGCAATAAGCTGGCTCAGAACTGATGGACTCTTCTCAAGCCATATCTTTTTTTCCCCTTATTCTAAAATTATTCAACTTGACGCCATATCATGACAACAAATAAAAGCTTTTCCCGGTATTTTATTGTATTCTTACTGTAAAATACATGTGACAATAAATACAAAATCAATACTATTGACAACATGTGCTCCAGAACTTGCTGCACCAGTGGGAAGCGGTTCCTGTACAGCAACACTGACATCTTCCCAAATATGTGGAAAATTGCCCAGGTACCTTCTACACACAAAAAGCAGGTCAAATCAAACACAGCCGATTACTGCCACATTGACCAACTCTCAATTGCCAGTAAAGTGATAGAAGCTGTCATCAACAGTGCTACTAAGCAGCACCAGCATTGGGTTCTACCAGAGCTAATCAGCTCCTGACCCAACTCAGCCTTGGTTCAAACATGGACAAAAGAGCTGAATTCCAGATGTGAGGTCAGAGTGTTTGCCCTTTACATCAAGGCTGTATTCGGCCAAGCACGGCATCAAGTAGTCTTGACAGAAATGAAGTCAATAAGAATCCATTAATTCAAGTTATAACTGGCATCAAAGAAGATTGTTGTGGTTGTTGGTCAGTCATCTCAACTCCAGAACAAGTCTGCAACAGCTCCTCAGGATAGTGTCCTAGGCCCAACCGTTTTCAACTACTTCATCAATAACTTTCGCTCCATCTTAATGTGAGAAGTGGGTATGATCACTGTTGATTACACATTTAACACCATTTGTGACTCCTCAACTACTGAAACAAAGTTCAAATACAGCGAGACCGCGACAATATCCAGGTTTGGGCTGACAAGTGGCAAGTAACATTCCCACCACAAAAGGGTGTCAGGAGTATCAGACAATTACCATCACCAAGAGAGAAACTTAACCACTGCCCCTTGACATTAAATGACATTACCATCACTGAAACCTCAATATCAAGACAGTGAGATTTACCAGTGACCAGAAACTGACGTGAAAGTAAATACAGTGGCTTCAAGAGTCGGCCAGAGGAGAGGAATCCTGCAGCAAGTAACTCACCTCCTGACACCTCAAAGCCAGTCGACCATCTACAAGGCTCAAGTCAGGAGGGAAATAGATTACTTCCCACTGCCTGGGTGAGTGCAACTCCAAAAACAATAAGAAGCTTAACAACATCCAGGAGGAAGCTGCCTGCTTGACTGGCCTGACATCCACAAACATACACCCTCTCCGAAGGTCAGAAGCAGCAGTGTGCACTACCTAAAAGATGGAGAAAGTGAGGACTACAGATGCTGGAGATCAGAGCTGAAAATGTGTTGCTGGAAAAGCGCAGGTCAGGCAGCATCCAAGGAACAGGAGAATCGACGTTTCGGGCATAAGCCCTTCTTTAGGAATGAGGAAAGTGTGTCCAGCAGGCTAAGATAAAAGGTAGGGAGGAGGGACTTGGGGGAGGGGCGTTGGAATTGCGATAGGTGGAGGGAGGTCAAGGTGAGGGTGATAGGCCGGAGTGGGGTGGGGGCGGAGAGGTCAAGAAGAAGACTGCAGGTTAGGAAGGCGGTGCTGAGTTCGAGGGATTTGACTGAGACAAGGTGGGGGGAGGGAAATGAGGAAACTGGAGAAATCTGAGTTCACCTCTTGTGGTTGGAGGGTTCCCAGGCAGAAGATGAGGCGCTCTTCCTCCAACCGTCGTGTTGCCATGGTCTGGCGATGGAGGAGTCCAAGGACCTGCATGTCCTTGGTGGAGTGGGAGGGGGAGTTGAAGTGTTGAGCCACAGGGTGGTTGGGTTGGTTGGTCCGGGTGTCCCAGAGGTGTTCTCTGAAACGTTCCGCAAGTAGGCGGCCTGTCTCCCCAATATAGAGGAGGCCACATCGGGTGCAGCGGATGCAATTGATGATGTGTGTGGAGGTGCAGGTGAATTTGTGGCAGATATGGAAGTGTCCCTTGGGACCTTGGAGGGAAGTAAGGGGGGGAGGTGTGGGCGCAAGTTTTGCATTTCTTGCGGTTGCAGGGGAAGGTGCCGGGAGTGGAGGTTGGGTTGGTGGGGGGTGTGGACCTGACGAGGGAGTCACGGAGGGAGTGGTCTTTTCGGAACGCTGATAGGGGAGGGGAAGGAAATATATCCTTGGTGGTGGGGTCCGTTTGGAGGTGGCGGAAATGACGGCGGATGATACGTTGTACATGGAGGTTGGTGGGGTGGTAGGGGAGGACCAGTGGGGTTCTGCCCTGGTGGTGGCTGGAGGGGCGAGGCTCAAGGGCGGAGGAGCGGGAAGTGGAAGAGATGCGGTGGAGGGCATCGTCGACTACGTCTGGCGGGAAATTGCGGTCCTTGAAGGAGGCCATCTGGGTTGTACGGTTTTGGAACTGGTCCTCCTGGGAGCAGATGCGGCGGAGACGAAGGAATTGGGAATATGGGATGGCGTTTTTACAGGGGGCAGGGTGGGAGGTGGTGTAGTCTAGGTAGCTGTGGGAGTCAGTCGGTTTATAGTAGATGTCCGTGTCGATTCGGTCACCCGAGATAGAAATGGAAAGGTCTAGGAAGGGGAGGGAGGAGTCTGAGACGGTCCAGGTGAATTTGAGGTTGGGGTGGAAGGTGTTGGTGAAGTGGATGAACTGTTCAACCTCCTCTTGGGAGCACGAGGCAGCGCCGATACAGTCATCGATGTAGTGGAGGAAAAGGTGGGGGGTGGTGCCAGTGTAGCTGCGGAAGATGGACTGTTCCACATATCCTACGAAGAGGCAGGCATAGCTGGGGCCCATGCGGGTGCCCATGGCTACTCCTTTGGTTTGGAGGAAGTGGGAGGATTGGAATGAGAAGTTGTTCAGGGTGAGGACCAGTTCAATCAGTCGAAGGAGGGTGTCGGTGGAAGGGTACTGGTTGGTACAGCAGGAAAGGAAGAAGCGGAGGGCTTTAAGTCCTTCATGATGGGGGGATGGAGGTGCACAGGGACTGGATGTCCATGGTGAAGATAAGGCGTTGGGGACCGGGGAAGCGAAAATCATGGAGGAGGTGGAGGGCGTGGGTGGTGTCCCGAACGTAGGTGGGGAGTTCTTGGACAAAGGGGGACAGGACCGTGTCGAAGTATGCAGAGATGAGTTCGGTGGGGCAGGAGCAGGCTGAGACAATGGGTCGGCCGGGGCAGTCAGGTTTGTGGATTTAAAAGATGCACTGCCAACATTCACCAAAGTTCCTGAGACAGTATCTTACAAACCCAGGACCACAACATCTTCAAGGACAAGGCAGAATATATATGGGAATATAACCATCTGAAAGGGCCCCTCCAAATCAGTGAACATCCTGATTTGGAAATAGATCATCCCCGTTTCTCATTGTCACTGGGTTAATATCTTGGAATTCCCTCCAACGACACTGTGTGCTGAATACAGCAAATGGATTGCAGTGACTTAAGAAAACATCTCATTACCATCCTCAAAGGGCAAATATGGATGGGCAAAAAAATGTTTCCCTAGCGAGCAATGCCCACATCCCTAAATGAATACGTGATGTGGAGACGCCGGTGTTGGACTGGGGTGTGCCTGATGAAGGAGCGTCGCTCCGAAAGCTAGTGTGCTTCCAATTAAACCTGTTGGACTATAACTTGGTTTTGTGTAGTTTTTAACTAAATTAATACACGTGCCCTGACATCATTTCAGTCTCATGGTAAGAGTATGCCTCTTTGTTCTGAACTCTGTCATTAGAGGAAATATCCATCCTATCAAATCGCTCATACATCTTATCCGCTTCAATTCTATGATGGCTGAGTCCATCACAGCGGAGGACAAATAACCTCATTTTTCCAGTCATCATAATGTGAGCATCCCAACCAGTGTCAGTGTCATTCTGCCAAGTTGATGCTGCACACTTCATTGTCCAAAATATCCTTTGTCAGGAGAAATTAGGGCATAAGAAATAGGGAATGCAGACTATATGACCCTTTCAAGTTGCTCCATGCTTTGCCACTTAACACAATCATGGTTGATTTCGGGCTTCAATTTCACCATCCTGCCCACTCTTCATATGCTGAATTCCACCAAGATACCAATCTGTCTATTCCAGCCTTGAAATGCATTCAACAATGCAGCATCTGAAAGTCTCTTGTGCTGAGAATACTGTTTGAGTGAAGTAATTTCTCCCCACATGATTTGCCCCTGACCCTCAGATAGTCACCCAATGTTATACATTCACAACCAATAGAAGGTCTCAACAATCTCGCTGATCAGAATCAGAATCTTGTATGTCCAAATGAGGCCAACTCTCATTTTTCAGCGCTGCAGAGAATACAGACCTAAGATACACATAGGATAATCATTGTGAAGATGGGTGCACAATATTTGACCATTGCCAGACAATTTCTCCTGTCTCTGTTTCTGGAGGACCAACACTTACTTTAGCTACTCTCTTCATAAACGCATAAAGGCTCTTGCAATACTTTTAAGCAATCCTTGCTAATTTTCTTCTCAATATTTTTGGGTTTTTTTCGAATGTTTTAGTGGTTCTTTGCAAACTTCTAGAACTCTCCTTTTCCTTAGATTTATCACTATCGTTTGCAACACTGCAAACCTCTTCTTCTAATGTGACTCTACCCTAAGTTGGAGGAGAAAGTGAGGTCTGCAGATGCTGGAGATCAGAGCTGAAAATGTGTTGCTGGAAAAGCGCAGCAGGTCAGGCAGCATCCAGGAAACAGGAGAATCGACGTTTCGGGCATAAGCCCTTCTTCAGGAATGAGGAAAGTTTGTCCAGCAGGCTAAGATAAAAGGTAGGGAGGAGGGACTTGGGGGAGGGGCGTCGGAAATGCGATAGGTGGAAAGAGGTCAAGGTGAGGGTGATAGGTCAGACTGGGGTGGGGGTGGAGTGGTCAGGAAGAAGACTGCAGGTTAGGAAGGCGGTGCTGAGTTCGATGGATTTGACTGAGACAAGGTGGGGGGAAGGGGAAATGAGGAAACTGGTGAAATCCGAGTTCATCCCTTGTGGTTGGAGGGTTCCTAGGCGGAAGATGAGGCGCTCTTCCTCCAACCGTCGTGTTGTTGTGGTCTGGCGATGGAGGAGTCCAAAGACCTGCATATCCTTGGTGGAGTGGGAGGGGGAGTTGAAGTGTTGAGCCACAGTTGAAGTGCTGGTGGGATGGTCGGTGAAGACCAGTGGGGTTCTGTCCTGCGGTTGGAGGGGCGGGGCTCAAGGGTGGAGGAGCGGGAAGTGGAAGAGATGCGGTGGAGGGCATCGTCGACCACGTTGGGGGGGCACATATCCTCTTCGTAGGATATGTGGAACAGTCCATCTTCCGCAACTACACTGGCCCCACCCCCCACTTTTTCCTCCGCTACATCGATGACTGTATCGGCGCCGCCTCATGCTCCCACGAGGAGGTTGAACAGTTCATCCACTTCACCAACACCTTCCACCCCGACCTCAAATTCACCTGGACAGTCTCAGATTCCTCCCTCCCCTTCCTTGACCTTTCTATTTCTATCTCAGGCGACCGAATCAACACGGACATCTACTACAAACCGACCGACTCCCACAGTCCCCTGTAAAAACGCCATCCCATTCTCCCAATTCCTTCGTCTCCACTGCATCTGCTCCTAGGAGGACCAGTTCCAAAAACGTACAACCCAGATGGCCTCCTTCTTCAAGGACCGCAATTTCCCCCCTGACGTGGTCGACGATGCCCTCCACCTCATCTCTTCCACTTCCCGCTCCTCCGCCCTTGAGTCCCGCCCCTCCAACCGCCACCAGGACAGAACTCCACAGGTCCTCACCTACCACCCCACCAACCTCCATGTACAGCACATCATCCGCCGTCATGTCCGCCACCTCCAAACGGACCCCACCACCAGGGATATATTTCCCTCCCCTCCCCTATCAGCATTCCGTAAAGACCACTCCCTCCGTGACTCCCTCGTCAGATCCACACCCCCCACCAACCCAACCTCCACTCCTGGCACCTTCCCCTGCAACCGCAGGAGGTGCAAGACCTGCGCCCACACCTCCCCCCTCACCTCCCTCCAAGGCCCCAAAGGAAACTTCCATATCCGCTACAGATTCACCTGCACCTCCACACACATCATCTATTGCATCCTCTGCACCCGATGTGGCCTCCTCTATATTGGGGAGACAGGCCGGCTACTTGCAGAGCGTTTCAGAGAACACCTCTGGGACACCCGGACCAACCAACCCAACCACCCTGTGGCTCAACACTTCAACTCCCCCTCCCACTCCACCAAGGATATGCAGGTCTTTGGACTCCTCCATCGCCAGACCACAACAACACGACGGTTGGAGGAAGAGCACCTCATCTTCCGCCTAGGAACCCTCCAACCACAAGGGATGAACTCGGATTTCACCAGTTTCATTTCCCCTCCCCCCACCTTGTCTCAGTCAAATCCATCGAACTCAGCACCGCCTTCCTAACCTGCAATCTTCTTCCTGACCTCTCCGCCCCCACCCCAGTCTGACCTATCACCCTCACCTTCACCTCTTTCCACCTATCGCTTTTCCGACGCCCCTCCCCCAAGTCCCTCCTCCCTACCTTTTATCTTAGCCTGCTGGACAAACGTTCCTCATTCCTGAAGAAGGGCTTATGCCCGAAACGTCGATTCTCCTGTTCCCTGGATGCTGCCTGACCTGCTGCGCTTTTCCAGCAACACATTTTCAGCTCTACCCCTAAGTTCCTCAGTGATCTGTAGACGGGAAGCAAACTTGCAACTGGTGAACCTGCACAACGGGGTACAGCAGTACAGACAAAATAAAGCTGTATTTCTGCATCAAGGAAATCGTCCATGTAAAGCAACAAAGAATAGTCTTCCGAATTGATCAATATCAACCTTGCCAGTTAGAGTGTTTGCACCATTAGATAGTTATCATCAGCAAATTTCCACAGACACTTTAATTCTAGTGAAGGTGAGCAAACTAATTGGCCAATGAAAAGAACTTTGGCTTACTAGCACTTACTGCAGTCAAATAACACATACCATTGTCATCGTATAAAGCTGCTTCAACGAGTTGACAGTTCTCAGTAGAATCACAACAAGTCCACCTCCTTCCACTGTCTCAATAGTCCTGGCTAACAGATTTGGAGTCAGGGCTTCAAAGTCCTGTAGCAGAAGATGACACTATGTTCAAGTGTACAGAAATGTTGGTAGTAACAGTGATTGATTTTGTAAAACCAATCTATTGATTAGTACTAATACTATTACAGATTACTTTTTTTTAAAACTAAATCCTTGCAAAATTGAAGAACTCAAACCAATGTGATTGTAATAGGATTTCAATGGTGTCTATAGTGATAATGTAATGGATGTTACTGCAAAGTTGAAGGTGCACGTTAATTATTAACATTTCATGTTAATGAATGTAAATCCGAGAGCATCCAAGTGCTCAATTGTAACAGAAGCCTGTCGACAAGTATTTATCAGAATCTGATGTGACCCTCATGTTTGAGAAGCTGTGCATTCCAGCAGCATACCTGATCAAATGGCGCAGCATCAACCAGGCTTCAATATGGAGTCTATGAATGATATAGATCTTGCAGGATCTTTCCAGAATAGATACCCAAAGTATGACTTTTAAATATTCATGTGCAGCCCATCCACCTAACTACAATTCCCGCCACTAACAGACTTGGACTACCAACTCTTTCCTGGAATACAATTCCACAGGATCTGGAAGGTTTATAATACCTCACTCAAACAGTCATCACTCCAATGTGAGATATGAATGTGATAAGTATTCTCAATAGGTGACGGAAAGTATTATTAAAATAAAAACTAGATCACTAAAGGAATTATCATTGTTACTATTTCAGGAGGTAGGTTTGCTCGCTGAGCTTGAAGGTTCACTTCCAGACGTTTCTTCACCCTACTAGGTAACATCTTCAGTGGGCCTCCAGGCAAAGCACTGCTGATAATTCCTGCTTTCTATTCATATGTTTGGGTTTCTTTGGGTTGGTGATGTCATTTCCTGTGTGGAAATGACATCACCACAGGAAATGACATCAACAACCCAAAGAAACCCAAACATGTAAATAGAAAGCAGGAATTATCAGCAGTGCTTTGCCTGGAGGCCCACTGAAGATGTTACCTAGTATGGTGACAAAATGTCTGGAAAGGAACCTTCCAGCTCAGCAAGCAAACCTACATCCAGAACCTCAACCTGAGCTAACAAATCTTCTCAAAACTTGCTGTTACTCTTTTAATTCAGGAATGCTGCTATGAGGCCACCTATCTCAGTAAGGGATAAGGATCAGTCTTGGGGATCTTTCTGGTCTGAATAGACTCGTCAGCCAAGCTCAAAATATTAATCATAAATTGCTATAATTTCATAGCTAGCCTCAACAACCCTGACCTTGTGTATGCATAAAAAATGAATACATATAATATACACACCTGTAGAACACACATTCCGTAAGTGTTACCCAGGATTTTATGAGTCTCATTGTAATAACAATATCGAATGCTGGTTGCAGCAACAAAAAGCTCAAAAGGATCATCCTGCTTGAGATCAAGTGTTCCACTTTTTATCTTCTTCTGTAACTGCCTCATTCGCTTCTTTCTGTGACTGGAGAAGAACATTAGAGTGAATATTGTTTTATAAATGCAATGACCTAGGTCTCGCTCCATAACCTGTGACTATAACATACTGGCAAGATTTGGAAACACAAGTCCGATCATATTGGAAGTTATTATTTACTTGAGCATTTACCAGTTACAAGGTAAATCAGGGCAACAGGGGACCAGGAATGACAGCAACTGGCAGCACCAACCATGTATTTCACTGACCAATGAGACGGAAGAGTTGAACCAAAAACAGGAATAACGGAGAATGTGGGCATGTAGAGACACACCAGATACAAAATAGAGAAAAACTGAATTGAGAGAACAAAGCAAAAGAAAAAGTTAAAATCACAAAATTAATGACATACTGGAATGAAAATGAAGACTACACTGTGACCTGACTGAGCCACAGTAGATAACTGGCAATTCATTAACAATCATATCGTTACATTGATGTGTGTAACCCTAAGTGCCAACCTTACATGCAAAACACATTTCATTCATCGAAATAATTCAACATTTAACTTGCTAAATTTAATTAGTGTCAAGAGCAAGAATGCAGCATTGTGGCGTAAACAAGACACAGACATGGGTTTTAGAATTCACATTTGCTCAGCTTCTTTCGCAACACTCTTCGCAATACCTGAAATTAATGAGACATGTTATGACACACATCTGGAGTGGGTCAGAACTTGAACCTGGATCCCCTGGCTCAAAGGCATGGTCACTACCACTGTGCATACTGCTATTGTAACACTGAAATAAGAAGTTGCTGATCAATTAGACAATGAGAGATGGGCTTAATTTTTGTATTCTTGTTAATATTATAATGCTCATTTATAAACAGGCAGCAAAAAACTGCCAAAGAAAAACCAAGAAATCATTGCACACTTGGAGCCCCAGTTACAGGGTGCCCTTAACTCATCTAGCAATAATGAATATGGCATTGTATGTTAAGATGAAAACTCTTAAACAATCTACTGTCTTAATGCTGACAGCACTGTATACACACTTCCAATCAAACTCATTACTACATTATGAATTAAATAGATTATAACAACTTTTAATTACAGGGAGTTAAACCCAGATTTGGGTTGAAAAGAAAAGTTCGCAATCATTTTCTCAAATGCTCCATTGATCTTGTCATCGAGTCATCGAGATGTATAGCACGGAAACAGACCTTTCAGTTCAACTCGTCCATGCCGACCAGATGTCCCAACCCAATCTAGTCCCATTTGCCAGCAACCGGCCCATATCTTTCAAAACCCTTCCTATTCATATACCCATCCAGATGCATTTTAAATGTAGCAATTCTTGGACAAGCATATGGACGTACCTGGAATAGTGTAGGTTAGATGGGCTTCAGATTGGTATGACAGATCGGCGCAACATCGAGGGCCGAAGGGCCTGTACTGCGCTGTAATGTTCTATGTTCTACTACCCTCCACCACTTCATCTGGCAGCTCATTCCATACACGTATCACCCTCTGCATGAAAAAGTTGTCCCTTTTATATCTTTCCCCTCTCAATCGAAACATATGCCCACTAGTTCTGGACTCCCCCACCCCTGTGAACAGACTTTGTCTATTTATCCTATCCATACCCCTCATGATTCTATAAACCTCTGCAAGGCCACCCCTCAGCCTCTGATGCTGCAGGATAAACAGCCCGAGCCTATTCAACCTCTCCCTATAGCTCAAATCCTTCAACCCTGGCAACATCCTTGTAAATCTTTTCTGAACCCTTTCAAGTTTCAAAACATCCTTCCGACAGGAAGGAGACCAGAATTGCACACAATATTCCAACAGTGGTCGAACCAATGTCCTGTACAGCCGCAAAATGACCTCCCAACTCCTGCACTCAATGCTCTGACCAATAAAGGAAAGCATAACAAACGCCTTCTTCACTATCCTATCTACCTGCGACTCCACTTTCAAGGAGCTATGAACCTGCACTCCAAGATCTCTTTGTTCAGCAACACTCCCCAGGATTTTACCATTAAGTGTATAAGTCCTGCTAAGATTTGCTTTCCCAAAATGTAGCAGCTCGCATTTATCTAAATTAAACTCTATCTGCCACTCCTCAGCACATTGGCCCATCTGATCAAGATCCCGTTGTAATCTGAGGTAACCTTCTCCGCTGTCCACTACATCTCCAATGTTGATGTCACCTACAAACTCACTAACTATACCTCTTATGCTCACATCCAAATGATTTATATAAATGACGAAAAGTAGTGGACCCAGCATTGATCCTTGTGGCACTCCACTGGTCACAGGACTCCAGTCTGAAAAACAATCCTCCACCACCACCCTCAGTCTTCTACCTTTGAGCCAGTTCTGTATCCAAATGGCTGGTTCTCCCTGTATTCCATGAGATCTAAACCAACTAACCAGTCTCCCATGGGGAACCTTATTGAATGCCTTACTGAAGTCCATATAAATCACATCCACCGCTCTGCCCTCATCAATCCTCTTTGTTACTTCTTCAAAAAACTCAATCAAGTTTCTGAGACATGATTTCCCGTGCACAAAGCTATGTTGGCTATCCCTAATCAATCCTTGCCTTTCCAAATATATGTACAAATATCCAGCCCCTCAGGATTCCCTCCAACAACTTGCCCACCACCAATGTCAGACTCACTGGTCTAAAGTTCCCTGGCTTGACCTTACCACCCTTCTTAAACAGTGACACCACGTTCGCCAATCTCCAGTCTTCTGGCAATTCACCGGTGATACAAATAGCTCAGCAAGGGTCCAGCAATCACTTCCCTCGTTTCCCACAGAGTTCTAGGGTACACCTGATCTGGTTGTGGGGATTTATCCACTTTTGTGCATTTCAAGACATCCAGCACTTCTTTATCGGTAATGTGGACATGTCACCATCTGTTTCCCTACATTCTATGTCTTCCATGTCATTTTCCACAGTAAACACTGATGCAAAATACTTATTTAGTATCTCCCCCATCTCATGCAGCTCCACACAAAGGCCGCCTTGCTGATCTTTGAGGGGCCCTATTCTCTCCCTAGTTACCCTTTTGTCCTTAATGTATTTGAAAAAAACCTTTGGATTCTCCTCAACTTTATTTGCCAAAGCTATCTCATGTCCCCTTTTTGTCATCCTGATTTCCTTCTTAAGTATACTCCTACTGCCTTTATACTCTAAGGATTCATTCGATCAATCTTGTCTATACCTGACATATGCTTCCTTCTTTTTCTTAACCAAACCCTCAACTTCTTTAATCATCCAGCATTCCCTACACATACCAGCCTTTCCTTTCACCCTAACAGGAATATACTGTCTCTGGACACTCATTTCTGAACGCTTCCCATTTTCTAACCGTCCCTTTATCTGCAAACATCTGCCCCCCAATCAGATTTTGAAAGTTCTTGCCTCATACTGTCAAAATTAGCCATCCTCCAATTTAGAACCTCAACCTTTAGATCTAATCTATCCTTTTCTATCACTCTTTTAAAACTGACAGAATTATGGTCGTTGGCCCCAAAGTGTTCCCCACTGACCTCAGTCACCTGCCCTGCCTTATTTCCCAAGAGGAGGTCAGATTTTGCACCTTCTCTGGAAGGCACATCCCCATTCTGAATCAGAAAATGTTCTTGTATACACTTAACAAATTCCTCTCCATCTAAACCCTTAACACTATGGCAGTCCAGGTCTATGTTTGGAAAGTTAAAATCCCCTACCATAACCATTCTATTATTCTTACAGATAACTGAGATCTTCTTATAAATTTGTTTCTCAATTTCCCTCTGACTATTAGGGGGTTTACAATAAAATCCCAATGGAGGGAATGATGCTGTTTACGGTCTGGGTTTTTATCCATTTTGACCAGTTTGAGGGCAGTCTTGATCTCTGTAAGCATGAGTGTTTACTCTCAGGGTAAGTCTACTATCAGTAACCTGGTTTCCTTCTTGCCTTAAGAAATGGGACAGTAAGATTCTCAATGAGCCAGTGCTTACATGAGCCATCCAATTTCAAATGTACTCTGCAACTTAAGGTTAACATTTTAATTTATTTTAATCATAGTCGGCAAGTCCTTAGCTATGAGGTAAGTGCACTGTATTATTTTGCTTTTATAATATAAACTTTGATACCATTTGTGAACTCAGTCTCTTCAGTCTTGCCTGATGATTCAATATCTATCTAATCTGAAACTCCTGGCAATGATTTGAAGGGGTAAATTTGAATTGAATTAGGTTTATTGTCAAGTGATGTGAGTACAGTGAAAAGTTTACAAGTTGCCATTTACAGCACCATTTTAGATACAAAGGTACCTAGACACAGAACCTTGGTACAAAGCAGAAAAATAGAGAAAACAAAGTTAAAAATTATAGTCCTTTTTACTAAAAAGTAGAAAACCAAAGAAACACAGTTAACAGTTCAACATCACAGTCCGTAAGCGCCTAGCCATGCTGGGGTCACACAGCACGGAAGGGCTTAACATCCCCCACTCCAGGCTCGACCTTGCCCCCGCTGCCATCCCTGGCTACCTGCTCTCACCACCTTTCCTTGCATCCTGCTCCTGCCACCAAAATAAACCAATCTAAATAGGCTGTACCTATGTTTATAACATGCACCAATGTAGCAGCTAAGAGGATGCAACATGGTGGTGACACTTACAGCACAGTAGCAATAGACAGGAATGCAATATGGTGGCTGCTGGGATAAAACAACTAAGGTGACTGTGGGGGATGTGGCGTCACAGTTCAGCAGCAGGAGCAGAGCTGGCGTTACAGCACTGACATGGGAAAACCCATTGACATGAAGGAATGCAGTCCAGTGCTTGAGCTATGTGCAAGAAGGAAAAGCTAAATGCAAATATTCTCAAAGATTACATGGGAAGGGGAATAGATAGTCATTTCTGTAACTGTCATTTTGAATCCTGCAGTCCTGCCTCATGGTGGACATTTTTGTAAGCCATCTTGGCATTGGTAACATATATTCCAAAGAATCGCAAGTAATGACAGAGGATAGCATTATAAATTCAGAGAGAAATATTTTCAAACAGCATAAGCAGCAAAGGATAGACAGAACTAAGTGGCCCCACAAACAGCAGAATAAAGCTAAACTCTGCACCTTGATATTCAATAATGTTACCATCACTAAATCCTCTATGATTGATGGTCTGAAGATTATCATTGACCAGAAACTCAATTGGACTCGCCATATAAATATATTGGTTACAAAAGCAGGTCAGAGGCTGGGAATACTGTGGCGAGTAACTCACCTCCTGATTCCCCAATGCCTGCTCACCATCTACAAGGCACAAGTCAGGAATGCGATGGAATACTCGCCACTTGTCTGGGTGAGTGCAGCTCCAACAACATTCAAGAAGCTTGACACCACCCAAGACAATGAGCCCACTTGACTGGCACCACACCCACAAGCATCCACTCTCTCCACCACTGATGCTCAGTAGCAGCAGTGCTTACTTTCTATATGAATTCACCGAAGACAGCACTTTGCAAGCCCACGACCACATCTATTTAAAAGGACAAGGGCAACCAATACACTCGAAGACCACTACCAGCAAATTCTCCTCGAAGCCATTCACCATTCTCACATTCAAATAGATCACCATTGCTTTAATGTTGTTGAGTGAGAATCCTAGACTGCCTTCCCTAAGGGGTCTACCTACAGCACATGGACTTCAGCAGTTCAAGAAGGCAGATCACCATCACCTTCTCAAGGGTAGCTATGGATGGGCAATAAATGCTGGCCAACCAGCTATACTTACGACTGACTGAAAAAAAAAGGCTCAGTGTCAGCTTGGAAGAAGAAAAACTGGCTGCAGGACAGGAAACAGCAAGTCATCATAAAATGATTGCATTTTAGACTGGAGGATGGTAAACAGTGGTGTTTCCCAAAGTCATTGAGGGGCCCAATTTTTTGAAATCTAAATAAAATGCATATTGGAGTAAGGAGTAAAACTTGAAAATGTGCTGAACTTGGAGGAGTGGCAAATGGTGAGGATAATACAAATCACCTGCAACATGACAGATCGGATCACAGAATGGGCAGACAGGTAGGAGGTGAAATGTAATACAGAAATGCAATGTGATGCATTTTGGCAAATATGAAAGCAATATAGACTTAAACGACTAGTTTGACAAACAGTACTGGGTCTCACAGACCAAGGAGCACATGGGCATCGTTCTTTGGAGGTGGAAGAAAATAGTTTATTCTGATATAAAGCAATAGTTGAGTTCGCATTTTCTTATGCAATCCCACGCTATAAGAAAATTGTGTAACAGCAGCAACATTTAAACTGACGGAAACAGAATTCCCTTATAGCCAATAAAGAAAATTTGCGTTCTACAAGTAATGGTCTAAATTATTCAATCGCATGATAGCTAATCTACACTGAAGAAATATAGTAGAATTGACTGTACTGAAAATTGTTAGCAAACTTTATGTGATTCAGGGCTTCATAAAGAAAGGCACTGAGTATAAAGCAGGGAAGTTGTGATGAACCTTTATTAAGCATTAGTTGGACTACAAGAGAATCTCTTCCAGTCACATCAGTTTAGGAAGGATATGATGTTCCTTGAGAAGGTGCAGATTAGATTTAAGAATAGTTGCTGGAGTGAGAGATTTTAAATTAACTTGGCAAAGCTTCTGCTGACAGGAAAGGAAATTGAGGAAAGTTTAAGCGAGATGCACACGATGATGACATGCTGAGGTAAGGCAGACTTTGGAAAGCCTCTTCCCATGTGCTGATGCTACAAGAACCTGAGGGCACAGATTGGGCAAGACATGAAAGGGGAATGTGATAAAGACCTTTCTCATGTAGTGAATGTTAATGATGTAGAATCCAGTGCTCAAGGGGTTGGTGGAAGAGGGAACAATCAATGATTGCAGAAGAAAATTGGGTGGACGCTTGAAGGAAATAAACCTACAGGGCGACAAGGATGGACTGGAGCTGAATAGCTCGATGCACCAAATGACTGTTGTATTTTCCAAATGAAAGGCAAGTTACCTGCTGAAGCCAAGCTCCTTCTTGTAACACCACAGCACAGATGGCCTGGCCTTTACTGTAGCTTTAGACAGCATATGGTGAAGTATAACCACCTGCAGTGAAAATAGACAAAAATGTGTAGTGTAGTCATAAGTGTTGGGCAATTTCCATCAACTAAGTCATAGCAAGCAACACACACTGACCTTTGGTGTAACAACAAACTTTGTGGAGAAACGGAATATTAAGTTGTAAATAATCCTGACAGCAAACATTCAATTGACAAAAGGGAATGAACAAAAAAGTGCACATTTAAGGCTACTGCCTAATATGACAGAGATTAAAAGTCGACATGAAAGTTAATCTGAATAGCTCTGATACAGTCTTTCAAAGCCAGCTGTAAATAAGTACATGCAGAAAATTAACACATTTACTTCACATTCTACCCAATGGCAGCCACCAATTTATTTCTGGTACCAAAGATAATTGATTTTTCCAAATAAAGCAACAAATCCTTCAACCCAGGTGATTATATGTCTCAAGGTCAATATAAAATACCTACAGCTAGGTTTCACATGATAACAAAATTTCTTCCTTCACAGTTATCATCATCCTTTTAACAGAACTTCAATGCACAAGTTAATTTACTACTTTTGAACCCAGTTTGAGGAAAGTGCACAGAGGTAAAGAATTTTTGAAAATCTGCTGACTCCAGAAAACACCACAGCGAAGATTAAAACCATGATGTCAGTATACTGAAGGAAGAATGAAAATCAAACCAGATTATGGAAAAGGTATTTGAATCTTAAGCTTTTTTGGGGAGGAGATGGTGGGGGCTAGCTTAGAAATGGGCTGCCATCTGGGCAGGAAAATCAGTGAGTGCACTGGCTCCCGATTCAGCAGGCAGATATAGAAATGAGAAATTGAACTGCAACCTTTGGGTGTGTGAGAGAGAAATCAGGTTGCTGCATCAGCTCTGTTGCTTGGCACTTTTTAAATGGTCATTTTCATTCATAACTCATTTCAATTACCAATTGGCGGCCTTAGAATTTATTTTTTTGAAAGTCATGCTTGCTACCTGAAAGTTGCTCGCCAGCTACTGTTTGAATTTAAACAGAACAAGGAACTTTAGCCTAAATCAAGATAAAGGCTGGCATATTGTAGAATACTGCTATAAGTTACTTAGTAAAGTTATAACTGAACGCATACAACGTTTAAATGCAGGTAATAACACAAGATATTTGTAAAGATGAAATTCAGTTCTGCCCTTCAGGATATCACTTCAGGCCTGTAGGTTGCAGTTGAAGACTTGATGGTCTGGTGTGAAAGCTTAAAGTTGAAGAGTTGTGTTCAGCAGCTGCGAGTCCTTCTGTAGTCTCATAATCAAAGTTTACCCTTGTCGGAGGACTCTGAGTAGAAATACTTCAGAAAGTGAGTGAAAGTCCCTTTGCCATACTTGTTCTGATGGCATGACACTCGATAACTGCCTGGATTCATTTTCACCAGAACAGGGATGGTTTCTGTCCATCTCCTTGTTCAAGATCAAGACAAAACTGAACTCTCATGCTGAAAACTATTTGTCCAGTGAGGACTTTGGCCTGAAAGCGTTGTAAGGAGCCAAATAATGCTTCCCATTTGGACAATAAATTGCAAATGCTATATAACTAAATGTGCCAAGAGAGATTTTGCAACTTGAAGATCAAGTGGAATTTTGTGGAGTAAACACTGAAACATACAAAATAATAACTAGAGTAAGCCATTCAGCCCTTGAGGTCTGCTCCCCCATTCACGATGATCATGGCTGATCATCCAGCTCACTCGCCTGTTCCTACTTTTCCCCCCATGTGCTTTGATCCTTTTAGGCCAAGATGTGGTATTCAACACTTCCTTGAAATCATGCAATGACTTTTACCTCGACTGCTTTCTGTGGTAATTAATTCCACAGACTCATCACTTTCTGGGTGAAGAGATTTCTCATGTCAATCCTAAATGGCTTACCCAATAGGTTGAGATTGTGATCCCTGATTCTGGAGTCCCCATCATCAGGAACATCTGTTTTAAAAAATTCTCAAGGTCAAGGACCAGGCTCGCAGGAAAGTAGTCTGACACAGAACAAACAGCCAAGAGGCGAGTCTGCTAGAATATAAGTGTTTTATTCCCCGCAGTGTCCCCACAACCAGTCTCGTACTTACAACGGGTCTGGCTTATACTCACTCTACATGTTACCAAAACTGGGAGCCGTCAGTTCTCGTAGAGCGGTTGCCAACAACCCACGCTCGGCGGTTAAACGTAACCCCGGAGCAGACTCTACCGAACTGGAGACTTTTCCAGCTGATATACTCTTTTCGAGATCTAAACATTCATGTGAACAGCAGAGCAAGGCTGAAAAACACATTCCATTCTGGTCACATGCAGATAAGAAGATTCACACGGGAAGGTGTGTAATAAGATTCACACGGGACTAAGCGACACCTTCCATTTTCGGTTAGATTCACACATGTATTGGGACACAATTTTAACCCTTTCACCACATTCCACTGCTTGGCCCAATACATGTGTTACATTATGATTCACACATGTATTGGGACATAATTTTACACCACATTCCACTGCTTGGCCCAATACATGTGTTACATTATGCCCATATGTATTCTTTCTAACAAGCGCCTACGTACACGCCAAATATACAAGCAAGTCAGGACATTACAGCATGTTAAAATCACCAGGACCGCTACCAGGATTGACAAGGGTGGGAACAGGAATGTCCCCGCAGTGGAGGACATACCACTCAATATGTCCCACCAATGATGAGCTGACTCCACGTCCACTACACGGGCAGCATGTACTACCTCCTGTCCATATATAAAGGTAGACACCGTAACCTTGGTGACATTGGTTTGATGCTTTCGTAATATCTGCTGAAGCTCCTCGGATCGGTCCAATGCTCGCTTAAACCGATCCAGGGAAATGTTCCAAGGATTCATCAGCACTTTCCACTGCACCTTGGTAAAGTGGCGAGCACTGCTATAAGTGGTCAACAGATAGGTCTGATTCTGCCAGTGCCACTGATAGACATTTGAGAGGCATCCCGAGAACGGTGCTGAGGGAAGCATAGGATGTGGATTATTGGTAGCCACACAGAGCGTGTGTGGCCCAATCTGCCACATCATGTCCCTTGGAGTTTCAACAGTCCATTCGCACAGGGCCGTTCCCTTAGTCAAGCAAGGGTCCCGATACCTGTCCATCAGTAGGCAAGTTTTCCCCTGATCAGTCTGTTCACAAGCGGACAGATCATAGGTAATATTGGTATCTGGGCTAAACCACTGTCCCCTTGTCTTCAGAAAATAATATCCAGAAGATGTAATCACTGGTAATACATAATATCGACAGACCGTAACAGTGTGGGTTACATTCATGGTAACAAAGTATCCGTTACACATAGTTGCGTTACACCATGTTCGTTCTGGATGGGTTATCATCCACAATTTCTCAGATACATTCCATATTCCCCTCCACGCTTGTACATTGGGGGATGTTACCACACGCAAAAAGCGTTCTTTCTGTATTTGAGCATGCAACATTTGAATATGACAGGCAGTCCAATTTAACTGAGCCGTAATGTTCTCAAACAGTTCCTGAGTGGCACCCCAGACATCCAGTTCCCATTGCAGAGATCGTATCATTATTTCAGCTGTCTCTCCTTGAGTCATCATTACGGATGGCATCCACCTTCCAATAGTATGTAGTCCTTGTGAGGTGGCCTGTCCCGTGTTAGATAATTTAGTACGGGTTACCTCAGAGTCAATGGCATTCGAGATACCCATAACAGTTCCTGCGCCTCCCAGCAGGGTGTCGTACCACGCTCGTCGCCGCCTCTTGGTATGACACTCGGGTATGAGGGGCAACTGTACCCGCCAATGAACATCAGTGTGCAGTACCGCCCGGGCCATCTGTTGATAAGTTGACATAATAGGGGCCAACTGTGTTCGATGCGACCGCACGCCCCCCGTGGCACCCCTCTTCGGTGCTGGCCCGCCCCGCGTGGGGTTTAATAACGCCTCAGACGGGGCGTTCGTCGAGGGCAGTACCATTATTAACCACATGAATCGATGACGATTCCGAATATCGGTGGCATTGCGCAGCCACAGATCTTCCCCCCGAGCTGTGACGCTCCAATGAGTCCCCGTTGTCCCGCATGTCTGGGTGCGTCGGTCCCACAAACACATCTTGACTTGGGCATTCACCACCAGGGTGCAATTAGGCGGTATGAACGATATGTCATATTTTTCCCCATCCCGGCGCATGTAGCACTGTGCACACGTGTACAATTGACAGTCGCTGGTGAGAGTCAGAACAACGCACTGCTGACCGGGTTCACATGTAAAATTGTCCTGCGTCCGTCGCTGGCTACTGGCCTCCCACCGCACCTCATGGCGGGCGACCGGTACCAGCGTCCAGGCCGTGATACCGATGCCCTGGAGTGGCCATCCGATCGCGAACATCGCCAATAGGAGTCGCAATCCCCATGACCACCCCATGTTCAAGGCGGAGGGCCAGCCTGCGGGTGCATAGCAATTACAACATTATTTAGGTCTCACGTAAGTAGCACTAGTTCGCCGGGACGTTTGCCCAGGTCGGGTCCCCGGGGTACATAATGGTGACCAGACTGTCCTTCCCCTGTGCTATGATTTCGGCCGGCCTGGGGGGGCCGGTCGTCTGGCGCACCCATACCTTGGCCCCCTTAGTGTCAGTAGACCCAAATCCCCCCGTCCCACGCTCAGTAACCGTAACGGGAGCTCCCGTCTCTTCCACCGTTGTAAGGTTACATGGCTTAATGACCAATTGCGCTATTCTGTCCCCCTTCTGTATCACGTAAGGTTCAGCAGTGATGTTGACCAGGACCACCCCCAACTCCCCTTGGTAGTCCGCGTCAATTACGCCTGCCATCACATCAATCCCCTTTAGTGACAGTCCCGACCGCGGGAGGATATGCCCATAGGTTCCAGGGGGACAAATCAATCCTAATCCGGTCTTAATCACCGTAGGTTTCTGTTGGATCAAAGTCTGGGCAGTTAGTGCTCGTAGGTCCAGTCCAGCCGAAGCCGGCGTGGCCCTTACGGGAATATCAGCTTCCTCAGCGAATTTCCACATTTTAATAGGCTGAGTCTTTGGGGTATCACATACTCGTATCATCCTATTCAAGGGTGTTACCCCATTTCCTAATGGGCGGTTATTAATTTGTTTCACCACCCGAATTAGTTGCTTCTTCCAACCTGTTAAGTCATTGCAACCTCCTGCTTTTCGTAGTGAGGACTTCAGAAGCCCATTCATTCGTTCTATAAGTCCCGCAGCTTGTGGGTGATAGGGTACATGATAAACCCATTCCACGTGGTTATCGTGACACCACTGCTTTACCACCCTTCCTGTGAAATGGGAGCCATTGTCACTCTGGACCTGTATGGGCAATCCATAAAATTGTTCAATCAAATCTAAACATCGCAAGGTAGCCTGTTGATTGTTGTGACGACAGGGATGGGCTACCAAAACCCCAGACATAGTGTCCACAGCTGTACATATGTGGTTACATCCTTGTGAGGAGGGTAAGGGACCCACAAAGTCCATTTGCCAGCTCTGTCCCGGACCATCCCCCCGATGGATATGTCCCATCATGTGTTGGGGCACTCCCTGCCGCTGATGTTGACACTGCTCACACTGGTTTACTGCAGTCTTAACATCATCTACCATAAGATCTATTCCTCGGTCTCGAGCCCATTGCAAGGTTCCTTGCACTCCCCAGTGCCCAGCCTTAAGGTGTGCCCATCTAGCTAGGTCCACTGAGGTGCCCCTTTGCACAATCATGGTTCGGACGATACCATCCACATATCGGTTATGTAGAGCTTCCACATCATTTCGAGATGTATGGGCATCTACGTGGGTGATGTATATGACCAGGTATTGAGCTTTCTCCCATATATCTTCCCATAACTGTTTACCCCATACTTCCCTATTCTGGATCATCCACTGATTGGCCTGCCAAGTTGGCATCCATTGTGTCATGCCGTTAACCACTGACCACGAGTCAGAGAACAAACAAACTCCCATGACCCCTGCTTGCATGACTACCATATGCACTGCTTTTAATTCTGCCCACTGACTACTTTTTCCCTCCCCTAATTCTTCTAGGGTAGTGCCTTGTTTTGGGTTAAAGGCGGCAGCTTTCCATCTACGCTGTCCCGCTTTCCATTGGGCTGACCCATCCACGAACCAAGCCGTGGCTTGTTCATCCGGGGTCAGTTCATCATACCGTTTTCCCATCTTAACGGGTGATTCCTTGTATTCAATCACCTCAAACCGTTTTTCCCCTTCCTCAGGGGCCTCCGCCACTTGCTCATGTAGGACTGACACTCCTTTCTGTCCAGTCCGCACTCTCTCCGACACATACCATTTCCATTTAATGATGCTGCTCTCTTGGGCAGTTCCTATTCGGTGGGAGTGGGGTCACCAAGTACCCACGGAAGAATAGGGATAGCTGTTCTCACGATCACTTCATGTCCAATGGTCAGGGCTTCGGTTTCCACCAAGCCCCAGTAGCATGCTAATAACTGTTTCTCAAAGGGGGTATACCGTTCCCCTGCCGGGGGTAATTTTCGGGACCAAAATCCCAATGGCTTACGCGTTCTTCCCTGTTTTTGCCATTAGCTCCAATTGGCATAATCCCCCTGTGCTGAGACTTGCAGTTCTACAGGTCCTGACTGTATCTTTCCCAAGGATACAGCTTGCTGTATCGCTTGCTTGGCCATTTCAAATGCAGTTTGATGGACCTCCGTCCATTCGAACGCTGCCTTTTTCCTCGTAACTCGATACAAAGGTTTTAAAATTTGTCCTAAATGGGGAATATGCTGTCTCCAGAATCCGAATAACCCAATAAATTGCTGCACGTCCTTCTGGGTGTGAGGGACGGCAAAGACCTGAATCTTATTTTTAGCTTTCGCAGTGATTTCCCTTTCCCCCTTGTTCCACACGATTCCTAAGAAGTTTACCGTTTGTGAGGGACCCTGGATTTTGGCTGGGTTGATCTCCCACCCATATCCTCGCATATGTTGAACCAGTTGGTCCAGCAATTCCTGAACCTGCTTCTGACTTGTCCCCTGTATCATCATATCGTCAATATAGTGCGAGATCATCACTTCGTCAGGCACTTTAAAGGCAGCCAAGTGTTCTGCAACTATCCGGTGGCAGATAGTAGGGCTATGCAGATATCCTTGGGGCAGTCGTGTGAACGTGAATTGTCTACCCTCCCAAGTGAATGCGAACTGTTCCTGCCTATCTTCGGGAATAGGAATTGTGAAGAAGGCATTAGCCAAATCAATTACTCCGTACCACACCCCTGGATGATGTTGGATTCGTCCTATAATAGTGACGGCATCCGGGACCGCTGCCGTCAAGGCCGGAGTGTGACGGTTTAGTTGCCGATAATCTACCGTCATCCGCCATGACCCATCGGCTTTATGTACGGGCCATAAGGGGTTATTCCACGCCGTGGTGCATGTCCTAAGCACTCCCGCTTCCAAATAATCCTTAATTGTGGTGGATATTTATGTCCGCCGGGAATCCTATACTGTCTAAGACTTATTACGCGATCGGCGATCGGGATGGGGAAGGGGTCCATTTTAACCTTTCCCACTAACACCGTCCTACAGCGCAAAGCCATTTTCGTGATTCCAAATTCAAACTTCCCTTGTTGGAGGTGAAGTGTTAAACCGGCCAGAATGTCCATTCCCAGGATCCATTCTCTAACCGGTGTAATGATAATTGAATAAGTTTTAATGGGCATTGTACCTATCTTTAGGGGCAATTGTACTGTTTTTCCTTCAATCAGATTACCTCCCAGCCCAACCAGCGTGACTGGGGTTCCTTTAAACTTATGGGGCGTCCCATAGATTAAGGTGGCCTCCGCCCCTGTGTCCACTAGAGCCATAACGGTTTGGACGGATTTGCGCCAATAGATAGTCAATGATACATGAGGTCGAATGTCGTCTGCTGACCATTGGCTCGTTCGTGGGCAAACCCTTGGGGCTTGGCCCGATTCCTATTGTTCCTCCCATTCATCTTCCCCAGACAGCACTGGGTAAAGACGTTTGCCTCGCCCTTCTTTGTTCTTGCCTTTCTTACTAGGTTTCCGGCCACGCCTATCCACTTTATAACACTCTCGGAGGGGAGGCCGTACCTCCTCCTCCTCCTCGTCCTCCGAGGATTCCCACCGCTGGGAAGTGGAAGTTCTACCCCTTCGAGGCTCATTAACAACCGGACCCCGTGTCTGACATTTTTGTGTTAGTAATTCCACTAGGTCTTCCATAGTGGGTCGGGACTCCGTCTCTACCCGGGACACCTTCAGTCCCTTTCGTCTGCATAAGTCTTTTAATTCCGGTGTAGGTAGGCCATCAATCTCCGATGCTGGGACCTGCGCCCGTATCAAAGCTTGCCACAAAGCACGCCGTGAGGGGCCTTGGTTACTTCCTTGATTAGGGTTTACTTTTCCCCCTACCCGAGCCTCAGGGCGACGCCCCTCCATGCCCCCCTGAGAAGCACGGGTTGTGGGTCCCCAATCCCCCAAACCACCCATCTCCCTCATCATACTACGGGCATCTCCTAGGGTTTCTCCCCGTCCACTCAACATTATGGTTAATAACAGTGGTTTATAATGGGGGGGGGCAGTCTTCACTAGGTGGTCTCTAGTCTGTCTACTAACATTTGTGTTATCTACCTCGTCCAGCACTCCCAGCAACAGGGCATCCCGCACACACAAACGGGTTAGCCTCTGAACCCCTTCCTTAATTGTTGTCCAAGTTCCTTCCAAGGGGGGCCAATCGGACGGGAAGGGATACTGTTCGGCCACTGCCCTGGCATACATCCCAAATAAGGTCCCCATACTGCGATCTATTACCATATCCTTGGCTTGTCTGCGGTACCCCAGGTCTATGGCAGCATCCTTTGCTAATCCACCAAACTTGGGAGCATCCTGATAGTCTACCTGCACTTGTTGCCCCCCTTCCTCGAGGAGCCGAATTAGCCATAGCTCTAACGGCTCCCCAGGATTACGTCGGGTTTTCTGGGTGATAAACAGCACCTCATCGGTAGTGAAGTCTTCCGTTAATTCAGAGAATTCTGCAGGAGGCTGAGCCCGCGGTAATTCATGCATAATTGCCTCCCCTTGTTCATTCCGTATAGGGTTTCCTTCCTCATCTAACATTACCTCCCGTTGCACTGGGAGACGTCTCTGAACCTGCTTTCTCCTAACCACTGGTTTAGCTTGGAGTACGGGTGGGTCCTCTTCATACTGATCATCTGAATCTCCCCAAATGTTCCCATCCCAATGATCGATATCCCACCGATCCCCGTTATTTAACTGGGCTACAAACGCCCGTACTTGTACTGGGTCCGGGGTTCGAGGGACCTTCCTTTTCTCTTTCCGTTTCTTAGCAGACAGATACATAATAGTTCGTCCTGCTAGTTCAGTTAATGCTGTCAATTCAGCTTTTAACTTCATAATTTCCTGCCTCAACATAGAGGCATCTCCCGAACTGAGTCCCTGCTCATGTTTCAGGAGGGCTAATTCTGCTTCAGCTTTTTGGCGCTTGTCTGACTGTTGTCTACAAGCCGCCGCACAGGCCCACATCCTCCGCTGTACCCCAGGCAAGGGGTTCTTCGGCAGGACTGGGATCCTCTCAAGGGTGGACAGCAGCGACCCTGGGGTTCCTACGCCCTCGGCCTCCCAGTTCTCCGGTCGCCCCCCACCATTTCTCAAACAAACTGCCACGCCATGCCACGGTCCATGCCATCCCGGGACGGTCGGGACCTCCACAGTTTGTTCCTCTGGTTTCTTAGCCTTTTTCCAAAACATTGTTCTGTATCAAAATCTTTCCTCAATTGCGATTGATCCTGCTGACTACGCCAAAATGTTTTAAAAAATTCTCAAGGTCAAGGACCAGGCTCGCAGGAAAGTAGTCTGACACAGAACAAACAGCCAAGAGGCGAGTCTGCTAGAATATAAGTGTTTTATTCCCCGCAGCGTCGCCACAACCAGGTCTCGTACTTACAACGGGTCTGGTTTATACTCACTCTACGTGTTACCGGAACTGGGAGCCGTCAGTTCTCGTAGAGCGGTTGCCAACAACCCACGCTCTGCGGTTAAACGCAACCCCGGAGCAGACTCTACCGAACTGGAGACTTTTCCAGCTGATATACTCTTTTCGAGATCTAAACATTCATGTGAACAGCAGAGCAAGGCTGAAAAACACATTCCATTCTGGTCACATGCAGATAAGAAGATTCACACGGGAAGGTGTGTAATAAGATTCACACGGGACTAAGCGACACCTTCCATTTTCGGTTAGATTCACACATGTATTGGGACACAATTTTAACCCTTTCACCACAACATCTTTCCTGCATCTACCCTGTCTAGTCCTTGTCTAGTGTATACTTCAGCTGGACAAGATTGTTACTCTTTAGAGCCGTGAGATGGACATTTATGGTACATAGTGACACCAAGAGCCTCTGAGTTAAGAAAAACGACCTAATGACATTTCTGGAGTGGTCGAGCTGCAGTCTAAAACAGACCAGAGTGTAATGCCCTCAGATATCCAGAAGCTTGCTAACAAGAAGCATCTCTCATATCACCTCTCTGAGAAAAATAATTTTTAAGAACCTCAAGACTTTAAAGAAATATTCTTCTATACCGGTTTGATACCAGGAAAATTCTTGAGCTTGCACATTTCTGGATTTGTGCACATGCGCAGTTGCAATGTCATGTGTCAGCAGGAACTGGCTTTTTATAATGAATACTTTTCAAACAAAGAAATCTGATTCCAATTTTGTAACGGTTCTCCTTTTGCAAAGAACATAAGCTGTTTGACTGGAATTTGAGAGTTTGGAACATTTCCAGAGGTCACAACCCAGTGAACCTACGACAAAGGAAACAACCTTTGCAGCTGCCCATCCCACACCTTCCCAGCCCCTGTTGTGGAGAAAATATAGAGAATCACCAGGAGACGCAGAGAGTTCTTCAAGAAATAGGTCTTTTACTTGCAAACAAAAACCCGCGACACTGAGAAAGCAGATTCTCGAATGCCCACGAACCTCAGGGTCTGTGGATTTTTTTTTTATTATTATGCTTCTGTTAGCTTATCAGCATGTCCAACTATATTAATCAAAGTACCTCACTCTAGCTACACAATAAACCAGTGATGTTAGTTCCCATTATCTCTTTAGTTGTACATTCTACTTAATGTTATCCTAATGTCATGGTTAGATATTTATTGCTAACTCTGCTACAGTGATCTTCCATCCCAGACTAACCTGTCATGATAAATATTTAGCTATTCCATCTGCTACAATAGCCTCCTGTCTCAAGCTGACTATGCTAACTATTAATTAGATATTTTAATGTCATGTCCCAAATATTTATGGTTCCAATCCTGTCATAATAACACTTAACAGAGAAACTTGCTTTATATTGTGTTATCTCATCTCGCCATAGTGACCTTTCAGCCTTAACCATACTCTGCTAATTGGTGTAAGAACATTCCACTATTCTTAATCGCATCCTGCCTTCCACAGACCACAGATTACCAATGGTCTTCATGCTTTAACTCTTCCCATGCTTTCATGTTCTTTATTTTCCACACCCCCTCAATTCCCTCTAACCAAAGCTTGTGGGTTGAAAGCCCATTTGGAAGACTCCACCAATGCAAGTGGAGAATTCTTAAAGGAGATGTCTAAATAAACATGATTTCTCTCTATCAGGATAAATTGAAGTTAAAATTGATCAAAGAAGAAACTGCAGTGCTAACTGCTTGCATAGTGTTACGGACTAGGCCAGACCATTCAAAAAACATTCTTGAGCAGGAAACCCACACCATAACTTTGCAATTTGTTTGGTAAGGGTACATTGAAAGTTAGCTGGAGTAAGCCAGTTAACTTTCACTGTACACTCACCAAACAAATAAAGTGCATACTGCAGATGCTGGAGATTAGAGTCAAGAGTGTGGTGGTGGAAAAGCACAGCAGGTCAGACAGCATCCGAGGTGGAGGAAAATCTATGTTTCAGGCAAAAGCATTCATCAGCCACTCTTGATGAAGGGCTTTTGCCCGAAACGTTGATTTTCCTGCTCCTTGGATGCTGCCTGACCTGCTGTGCCTTTCCGCCACCACACTCTTGACTCTAAGCTAGCAAGGTTGACTACCAGAGTTTAAATCAACTAGGAGAAAGTGAGGACTGCAGATGCTGGAGATCAGAGCTTAAAAATACGTTGCTGGAAAAGAGCAGCAGGTCAGGCAGCATCCAAGGAGAAGGAGAATCGACGTTTCGGGCATAAGCCCTTCTTCAGGAACTCCTTCTCCTTAGAAGCTGCCTGACCTGCTGCGCTTTTCCAGCAACACATTTTTAAGTACCAGAGTTTAAAAACAGACAAAACATTTATTCACAAAATTACACAATAAAACACAAAGAACAGAATAAAAATAAAACCCCTACAAAATTCAATCTATCCAAACTAGACTTTAATTATACTGTTCTGAATATACACAACAGTCCCAATAAGCAAACCTCCTTCAAAAACAGTTTAAAAAAAGGAACAAATGCTTACAGGCTGAAGTTAGAAGGGCAAAAAGAGAGAGTTTCCACACAGCTCACTGTGGAACTCCCAACCAGTTCTGGACTGATCTGCTCAGCTAGAGAGCTGACCACTCCCCTTTCATTATACAGGTCACCTCTAAAACATGACCACTTTGGCCTGAAGTCTCATCAGTTTACATATAAACAAAAGACCTCTCAAAATCCTTTTTATCTCTGTACCAACCAGTCTAATTGGCACCGGGAGCATTTACGACCACTCTGAAAAATACCAAGGACACAGTATCCTTGAGAAAAGGAACAGCTTTTAGAAAACAAGGAACCAGTTTTATGACAATAAAAAGTGACTTCAGCCTCAGAACAGCATTCAAACAATCTGTGCATAAGTCGTTTTCCTGAATGTCACTGTTAGTTTGCTGAAGCACTTCTAAGAAAACACTGCAGATTTCTTTTCAGGATTGAACGGCTTTTTTTCAAATACTAATTGCACATAGTTAGAATCATAGAATCCCTACAGCGTGGAAACAGGCCCTTTGGCCCAACAAGTCCACACCGACCCTCCAAAGAGTAACCCACACAGACCCCCTCTCCTATCCTATTTCTCTACATTTACCCCTGACTAATGCACCTCATCTACATACCCCTGAACACTCTGTGCAATTTAGCTTGGCCAATTCACCGAACGTGCACATCTGTGGACTGTGGAAGGAAGCCGCAGCACCCAGAGGAAATCCATGCAGAACGCCTGTGTGGAGGATGCACAGTCACCCAGAGGCTGGAATTGAACCCGGGTCCCTGGCACTGTGAGGCAACAGTGCTAACCACTGAGCCACCATGTTGTACGTTTTTTCCCCTTGTTCTTAATCTTTACAGCTTTGCTTGAGCATTTTGCAATTAAAAAGCTCCACCTTTATTAATTTGAGAAATCTGGCTGAATTGTTTCCAATTCTGAGCTACAGACACTGATATTGCCTATTATAAATCTAACAACTCAGTTTTAAATTCAGAATTTGTTCTAGCCAGTGGAGGAGTGGGACAAAAAAGCAATTAATTCGTCTCTCCTAACATAGAATTCCTACAGTGCAGACAGAGGCCATTTGAGCCATTGAGTCTGTGCTGACCCTCCAAGCGTACCACCCAGACCCAGCCCCGACCCCATCCTTGTAATCCTGCATTTACCATGGTTAATCCACTAGCCTGCAGGGGCAGTTTACCAGGGCTAACCCACCTGTCCACAGGAATCGTCTCCAATAATTTCCCTACCACTAATGTGAGGCTCACCGATCTGAAATTTCCCAGATTATTCCAGGTGCTCTTTTTAAACCAAGGAACAATAGTGGTTATTCTCCAGTTATCTGGGACCTCGCCTGTGTCTAAAGATGATACAAAGATTTCACACAAACCTGCTGCAATTTCTTCCCTCACCTCCCTCAGTATTCTGGGATGGATCCCATCAGGTCCTGGGAACTTGGCAACCTTCATGCTTTTCAAAACATCCAATACCAGCACCTTATTTTTCATATCGATATGCCCTAGAATATCAACATATCCTTCTCTGGACTCACCATCCACCACGTTCTTCTTCTTTGTGAATACCAATGCAAAGTATTAAGGAGTTTACCCACATCTTCCCACTCCACGCATAAGTTTCTTTCTTTGTCCTTGAGTGCATCAACTCTTTCACTAGCTACGTTCTTGCTCTGTTTCTACGTATAAAAAGCCTTGGGACTTTCCTTAATCTTGCTTGCCAAGGACATTTCATGGCACCTTCTACCCATCCTAACTCACTGAAACCATATCAAAACGGAGGAAAACTGAAGTCAATACGAACTGGGGAAAATGCCCCACTGGCTGAAGACACTTAACACAAGGGAATCTGGCTTGGGTAAACCGCCCGAATGCATGGTAGTTAAATTTATCAATGACACAAGAAAGTGAAACAAGTTGTCAAGAGAATCATAGATAGGATAAGCAGGCAGGCAGAATTTGTAGGTGGAGCACATGGGAAATCATTGTCTTGGCAACTTTAGCAAGAAGAACAGTACAGAAAATTTTGATCTGTACATGAATCACAAAAAGGATGGATATAAGGTGAAAAGCTCCTTTTGGAAGGAAGGAAAGAACACAGGAGTGCAGTTTAATATAAAAGGTCTCATTGTTAAGACAGAGATGAGGAGAATCTTCCCTGAGGGTCATTAGTCTATGGAATTCTCTATCCCAGAAAACAGAAGAAGCAAGGAGCACTGACTGTCTTCAAGGCTGAGTTAGATGAATTTAGATCGATCAGTAACTTAAGCATTATGGGTGACAGAAAAATGGCGTTGAAACCACAACCACATTAGGCATAATTTTATTGAATGGCAGAAGAGACCTAAAGGACTGAACAGTCAACCCTTGTTCCCTATTTGTATGTGCCTAAGCTTGGCATCATCCATGACAAAATAGCCTAATTGATTGGCACCCAAATTACCACTTTAAAGACTGAATCCATTCACTATAAATGCATAGTGCCTACTGTGTTTGCTATCAAGTCACCCTAAATATATTTTAAAATGCCAATTGTGAACCACACAAAGACATAGCTGGTCAACTGAGCAAAACATGGACAAAAGTAGGTTTTAAAGATCGTCTTGAAAAAGGAGGTTAAAAATGTGTTGCTGGAAAAGCGCAGCAGGTCAGGCAGCATCAAAGGAACAGGAGAATCGACGTTTCGGGCATAAGCCCTTCATCAGGAAACAGGAAGGTGAAAAAGGTGGCGGCGAGTTTGCGTAGTTGATGGAGATTAAGTACTGGGGAGTTGAATGCAAGCCACAAAGTGGTGGAACAAAAAAAATCAGCGGGTACAAAAGGCTTGATCAGAGCACTTAAAAGATCCAGAAGGCTGTTCCGGAACGATGTTCCGGAACCAGCAAGAGAGGTTTGTACTCGAGGAGAATTTTATCTTGCAGCTACTATTGGACCTGGAGTTAAATGTAGGCCAGAAAGCAGGTGACGAATGAATAAGTCTTTTGGCAAGTTAGCATTAGCACAGCAGTTTCAGGTGAGTTTAAGTTCACGTATTATGGAAAGATAAAGTGGCCAGGAATTACTTCAAATAGTCAAGTCCTGAGACTTGATGAGTTTCAGAAAGAAATGAGCTAAGGCACAGTCAATATTACATGAAGATAGACTTGATGAATAGGAGGTTGGTTAGTCAGAAAGTTACCTCAGGATCGACAAGAAAATAACCTGGAAATGATCTATTTCAACTATTCAAGGAAACAAATGGAATGAGAGCCAGTCAAAGGACTGAGGGATAATCGTGGCGAGAGACACCTAGCGGCAGTTAATGTATATGTCTAAGTAGAGTCTATGATGGCAGATGAGGAGCTGGAAGAAGAGGTAAAAGGGTATCCTCTGGAGAATTCTCAATTAACTGATAGCATCAAGGGATGCCCTTGTTGAAGATATTCTGGTCATAACTGGATAGTCAAATCTAGATCCAAGTGAATGTTGTCTCATCAAGATGGACAATGGAGATAATGCTGTGATCAGTTGTGTTGAGAAGGATAATGCAGCATTGTTACTATTGTAGATTGTGCTCTCAGTGACTTGGCTGAATGTGAAATTCACATTTCATTGCTTATTCAAAGAACATGAGCTTAATTTGAAATAAATTTTTACAAAAGTACAAGCTTCTGAAGCTGAGCTCAAGTACAATCAGTAAACTTCTTCCTTAACTTCATCAAAGCTGAGTTATTGAACCTGTGAATGGTTACAAATATTGTTTCTGCTAATTCTCTCAACTGCAATGCTATTGCCGACACATCAATGACCTGTGTATTTTACAACTTATGTCAATACTGCCCAAATATATAACAGTGTAACCTGAGACAAGAACAAGTGGAACCCCTGTGATCCAAACGGCATATTGTCTTTCCTGTGCCATCTTGGTTTTGTTTGATCGTTCAAGAGGAGCTAATAATACGTGGTTGGCTGAGTTCATCCTTCCATTCCTTCTTAAAATGCTGATATATCACAAGCTATTCTCCAATTCCATTGTATTTACATAACTGAGGAGGACTGAACCAGTGCTCTCTCCTTTATACCAAAAGTTGGAATGCAGGCATCAGACTCCTGATGATGATTCACTTCTTCAACTTTTCTCCTTCACAGAACTTCTATTCTCATGATTATTCTAAAGAGATCATTCATTCCCTCAAATAAAAAACAAATTTACAACCCATAGTACATACAGAATAGAAAGTAATCATTGATTCATATCAGCACCTCACCTGATCTCTGCCATGATCTCCGACAATGATGAACATAGTCCTTTGGCGCTGCGTTACACCATTTTCAATTTGGACACGGATGCGATTATCGAGTTTCTTCCTGAACATGATGAAGCCTCCGTTACAGGAAGATGCCTAATAAGATTTGAAGATATTTTAACAGATTGCTTGTACATATTCGAAGCTCACAACATGAAAAAATTGTAACATTTTCCTCTGTCAGCATTTTGGCATGCAGTAAAACGTCCAGAAACCCAAACTCCAGGACACAACTAATGCACGACTTCCAACAGAGTCAAACTGCCCTTGAAGCTTTGGAATGCTACTAAATTTGGCACAAAAATATTCAGACAGGTGACCAAAAGCTTAGTGAGAGATGTTTAATGAATGACGAAAAGGAGGAGAGAAAACAAAGGAGAGGACAGATTTTTAGGGTTTAGGGCTGAGATGATACCAATAAAGAAAAATCGGGAAAACACAAGAAGCCAGAATTGGAAGAGCAAAATATCATAAGGGATGTCAGACTGGCTTAGCAGAGACAGAGACAGGCAATACATTTAATCCATGAACCACACAGGCAAATGGAGAGGTTCAAGCCAGTGGTGCAGGTCTTATCTGATCTCAAGCAGATTCTATTACAATCAGAGAACTTCAAAAAAACAAATGGAGACAATTTTATCCACCCCGTGGGCCAGTTCATGGCTACGGCAATCCAAGTTCAACTGATCAGAACCAGTCAGGGTGATAGAACTATATTGAGGGAAGCACAGCACACCGATGCTTCAAGATGAAGCCTGAAGCATAAAACTGTAACAAATTCACCAAGTTACAGGGATTTAGAGAGGCCATTCCATTTTCTAAAACTGCCAAGGCCTCAACTCCGTTTGGGAGGCTGTCACAGACAGGTCTGCACTTGAGATCGCTATCACTCCCACTTCACTTGAACTAGGACTGCAGAGACAACTTTGAACTAAGTGGAGTGGGGAAGGGAATTCTGGAGAGGGATACTTGGCTGACAAAGTAAAAACGTACAAACAGGATTTCAGGACATCTATTTAATGATACCCAGAACGTGCCAGGGACAATGTACAAAGAACAAAAAAAATTAAAACAGATCAAAGGATAAAAATGATAAAAAAGCAAAGTTAAAATCTCTTTACTTAAATGCATAAGAGCCCATAGTATTGAAGAAAAAAAAGGTGCCCTCAGTTCATCATGGGTATAAAGTGTATTGCTTGACAGAAGCTGAGTAAGTTGGACATGTACTCATTGAAGCTTCAGAGCTTATCAAAATACATGCTGAAAGGTGGTTTCCCCTTGCAGGAGAGTCTAGGACCAGAAAGCAGATTCTCAGACTTAAAGGTTACTCATTGAGAGAGATGAGGAAGAATGTCTTCTTTGAGGGTAGTAATCTGTGGAATTATTTACTGCAGAGGGCTATTGAGGCTTGGTCATTAAGTATATTCAAGGTTCTGAGATAGAAAGATTTTTAAACATGAAGAGGTTTAAGAATTATGGGGAAAAGGCAGGAAAGTGGAATTAGACATCATCAGATAAGCCATGATCTCATTGCATAATGAAACAAGCTTGATGCTGGAATGCCAATCTTTGATTCAACATTTATCTTGCTTGGGGTTCATGTGCACCATAGTGGGGGCCACTTGAGCACATACTTGTCAAAACAGGGTCTTATACTGCACTCACTTGCCATTCTCAGGACAATTTACGTACTCACCCCAATCTTCACAGGACAACTAATGATGGGCAATAAGTTCTGACCCAGCCAGTGCCCACTTCCCATGGATCAATTACTTGGGGAAGGGGGGGGGGGGGGCGCAGACAGATTCTGTTTATAAAAGGGCGTGGGCGACGGGGGGAGACACTGTCTCGCCTGTCACAACAGGGACACGCACACTCTCCATGACTGAGGGCTGTACGTGCAGGGACCCACTCTATATAGGTGGGGATATACATGGTCCCTATCTCTATCTCTCCCTAATTGTGGTGCGCACAGACATTCTCTCTCTAACAGGGGGGCGCAGAGGCACACACTCTCTCTCTCTCTCTCTAACAGGGGGGCGCACAGGCACACTCTCTCTCTCTCTCTCTCTCTCTCTCTCTCTAACAGGGGGGCACACAGGCACACTCACTCTCTCTCTCTCTCTCTCTCTCTCTCTCTCTCTCTCTCTCTCTAACAGGGGGGCGCACAGGCACACTCTCTCTCTAACAGGGGGCGCACAGGCTCTCTCTCTCTCTCTAACAGGGGGGCGCACAGGCACACTCTCTCTCACAGGGGGGCGCACAGGCACACTCTCTCTAACAGGGGGGCGCACAGACACACTCTCTCTCTCTCTAACAGGGGGGCGCACAGACACACTCTCTCTCTCTCTCGAACAGGGGGGCGCACAGACACACTCTCTCTCGAACAGGGGGGCGCACAGACACACTCTCTCTCTAACAGGGGGGCGCACAGACACTCTCTCTCTAACGGGGGTGCACAGACACACTCTCTCTCTAACAGGGGGGCGCACAGACACACTCTCTCTCTCTAACAGGGGGGCGCACAGACACACTCTCTCTCTCTCTCGAACAGGGGGGCGCACAGACACACTCTCTCTCGAACAGGGGGGCGCACAGACACACTCTCTCTCGAACAGGGGGGCGCACAGACTCTCTCTCTCTCTCGAACAGGGGGGCGCACAGGCACACTCTCTCTCTAACGGGGGGGCACACAGACACTCTCTCTCTCTCTCTAACAGGAGGGCGCACAGGCACACTCTCTCTCTCTCTAACAGGGGGGCGCACAGACACACTCTCTCTCTCTAACGGGGGGGCGCACAAACACACACTCTCTCTCTCTCTAACAGGGGGTTGCACAGGCACACTCTCTTTCTCTCTAACAGGGGGGCGCACAGGCACACTCTCTCTAACAGGGGGGCGCACAGACACACTCTCTCTCTCTCTCTCTCTAACAGGGGGGCGCACAGACACACTCTCTCTCTAACAGGGGGGCGCACAGACACACTCTCTCTCTTTAACAGGGGGACGCACAGGCACACTCTCTCTCTCTCTCTAACAGGGGGGTGCACAGACACACTCTCTCTCTAACAGGGGGGCGCACAGACACTCTCTCTCTAACGGGGGTGCACAGACACACTCTCTCTCTAACAGGGGGGCGCACAGACACACTCTCTCTCTCTCTCTCTCTAACAGGGGGGCGCACAAACACTCTCTCTCAAACAGGGGGGCGCACAAACACACTCTCTCTCTTTAACAGGGGGACGCACAGGCACACTCTCTCTCTCTCTCTCTCTAACAGGGGGGTGCACAGACACACTCTCTCTCTAACAGGGGGGCGCACAGACACTCTCTCTCTAACGGGGGTGCACAGACACACTCTCTCTCTAACAGGGGGGCGCACAGACACTCTCTCTCTCTCTCTCTCTCTAACAGGGGGGCGCACAAACACTCTCTCTCAAACAGGGGGGCGCACAAACACACTCTCTCTAACGGGGGGGCGCACAGGCACACTCTCTCTAACAGGGGGGCGCACAGACACACTCTCTCTCTCTCTCTCTCTAACAGGGGGGCGCACAGACACACTCTCTCTCTAACAGGGGGGCGCACAGACACACTCTCTCTCTTTAACAGGGGGACGCACAGGCACACTCTCTCTCTCTCTCTAACAGGGGGGTGCACAGACACACTCTCTCTCTAACAGGGGGGCGCACAGACACTCTCTCTCTAACGGGGGTGCACAGACACACTCTCTCTCTAACAGGGGGGCGCACAGACACACTCTCTCTCTCTCTCTCTCTAACAGGGGGGCGCACAGACACACTCTCTCTCTAACAGGGGGGCGCACAGACACACTCTCTCTCTTTAACAGGGGGACGCACAGGCACACTCTCTCTCTCTCTCTAACAGGGGGGTGCACAGACACACTCTCTCTCTAACAGGGGGGCGCACAGACACTCTCTCTCTAACGGGGGTGCACAGACACACTCTCTCTCTAACAGGGGGGCGCACAGACACTCTCTCTCTCTCTCTAACAGGGGGGCGCACAAACACTCTCTCTCAAACAGGGGGGCGCACAAACACACTCTCTCTAACGGGGGGGCGCACAGACACACACTCTCTCTAACAGGGGGGCGCACAGGCACACTCTCTCTCTTTAACAGGGGGGCGCACAGGCACACTCTCTCTCTTTAACAGGGGGGCGCACAGGCACACTCTCTCTCTCTCTCTAACAGGGGGGCGCACAGACACACTCTCTCTCTAACAGGGGGGCGCACAGACACTCTCTCTCTAACGGGGGTGCACAGACACACTCTCTCTCTAACAGGGGGGCGCACAGACACACTCTCTCTCTCTAACAGGGGGGCGCACAGACACACTCTCTCTCTCTAACAGGGGGGCGCACAGACACACTCTCTCTCTCTCTCGAACAGGGGGGCGCACAGACACACTCTCTCGCGAACAGGGGGGCGCACAGACACACTCTCTCTCTAACAGGGGGGCGCACAGACACTCTCTCTCTAACGGGGGTGCACAGACACACTCTCTCTCTAACAGGGGGGCGCACAGACACACTCTCTCTCTCTAACAGGGGGGCGCACAGACACACTCTCTCTCTCTCTCGAACAGGGGGGCGCACAGACACACTCTCTCTCGAACAGGGGGGCGCACAGACACACTCTCTCTCGAACAGGGGGGCGCACAGACTCTCTCTCTCTCTCGAACAGGGGGGCGCACAGGCACACTCTCTCTCTAACGGGGGGCACACAGACACTCTCTCTCTCTCTCTAACAGGAGGGCGCACAGGCACACTCTCTCTCTCTAACAGGGGGGCGCACAGACACACTCTCTCTCTCTAACGGGGGGGCGCACAAACACACACTCTCTCTCTCTCTCTCTAACAGGGGGTTGCACAGGCACACTCTCTTTCTCTCTAACAGGGGGGCGCACAGGCACACTCTCTCTCTCTCTCTAACAGGAGGGCGCACAGACACTCTCTCTCTCTCTCTCTCTCTAACAGGGGGGCGCACAGACACTCTCTCTCTCTCTCTCTCTCTCTAACGGGGGGGCGCACAGACACACTCTCTCTAACAGGGGGGTGCACAGGCACACTCTAACTCTCTAACAGGGGGGGCGCACAGGCACTCTCTCTCTAACAGGGGGGTGCACAGGCACACTCTCTCTAACGGGGGACGCACAGGCTCTCTCTAACAGGGGGGCGCACAGACACACTCTCTCTCTCTAACAGGGGGGCGCACAGACACACTCTCTCTCTCTAACAGGGGGGCGCACAGACACACTCTCTCTCTCTAACAGGGGGGCGCACAGACACACTCTCTCTCTCTAACAGGGGGGCGCACAGACACACTCTCTCTCTCTAACAGGGGGGCGCACAGACACACTCTCTCTCTCTAACAGGGGGGCGCACAGACACACTCTCTCTCTAACAGGGGGGCGCACAGACACACTCTCTCTCTAACAGGGGGGCGCACAGACACACTCTCTCTCTAACAGGGGGGCGCACAGACACACTCTCTCTATCTCTCTCTCTAACAGGGGGGCGCACAAACACACTCTCTCTCTCTAACGGGGGGGCGCACAGGCACACACTCTCTCTAACAGGGGGGCGCACAGGCACACTCTCTCTAACAGGGGGGCGCACAGGCACACTCTCTCTCTAACAGGGGGGGCGCACAGGCACACTCTCTCTCGTACAGGGGGGCGCACAGGCACACTCTCTCTCGTACAGGGGTGCGCACAGACACACACTCTCTATCTCTCTAACAGGGGGGCGCACAGGCACACTCTCTCTCTAACAGGGGGGCGCACAGGCACACTCTCTCTCTAACAGGGGGGCGCACAGCAACACTCTCTCTCTAACAGGGGGGCGCACAGGCACACTCACTCTCTAACAGGGGGGCGCACAGGCACACTCTCTAAAAGGGGGGCGCACAGGCACACTCTCTCTCTAACAGGGGGGCGCACAGCAACACTCTCTCTCTAACAGGGGGGCGCACAGGCACACTCACTCTCTAACAGGGGGGCGCACAGGCACACTCTCTCTAACAGGGGGGCGCACAGGCACACTCTCTCTCTAACAGGGGGCGCACAGGCACACTCTCTCTCTAACAGGGGGGCGCACAGGCACACTCTCTCTCCAACAGGGGGGCGCACAGGCACACTCTCTCTCTAACAGGGGGGCGCACAGGCACACTCTCTCTCTAACAGGGGGGCGCACAGGCACACTCTCTCTCTAACAGGGGGGCGCACAGGCACACTCTCTCTCTAACAGGGGGGCGCACAGGCACACTCTCTCTCTAACGGGGGGCGCACAGGCACACTCTCTCTCTAACAGGGGGGTGCACAGACTCTCTCTCTCTCTCTCTAACAGGGGGGCGCACAGACACACTCTCTCTCTAACAGGGGGGTGCACAGGCACACTATCTCTCTCTAACAGGGGGGCGCATAGGCACACTCTCTCTCTAACAGGGGGGCGCACAGACACACTCTCTCTCTAACAGGGGGGTGCACAGACTCTCTCTCTCTAACAGGGGGGCGCACAGGCACACTCTCTCTCTAACAGGGGGGCGCATAGGCACACTCTCTCTCTAACAGGGGGGCGCATAGGCACACTCTCTCTAACGGGGGGCGCACAGACACACTCTCTCTCTAACAGGGGGGTGCACAGACTCTCTCTCTCTAACAGGGGGGCGCACAGGCACACTCTCTCTAACGGGGGGCGCACAGACACTCTCTCTCTCTCTAACGGGGGGGCGCACAGACACACTCTCTAACAGTGGGGTGCACAGACTCTCTCTCTCTCTAACAGGGGGGTGCACAGACTCTCTCTCTCTCTAACAGGGGGGCGCACAGACACACTGTCTCTCTCTCTAACAGGGGGGCGCACAGACACACTCTCTCTCTCTAACAGGGGGCGCACAGACACTCTCTCTCTCTCTAACAGGGGGCGCACAGACTCTCTCTCTCTCTCTCTCTAACAGGGGGGCGCACAGACACACTCTCTCTCTCTCTCTCTCTAACAGGGGGCGCACAGACACACTCTCTCTCTCTAACAGGGGGGCGCACAGACACTCTCTCTCTCTCTAACAGGGGGGTGCACAGACTCTCTCTCTCTCTCTAACAGGGGCGCGCACAGGCACACTCTCTCTCTCTAACAGGGGGGCGCACAGGCACACACTCTCTCTAACAGGGGGGCGCATAGGCACACTCTCTCTCTAACGGGGGGTGCACAGACTCTCTCTCTCTCTAACAGGGGGGTGCACAGACTCTCTCTCTCTCTAACAGGGGGGCGCACAGGCACACTCTCTCTCTAACGGGGGGCGCACAGGCACACTCTCTCTCTCTCTCTAACGGGGGGGCGCACAGACACACTCTCTAACAGGGGGGTGCACAGACTCTCTCTCTCTCTAACGGGGGGGCGCACAGACACACTCTCTCTCTAACGGGGGGCGCACAGACACACTCTCTCTCTCTAACAGGGGGGTGCACAGACACACTCTCTCTCTCTAACAGGGGGGTGCACAGACACACTCTCTCTAACAGGGGGGTGCACAGGCACACTCTCTCTCTAACGGGGGGTGCACAGGCTCTCTCTCTCTCTAACAGGGGGGCGCACAGACACACTCTCTCTCTCTCTAACAGGGGGGCGCACAGACACACTCTCTCTCTAACAGGGGGGCGCACAGACACACTCTCTCTCTCTCTCTAACAGGGGGCGCACAGACACACTCTCTCTCTCTCTCTAACAGGGGGGTGCACAGACTCTCTCTCTCTCTCTCTAACGGGGGGGCGCACAGACACACTCTCTCTCTCTCTCTCTCTCTAACAGGGGGCGCACAGACACACTCTCTCTCTCTAACAGGGGGGCGCACAGACACTCTCTCTCTCTAACAGGGGGGTGCACAGACTCTCTCTCTCTCTCTAACAGGGGCGCGCACAGGCACACTCTCTCTCTCTAACAGGGGGGCGCACAGGCACACTCTCTCTCTAACAGGGGGGCGCATAGGCACACTCTCTCTCTAACGGGGGGTGCACAGACTCTCTCTCTCTCTAACAGGGGGGTGCACAGACTCTCTCTCTCTCTAACAGGGGGGCGCACAGACACACTCTCTCTCTAACGGGGGGTGCACAGACTCTCTCTCTCTCTAACAGGGGGGCGCACAGACACACTCTCTCTCTCTAACAGGGGGGCGCACAGACACACTCTCTCTCTCTAACAGGGGGCGCACAGACACACTCTCTCTCTCTCTCTCTCTCTCTAACAGGGGGCGCACAGACACACTCTCTCTCTCTCTCTAACAGGGGGGCGCACAGACACACTCTCTCTCTCTCTCTCTAACAGGGGGGCGCACAGACACACTCTCTCTCTCTAACAGGGGGGCGCACAGACACACTCTCTCTCTCTAACAGGGGGCGCACAGACACACTCTCTCTCTCTCTCTCTCTAACAGGGGGCGCACAGACACACTCTCTCTCTCTCTCTAACAGGGGGGCGCACAGACACACTCTCTCTCTCTCTCTCTAACAGGGGGGCGCACAGACACACACTCTCTCTCTAACAGGGGGGCGCACAGACACACTCTCTCTCTCTCTCTCTAACAGGGGGCGCACAGACACACTCTCTCTCTCTCTAACAGGGGGGCGCACAGACACACTCTCTCTCTCTCTCTCTAACAGGGGGGCGCACAGACACACTCTCTCTCTCTAACAGGGGGGCGCACAGACACACTCTCTCTCTCTCTCTCTCTCTAACAGGGGGCGCACAGACACACTCTCTCTCTCTCTCTAACAGGGGGGCGCACAGACACACTCTCTCTCTCTCTCTCTAACAGGGGGGCGCACAGACACACTCTCTCTCTCTCTCTCTAACAGGGGGGCGCACAGACACACTCTCTAACAGGGGGGTGCACAGACTCTCTCTCTCTAACAGGGGGGCGCACAGACACACTCTCTCTCTAACAGGGGGGCGCACAGACACACTCTCTCTCTCTCTCTCTAACAGGGGGGTGCACAGACACACTCTCTCTCTCTAACAGGGGGGTGCACAGACACACTCTCTCTCTCTAACGGGGGGGGCGCACAGACTCTCTCTCTGTCTCTCTCTCTCTGTGTGTGTTTACTGGGGGTAGAATCTGACTCCACGTGGATCTCTCACTGGGACAGCCGCTCGCCCGGCGCCATATCGCTTCGTCTGATGTTATTTCGTTGACTTTATACTCTCACCTTCAGCCGGAGGTTTTCTTTAATTGTTTCTCCCTTTGAGGAGGGGGGGGGGGGGGGGCGGGGGAGGTTGAACTATTCTCACGCCGGGAAAAACGAGGGTTATCCGGAACCGAAAATCAGGAGCCCGTCCACTTCCGACCACTGCTGATGACGTGGAAAGGTCAGAAGTGAGAAGCTGCTTCCGTTGGGAGCGACCTGTGACGTCATGAGGAACCAACAGATGGATCTGTCTCCAGGACACTTGGTTAAAGGTGGGTTGACGGCCACAAAAAAGTGTTAATGTCCTAAATTTCTGCAATCCTGGTTGTGTAGTTTGGCATCTATTAACATAATTTTATATCAGTCGTCATCAGTTTATGATTCGGAGATGCCGGTGTTGGACTGGGGTGTACAAAGTTAAAAATCACACAACACCAGGTTATAGTCCAACAGGTTTAATTGGAAGCACTAGCTTTCGGAGCGACGCTCCTTCAGCAGGTGGTAGTGAAGAGCTCAATCCTAACACAGAATTTATAGCAAAAATTTACAATGTGATGTAACTGAAATTATACATTGAAGAAAGACTTAACAATCAATTTTTCAAAGACCGCAATTTCCCCCCAGACGTGGTCGACGATGCCCTCCACCGCATCTCCTCCACTTCCCGCTCCTCCGCCCTTGAGCCCCGCCCCTCCCATCGCCACCACGACAGAACCCCACTGGTCCTCACCTAGCACCCCACCAACCTCGTATCATCCGCCGTCATTTCCGCCACCTCCAAACGGACCCCACCACCAGAGATATATTTCCCTCTCCACCCCTATCAGCGTTCCGTAAAGACCACTCCCTCCGCGACTCCCTCGTCAGGTCCACAACCCCCACCAACCCAACCTCCGCTCCCGGCACCTTCCCCTGCAACCACAAGAAATGCAAAACTTGCGCCCACACCTCCCCCCTCACTTCCCTCCACGGCCACAAGGGATTCTTCCATATCCACCACAAATTCACCTACCCCTCCACACACATCATTTACTGCATCCGCTGCAGCCAATGTGGCCTCCTCTATATTGGGGAGACAGCCCGCCTACTTGTGGAACGTGTCAAATAACACCTCTGGACACCTGGACCAACCAACCCAACCGCCCCGTGACAGAACACTAACTTCCCCTCCCACTCCGCCAAGGACATGCAGGTCCTTGACCTCCTCCATCACGAGACCATGGCAATGCGACACCTGGAGGAAGAGCACCTCATCTTGCGCCTAGGAACCCTCCAACCACAGGGGCTGAATGTAGATTTTTCCGGCTTCCTCATTTGCCCTCATCCCCCCCCCACCTTGTCTCAGTCCCAACCCTCGAACTCAGCACTGCCTTCTTGACATGCAATCATCTTCCCGACCTCTCTGCTCCCACCCCCTCTCCAGCCTATCACCCTCACCTTAACCTCCTTCCACCTCGCGCATTCCCAACACCCCTCCCCCCAGTCCGTCCTCCCAACCTTTTGTCTTAGCCTGCTTGGCACACCTTCCTCATTCCTGAAGAAGGGCTTATGCCCGAAACGTTGATTCTCCTGCTTCTTGGATGCTGCCTGACCTGCTGCGCTTTTCCAAAGTACAATGTAACCCTGCAAGTACAAATTCACCCCACAAAATGTGTGCGCATGTTGGTCTTTGTCTGTGTGTGTGTGTGTCTCTGTCTGTCTCTGGGTTGGGGGTTGAGTGGGAGAGAAGGTGTATATGTGTGTGTGTGTGTGTGTGTGTGTGTGTGTGTGTGTGTGTGTGTGTGTGTGGAGTGTAGAGTGTCTTAAGTCTGTGAGGGGGTACATGTGGAAGTGCGTGTGTCTGTAAGGGTGTGTGTGGGTGCCTGTGTGCACATCTGTGTATATGTATGTCAGTGTGTGTGTGTATGGGAGTGCTTGTGTGTGTGTAGAGTGCATTGGTGGTCACCTGTAATGTGACGTGAACCCAAGGTCCCGGTTGAGGCCCTCCCTATGGGTACCAAACTTAGCTATCAGCCTCTGCTCGGCCACTTTTCGCTGCTGCCTGTCCCGAAATCCGCCCTGGAGGATGGTCACCCGAAGGTCCAAGGTCAAATGTCCTGGACCACTGAAGTGTTCCCCAACTGGGAGGGAACACTCCTGTCTGTTGATTGTTGTGCGGTGCCCATTCATCTGTTATCGTAGCCTTTGCTCGGTTTCCCCAATGTACCATGCCTCTGGGCATCCTTGCCTGCAACGTATAAGATAGACAACATTGGCTGAGTCACATGAGTACCTGCCATGTACAAGGTGGGAGGTGTCCCCACGCGTAATGGTGGTATGTCCACACTCTGACACATCTTGCAGCGCCTACCGCGACAGGGTTGTATGAAGTTGTCCTGAGAGCTGGGCAGCTTGCTACAAACAATGTTCTGTTTTAGGTTTGGTGGTTGTTTAAAGGCAAGTAGTGGGGAAGGTCTTGGTGAGGTGCTCATCTCATCCTCATTGATAATGTGTTGCAGGTCATGAAGAACATGGTGTAGTTTTCCAGCTCCTGGGAAATACTGAACCACGAAGGGTAGTCTGTCGGTTGCAGCACGTATCTGTCTCCTGAGGAGGAGATTATGGTTCCTTGCTGTGGCACGTCGGAACTGGCGGTCGATGAGTTGGGCATCTGAGTACTTCCAGGTGTCCGTCACGTTCCTCCTCATCCGCACAGATCCGGTGAACGTGTAGGGCTTGTCCACAGGGGTTGGCTGTTTTAATGTGTTTTGGGTGGAAGCTGGAGAAGTGTAGCACTGTGAGGTTGTCTGTGGGTTTGTGGTAGAGTGTGCTGCTGAGGTGTCCATCCTTGATAGAGATGCATGTGTCCAAGAATGAGACAGATAGTCGAGAGTAGTCCACGGTGAGTTTGATGGTGGGATGAAACTTGATGTCACTGTGTAGTTTTCTCAGTGACTCCTCGCCATGGGTCCAGAGAAGAAAATGTTGTCAACGTACCTGTTGTATAACATTGGTTGGAGATCCTGCATCGAGAAGAAGTCTTGTTCAAACCTGTGCATAAAAATGTTGGCATATTGGGGTGCATATTTGGTCCCCATGGCTGTTCCATGTGTCTGGATGAAGACCTGGTTGTCAAAGGTGAAGACGTTTTGATCAAGAATAAAGTGGATGAGTTGTAGGATGGTGTTTGGAGATTGGCAGTTGTTGGTATTGAGTACTGAGGCTGTTGCCGCGATGCCATCCTTGTGGGGGATGCTGGTGTAGAGTGCGGAAACATCCATTGTGACGAGGAATGTTCCCGGTTCGACTGGTCCGTGGCTGCTGAGTTTCTGTAAAAAAATTCAGTGTCGCTTCAGAAGCTGGGGATCCCCTGTACAATAGGTTTCAAGGTGCCTTCAACATAGCCGGAGATTTTCTCACATAGGATCCCATTGCCCGACTCAATGGGACGTCCTGATGTGTGTTAGCTTTGTGTACCTTTGGAAGGCAGTAAAAATCATCTACACGAGAAGTACGTACGCTGAGGGCACGTTGGGAACTCTGAAGGCCTGGATCCAAAGTTCTGATCACTGTGTTTAATTCACAGGTGTGTTCTTTGGTCGGATCAGCTGGTAGTTGCCTGTAGTGTTCCTGGTTGTTCAGTTGTCGGTACACTTGCTTGCAGTAATCTGTTCTATTCTGAATGACAATGGCTCCTCTTTCATCTGCTGGTTTGATGACAATGTGATTGGTTTTGAGAGCCTGGATGGCATTGCGTTGTGAACGGGTGATGTTTTGCTCTACCTTGTGGGTACAGCTGATGAATCTGGCATTTATATATTTCCTGACGGTTTGAGCATACATGTCAAGCCCATGGCAGTGGCCCTCCGGTGGGTTCCAAGTCGACACCTCCTTTGGTCGCTCCTCTGCAGATCCCGGTGATGACTGTTCCAGTTCATCAGTAGGCTCATTGGGATCACCTTGAAAGAATTCCCGGAGTCTCATTCCATTATCTCACTTTTTAGATTAGAATCAATCTAAACATCATGGCATAGACAGAGAACACAGGAGGCTAACACCTTCAACATATTGTCTAGCTATCACCCATTGTTAACAGCTAACCTGAAAATGCAACTTTTTAAAAAAAGGTCTTTCATGTGAAAGAAGTGAAACTATCATGATATTCACAGATGAAAGGCTTAACAGACAATTTTTCAATGTATAATTTTAGTTACATCACACTGTAAATTTTTGCTATAAATTCTGTGTGTTAGGATTGAGCCCTCCACTGTCACCTGAAGGAGGAGGGACGCTCCGAAAGCTAGTGTGCTTCCAATTAAACCTGTTGGACTATAACCTGGTCTTGTGATTTTTAACAATATAAAATTAATTCACTTTATCAGTTATTAATTGCGACAAAGCCACTGCCTCAGTCAGCCTGTGTATATTCCAGCTCCAGGTGCTTGTGCTACTCCCCAGGCTCAGGAAAATGACACATTTGCAGCAGCTGCACAAACATCTCCCGTCTCGGCGATAAACAAATGGAACAGCTTCCAACAACATGCACCCTGCTAAGATTATGAGAGTGCAGGATAAAGGAGAGTGCAGCAACCCTAGAGGCGTGGCCTCAAAGCAAAGTATGAAAAGCTTTTGCCCACGTTGGCCTCATCAGACTGCAGATTCTAACTAAGCAGATCCCGTGTGAACTCCAGTGTGCTTACAGAACCGGGCCAATTACTTTCAAGATCAGTCCAGTCCAGCAGCTGCATAAAAACTGTCACTTAAAGACCACCACTGTACATTATAGTCTTCAGTTCTCACCACAGCATTTGACGTGAGCAGCGGCAGGCTATTGAAGCTTCTAAACAAAATTGACTGCTATTTAATATGATCTCGTTCCAGTGACATGATAGGTAAGGACAACATCAGAAACCTTTCAAATTGGAAGGCATAATTGCATTCTGGCATTGAAACTCTTTGGCACAGTCTTTTCTTTCTATTGTCATGTCCTTTCAAGCTGTCTACAGAAGATGTTAAGTTGCAACCCAGAACCAACAGCCTTATCCACTAGAGATACTAACCAAAATCCCCAAATTCACTTAACGTTTATATCATTTTGATATCATACTCAGTCAAATGCTGCCTCGATATTAAAGTAGTCACGATCTCCCATTGACTAGAATTCAGCCTTAATGAATGTTTGGACCAAAACTGTTAAAAAGGCCAGGAACCTCAGTCATTTCAGTGTTTTTTGATAATAGATTGGTGATTGGAGTTTTTGCTTTGGGTAACAGTTCATATCTGAGTCTGTTTTGAAACAGTATTGGAACTTGGCAAGTGGCACTGCTAGTTCAGGAACACTTCAGCATTGCAGTTGGGATATTGCAAATCGCTATGGCTTCTGATGTGCCCAGTACACTTCCCTACAGCATTACCTGAATTGACTGGAAAGCAGCTTATGATAGTGGAGAGCTCATGAAGATCCCAAGATCAATCACCAGTCTAGCATTTCTGCATGATGTTTGAAGTCACTTCAACATTGACTTATGCCATAGAATCATACAGCAATGAAACAGACCCTTCAGGCCAACTCATCCATGTCAGCCTTCCTAAACTAAACTAATCCCACTTAGCTGCATTTGGCCCACATTCCTCTATGAAAAAGACCCTCAGGTCCATAGAACCCCTACAGCGTGCAAAGAGGTCGTTCGGCCCAACAAGTCCACACCAACCCTGCAAAAAGTATCCCACCCAAACCCCTACCCTATTATTTCTAAGTTTACCCCTGATTAATGCAGCTCAGCCACAGTATTCAGGGATGTGTAGGTAAGTTAGCATGGCCAATTCACCTAACTTGCACATCTTTGGATTGTGGGAGGAAACTGGAGCACCCAGAAGAAAGCCACGCAGACATGAGCTTTCTCCCCTCACCTTAAAAATATCACCCCCCTAGTTTTGAATTCCCTCAGGAAAAAACTGTTGACCTTCACCTTATCTATGCCCCTCATGATTTTATAAACCTCTAGATTACAACTTAACAAAATCTTGTTCAAGGTCACTCCTCAACCACCTCCAGTCCAGTGAAACAAGTCCCAGTCTCATCCCCAATTACTCAAACCCTCCAGTCCTGGCAACCCCCTGCTAAATCTTTTTCTGAACCCTCTCCGATTTCATAATATCCTTGTGATAGCAGGGCACCAAAACACACAACTGTAGGAAATGGAGGAGCAGATTTTGAGGAACATCGGTACAAATTTAAGTGAGGGTTCAAAATATGGATGGTGCTGCTCCTTCACTCTGCTTATTGAACCAGAGTTGATTTCTTGACTTGATAGTAACAATATTGAGGAATATGCCTGGAATACAATTTTAATTATGATAGCACACAAAGCCTCACATTCCTGTTCATAGGACCACACAACACAACTGATGGAGTCTTTCTTGGACTTGGTCTCCAAAAACTGTGGTGGTTACCACTACTACACTGATTTGATTTAGTATTGTCACATGAACAGAGATACATGGTATATAAGGTATATTTTGCTTATTAATCAGACAAATCATACCTTACATAACTACATCACAGACACAAGTACATCAATACACACTGGAGGAGAAAGTGAGGTCTGCAGATGCTGGAGATCAGAGATGGAAATGTGTTGCTGGAAAAGCGCAGGTCAGGCAGCATCTAGGGAACAGGAGAATCGACGTTTCGGGCATTAGCCCTTCTTCAGGAATGAGGAAAGTTGGTCCAGCAGGCTAAGATAAAAGATAGGGAGGAGGGACTTGGGGGAGGGGCGTCGGAAATGTGATAGGTGGAAAGAGGTCAAGGTGAGGGTAATAGGTCAGACTGGGGTGGGGACGGAGAGGTCGGGAAGAAGATTGCAGGTTAGGAAGGCGGTGCTGAATTTGATGGATTTGACTGAGACAGGCTGGGGGGAGGGGAAATGAGGAAACTGGTGAAATCCGAGTTCATCCCTTGTGGGATGAACTTTAACGACGGTTGGAGGAAGAACGCCTCATCTTCCGGCTAGGAACCCTCCAACCACAAGGGATGAACTCGGATTTCACCAGTTTCCTCATTTCCCCTCCCCTCACCCTGTCTCAGTCAAATCCATCAAATTCAGCACCGCCTTCCTAACCTGCAATCTTCTTCCCGACCTCTCCACCCCCACCCCAGTCTGACCTATCACCCTCACTTTGACCTCTTTCCACCTATCACATTTCCGACGCCCCTCCCCCAAGTCCCTCCTCCCTATCTTTTATCTTAGCCTGCTGGACCAACTTTCCTCATTCCTGAAGAAGGGCTAATGCCCGAAATGTCGATTCTCCTGTTCCCTAGATGCTGCCTGACCTGCTGCGCTTTTCCAGCAACACATTTCCATCTCATCAATACACACTAACTGCTATGGAGATATGCATCAATGATAGGTGGATTGGTGAGGATGATGTAGGTTTTTCCCTCATTGGGCTCTCACCATCTTCCTCAAGCTCAACTGAACAACAGCGTGCTTTAGGATTCAGCATCAGTACTGATGTGGGAAGTGGGTACTACAGATACTGGAGATTAGAGTCAAAAATAGAGTAGTGCTGGAAAAGTACAGGTCAGGCAGCAGCCAAGGAGTGGGAAAATCATGTTTCGGGCAAAAGCCCTTCATTGGGAAGGAGGCTGGGAGTTTCGGGGGGGGGGGGGGGGGGGGGGGGGAGAGAGAGAGAGAAGAGATAAGTGGGAGGGGGGGTGGCGGAAGGTAACTGAGAGCGCGATAGGTGGATGGAGGTGAGGTAAAGGTGATAGGACGGAGAGGAGAGTGGAACGGATAGGTTGAAAGGAAGATTGTCAGTTGGGACAGGTCATAAGGATGGTGCTGAGCTGGAAGTTTGGAACTGAGGTAAGGTAGGGGGAGGGGAAATGAGGAAACTGGTCAAGTCCACATTGATGCAATGGGGTTGGAGTACTAATGCTATCAAACTCCTATGATGATAGGCAATGATGTCTCCCACCCAGTGTAGAATCTGGTCCCATAACTTAGTATTGTCCCCAGTTCTATGAATTAGTCATCTCAGATGTTTTGTAGGCATCAAGTGGAATGGGGGTGACATGGAATTTTTAAAAATGTATTGCTTAGGGCAATGGGAGTTTTGATTTTTTTATTTTAGGAAAATGTTCCCTAACTTGTTGCGAGTGTTGTGACCAAGTCAGCATTTGTTGCTTATCACTAATTGCTGAGAATGTGGTACTGTTCTATTTTACAGCTGATCACAAAAATTGAGACAACTGATTGGCTTGCAACTGACTTAAAAATAGCTGAGTGCGAGGCAATGACCATCAGCAAAGAGAGAATCTAACTATCTGCCCTAAATACCAAATTGCATTATCATAAACAGAATCCCTCACGGTCAACATCTGGGGGAACTTAACGATTGATCAGAAATTGAACCGAATTAGCTGTATAAGTACTGTGGCCACAACAGCAGGTCAGACGCCCAGGAAATTAGCGTTAAGTAACTCACTTCTCGACTTTCCAAAGCCTGTCCAAACATACACGATTTACATATTAATGAACCAAAACTTGCAACCCATTCTAAAAGATGAAAGACTTAACAGCAATGTAGTTTGTTCATTGCAGGACACTAATTTTTTGCTATAAATTGTGTTCTGTGATCCTGCTCCACAGCTACCTGACGAAGAAGCAGCACTCCAAAAGCTAGTGTGTCCAAGTAAACCTGCTGGACTATTACCTGGTGTTGTGATTTGATTTTATTTTAAACTTACAAATGTTAAGAATAGTCCATTTGGGCTGTTGCAGAATTTTTATCATAAAAAATATCAATGGCTTCAAGAAAAAAACAAAAAAATACAGAAATAAAAAAGTCAGAATTCAAAGAAAATTACACTTTTATCTTCCTTCCTAATTTATTTTCAAAAGGCCAGATGAGTTTGCAGTACCTACATCAATCACCAGAGGGTGAAAATTTGTTTACATTTTTGGTGTTGGCAAAAACCTATTTCTGGACTTTGCAAGATCGGATGGGCCCAGCTTGTAATGCAATCTATTCCAAGTTAAGAAATCTACTAAGCAAGCGTAAAGACTGAAGGGAATATCTTCCATGTTACAGGGATAGAAATTATTAAAGAAACTCTGCAGGGCTGGCTGCATGTGTTGAGAGAAAGCAGGGTCACTATTTCAGATCCAGTGACGTTTGAAGAAGGGGGGCAGAGGAAAAGGTAGGAGTTTTTTTTCCCCTTGTTTATCTGATGAAGTTGGGTCAAGATTTCTGTACACTTAGTCTGTCTAGCAGGTATGAAATTACTCTTGAGGACCTTCTTTGTAAGTTTTGGTTCCAGCACAAGGCTCTTGGTCATAAATTAAAGATATGACATAGGGGTTTACAAATGAATAAATTGAACCCATTGGTAGAAACCAAAAACGGAAACATCTTTCTCAAACTTAACAGCTCAGATACTTGGTTCATGAGATAGAGTTGAACTTTAATATTCATCCTTGCCAACTAAGAATGCACTGTCCTATATTCAAACTATTATCTGTTCAAAGTTAATCAATTTCTACTTGGGATTAACTGACGAAGATACAAATCCTGCTTTCACTGTCTGAATTTGTGTAACATATACATCTCTCTCAGTTTGGAAGACCACCTTGACAGAAGGCAAATTAAACAATGGTGTCAGCATTTATGGAATGGAGTGAAATGGAAGGACGTCCCCATTCCTGAGAAACACACTTTCACCTCTCCAAAGGAAACTCAAGTTAAAAATGTCAAAACTGGAATTCAAACTATAATCTCTGATGTAAAAATAACACTTTTGCTGTCAAGTATTGAACACAATTTCCCCTCCCGCCCCCACTAAAGAAACGTCCCACAAATGTAATGTTTTCTGAAGATAAACATTTCTGATCATACTGATGTTCAGTTTCAGTTCAACTTAAATTTTTTCTTTGAATTAGAACTCAATTGCAAATTAGCAATCTGGAATAATTTTACAGACTGTTTAGAAATGTACCTTAGAAAATACTTGCTACATTTATGTGAATCTATGTTCCATATCATAATTTATTTTGGAAGAGCAGCAAGGAGAATTAAATGACTTGAGTAAAAGCCAAACACATACCAAGAAAACACACTGAAAATAATAATACAATTTTTGTAAAAAGTTTTATTTCTCTTGTTACAGTTTTTGCTTATTTTAGGGTATTTTTAGTTTTTTTTAAAAAAATCACATTGTGCAATCATTGCCACAAAGGGGGCATTCGATTCCACTGTCTGGGACTAGTTGGATGTTACAAGTCAGGTTGCAGAGGGTATAATAATCCATAAATTCATGTGGTATTTATGATTGCTGTTTGAAATACTTCACAGTTGCACAAAAACCCCCATCATCAGGCATGGGGAGGGAGGGTCCAGTTTAAATCACTTCCTGAGGTGTCATCTGAGTCGCAGTTACAATCTTTTTATTCATACCTCTGGGCCTGATCAATCCTCCCCGGCCTGCAAAATAAGACCAAAAATAAATAAAATTTACCTCCCAGCAAGTACTGAATAAGAAAGCATAAAAGCTTCAGAGTGGGGTATAACTCACCCAAAGTAGTAAAACAAAATTTGGAAATCATGTAATCTACCAGAGAGGTTGGTGCAAGGACTGCTAGGATCTCCATTGTTATCCTTCAACCCACCCAGGTTGTATAAAGTTTAAACTTCTATCAAGTTTTATTTTAAAGAACAATTCTGTTTGCACACTTCACATTCCAGAATCTGAACCACAATGCTTCACTTATCTGAAAGTTCATGCCTTTGATGATACCATTAACTACGGGCTCTTGACCTCCGGACCATATGCATTTCCCATAATTTAGTGAAGCACTTAATGTCATTTTACTACATTAAGCAAGAAGTGCTTTCATGAACAAGTATTTGAGTCTTCTATAAAATAGACTACAAAATAAAGTGTAACAATCAGATGTTCTTCACAGTGATGAAAGCATCCCAAAGAGTCAGCTGCATGCCAAGCTGTAACTTAAATCCTGCTCACTAAAAAACCTGCTGTCCATTTTGACATCATTCAAGTCATGCTAACCACCAGAAACAACACAAGCTAAATCTTGCAGTTTAAAACTCATCTTGGAATCACCATTAGCACACTGTACTTTATGAATGAAAATCTAACTCAAATTCAGCTCAAAGTGCAGGGTTGAGCAGAATTTTGAGTTGGCAGTAACAACGCAACACGATGGAGATGTACATCATTTCCTCAATTAAATCACCAGATGAAATATTTTACTTTTATTAGATGCACAAAACAAGCAAAACTGAATGCAATGTCTTGATGCTGCAACTGTATTTTTTGACAAATGAAGCACCTCAAACTTTCCATTAAGTTCCATTTATTAAAATAATGCTCAACATGCAGCAACCAGTTAGCTACAGTAAGAAAGCCCATTTCAATCCAGACAAATCAGTAAAATCTGATTGTATAATATTCCAATCCATGTTATCACTTTGCAATTAGGGTATCCACTGATCATTTTCAGAGTCAGGGAGAAAAACAGGTTAAATCAATACTTGCAATGTCCATTGCATGTTCCTTCTCTGCATTTCAGTAAATTGTGCAAACTCACTCACTAATGGCATTAATATTAATTGCTTTTTCTGAAGAATAACAGTTGTCTTGAAGGGGCTTAAAAATTGATGTTCTTGCATTTTACAGGTGGACTAATGGAAGTTCTAAAGTTGGCAGTCAGATGTACAGCATATAAACAGACCTTTCAGCCCAACTCGTCCATGCCAACCAGAGATCCTCAACCAATCTAGTCCCATTTGCCAGTATTTGGCCCTTATCCCTCTAAACCCTTCCTATTCACGTACTCATCCAGATCCCTTTTAAATGTTGTCATTGTACCAGCCTCCACCATTTCCTCTGGTAGCTGTTTTCCAGACATGCACCACCCTCTCGGTGAAAAGGTTGCGCCCCCCCCCCCCCCCCCCCCCAAAGTCCCTTTTAAATTTTTCCCCTCTCACCTTAAACGTCTACCCTTTCGTTTTAGTCTCCCCCACCCCAGGGTAAAGACCTTCACTATTTACTCTATCCATGCCCCTCATGATTTTATGAATCTCTATAAGGTCACCCCTCAGCCTCCAATGCTCCAGGGAGTATAGTTCCAGCCTGGCAGCTTCTCCCTAGAGCTCCAACCCTGGCAATACCCTTATAAATCTTTTCTGAACCATTTCAAGTTTCACAACATCCTTCCGATAGCAGGGAGAGCAAATTGCACGCAGTATTCCAATAGTAACCGAATGAGTGTCCCGTACAGCCGCAACATGACCTCCGAACGCCTATACTCAATGCACACCAAACTCCTCCACTATCCTGTGACTCCATTTTCAAAGAAATATGAAACTGCACTCCAAGATCTCTCTGTTCAACAACACTCCCCAGGACCTTACCATTAAGTGTGTAAGTCCTACTCTGAATGCAGACCTCACATACATCTAAATTAAACGCCATTTGCCACTCCTTTGCTCATCTGATCAAGATCCCGTTGTGTCTTGAGGTAACCTCCTTTGCTGTTCACTACTCCTCTACTTTTGGTGTCATTTGCAAACTAACCATACCTATATTCATATCCAAATCGTTTATGTAAATGTCTAAAAGCAGTGGACACAGCATTCATCCTTGTGGCACAATGCTGGTCACAGGCCTTCAATCTGAAAAGCAACCCTCCACAACCATCCTCTGACTTCTACATTCGAGCCACCTGGAACAATTAATTCTGTTTCATATCCAGAAAACTGTAAAATCAAAACTAGCCTGACATCCAACAGCTACAAAAAAAAAGTGCAGATGCATTGAGTGGATTACTAGCCTATTTCAGTGGACATTTAAGAGTCAACCATTGAGAGTTTGAGGGTCAGGAATCAGATGTACATTAGATTCGATCTAGACCAGGTAAGGGTGTTTGATGTCCTTTCCTAAAGGATCAGTGAACTGCATGGGTTTTTATGACAATTCATTGTGATCACCATCAGATTAGCCTTTTTTATACCAGATTTTTCATGTTTTTCACCATTTACCTTGGTGTGATTTGAACCTATATCCCCAGAACATTACCCTGGGGTTCGGGATTACTAAGCCAGAACCTTTTCATGAGGTATAGATTGCACAATGTTAACCCAATGGGACCCAGCAAAGTCCTAGGCACATTTTGCAGCCTAGGCACATTCTTCACAGGAGCTAAGAGAATGTCAAATAGGGCCATTGGGGTAAATGACAAAACACACATCTTCAATAATATTTTCAACTCCAAGCAAAATCAGCTCTTTTATGTCACACAACAGGTGGAAAGAAAGAGGATGCCCAAATTACTCAAAAGCCAAGGAGAAATATGGCATAAATGTGATTTATGAAAAGAAAGACTGGAAACAATCATGTCACCATTAGAGACAAGGATGTGATTAAGAGAACACTTCTCGCAGCGGTAGTGTCCTGGTCTTGGGGCCAAGAGTTCTGGATTCAAGTCCCAACTGCTCCGGGATATATAATATTTCTTACAGGTTGATTAGAAAACATCTACAAAAGGTGATTATAACAGATGAAAACTATTTGTGTTGGTTCTCTGTAGAAATGTACGCAAACAGACATTTACGAAATTAATTGTTTCAGTCCTAGAAGGTACGGGGCACATACACGTGCATGCTATTTCGTTTCAAAGCATAATGGTAGAACTGGAGATCAAGAACAAATATAATGTCTCAGATTTGACTAATTCCTTTAGATTATTTACCGCCACAGGCAGTAAGTGATTCTGAATAGCAAATTAGTGCATGTAACAATGGATACATCCATTGATATTTACTTACAGAAGAGAAAAATGCTTCGTATTGAAACATTACAAAATATTTAACAGGTTTAATTTCCAGCTGCAGAAAATGGATATACCAAAATTTAAAATCTGAAGCTTGAATCAACCAATCAAATGTGTTGAGGCAGTGATGCAATTTTAGACCATTGTATATAGCTATGTTAACTATTGCATACAAAAGTAATCTCGGGTTCAGTAATCATTATTAATGCATCTCAGTGTTACATTCAAACTGTTCTAATCAAATAGTTCTTTTTAAATTGAATTTCTCCCTCAGGCACAAATCAAGTGGCATAATATACATCGCAAGGCTTTACCAATCGTTGAATGTTCCCAAATTCAATTTGGAAGAATTTCCTCAATCACTAATAGCATGTAATTTTAATTAAGAAAGCTTTTATAATGATTGTGAGCTCGAATTTTTTTCATACTATTTCTATACAAAAATATGAAATATGTGTATACAAGACACTCAAACTAGACCTTAAATATGGTAGAGTAAGGCACAGTAACTGCTCAGTCTAGGGTCAGAGGAATATATAAAGTACACTACAGTCAGTTCTGCTATAATGCGGTAGTTCCTTTCTTGTACAAACCTGGTGTTACAAGAAAATCGCAGAATAGCAGCACTATTTAAACTCATTGGGCTGGAATCACATTATAACCAATACGTGCTTTAAAACATTGCGTTTTAGAAACAGTGTCCCCAATTCATCAATCATGTTATTGTGAATTCACGTTAATGAAACACGCATTTAGCAGAATGACCTGTAGTGCTCAAATCAAGCAACATAAATGCCTGTGCAATAACTGATAATCCAACAGTTTATCTTTCAAGAACAAATGGACAAAAAAGAATCTTTTGGATTAAGTCTACATTTAAAAAAAAAACAAATAAATTGCACAACAAAAGATGTATTTCACCCCATCTTCTCATTTCTGCCTTCCTGAAAATCTCAATGATAGAGAGATGGTTTTACATGCTAGCAACATTCCGACAGTTTGTCCAAATAGTGAACTTTGACCTGATGTTTTGAGCGAAGAGGCACTTTTAAACTTGGTAGATGGCGATATTCCCGATCCGAATGTGGCTGTGCATTATACCACCAAAGACATTTCTTTTTTTTCTACTTTCACCATAAAGCGAGGTGGCAGTGTGTTGTGTACTCTCAAAAGGTATTTGCACTTTCTTCAACAAATTGGCATGTGACGTTCTAGTTTAGAAAACATTATAACTTTTTACTTACCTGAATCTCTAGTCAGTGTTACAAACCACATCCCTATCTTCAAATAATATGTACCAAAACAGAAAACTCAAACCCTGGACAGTTAGTATCTATGAAGTTAACAACAGCATACAGATGAGCAATCCAGAGGTCTAATTTTACATCTCACCACAATAAAGGCTGAAAACAAGATAATAAATCTGGGTACCATTAGGCAAAAAAAAAGCAATAGATGTTTTTCAGAAATCCAAAACTCAAACATCGCACATTCAGAATAAGTCAGTCTGCCATGCCTACAAACTCAGACGTGACACCCTGCAGCTTGTGTATCATTTGAGATACCATACAATTGCATAGAAGAGATGTCTATGATTCTGTCACCAGCAGACTGATAATCAAAATATGAAGCAATTTAACTGATGGGAACTGCAGTCCACATTAAAGTGGTCAACAAATAGTTTCACCTGCTTTTCAAAAATACAGTACACCAAAATAGCCATGTTAATTTTTCACAACTTTTGATCAGGTAATTATACCACTGCTTTGAAATAGAGGGGTTGAGATAACAAGATTTTTGAAAAAATTGAGACGATTAGCAATCTTGTGTCGAGATTGATTTAAGATCTGATCCTTCAAGCATCTTCTATGAACTGTACAATTAAAAACTGCTGAATGAAATTGATACCATAAGGGGAAAGAAATCCTTCTTTGTATTCCAATTGTGGTCTTACTTGCACCTGGTACAGTCTTAGAAAAAAAGCTCATTTTTATGCTCCGTTTCCTTTTAAATAAAGGCCAACTTTCCATTTGCCTTCTTGATTACCCGCTGCAGTTGGATACTAGGTTTTTCAAATTCACGGACAGACAAGGGTTCCCAAATTCCTGTTCAGTAGCTTTCTGCAGAATTTCTTCATTTATGTTCCAGCTCTTCTATTCTTCCTGCCAAACTGCCGAGCCTTACATTTCCCAACATTATATTCCATCTGCCAAGTTTTTGCCCATTTGCTTAACTCATCTATGTCCCTCGACAGACTCGTTGTGCAACCTTGCATACCAATTGTCAAGATTATTTATACATGTCCTTTAGCCAGTTGATCTGACCAAAAAGAAATTCACAGACTACCTAGATTCTGTGGAACAGACTTGTGTTTTCACCCACTTTAAGTGCCGAGACAATAATTAAAACAAACCACTGAATATTACAGACTCAATTGTGTCCGTATACTTCCTGTTTGCGAATTTAGTTTTGTATACTTATGAACAAGACATCATGTCTAGTAGTGATAGACTAAAAATAACCAGGTTCTGATGTTAATATAACAAAATTCTATAGTTATTATTGCTATTACAATTTGTTCAACACTAACAGATAAAAAGTGTTTAAAATAAATTTGTCTCCATTCAGAACAATTGAGAAAAATAATGAATTCACACCTCCAACTTAGCAGGCAGTGAAATAGTTCTTAACAAGGGGGAAAAATGAACTTGTCTGAAATCACGATTTACTTGGTCAATGATTGAGTGATAAATGTTGTAGGCAAACTTGAGTTGCCATTTTAGATGTCTACACACCTCCCATAATGACATTAAGTTATGTCAAAGATACAGGAAGAAAATATAATGCAAAGCTCAAATCACAATGATTGGAGGAACAGGATTGTATTTCCATCAGAACCAGAGCTAAAACTCATCTCGAGACAATGATGCTAACAAAACATAAGTAGGTAAATAAAATTTGACTACAATCCTCTTTATTATTAGGAAGGATTTAACATGTTAAATGTGTTTAGACGGACAGGGAAGAGCTTTCTTTAATGCATGTTTAACTTAGCAAAATCATCTTGGAAAATGTAAACCAAATAAAATGCCAGTTGAGCTAATTTATACTGAAAACAGTATCTCCACTGAACCAAACTCATCACTCTGGTACTATGGCACAGTACTATTAACTACTTTAACTATAATTCTTTCTTCACACTAAGAACATGAGATTGTAATGACAGAAAAACTACCTTGTGCAGAAGCCCATGGTATAAAACAGTACTTAATGTAGTTAAGCGTTCCAAAGAATATTCAAATGAAGACATATTTAGAAACATTTAGACTGCACACTAAAATACATTATCGTATCCAGATTATTCTTCAAATCAACTCAGGTCAGTCATTCAAACCACAAAAGTACAGGTAATAGCCATTCCCACAACACTAGAGAAACAATACTAAGTATGGATGTAGGTTTGCTCACTGAGCTGGAAGTTCATTTTCAGATGCTTCATCACCATACTAGGTAACATCTTCAGTGAGCATCCAGACGAAGCACTGCTGGTGTTTCTATTTTTGTTTGGGTTTCCTTGGGTTGGTGTCATTTCCTGTGGTGATGTCATTATCTATGGTGATGTCATTATCTATGGTGATGACATTTCCTGTTTTTTTTCGGGGGGTGCTAAATGGGATCCAAGTCACTGTGTTTGTTGATAGAGTTTAGTTGGAATGCCATGCCTTAGGAATTCTCGTGCATGTCTCTGTTTGGCTCATCCTAGGATGGATGTGTTGTCCCAGTTGGAGTGGTGTCTTTCCTTATCTTTATGTAAGGATACTAGTGAGAGAGGGTCATGTCTTGTTGTGACTAGTTGATGTTCATATATCCTGGTGGCTAGTTTTCTGCCTGTTTGTCCAATGTAGTGTTTGTTACAGCTCTTGCAAAGTATTTTGTAAATTACATTAGTTTTGCTTGTTGTCTTTCAAGTTCATTCGCTGCTGTTTTAGTGTCTTGGTGAGTTTGTGGGCTACCATGATGCCAAGGGGTCTGAGTAATCTGGCAGTCATTTGAGATGTCTTTGTTGTAGGGGAACCAGAACTCTATCAACAAACACACAGACTTGTATCCAGTTTACCACCACCTGAGAAAAAGAACAGGAAATGACATCACCATAGGAAATGGTGTCACCACAGGAAATGACATCACCAAGGAAACCCAAACATATAAATAGAAAGCAGGAAACACCAGCAGTGCTTCGTCCGGAGGATCACTGAAGATGTTACCTAGTATGGTGACGAAATGTCTGAAAACAAACCTTCCAGCTCAGCGAGCAAGCCTACATGCAGAACCTCAACCTGAGCTACAACTCTTCTCAAAACTCGCGAGTACTAAGTATACTATTCTCATTATTCATTAGAAACCTCACATAAATCTAGTTCCTGTATAGAGCTAACCAATCACAAAGCTTAAATTACACAATGTATACATCAGCACAAAAAGAAAATCAAACACTTAGTTCCTAACAATACTACATAAATACTTAAGTGGGTGTCTCTAGTTTCAATATGCTAGCAGGTAGGGATATTGATTTATTATATTCTTTTTTGACATAGCAGCATTAGAAGATCCATTGTCCCTTAAAGCTCAAGACTGCTGTTTCTTTCAACGAATATCAGTTTAATACTGGTCGCTAATCTGGACAAAAACTGAAAGCGGAGTAATATTGAGTATTTACTGCATTGCACAAAATAGTTTGAAAACACATTGCACAACATATTTATTTTCCTGAATGGTTAACCAATCCATGCAATCGTTGTCACAGCAGCTTCAAACAGCTTGCACGAGGATCTTAGTTATCTTGGTATTCCATTTCAGGATCACTTACCAAAAAATTGCAGAATAAATGGTTTCAAATGTCTGAGATGTTTGAAATGTTTTATCACCATTTCAATTAATTACAGACACACATAAAAATCCCACAAATATCGCTGGGGCATTATTTTCAGCACAAGTGTGAACAGTTACAATTCAGTCAGAGAATAGTTATTATTGGAATTTAGAATTCATTTCAAAACATCATTCAAATATGGACAGTATTAAATATTCTCATAATGTCCAAATTGAGTATTAATTACTCCTGGAGATGACAAAGCAACATTGTACATGAGATGTGCAAATGCAATGTTCATTTAAATGCCCTCAAGATAAAGGACATTCATAGAAGAGCTCTAGATCACAACCATTGGCTTCCTCCCAAAGTAGATAATATGCTGCAAAAATGCAAGCTTGTTTTGATGATTGATACTGTTTCCATCAAACCTCCCAGTGCAAGTTAGCTATTAAGTGCTTGCATCCTTTCAACCAAAGGACAGCTGGGGCAAAATTGGCAATTCACAAGACACATATCTAACATGAACTGGTATAATATTCAGCATTTGAAAAAATGCAACTGGTGTTTTATATTGTTCTTCAAAATCGGCAATATCAAATTGTTTCATAAATGTGTACCTCTAACATCATATTCATAGTACATTAAGCACTCAAATCTAAGTTCAAAAGCATTATCTCAAGTTCAGTGTAGCAGTTCAATATTGAGATGGGAAGGCTTGAGAAAGTGGAAGAGAATTAACAGTTCAATTCTGATCTGGCTGTAAACCAGTTTCAATTGGAGTTGACAAAGTACAACACTGAAAACAAAACTCCAATGAAAATTGCTTAAATTCGTTAAGACAAAAGCAAAGTTCTGAATAGGGAACCAGCTCAGCTTCAAGGTTAATTCAATGTAGGTCTCACTAATGTTATTAACCATTAGCAATTTAGAAACAAGTATCCAACCATTTAGGTGGATTTCAGTTAATAAAACTTCTCAATCTTGTGATATTGACAAATCAATTATTCGATTTGCAATAATTTTACAAATTCTTATGACCAGAATTAGCTTTTGCATGTTTTGTTTCTCTATTCCTCAACATAAATTCTGATGATCAAATTCATTTATGCTGCGTTCCATTGGGAAGGTGTGAACTGAAAATTTAGATGAGGAACATAAAATTGGTAACTTTCTGTATGGGTTAAGTTAAATAGAATTCCGCTGCAAAGGAGCATTAGTAGATAAGACAAGTTTGGCAATGCTGTACAAAGATTATAGGACAGATCAAGCTTATACAAACTGTTGTGAATTCCTTGTCACTCAATTTTCAGTTAGCCATGAGGACAGAATAAGCAGAAGTTCCAAATGCTGGGATGTAAATGCAAAATGTAATCATGTCAGATCTCAATAAAATTAGCTGCATTTCCTGCAACAGTTCGCACTAAAATATCATGTGTCATTCAAGAAAAATCAATTACCTGTTGAATTTTCAGAATTATATCCTTTAACCAAGACTTAAGAAATTCTACTTGTTTCTGTACTCAAGTGTACAGAACCAGTACAACAGGTATGTACAAAATAAGCTACACGTTGCACGCTGCTGTAACTTCATAAAGTAAGTGTACTCAGATGACAAAAAGTTATCCAACTGACCTCAAACAGTATAGAAGTTTTTTCAACAATACCAAATTAGACCTTACAAATGCCTTTCTGCAGTTGGCCAACAGAAGTCCTGGTAAAACATGGAACTAAGATTAACATTGAATTTCCATGTACTTATCAACTTATATTGGCTTAGAATAATTTTAAGAATTGGTCATTCACAAACATAACTGCACAACTGAAACATCATGGGACATTTTATTATCAGGCATACTTCAAAAGACATGCAATTTGTTAATTTATGATCCAAACATGAGAAGGTTTTGTCTTTGATTGTTCCAATAATCAAGAAAATATTGTAGTTGTGTCCCATCAATTTAAATCACGATCCTCAGTAAAGCAAGCCAATAAATTAAGCAAAATGTACATCACACTTCAGATGACATGAGACAGGATTACAAATGGTGCATTTCTCAAAATGAGATAACCAAATGGTTATGTTTCATTCCTAATTGATATCCTATAAACACTCGCTTAAGATGACCATTATCAGACCAAAACCACTAACAAGTTTACCAGATTTGTTATAAAGGTTGTCCTTGCCTCCAAAACACAACCATTGAGGAATGCACTTCATAAAAACAGATACCTGTGTACTGCTATTTAAATGCTTAATTTGACTGAGATATATCCTTATTTTGGACTGCTCAAAGGGTCATGCTTGCAGCTCAAAATATCATGTACTAATGTTCTGGCCTTTAACTAAAAACTACCTAAAAGTTTAGAATCAGTTCAGAAACCAAGAATTCCACAGACGTTCCTATCCATAAATGAGCTAGTAAAATAAGTTACTCAGGTTACTCAGCGAGACAGTGATTTCGCGCTATAATACTGCTAGAATTTTGAAACTTGCAAAGACAAACTGTGCATTATTGCTTGAAATGCAGCTAATTTCCCCAGAAAGCTAGAGTGACAGCATGGAAACAGACAGAGGAAAAGGCAGACTCCACAAGACAAAAAGAAATCAGCAACAAGCTGCAAGTGTGCAACACATCTTTATTGAAACTTTCTCTGATGCAGCAACATCAATTTACAAACTCAGACTTCTCGGGAGCTCTGAAAGGCAGAGAAGAAAAAGAAATACAGCCTCAAGTTTAAAAACCAGTGAATCAAACATCCGCAAATGAACTTTATCAAAATATTCCCAGATAGGGACAAGTGGCGGTAGCATAAAGATGGTAGTAAGAAACTTTTTTTTTTACAAAAAATAAATTAAGGAATTTTCAAGTTTTCAGGAACAAAACTGACATACCATTTGCTCTCTTAACACAGGCGTCTCTCTCTTTCGCGCTCTATGTAGGTGCAAACTACCAGGAACAGTTTCTGCTCAAGAATTGAAGGTGGTTATTTATAAAGCTGGGTTATTTTTGTTCGAAGCTGACAGAGTGAAAACAAAGATTAAAGCTTCAACAAATATGTTCTGGATGGGACATTTGAATAAGAGTTTGTGTGGCCTACTCATACAAATAAATTTTACTTCGTCAACTCCCTCTAGAACGGAGCAGCATTGTAGCTGTCAAAGACAAATTAAACAGTGCCCAATATTTCACTTTCTCCAGTCCTTCATTAGGAGCGCATCACTTGAGCATTACCTCGAGGAGTGCCCCGAGGTCCACCAGGTCCAGAGCCACGCTTGAAGTTTTGTTGGTATCCATCCTATAAAACAATGTACACTCTTAAGTTCCTTTTTTGAAATCAGAAAAACAAACACTAAGTACTGTAGCAAGTCAGAAGGTCTGGCACGATCTGTGGAGACAGAAACCAAGTTAAGCTTTCAAGTCCAACATGACTCTGGTTTAGACCTCTATTTACATCTCCACAGATGCTGCCAGAAGAACTCAATAAAAATAGAATACAAATCACTGAGAAATGCCAACAGGGTCAGGTTAATCAGCACTAACTGATTGGGTTGATAAGAGAACCAGGGACCTTGAACATGTACAGTTATCACAAATCATTTTGACCAAACATGCAATTTCGTTCAAGCTAGAATGGTTATAGATTCAAACATTCCAATCACTCCACTTCATTCAAACATTAGTTCACAGGGGAATGTTCTAAGTTTAAAACATCTTCAAACTCATGTATTTTTTCAAAAATTGAACAGCTCCCATTCTGCCAGGAAGAATATCATGGAAGCTAATTCACAATTAAAACAATTAAAATGGACATTGCAAACAAGGTGAAACCTGCAGACTTATCAAAAATAAACACTGGTTAGAACTTCAACAAAAACACAGGCCTTTGACTTAGAATTTAAGTTGGCATAGTGCACTGTAAAGCAATCCACCCACTGGCAAAAATAATTTGCTCTAAAAATGCAATATTAAAATTTATTTAGAAAGTGAATTGACTACTCGATCTTGGAGAAGAGTTACATCTTGTTAAATGCATCTTTATTTGGTTGCTCATCTTACAATTTTTCCTACCTTCACCAAACCTACCCTGGAATCAATTATTGACAATTATTAATTACAACAGGGGTAGGGTGTTTGAGAGACGGAACTAGCATCTGCGGAACTAACAAGTGTTAGATATTATTAGATAAACTATTAATGAGACATTGAGAATATCCGGTCTAATAAATTACAGGCCAACAAGTAAGCTGGTGTCTCGACAGCTTCAATTATCTCAAAAAAAAAATCAGCTAGTGATATTTTCAATTTAACATACCAATTACTTGTTTTGCAACTCTGTATGTTATCAACTTCTCCCTCAGGAGTTGATCAGTTTTGTAAATTACTCCTGTAAAATTTTCTGTTCTTAAACATGGTTTTTCGTAAACTTCATAGCAAATATTTGAATAACCAATAACTGTGACAGATGTCAATAGCTTGTCCAAATTCTAACAGGGTGTCAATTCTGTGAAAGCATATGGTACAACCGTTTCAAGTCTATTTCCCAGAGCACATTCTCTCCTAACTTCAGTCCTTCTACAACTAGATTGGGTCTTGGTCCTTTTTTTTTCAATAATTCCAATGCTAAAGTAGACTGGTGCAATTGAGTTATATGCTTCAACTTATGCTCATGTACCGATAAGCACAAGAGTGATCGAACAGACCTTTTAAAATAATCGGTCTCCTCAAAAACTAGCAAAGTTAATTTATTCTATAGGGATTAATACAGAGTACCATAAACATATGGTGGTTACATGTAGAATTGTGGGCAGAAGGGCTTTGTGCTTCAAAAGGTCTAAGACCTAACTTCAAGCTCTCCTCATTCTTTCGGAAAACATATGAATATAGGAGATATGGTTATTAAGTTCGCAGATGATACCAAAATGAGTGGTATACGTGGACAGTGAAGGCGGCTAACTCAGAGTACAACAGGACCTTGATCAGTTAGGCCAGTGGGATGGGGAGTGGTAGATGGAGTTGAATTTTGGCAAGGCTAATCAGGACAGGACTTATACACTTAAGAGTAAGGGTCCCAGGGAGTGTTGCCAAACAAACAGACCTAACGGTACAGTTGCATTGTTCCTTAGAAGTGGAGTTGCTGGTTGATGGAAGCAACATTTGGCACGTTTGCCTTCATTGGTCAGTGCACTGAGTATTGGAGTTGGGAAGTCATGTTGCAGCTATATAGGACATTGGTTAGGCCACTTTTGTAAAACTGTATTCAATTCAGATCTCTCTGCTACAAGTAGGATGTTATGAAACTTGAAAGGGTTCAGAAAAGATTTACAAGGATATTGCCAGGGTTGGAGGGTTTGAGTTATAGGGGCAGGCTGAATAGGTTGGGCTTTTCCCTGGGAACACTGGCGGCTGAATGGTTTGTAAAATCATGAGGGCATGGATAGGGCAAATAGACAAGTTCTTTTTCCGAGGGTAGGGGAGTCCAAAACTAGAGGCCATAGTTTTAAGGTGAGAGGGAAAGATTTAAAAGGGAACAGAGGGGCAACTTTCTCTCACAGAGGGTGGTGTGTGTATGGAATGAGCTATCAGAGGAGGTGTGGAGGTTGGTACAAATAGAACATTTAAAAGGCATCTGGATGGTATCAATAGGAAGGGTTTAGAGGGATATGGCCAAATGGGACTAGATTAATTAACCTGATGAAGCAGCAGTGTTCCAAAAACCTATGATTTCAAATAAACCTGGTGGACTACAACCTGGTGTTGTGTGTCACTTCTGACTTTGAACAGGCAGAAACCTTTTCATGAGTAATATCTCATACAGCATTGAGCTGGCATGCCTTTATAACAATTAACTTAAGGTATTCTCCAACACAAGACAGACTGCACTTTGCCTAAGCATGGTTAATACTAACTTAAAAGAAAACACTTACACGTTGGTAGCCAGAGTTCGAGTAGTCACGGGGGGCAGAAAATGGAGATTGTCCATAACCACTGTTTGGAGTGTTTGAAAATGTAGGGCGATAGCCTTCATATGTACCTGAAAGAGAATTAACAATCAAAAGTTACGCACAACGATTTTTGACATGAATGAGATACGTTCAGCCTGACTATTTGACGCAAATCAAGACTCTTCATTTGTGTTAATTATAAATATTTCAAAGAGCAACTTTAACTTAACAATAGGTACCAAGGCACTTCACATAAAGAAGGGTGAAGTAAAAATTAAAGTTTGAGCTACATTCAATTTTTATTTATTCACACACACGGAGCATTAATAGTATGACCAGCATTTGTTTCCTGATATGAAAGAAAGTGGCTAAAAACTGGGCAAAAGATGTAGGTTTTCAGAATTGTTTTTGAGGAAAAAATAAAATGTGGAACTAGAGATGGTTAGGAAGATAATTCCAGGGCTTAGGGCGTAAGCAGTTGAAGTCAGGGCCACAAATGGTGATTAAAATTACGATTGCCAAAGAGGCTAGAATTAGTTAAGAGGTATTGTAATAGAAGTGACAGATATAAAGAACAGAAGCAGTCCACTATGTAATGAAGATCACAGAATCATTCTGTGATTGTGAAAACGATAGGGAGGACTCAGGAAGGGAGGTTAGAAATGGTTGTGAAAATACTTTACAAATTGAAGGAAACTTATTAGAGACCAATGAAAAAGATCATGCAATAAAACTAATATCCTATTTATAGCATGTAAGTTATTAATTAAGTAACTTAAGTCCAGGTATCATTTTCAATTTTTTGCTAGATTAATTTAGCCTCAATGCTCAGACAATTATGTTTGACTTTTTCACATAAAGTTAGAACTGCATAGGTCTTGCTCTTTTGTCCCAAACACTTAAAACAGAACAGCTTCTGTCACCAACATAGCTGATTAATTAAAGAATGTTTACACAAAAGAGAGGCCTTGACTCTCTCTAGGAGCAATTCCTCACATGCCAAACCCAAGCCTTGCCTCAACCACCAGCCTTCAACTCACTTCAGCAGTGTATTCAAATGCTTGGGGAGCCTGTGAGATTGTGGTATTCTTGCAAGATGACTAATCCAGGAACCATGGTGAAGGTTTTGAGGATCCAGGTTCAAATCCCGGCCATTGCAGACAATGGTAAGTGAATTCAATAATCAAAAAAATCTGGAATTAAGGAGTCCAATAATGACCATAAAACAGTTGTTGAATCTGCTTAACCTAGTGACACTGGTTCACTAACATCTTTCACAGAAGGAAATCTGCCAACCTCACCTCGTCTTGCCTACATGTGACACCAGACCCACAGCAATGTCATTAACTGTTAACTGTAATTAGAGATGTACAATAAATGCTGGCTTTGCTAGTGACCCACATCCTGTGAATGAATAAAAAAATGCCACACACTGTTTCTTTTGTCAAAATATGTGCCCTCAACCTTTACACCAATGAGAACAGTTGCTCCCTTTCTGGCGAGATCCATAGAGTAATCGAGATGTACAGCACAGAATCAGATCCTTCGGAACAACTCATTCATGCCGACCAGATACCCCACCCCAATCTAGTCCCATATGCCAGCACCTGACCCATATCCCTCCAAACCCTTCCTATTCACATACCCATCCAGATGCCTGTTAAATGTTGCAATTGTACCAGCAGACATGCTAAAGATCTTAAACACAGACATCAAAACAACATCTCAGCCGTTTTTCATGAATGTATGACAAGACTCAATCACAGAGCAATAGCACTGTCACAGCTTTCTAAACTTTCACTTCACTAGTTTTCCAGTTGCTTTCCTTGGGATTGCTGAGGTAGTTTATTTCTGCTGATTCATTTCCAAGTCTATTGACATAATCCTCTCAATTCAGAGGGCCTGAACTTTCTCAGTTATAACAACTTCAAGATCCCTATCCAAACTGACCTGGCTTGGAAGCTTGACAAAAAAAAACACTACAACTCAGGCAAGTGACTCACCTGAACAAACTTGATTTTCTGCTTTGAGAAACTGTTCTACTGTCTCAACTGAATTATAGTTTGAGTCTCAAACAGAAGGTCTCCAAACTAATTGCCCTAATGGGTTTACTGTGCTGGTCATCAACTCAACAATGTACACATTGTATTAATTCAGACTATAAGGGTTTCCCAGACACAATGCAGTCACATGATTTCTTGGAACTCATCTATTTAGGTCACTGCTCCAAATGGACTTTAACCTTTTGGGGAAAAAAACCTTCACAGAACATTACCACATCCAACAGTATTTTGAAATCAGAATCCAACAATAATAATATCCTAAGCTGAGTGCAAGTACAGCTATTCCAAGGCTCTGTGCTTGGCAATTAGCATGAGCATGCTGTTCACAGCACTGATTTCCAGGTCTGAAAGCCATTGCCACTCATACACCTTGGAGATTCATGCAGAAAATGAGAGTGAATGGTAATCATACACCTTTTCAACACGATGTCAAGCTCAGAATGTTACGATAGCTGTGTTCACCAAACAAATGGAGATTTTTCCATCAGATTTGGTGCCTTGCAGATGTTGGAAAGGCACTGACAAGTCAAGAAGAGAGGTATTCACTGCAGGATTCCTAGCTTCTGCCATGTTCTGGTCGCCACAGTATTTACGTGACTGGACATGTTTTATTTCTGATAAAAGGCAATTCTCAGATTGTTGATAGTGGGAGTTTAAGCCATGTTAATGCCACCGAGTGTCAAAAGGAGATGGTTAAAATTTTGTTACTGCAGATGGACATCTACAGCATAGAAGTGCCAGGCAATGTTATGTGCAATCTATCAGCCACACCCAAATCTTCAGATTTGTATACATGGACTTCAGTAAAGCCTGTGAAAAGGTTTTGCATGGTAGACTGATTTGTAAAGTTAGATCACATGGAATTCAGGGAGAGCTTGTTAATTAGATACAAAATTGGCTTGACTAGAAAAAGAGGGTAGTGGTGGACGTTTGTTTTTCTGACTGGAGGCCCATGACAAGCTGTGTTCCTCTGAGGTCGGTGCTGGATCCACTGTTGTTAGTCATTAATGTAAACTGTTTGGATGTGAATTTAGGAGGAATTGTTAATAAACTTGCAATGACACCAAAATTGGCAGCATAGATAAACATCTTCAATGTTGACTAAGATTATAAAGGAATCTTGATCAAATGGGCCGAGTTGAGGAGTGGCAGATGGAGATTAATTTTGATAAATGCAAGATACTACATTTTGGCAAAGCAAACAAAGACAGTACTTATACAGTTAATGGTAGGGCCCTGGATGGTGTTGTTGGACAGACACTTCAGGGTTCAGGTACACAGCTCTTTGAAAATTGCATCACAGATAGAGGCAAGGTTGTTGAGAACACTTGCCTTTATTGCTCAGACCACAGAGTATATTGGGATTTCACATTTAAATTGCACATGACATTGATGGAGCAGTGTGCATAGTTTTGGTCACCCTGCCATTGGAAGGATATTATTAAATTGGCGAGGGTTCAGAAAAGATTTAGCAGGATGTTACTGGGACTGGAGGGTTTAAGTTTATAAACTTCATGATAAAGTCCTCGGGAGTGCTGCTGAACAAAGAGACCTCGGAGTGCAGGTTCATATTTCTTTCATTGTGGAGTCGCAGGTAGATAGGATGGTGAAAGCAGTGTTTGGTATGCTTTCCTTCACTGGACAGAGCATTGACTATAGGATTTGGAAGGTCATGTTACGGCTGTATGAGACAGTGGTTAGGCCACTTTTGGACTATTACGTGCAATTCTGGTCTCCCTCCTATTGGATGTTGTGAAACTTGAAAGGGTTCAAAAAAAGATTTAAAAGGATGCTGCCAGGGTTGGAGGATGTGAACGACAAGGAGAGGCTGAATCGGCTGGGGCTGTTTTCCCTGAAGTGTCAGAGGCTGAGGGGTAACGTTATAGAGCTTTATAAAATCATGAGGGGCATGGATAGGATAAATAGACAAAGTTTTTTCCCTGGGGCGGTGGAATCCAGAACTAGAGGAAATAGGTTTCAGGTGAGGGGTGAAAATTTTAAAAAGGAACCTAAGGGGCAACTTTTTCACACAGAAGGTGGTGCGTGCATAGAATGAGCGGTCAGAGGAGGCTGGTACAACTTCAACATTTAAAAGGCATCTGGATGGGTATATGAATAGGAAGGTTTCAGAGGGATATGGGCCAGGTGCTGGCAAATGGGATTAGATTAGGTTAGGACATCAGCATGGAGAAGTTGGACCAAAGGGTCTGTTTCCATGATGTAAATCTCTATGACTCTATAAGAGTTCAAAAGAAGGGGTCATATCTTAAGGTCAAAGGCGAAGGATTTAAAAGGGACCGGAGGGGCAACTTTTTTCCACAGAGGTTTGTATGTTGAATGAACTGTCAAAGGAAGAGGTGGGTGCAAGTACAATTACAGTGACATCATTAAAAGACATTTGGACAGGTACATGAAAAGGTGAGGCTTAGAGGGATATGAACTAAATTCAAGCAAGTGGGACGGGTTGATTTTAGGGAAATATCGTCAGCATGGAGGGGTTAGACCAAAGATTTTGTTTCCATGCTGTCTCACTATGACACGGATTGCTTCAGTATCTGGGAACTGCAAAAGATGCCGAACATGTTGCAATCAACAGCAAACATCTAACCGTATGATGGAGGGAAATGACACAGCTGAAGTTGCCTGGGCAGAAAATATTATCTTGAGGAACTCCTGCAGTGATAACCTGGGACTAGAGGTTACTTTCTTCAATACCACAAACATCCTCTGTACAAGGTTTGACTCCAACTTGCAGAAAATATTTCCATTCAGTTCGATTTCACCAAGGTTTCTTTCTGTCTTAATGTCAAGGACAATTACAATAGGCTTATATCAAGGTCAGTTCTTTTGTCTCTATCTCAATGATGCCAGGATCTGTGACTAGTTTATTGGTGCCCAAGTGTCAGTTGATAATGCTGTTGATGACAATATCATTTTGCTGATTATAGATAGTGTTGACTAGATGATAATTGACTGGCTTAGATATATCCTGCTTCTTGTGGACAGGACATAACTGCACAATTCTAACTGTAATAAAACAGCTTCACAAGAAGCATGGATATTTCTGAAGCAGAAATCTTCAACTCTGTTCTCAGGATCTTGTCAGGGTCCAGTGCCTTTCCAGTAAACAGTAGCTACAACCATTTCCTGACAGCACGTGTGGCATGTGAGATTGCCTCAAGATTGGCATCTGTGATGTGGGGACTTGAGGAGGAGACAGAAATCGCTGATGCACTTAGTGCTGTTAGCTGGGCATAGTTGCAAATGACTTTGTCTCTTCTTGTAAACTGACAAGCTGCATTCTCCCATGAAATATGGGGTTTTTGCGAAGCTGCCTTCTGTTAACTGTCCACCAATTTTCACAATTGGATGTGGCAGAAGTGCAATGCTTTGATCAGATTTTTTGGTTGTGGGATCACTTAGCTGTTTATCACATGCTGTTTTCACTGATTAGAAGGCAAACTACATTGCAGCTTCATCAGGTCAGCACATTATTTAGGTATGACTGAAGAGCATCCCACGCCAACCAGATGGTTGGTGTGGACTTCATGGGATTCTATGATGCTGCTCCTGAAATGCCTTCCTACACTCGCATTGAATTAACGTTAATCACTTGGCTTGATTGTAATGGAAACAGTGTGCTATGTCAGATAGTCTCTTCATTACCTAATCACCACGGCCTCAACAGCATCATCTTCCTCAGCAAAGACAGATGCAAAATATCTCAGCTGTGCCCCACGTAAAAATCCTCTTCTACAAACCAACTTGGTTCTATTCAATGGCCAAGAGAAGGCTTTTAGGTTTCCTTCCATGTTAGCTGCCTGTCTTTTCTTAAATGGGCCCTTTTATTTTTGCTTTATCTACTCTGCTTGGAACCTTCCAGATTCAGCCTGGTTCTAGTTTTCCTCATCCAACTGACACCTTTGTTCTTAAACAATCCAGTGGTAATACTGGATTTAACATGACAACTGTTTCTCTCTCCCCACTTAACTGTTGAGTTTTTCTAGCACTCCATTTTTACTTTAATTCTTGCCCCTCCCTGACCTACCCGACAACAATTCCAGCCAAGAATCAGATAAAATTCCCTCAGTTACAACTACTCCGCATTCCTGCATCTTGTTCCTAAGCTATAGCCAAAAACATTCCATCCAAGGCTCCACTGGGGAACAGACACTCTCCAACATTGCAATACTCTTACAATTAATCGATGTTGTCATTCTCCCTGTTTCCTAGCCTTCCTTGAATACAGCATATACACAGTCCTGCCCTGGTCTCCATTGTAGCCACATCATTTTGCCCAAGCTTCCCAAATTAAACTAGTCCCACTTGCCTGCATTTGGCCCATACCCTTTGCTATTCACGTATCTGTCCACATGTCTTTTAATGTTCTAACTATACCTACACTAGCCTCTTCCTCTGGCAGTTCATTTCACATATGAACTATACTGCATGTGAAAAAGTTGCCTCTCAGGTCCTTTTTGAATCTTTCTCCTCTCACCTTAAAATATGCTCCCTAGTTTTGACAATAATAATGATCTCAGGCAAAGAGCAATCTTGTGGTTAAATGCAAATATCGCGAAGACGCTGAGCTGCACCACTCCATTCTTAGGTTGGTTAAAAATGGCATTTCTGTTTCATGATTGACAAGCACTGAATCCATGGCTGTATTTACTCAGCAGATACAAATTAAACATACCACAGATATTCAAAGATACTGATCAGTTATTGACCGTGTTGTTTTAACATGTTAATCATTGACAATCAACCTTGCTGGCACTGTAAGCTAACTTGTTTAGGTTTCAACTTTTCAGGCAGGCCTTACAAAGGTCAATTTTACTTTTAAAAAAGAAAACTGATTCATATTTATGCCATTTTTCCTTTTTTAATACAGTCTTGCTTTTATTTTCTATCCATGCTTCTTTGCTATTAGGTTGAACACTTATCACAATTCTTGAACCTCAGTTAGGAAGGACATAAAGTATCCAATGTTCTGTTCATTCATGTTTCAATGAACCTGCTTCCCTCACTTTACTAAGACCAGTTTGCATCTTCAGCACCTTCATGCACATATTTATGAACTGAAGGGTGCAAAGAGAGTTTTAATGAACGGATCCTCTTAGATGTCCTGCTACAGCAAATTCTGGGCCAACATTTGTATATTAGCATGTTTTTTTTCATCAGAATGCAATTTGTGATAATCTAATATGTGCACAAAATGCAAGTCAGAAGACTCAAAGTTATTTCCTACCTCTGAATCCATTAGCAGGTCCACGATAGCCATTCATTCCTCCTCGTGCATTGCGTGGGCCACCACGTGACACGCCCCTGCTGTTGTAGAAAGCCTGTCCTGTACGTGCAAAGCCTGCGTTCTGTTGAGGCTGTTGAGATAGTTGCTGATGAGTTGCTCCAGCAGGGTGTGTTTGGTCTTGAGGTGCATGGTAAGGACTAACCACTATATAGGGAAAAAATAAACAGGAGCTCAACACCATGCAATTTAAAATGAAAGCTACAAGTCTCCAAAACAGAACTAAAAGGAACAACGTAACTAAGTTCATTTATTGTGTAAAACAGGGATGGTGATCATAAAATGAATTTATAATTAGTTCAAATTAATTTAAAGATTTGACCAGGCAGATATAGAAGAATTTTTAATTCCTTGGTGGGAGAGTTAAACCTTTCAGAAAGGAGGTTAGAAATTACTTTACACAAATGTTAACAGAATTTTTAAACTTTCCCTAAGGTCATAAGAAATAGGACAGGAGTAAGCCATTGGCCTCACAAGCCTGCTCTGTCATTTAATAGAATCAAGGCTAATTTGGCATGCCTCAAAAGTCCCCTTTCCCCATAACTTTTAACTCTCCTACTGATCAAGAATCTCAGCATATATAAAAAAAATACACAATGACTCTGCCTCCACAGTTCTCTGTGGCAAGGAGTTCCAAAGACTCAAACCTCTGAGAAACAAAGTCCTCCTTATATCATTGTTAAATTGACATCTGTTTATACTTAGATCATGCCCTCTGGTTGTAAACCTGAACCAGCACAAGACATAATAAGCATTCTGGTTTTCCACATAATGGTTATTTTGATTTTTGTCAATTAAGTGAATTAAAGGACTGTAGTAAAATTTGTTTCCCTTCACTAAAAATCAGTGATTCAACTCCACAGATTCCTCAATATTGGTGTTAACCTTTCCATGTTTGAAATAATGATCACACCCATCAAAATTCTACTGAGCCCAAATACAGAATAATAGAATAGTTACAGCACCCAGGAAGCCCTTATGGCTGCACTGGCTCACTGAAGTAGCAATTCAACGAGTGCCACTGTTTTTTTCTGGCATATGATTCATTTTAACCAACAGATGATCAGTTACCTTTTGAAAACCTCACTTTGAAAACCTCAACTGATGCTGTCTCCACCACAAAGTCATATAATGCATTCCAAATCTTAAGCAGTCTTGAAAGAAATTTTTTCCTTAGGCTGCCTTACTTCTGTCCTTAAAGCTCCTCCTTCTGCTTGTGTCTAGGTCAATTGTAAATGCCACAACTAGGGTTCATGTACTTTTGATAGGGAAGGGTATTGAATGGTAGAACTACAGTTAAGATAAACATCACCATGATCTCACTGAATATCTTAACAAGCTTGAGGAATTCAATGAACCCATGTTCCAAGGATTCTGTAAGTGGTAAAATATCCAATCCATTGTAAAATCTTAAAGCAAGGTACATGGCCAAAAGTCAGAACATCTTTGCTTTGGCTCACAGGATGAAATCACACTTGATGCCATGGGTTCCAAGTTTTAAAATGAATCCTCACAACAACCATTCTCATGAGTCGTGTTATATCATGCAGTTCTGTAATTAGAAACCATTGAGTTCAACTCAACGTGTTTGTCATGAGTATCACTGATCTTACCATCCAAGTTAGCAAATCAACAGTAATCAATGAGACGTTTGTGCAGTATCTTAGGAAAGGTAACTTCCTGTATTGCATAACTGTTTTACTCCATAAACAAGCTTTCACACAATAACTTTAAATGCATCTTTCTTCTCACTCCTCAACTTCCCCACTTCTACTTTTGCTATCAAGTTCACAATTTGGAAATCTTTCAGTGCCGCACTCTTACAGACCTCCCACGTCTCAGCCTGGACCAAAATCAGTAGGTGACTTGTCCATGAAAAAAGACCCCAAAATTCGAACACAAACAGTTCAAGCATTTAATGGCCAGTGACTACAGCAGGTATACTGTAAATTTATCTCATGCCTGAAGCAGGCAGAAATAGCTCAGATCATGAAAAATATAAATGCCAGGACTGTTAATATACAGGACTAAATAAATTAGAGCAAACTTAAAGAGCTTGAAACTCACTGGAAATACTGAAACAGAGTACAACTGTTTAAGACAAAAACAGTCAAGGATTACAAAAATGAAACTTCGTGGGAAACAAAATTAAGATCCCAAGGCATTAAAGATAGAACAGTTCGTGATCTTACACATGCTTAACAGATGAAGGCCAGAATTTTCCATCCACACAAACGTAAGATGACGAGTGAGTGAATAAACTGCCCCTACTTGAAGGCTCAATAATTGATGAGGAGGTGGAGATATTCTGGACAAACTGCAGCAAAAAATTGTTTGCCTTAGTTTCAAAGCAACCATGGAATATTAGGTTTTTTTTAAAACGTGTAATACAAGTTCCTAGTGGTGGCAGTGTTCCAAATTCAAATGTTCTCACACTTGCTGAAAGATCATGATGCCTTCGACAGCTCAAGTGTCAGCTTCAATTTCTGGTGGAATACTTATTTGGATAGTATCTAGCAGATCAATTTCACCCAGGATCTCAAGTATTCAGGGCTTTTGGGCAGCTGAGGTAGAAAACACATCACGATTGCCCCATTCCTTATCAAACAAGCCAGTCGATAGGACCACATTTTTGATCAGCCACTTGACATACCATGACTCTCACTTATACAGTCCACCTGGTGATAACAGATCGCAGAAGACACTCACAATCAGTGCTTTGAATGAAGTAGTTTCAAACTTGTGTACAGAAGTATTCTGCTCATTGGAGCATCAAGTGTCTGCCCTAAAAGCACATGTAGACTCAAAAGCAAAGCAATATAATAACATGCACTGGGGGCCTCTTTTTGTAACTATAATCCACCATTCCTGTTACTATTCAGTGAATCTTTGTTGTAAGCATGTAATTCCAACAGTTTCTCGATGACTGTACACAACACTTTTTCAAACGCAAAGCATGAACCAAAGCAGGCCTTGCATATCTGTCATATCTCATACACTGGCAGCCATGTCTTCAGCTATCAAGACTTCCTGAACCTTCCTAATCCCTGATTCCACAGCTCCTTCCTTGAAACTTTTGTTTGTCCCCATTTCTTGCAAAAAGGAAGCTATTTTCATTTGTCTGAAGGTTATCCCTTGCATTGTCTGACTAGTTCTGATAGCATCCTTTGTCCAACCATGCTCATGAATCATTTTCAGAAATTTTACATTCAAGTCATAAATTGAATAAGCTTCACATCAGTCCTGAGCTTTCATGTTTCTTGCTACTACACACGAAAATGCAGCTACCAATTTATTTATGGCTTATCTATCGCTCCTCCTAGAATAGAGACTTCATTTGGATGACACCAGGACTGCACTGAATGGGTTAACTTCAAAACAGATCTAGCAATTCTAAACTCTTGAGGGCCATGAACTGAACGGTTTTCAACCATCAATCTTTAAACATACGGTTCAACATATCTCTTACCCACCTGTGGCATCAAGCCAGGTTATCACAGCTGGCTGCAAGACAAGAACAGGAGTACACATCAGCGCCAGCACCAGGCATACAGAGAAGGCTCCAACCTTATAAAGCTACAAATAGGACAACATGTAGGCCAAGCACAGGACCTATCAAGCAATGGGTCAAGCTAAATGATATCATAATTAGTGGATCGAACCAAAGTACCTTAAGTCCTACTAGGAGAAAGCGAGAACTGCAGATGCTGGAGATCAGAGCTGAAAATGTGTTACTGGAAAAGGAATTACTGAAGAAGGGCTCATGCGATTCTCCTGCTCCTTGGATGCTGCCTGACCTGCTGCGCTTTTCCAGCAACACATTTTCAGCTACCTTAGTCCTTCAACATCCATGGTCCATAAATATCCACATCCTGAACTGGGAACAGCCAGAACCTAAGTGCAAAAGACAAAGCTGAAGCATTGGTAACAAACAGCATGTTCAGTGCATGAGACCTCAACATCCTGCACAGATTGCCAACATTCCAGATGTTCAAATTCAGCCTATTTAATTTACTCCTGACAACAGTCGACCAATGGTTCCAACAGGACCAACTAAAGCCCTCATATCTGGCAGCACATTACGACTTGGGCTCCAAAACCAAGTGTCTTTAGCCAAATGTTTTCAGCATGGTTGTAATATCAACGTTTATCCCACAAATGTACTGTCTACATGAAACTGGACAAATCCAATCCAACAGTTACCTCTTCAGTCTAAACTCCATCATCATAAGCAAAATTACAGAGTTGTGTTCATTCTTGTTTACAATCTCAGTTTCCTTGCTACTAATTTCACGGGAAAGTCTCCAAGGTCAAAGCATAATGCAAACTTTGTTGTCTTATCTGATCCAAGATACACTTCAAATCACATATCACACCACTATAATTTCAAATTTTGCAACATCACTCACACTGGCCTCAGCTCAAATCCCTGTCCCTGCCTCGATTATCTACAAATTATATTACTTAAATGAACTTATAACTAGGATCCTAAACTGAATAACCACAAGCACAAGGTGATCCAAACTTCAGCAGCCTGTGTATGTATGTGCAGCATTCCCATACCAACTCAATCACTTTTTCAAACCAAATGGCCTCACTCCTCCCTATCTCTGTAATTTCTGCCAGCTTTAAAAACCAGAAGTCCCTCTCTATTGGACTAATTCTGCATCATGACCACTGCCAATTTTAGTTGCGCTATCTTTTGTGGCGGCACAGTGGCTCAGTGGTTAGCACTGCCGCCTCACAGTGCCAGGGTGTCAGGTTCAATTCCAGCCTTGGACAACTGAGTTTGCACATTCTCCCGGGTGCTCCAGTTTCCTCCCACAATCCAAAGATGTGCAGGTCACGTGAACTGGCCACGCTAAATTGCCCATAGTATTAGTTGCATTAGGCAGAGGGAAAATGGGTCTGGTGGCTCACTCTTCAGAGGATTGGTATGGACTTGTTGAGCCGAAGGGCCTGTTTCCTTGCTGTAGGGAATCTAATCTAATCTAATCTAATCTTGGGCCCAAACTCTGAAGTTCCCTGTCCATACTCAACCTTTAAAGGGCTTCTTGAGAACTAGTTCCTTCACCAGACTTGTATCCCAACATCGTATTCCTAAATCTGTGAATTGCTCAGGAGACATTTTATGATGCTAAATGTACTTCAGCAACACAGTTTGCTGTTGGTTAATATGGAACCAAGTTGAACAGTTTCAGATTAGCAGAAAGAAGAAAAGGCAAAGAAGCCTTAGCTTGTGGCAGCAAAACTTTAAAAAGAAAACAAAACAACCACAACCAAAGCATGAACTCTAACTTTCTTCCTCTTTCACTCCTGACAAAAGTTGCAATTGAAATATCAAATTATTTTGTCCTCTTTACAGCCTCAGCTTCACTGTGTGCTTTTGTTTCAGATTTCCACCATCTCAAACATGTTTTTTATTTTTTCCTTTCACTCACTGCAGTACAAAGTACAACAAAAGTGTGACAAGGTTGCTCTGTGGTTAGCACTGCAGCCTCACAGTACCAGGGACCCAGGTTCAATTCCTGCCTCGGGCAACTGTCTGTGTGGAGGTTGCACATTCTCCCCAGTGTGTGTGTGGGTTTCTTCCCACAGTGCAAAAATGTGCAGGTTAGGTGAATTAGCCATGCTAAATTGGCCATTGTGTTCACAGAAGTGTAGGTTAGATGCATTAGTCAGGGGTAAATATAGGGTTGGGGAATGGGTCTGGGTGGGTTACTCTTCTGAGGGTCAGTGTGGACTAGTTGGGCAAAATGGCCTGTATCCATACTGTAGGGAATCTAACCTAAGCAAATATCAAGGTGGAATTAAAAATTATACATGTACACACCAGATTTAATACAGCACCAACAAATGTCATGAAACATACAAAACAAGAGTACAGGTGCTCATGCCATCTGAAGAATAATTCCCAGTGCTGCTCCATAATTCTTGCTGGCTTGAGCACTTCAAGTGCATTAAGCAATATTTTGGAATGAAGTGCACCTGTCTTGATAAGCCTTTAAAAAGGTAGCCAGGTTAAGTGCCTTCCAAATGACAAGTTCACAACTCCACTCTACTTATACCAATTGCTCAAGGGTGTGCACCCTCTAGTAGTCAATCTCTCTGCTAACAGCAACAGATTCTTCAAATCCACTCTTATCTAAGCTCTTCAATTCTGTGTAGCTCAAAATCTCCCCTCAGGGGCTTCGGAATTCCATACAAAATGTCAGCAATTTCCCATTTCTGGCTACATCCTCATTAATCCATTCTGTGTCCTCCCCTTCCAATCATCTTTACTGTAATGTGACACAAGCTGCTGTCTAACTCCAGCTTTAATCTGTGACAGATAGGACTAAAGTTATACATGATACAGAGACCCTGCCTTACATATGCCCTGAGCTCTCCATATCTTAAGCCACAAAACAGAATGCATGAGCTGTGTTTTCCTTGATATGCCCAGCTATGTTTTGACATTAACGAACTTAATTTCATGCCCCTGAAGGAGAGCTGTGACATGCAAATCCGCAACTCTAAGCAAATCTTGAGCATTTTTATTCAAACATCTTGTCAATCACAACAATAAAAGTTGAAACTAAAATTTCGAACAGTAGATAATTCAGACAGAAATGTAAGAACTGGCCATATTATTCAGGAGCATCATAATTTGGACAGAAAGTTTTCATGTGCAGACAATCAAAAATAGCAGCACAAGAACCTTTGCAGATTACAAATCCCGACTCAGCAGTTCCTTTAAGATGGAGCTGTCATCATGTCACACAACACTTGCATTTGGCATTGACAGATTCTACACACAGTTTTACCTCAGGGCAATATATGACTGTGATTAAACCACAACTAAAAATGAAACGACTGGCAAGCAAACATGCTCATATTAAAACGGACTCAGCTCGGACCAAACTACACAGAATTCATATTGTCAAAAATTCTAACATGCTTCTTGAAAGCATTATAAAAGAATGACAGAGACACATAAAAATATTAGGGGAGGTGTCAAAGGCTCGCATGAAAATGTAGGTTTAATAAATATTTTTGGAGATAAGTGAGGTAGAGTCACAAAATAGTATGGGGAGGGAATTCCAGAGTTTACAATCTAAGGAAATTAAGACAAAACCATCACTAGCGGAGCAATTAAAATTTGAAAAACTAAAGATCACAATTAGGTAGATGCAGCTTTCTGAATATGTAACAATGAATGAGGAGATGGACAATTTTGAAAACGAGGATACAAATGATAAAATCAAGGCTTGAATTGATTGGGAGCCAACATGACATTGAGGTAATATGGGAATGGGCCTTCACACACAGCAAAAATGCCACTTCCAAGCTTACTACAGAAAATAGGTCCTCTGATGTAGAAGTGGGATATTAGCATTGATAGTGTATTCGTTAGCTAACAAGACGCACAATGGGGGGAGAAGTCACTTTGAAGTTGGCAGGATGTACTACCTTTGTCACAAAGAGCAATGCTGGGGCTGAATTATTTACAAATTTAACTAAAAATGCATGATATGTCACCTTGCTGCTGGTAGAGAGCTAGCGAAGAAACCAAGATGGCAAGTGTCTACAAACTGATACAGATGGTTAAGTGACAGTTAATGCAGCACAGTGATTAGTGCCAAGGACCAAGGTTCGATTCCAGCTTTAGGCGACTATCTGTGTGGAACTTGCACATTGTTTCCAAGTGTGTGTATCTCTTATGGGTGCTCCAGTTTCCTCCCACAGTCCAAACATGTGCAGGTGAGGTGGATCGTATGTTAAATTGCTGCATAGTTTGCAGGGCTAGGTGAGTTGACTCTGGTACATGGGGCATTGCGGAGAAAGGGTGGGATGCTCTTCGGAGGCTCGGTGCAGATTCGATGGGCCAAATGGTCTCTTCTCAGATTATGTGATTCTATGAAAAGAGGGAGCAAAAATTTGGCTAACTAGTTTTTTTTTTAAATTTTCATTAGGGCACATGGGAGTCACTGGCTGAACCAGCATTGATTGCCCATCCCTGAGTTCAAGATGTTGAACTACCATCTTCAGCAACTGTTGTCCATCTGGTGCAGGTATAGCCACAATTAGTGAGGGAATTCCAGAATTCAACTCAGCAATAGTGAAAGAACATCATATTTGGCCAGCTTAAGGATGATGAGCAGCTTCTTAGGGAACTTGCAGGTGACAGTGCTCTCATGTATCTGCGCCTTTGTTCTTCTAAATGGTCATAATTAAGGGCCGAAGGACCCTGGTAGTTTTCTGCAGTACAACTTGTGTATGGAACACATTGTTGCTTCAGAATGTCAGTGGTAGAGGAAATGACTGCTTCTAGATGTGGTACCAAACAGATGCTTTGTCCTGATGGCGTCAAGTTCCGTGTGTCTTGTTGGAGCTCCACTCATGCTAGTAGGTAGTGTTTTATTCTTATAGATGGCAGATAGGGTTTGGAGAATCAGGAATAAAATTATTCACTGCAGGATTCCTAGCCTGAGATCTACTCTTGTCGTCACAGCATGAAATATGCTCAGTTCATTGTCTGTTCAAGGGTGCCCCAGTTTGTGGGAAGTGAGAGAAAACATACATTTGTCTACTTTGACAGAAAGAATAGAAAAACAGCATGTGCAATGAGAGAGACTGTAGAACTGAGGTACAAGCTATCTGGGTGACACAGAAGATAAACAACATAATTTACTCTATAGGTGCAATAAATGATTCAGAATGCAGAAGGAATATCAACATTTATGGCAAGGATGTCAAGTAGGGAAGTGTGGCTATGAAGGACCTTCATTAAATGCATCTGGAGCACTGTTGACTGTTTTCATCTCCTTATTAAGAAAGGATATAACTGCCTTCCAACTAATTGAATGTCCATCCATAAGGAAAGAGTGAGCACAAGGGTCCATTACCCATGAGAGTTTAAAAGGACAGCTTATCTTATTGAAACATGGAAGATTCCTGAAGTGTCTGAACAAAATGGATAGTCAGTGAATGGTCCTCTAGCAGGCAATCTAGAACTAGGGACCATTTAAAAATTACAAGCCTCCTACTTTAGACTGAGATGGAAGGGTGAACGTTTCCACTCAGTAGGCTGTTATTTGTGCAAGTATCGGAGGCTGGTCACTAAATATATTTGCAGTTGAGTTAAATGGATCTTAAATTGACAAAGGAGTTGAGTGCTAAGTGGAGCAGATTGATAACTGAAGACAAAGCCACAACCAAATCCATAATGATCTTATCAAATGGTGGGGCAGGTTTGAGGGATCAAATGGCTTTCTTCTAATCCTAACTCTTGTGATGTTACGACCGGTAACAATTGAAGACAGTGATGGTAAAATTTTGAATGACTTCAGGTTTACAAAGATTGGAACATGGGAGACAGAATATAAAATAAAAAGTCAGACTTTGAGATAAGTGAGGAACGAATCTTTATATTTCTATCCGATTCAGATATATTACCCAAATTTAACACATTTTCATACTCAAAATTACAACCTTCACACCATTCAAAACAAAAGCAAGTCATCATGATTATCTGGAAGGTTATCTTACCAGTTGTAAGTGTTTCCTGTTGTAATTCAGGTTGCTCGACCTGATGCTGAGGCTGGCTGCTGAAACCTTGGCTGTAGCTGGGCTGATATGGACTCTGTTGCTTGAGTGTGTCAGGGTCACTGGCAGGAGGCACTGGCGCATTCATATTAAACACCTTTAAATAAAACGTTGGAGGTGATAAAAGAGTTACATTTGAAAACTAACTCTACTGGGTCCTGCAAAACTGCACTTGCACGCACACACTTTGGGTAGTACTCTGATTCAATTTTTTCCATATTGCCTTAGCCCAATCAAAAAACAGTTAACTTGCATAAATCAACTTGGATGTAGAAATAGGTCAGACACTGCTGTCCACGCAAACATTTCAAAATTTGTATTTTCAAGCAAAACTTGATTTGAAAATTTATTCAAAAATGTAATTTCTGCGTGCTTTAAAACTGACATCCAAGGTAAGTCAATTAAAATATCAGAGAAATTCTGATCCAAAGTTGACAGGCTAAGGAAGAGAAAAAAAATGGGCCAGTCCCATATGATTGACTGGCCAGGACAACATTATACACATTCACCTCTCTCTCTCCCTCAGATGAGTTGGCTTGAAGATCTTCCTGAAAGTTGGGAGATAGAGTATGATTAGAAAGACAGACCAACTCGTTTCGTACTAAGCCAGAACCAGGAGCAACTCTGTGATCAAAAACAAATTCCCTTCAGGAACTTGTTACACTTCTGTTGCAGAGATGTGGTGAATAGAAGAGCAGTCATTCAACAACTGCTACAAGATACAGGCTCTAAAAACAACAGAGGTTATAGATTAGATTAGATTAGATTAGATTACTTACAGTGTGGAAACAGGCCCTTCGGCCCAACAAGTCCACACCGACCCGCCGAAGCGCAACCCACCCATGCCCCTACATTTACCCATCGCCTAACACTACGGGCAATTTAGCATGGCCAATTCACCTGACCTGCACATCTTTGGACTGTGGGAGGAAACCGGAGCACCCGGAGGAAACCCACGCAGACACGGGGAGAATGTGCAAACTCCACACAGTCAGTTGCCTGAGGCGGGAATTGAACCCGGGTCTCTGGCGCTGTGAGGCAGCAGTGCTAACCACTGTGCCACCGTGCCGCCCTTATGTTCCAGCCACTGCCAATTCTTGTGATTTAAGTCATCCACCCACATGTAATGTAAGCAAAATAAGATGAGCGAAACAGCTGATGTGACCCAAGTCCATCCAACATGCATCCAAAGAGAGAATGGGAATAGTGGCTTATAATCAATTTATGACACTATATTTTCAAATTATAACGAAGTTGAATTTTGTAATAGCAACTGACATTGGGTCAAATATGAAGAAACAGAGTCTGGTTCATCCTCAAGTGGTTGGGACAGGATCAAATTGGTTGTAAGGGAACAGAATTTATGCTAGGTTCAATGGCCTGTCTTCCCAACCCTCAAATGAAGGGAATTTTTCCTCATCTACTAGATGCCAGATAGGCACCAAGGTAATTGAGAAACACTGGGTGAGTTAAAAACTGTATTGTCAGAGCCTATGTGGAAACTAACATTTGCAGATGATTGCAAGGTGCAGAATCTAAGAAATAACTAGGAGGGACTAGAAGATAAATGTTCAGGGCAACATGACACTTATTTAAAAGGTCTTGGGAAGTGATGATGGCTATTCTTCAACTCAGATTAAATCACTATGAATAGAAACAGTCGCATGCAGACCCACTTCTGCACAGTAGTGGAAATTAACTGGAGAAAACTGTAATGATCACCTGCGTCAAAGGATTGACAGAGGAGGAGAAGGAGGAGGGATAAGCTTGCTTGTCAGTCACTTGGGATCCATTTGAAATTAAACAAAAAAGTTATTTCATTACTGCTGAAGAATCAACAAAAATCTATTTTCTTTAAAACATTAATGGGACATGGGCTCAGCCAGTATTTACTGCACATGCTTGGTTACCCTTGAGAAAGTAATAGTGAGCTACATTCTTGAACCATTGCAGTCCATTTGGTGGAGATTACGCACAATGCCAATAGGAAAGGAGTTCCAGGATTTTTCACCAACCAACAGCAAAGGAACAGGTATCTGTTTCCAATCAGACTGTTGAGTGGATTGGAGGGGAACTTGATGGTGGTAATGCTTCCATCAATTTGCTGATCTTGTGTTTTTCGAGGAGTATGGTCCAGGAGCTTTGGTCAAGTTCAGCCACGCATCACATAGCTGGACATATAACTGCAATTAAGCACTGATGGAGAGAATCAATCAGCTTTTGCCGATGTGATGCCAATTAAACATGCTGCTTTCTTATGGATAGTGTCAAGCTTCTTGACTGTTGGTGCCGTATTCATCCTGGCAATTGGGCTCTATTCCATCACATTCTTGACTGATGCCTTGATGACGACTAGTGAACTTCAGTTTATGGTCAGTGGTAACTAAAATGATGCTTATTGTGAGCAATTTAGCGATGATAATGCTACTGCACATCAAGGGGTGTAGTTAGATGCTCTCTTGTTCTCATATCACTACTGAAGTATACATTAAAATAGGAGGTATTCTCACAAAAGTTATGCCTGTGATTTCACATAAACCTGCTGGACTACAACCTGGTGCCATCTGATGTTCAAACACCTGCATCTCCACTCCTTAAGGACTATAGTGATCACTCTAACCCAATACAATCTTGGACAGATACATTTTGCAGCAGGCAGAGTGGTGAGGACAAGGTCAATGTGTTCTTTGTTGTAGGATCCCTTACCATCTGTCACATACCCAGACAAGCTGTCTCTGAGGACTCAACAAGCTCAGTCAGGAATGGCGCTGTCAAGCTATTCTTGGTAATAGACACTGAAGTCTCCCAGCCAGAGCATACTGGGCCACATTTCCACCTTCAGTGTTGCCTCAAACCAGTGTTCAACATGAATATCAATTCATCAGCTGAGGGGGGTTGGACCAGAGAAATATCCTGCTAGTGCACTAACACAGCAAGTCAATGACATATCTGTCAGCAATCTGTACTTTGAATAGGAACTATGAACCGACACAGCACGTGTGCCATTGATGTCCAACGAACATTCAGCACACTCAACCCACTGACATTGCACTCCTCAACCCTTCTCAGACTGCCTCACACTCACCAAAATCCTCTCTCACTCCTGGGGATTGGGAATAGAAAGGGAGACAGATGGGATTTCAAAATGGGAAAGGCAAAAGGCAAACTGAGACCCCAGGATTTGAATATGTTTGAAATGGTGAAAAACACACCCAATAGATTGTCAGGGCAGCAAACAATCCAAACGAAAACCAGTTCGTAACTTCTGTGGCAGGTATAAAGAATTATTTTATCCCTTAATATTTTTGATGTTTGAAATTTGGCCGAAGGTTGGATTTAGCTAATAGCTGTCAAAATAAAGGCCATCTTACCGTTTGCATTGACTGGAATGGAGCAGCATTAACATTTATGCCACTGCTATGGAGGGGTTTGTTAGGGGGAGCCTTGAAAGCTTGTGACTGGGAGACAACAGGAATTGCTGTTGATGCTGGTGGCTGTTCAGACGTCAGTGACATTGCAGTCTATAGGGACACAGAAGTTTGAAGACAAAATGCACATAAAAATCAACAAAGCTAATCAATCACAAAAATGCAACTATCAAATGCTTCAAAAGAATATTCAATCTTAAAATTATATTCAGCTCACAATCAGATGCTGCCATAATAAACAAAAAATTATTGTCGACAATTTGCTGTACTATTCCCAGAACAGTTAAAATAATTCTGGAAGACAGGAATAATTCTATGTGCCAAAGCTACACTATGGTCTCTGATTTAGAGGTGGTTACATGCACAGGTTAAAACATGAAGATGCTTGGATAACAGAATGGAAACAAGACAAACATTAATAAATTAATTACATAAGAAGTGAATGAATTATTGTGGATAATGGATTCTATGTAACAGCGAGTTGTTTTGAAACAAGTTTATGCATTTTTCAAGGGTAATCAAAATAGTACTTTTTTGGGAGTGAACCATCGTAATTTGATCACGCTTACTACTCAAAAGGAGACAGTACTCGAAGTTCTAATATCAATACTTAAGTGTACTTTAAAATACTGGGTATTCTCGCAAAAATTATGAATGTGATGTGGACATCAACTTTTCTGTATAATTTTTGTGCACTCATATTGCAGTTACCTGAATAGACTCCATAGATTCTTTCTGAGTTCGCTGCTCTGACACATGGGAAGGCTGGTACATCGGCTGAGATGGTGTGTATGGTTCATTTGTGGAAGATACCAGAGGTACCTGAAATGACGAAAGGAAATAGAATGGGGGAAACATAAATATCTATGGATTGCACTACATCCAAGAATGGGAAAATATAAAGGTTTGGCTGTCTTTCTTACAATGTGTGGAAACAAGTTTCCAACCCAGTACAGAAGATATCCTACCGACTCAAAATCCTTGATTTACCTCTAATCCTAATTATATATGGCCTAATAGTATTCAAAACAAAAGGCAGCATTTGTTTCATGTATTTATTGTTCAATCATTCCTCCCTAAACATGTTATGCTGCACAACTAGAATCTAGAATTATTCTTGCAGGACCTAAGTTGACATGTTTATGCATGGAAGAGTATATTTACATGAATTGTATTGTGTGTGTAGTACAACTGCACATAATGAACCCTGACAGTATATGCAGGTAGATTAATTCTTTCTATTGGTGCACTTGGGTGTGCTTCACGAAGCCAGAATCACCAAAATCAAAGACTTATTTCCAACAAAGATGAGTCAAATAAAATACATTACACAGCAAATACAAAATCATGGAGATTAAGAACTTTATTAATGTCCATGGTAATGCAACAAAACAAAATTTCAAGAACATACTTCAGACCCTTTCTTTTCCTGTGAAATATTCCTGAAGACAAGAAAGCTTGCAGTATGATATTCAACAGGTTTGAACAATTACAAGCCAAGTCAACAAAAAAAAATACACAGCTAACAGTTTCAAAATGAAGGAAGACTGGCCAAAGTTGTCCTGAGGGAAGGGAAATGTGGAAGGGGTTAGAAATAGGTAGCAGGCAGTATAGCGGCTTAAGCCCTTCACTCTGTCAGATTGATGAAGCTCAAGCAAATCAGAGGGATTTCACTGCCAGTAACTCAATGCAATTGGAACGTCATATTCAGCTCCAAGAGTGTAACAAGGTAGAAAATGGACAGCAGAAACAAGAAAGTGTTTGAACTAACTTGTGTTACCAGCCATATTAACATTGATATTAATTCCACAAAAATACTGTTTCTCAGAAATAAAGCATCTATGTTAACTATACTGACTGAAATTAAATGCCTACAAGTGAAGATAATGCTTGGACAGCTACTTGATAACCTTCGAAGAGAGCCCTGTTGACACAGGTGTGCAGTAGATTCGAGTAGTATTCCTGTTGTGTTTCAATATGAATAAATGTATCTCAAGTAAAGACTAGCTTTGATTTCCTTCTTCATCGAGTGGCTCTCAGGAATATGACAATGCATGGTACATGACTCCAAGGAAACTCTGACATCACAGAGTCATAGTCATACCGATGTACAGCACAGCAACAGACCCTTCGGTCCAATTCGCCCATGCCAACCAGATATCCTAAATTAATCTAGTCCCATTTGCCAACACTTGGCCAAACCCCTCTAAACTCTTCCTATTCACGTACCCATCCAGATATCCTTTAAATGCTGTAATTGTACCATCCCCCATCACTTCATTCCATACAATCACCACCCTCTATGTGAAAAATTTGCCCTTCAGGTCCCTTTTATACCTTGCCCTCCTCACCCACAACATATGGCCTCGAGTTCTCGGTCTCCCCCATCCCAGGAAAAGACCTTTCTATTTACCCTATCCATGCTCATGATTTTATCAAACTCTGTAAGGTCAACCCTCAGTCTCCAACGCTCCAGGGAAAACAGCACCAGAGTATTCAGCCTCTCACTATTGCTCAAACCCTTCAACCCCAGCAACGTTTTTGCAAATATCTTATGAACCCATTCAGGTTTCACAACATCGTTCCTCCAGGAGGGAGACCAAAACCGCACACCAATGTTCCAAAAGTGGCCGAACCAATGTCCTGTACAGCCGCAACGTGACCTCCCAACTCCGATACTCAATGCTCTGACCAATACAGAAAAGCATATCAAACGCCTTCCTCACTATCCTATCTACACGAGACTCCACTTTCAAGGAGCTATGAACCTGCACTCCAAAGTTTCTTTGTTCAGCAAAACTCCCTAGGACCTTACCATGGCTAAGATTTGCCATTCCAAATGCAGCAGCTTGCACTTACCTAAATTAAATTCCATCTGTCACTCCTCAGCCCAGTGACCCATCTGATCAAGATTAGATTAGATTAGATTAGATTACCTACAGTGTGGAAACAGGCCCTTCAGCCCAACTAGTCCACACTGACCCTCTGAAGAGTAACTCACCCCAGACCCATTTCCCCAACACTATGGGCAATTTAGCATGGCCAATTCACCTGACCTGCACATCTTTGGATTGTGGGAGGAAACCGGAGCACCTGGAGGAAACCCACGCAAACACAGGGAGAAATGTGCAACCTCCACACAGACAGATGCCCGAGGCTGGAATTGAACCTGGGGCCCTGGTGCTGTGAGGCAGCAGTGCTAACCTCCCATTGTACTCTTGAAGTAACCTTCTTTGCCGTCCACTGCACCTCCAATTTTGGTATCATCTGCAAACTTACTAACTATACATCCTATGTTCAGATCCAAATCATTTATATAAATGACAAAAAACCCCCGACGCAGCACAGATCCTTGTGACACATCACTGATCACAGGCCTCCAGTCTCAAAAGTAACCCTCCACCACCACCACTCTCTGTCTTCTACATTTCTGTTTCCAAATGGCTAGTTCTCTTTGGATTCCATGAGATCTAACCTTGCTAACCAGTCTCCCATGGGGAAACCCTGTCAAATGCCTTAGTGGAGTCCATATAGATCATATCCAGCGCCCTGTCCTCATCAATCCTCTGACATTTTTTGAAGTAACGAAATCACGTTGGTGAAACAGGATTTCCTACACACAAAGCCATGTTAACTAACCCTAATCAGTCCTTGCCTTTTCCTTAAGATTCCCTCCAAAAACTTGCCCACTAGCAATGTCAGACTCACTGGTCTATAGTTCCCTGGCTTTTCCTTACCACCTTTCTTAAATAGTGGTATCATGTTAGCCAATTTCCAGTCTTCCGGCACCTCACCTGTGACTATCGATGACACAAATACCTCAGCAAAGGGTCCAGCAATCACTTCCCTAGCTTCCCACACAGTTCAAGGGTATACCTGATCAGATCCTGGGGATTTATTCACCACCAAAATCTTTAAATCAGTGCCCTCTTCCTTTCATACTCGTACAATAATCCCAATTCCTATTCAAGTATTTGAATCAACAAGAATTGCTGGACAAACTCAACAGGTTTGACAGCATCTATGGAAGAAAACAGAGTTAATGTTTCCAGTCTGATATGACTTCTTCAGAACTCTTTACAGAGGAACCTCCATTATCTGGCATTCGATTACCTTAATTTTGGATAATCTGGCAAGATCGCAAGGTCCCGATGCTTGGCTAAACTGTGTTATCCAGCATTTGATTATCCACCAAAATATTCCCCACCTGTGCCATTTGGATAATCGAGGTTCCTCTGTATAAGGAAAATGCTACACGATTTGTTGTCCTATGTCACAAGGAAACGGAATTTAAATCATACAAAACTTATTGCCTAAGAATATTCAGGAGAGATTTCAGAAAGCACTTCGATGTGCAAAGAGTAGACGTTGGGAACTTGCTTCCTTAAATGGCAGTTAATGATAATTCAACTGTTAAATTTAAATCTGAGATTGATAAATTTTTATGAAGCGCTGGTGTCAAGAAATATGGGCCAAAGGCAGGTACAGGGAGTTAGGAAACAATTCAGCGATGATCTTACTGAATGGCAGAGCAGGCTCAATGGGCTGAATGTTTTATGCTCTTAGGTTTTCCTATAGACCAAAAGATTAACTTAATTTTTGGTTTTGATTTGAATTCAATCAAAAATTTCAAAACACAATGGTTTAGCTCAACTTGTTAACCTTTACTTTAGTGCCAAAAAGCAACCCTAACCCTAACCCAACGTGCAATTAAACAGGGTCAAAGTAGTGAAGTGGCCTGCACAGCAGGGATCACTGTATGGTGGAATTTCACTTCTGTCTAAATAAAACAGTGAACACAAGGATTTTAAGTTAAATAAGACTAATTATGAGAGAACCAAGATTGAACTGACTAAAATGAACTAGAAAACTAAAGGGTTAGATTGGTGCCGATGGAACAGCAGATATTGCAGAATACTCTGTTTAAAAATAACTCCCAATGACACAACCACATGTGGCTAACTGAGGAGGTTAAAGACAACCTTAAACTGAAAGAAGTGTGTAATTCTACCAAGGTAAGTGACAGGTCAGAAGACTGGACAAAAAGGACAAAAAATGGTTAAAGGATTAAGAAGATATGTTAAGAATTTGAGAGAAAGCTCATGAGTTGAATAAAAAGTGGATTGAGTGTTCCACAGGCATCTCAACAAGACAGAAGTAAAATGAACGTACGTCCTGCAGAATGTGTGCCTGCGTAACTAATAATGGTAAGCAGCAAAATGGCAGGTGAATTAAAAAGATATGTTGCATGTCTTCACTGTAGTGAGTACAAATAAATCCCAGAAATCTTGAATCATAATGTGAAAGGGAACCCAGAACCTAAAATAATGACAATGACTCGCACTAAGGAAAATCAATCAAGATAAAATTCAACAAATCCATGCCCTGATAGACTTAATCATCTGGAGTTACTAAAAGTGGCTGTTGAGACAGTACATGCATTGATGTTATTTTTCTAAATTGCTTTAGATTCTGGGTGAACCCATTGTTGAATTGAGAATTGTCATTCAAAGAAGTGTGACACCAGGTAGGAAACTACAGTACATTTGTTGGTGTGGAAAGCACTGGAACAAATCATCAAGCTTATAGCAAAGCACTTGGAAAATCTTCAAGGAATCAGGCAGAGTCACCATGATCATACAAAAAGAGATTATGCTTCACAAGCTTATTAAAGTTTTCTGAGAAAGTAACAAACAACACAAAAGAATCATAAATAGATCCTCAATGGAACCACAAATAATCCTCTCAAATCTCCTGAAGGCACTTGACAAGATGGCAAAGATTACTCCAGAAAAAAACAGCTGATGGTATGGGGTTAACATATTAGCATGGGCAGAGGATTTGGTAGTTCATAGGAGGCGCAAAGTGGGCATGAATGATCTTATTCTCCACAACCACCTGATGAAGGAGCAGCGCTCCAAAAGCCAGTGCTTCCAAATAAACCTGTTGGGCTATTGCCTGGTGAGAGATTTTTAAATATGAATGGGTTAGTTTCAGATTGCAAAATGTGACAAGTGGCACGTCATAGCACCAAATAGTGAGGCCTCAGTTACTTATTAATCCAATTCAGAGTATGAATATAAGACCAAATGCATGGTTGCTAAATGCGCTGATGACAAAACGTTGGATGAGAAACTTAAGCTGTGGAGAAGACTCAAGTCTTCCATTTAACAAAGCTAGCTTGATTAAATTTAGCAGAACAATATGTGATCTTTAGGCATATAAAATTCAGAAACACTTGTCAGGGCAGATGCTGATAAATACATGTCAAGTAACAAGGATTTCAATGGTTATCAGGACTATGCAGGAATGCGGCGTTGAAGCCATTATCTCTAAGAAAGGTAGAAGTGCTAATGGCCTACTCTCGCTCTAACATCATATGTTCACACCTTTTTCAGCAAATGTTTTATCCTTATTTGTCAACCAGGTTATAGTCCAACAGGTTTATTTGGAAGCACTAACTTTCAGAGTGCTGCTCCTTCATCAGGGAGCTGTGGAGCAGGACCAAAAGAGACAGAATTTATCATGAAAGATGTGTCTTGCAACTGAAATGACATATTAAACAAACCTAGATTGCTGTCAAGTCTGATCTTTTAGAAAGGGTTGTAGGTTTTGGTTCATTAATGCAAAACTTCTATCAAATCACATTCTCGAGATAACAATATTTTATAAAAAGGAAGGTGACATCTCAGCTCAGACAATGTATTAAATGCGTGAGGTTAGAATTTGTCTGTATCCCAATCTACAGTCAGACTGGTTCTATTTCCAAAACAGGAATTTATAAAATGTCACATGGAGTGACTGCCTGCAGATGGTGCGTGCTTTTTGAGCAAAATAGAATGTATCTGTAAATCTAATTATGAGATATAATTACTTGTGTGCACGAGAGAGAGAGAGAGAGAGAGAGAGTGTTTGAATACATATTTGTGACAGAGCATGTGTGCTTGTCTGTGTGCATCCTTAGACAAAGTGGAGACTGCAGATCAGAATCAAGAGTGTGGTGCTGGAGTAACAGGTAAGGCAGCATCCAAGAAGCAGGAGAACCGACATTTTGGCATAAGCCTTACATCAGGAATACATGCTTGGTTAAATGTGAGTGCGATGGTGAATAGGCATGAGTGGGTGCGGGGTTGTGTGCACATGCCTGTGGGGAATTGTGCACTCTTGTGCGAGAGCGTGTGTATATAGCGTTGTGGTGTCACCTGTAATATGACATGAACCCAAGGTCCTGTTTGAGGCCATCCTCATGAATACCAAACTTGGCTATCCGGTCAGGGACATTCGGCCTCGGATCTTTGGGTGACCATCCTCAAAGGCAGACTTAATGGGCGGCACGGTGGCACAGTGGTTAGCACTGCTGCCTCACAGCATCAGAGACCCGGGTTCATTTCCCACCTCAGGCAACTGTCTGCGTGGAGTTTGCACATTCTCCCCGTGTCTGCATGGGTTCCCTCCGGGTGCTCCAGTTTCCTCCCACAATCCAAAAATGTGCAGGTTAGGTGAATTGACCGTGTTAAATTGTCCATAGTGTTAGGTGAAGGGATAAATGTAGGAGTATGGGTCTGGGTGGTATACGTTTCGGCGGGTCGGTTTGGACTTGTTGGGCCGAAGGGTTTGTTTCCACACTAAGTAATCTAATCTAAACTTCGGGATATGCACCAACACAGACTGGCTGAGCAGAGGCTGATAGCCAATTTCGGAACCCATGAGGGTGGCCTCAACCAGGATCTTGGGTTCACATCACACTATGGGTGACTTGACTACAATACACAGTAGTCTCTTTCTCCCTCATACATGCTCTTATATACTCTCACACTCATGCAGAGCCTCTCTCATACACACGTATGCACCCCTCACACTCTCATAGGTTTAAACTCCATCACACACACCCACTTTACCAAGCATGCACACACACAAACACTCATTTTTACACACACACTGTCAAGCGCACACATACACAGGTCTATGGGGTGAATATGCATTTGCAGATTCATTCTATTTTGCTCAGAAAGTGCACAATCTGCAAGCAATGTATTATTTTATAAATTCCACTTTGGAAAAGGCAGCACAGTGGCTCAGTGGTTACCACTGCTGCCTCACAGCACCAGGGACCCAGGTTCAATTCCTGCCTTGGGCCACTGTCGGTGTGGAGTTTGCACATTCTCCACCTGTCTGCATGGGTTTCCTCAGTGCTCCGGTTTCCTCCCACAGTCCATTTCCGCCACCTCCACAAAGACCCCACCACCAGGGATATATTTCCCTCCCCACCTCTTTCCGCCTTCCGCAAAGACCGTTCCCTCCGTGACTACCTGGTCAGGTCCACGCCCCCCTACGACCCATCCTGGCACCTTCCCCTGCCACCGCAGGAATTGTAAAACCTGCGCCCACACCTCCTCCCTCACCTCCATCCAAGGCCCCAAAGGAACTTTCCACATCCATCAAAGTTTTACCCGCACATCCACCAATATCATTTATTGTATCCGTTGCTCCCGATGCGGTCTCCTCTACATTGGGGAGACTGGACGCCCCCTAGCAGAGCGCTTTAGGGAACATCTCTGGGACACCCGCACCAATCAACCACACCGCCCCGTGGCCCAACATTTCAACTCCCCCTCCCACTCTGACGAGGACATGGAGGTTCTGGGCCTCCTTCACCGCCGCTCCCTCACCACCAGATGCCTGGAGGGAGAACGCCTCATCTTCTGCCTTGGAACACTTCAACCCCAGGGCATCAATGTGGACTTCAACAGTTTCCTCATTTCCCCTTCCCCCACCTCACCGCAATTCCCAACTTCCAGCTCAGCACTGTCCCCATGACTTGTCCTACCTGCCTATCTTCTTATCCACCTATCCACTCCACCCTAACCTATCACCTTCATCCCCTCCCACACTCACCTATTGTACTCTATGCTACTTTCTCCCCACCCCCACCAGCTCATCTCTCCACCCTTCATGCTCTCAGCCTTTATTCCTGATGAAGGGCTTTTGCCCGAAACGTCGATTTTACTGTTCCTCGGCTGCTGCCTGAACTGCTGTGCTCTTCCAGCACCACTAATCCAGCATCTGGTTTCTAGCATCTGCAGTCATTGTTTTTACCTAGACTCTAACCTCACACTCTGAGTTGACATGTCACTTTTTTTAACCTTAAATTATCTTGGGAATGTGACTTGAAAGAATATCTGGGATCTACATATTCATGAATCGAAACCAACAACCCATTCTAAAAGATGAATGACTAACAGTAATCTAGGTTTGTTCAACATATCATTTCAGTTCCATGACACTAATCTTTTGCTATAAATTCTGTCTTATGGTCCTGCTCCACAACCATTTGATGAAGGAGCTCCTATTTTGTTCAAATTGGTAAAGTACTTATGTGCTTTCCAGCTTCCTTTCATTTAAAAAATACAAGTGATAATATAGTCTATGAATACTACCACAAATATTTTGTACTGCTGTTGTATATTAAGTTCTTGCTAAGATATTACATCATGCATAATCTCTTAAGTACCTGTACGTCAACTACCAGTGACTCATGAAAAGGACACCCAAGTCCCTTGGAAATCCAATCTTCCATTATTGAAGAATGATGAAGATCAAGCCAAAATCCACATCGTCTAAACCACTGGACAAGATACTGGACTTCACAAAACTTTTAAAAGTAAATAGGAGAGCTGGACTGAGCTCTGGGGAAAACACAGATGACCTTCTCAAACTACTGATTGGCCTGGAATCCCAATTTTCACCTCCTCTCTAAAAGGAACAATCAACCAAACTTAACAGACTCTAGCCCAGAGAGAGATTTTACACCTCAGGCTATCCAGCACAGACAGTATGGGGCCTGCAGCAAGAACAGGCATTCAACTTCAGTCAAAATCAATTCACACATACTCTAACCATCAGAAGGCCAATTAACTTCACGACCACCTGATGAATTAACACTCCGAAAGCTCGTGCTTCCAAATAAACATGTTGGACTATAACATGGTGTTGTGTGATTTTTAACTTTGTACACCCCAGTCTAACACCAGCACCTCCAAATCATAACTTCAGAAGACATGAAGAGCATAAAGAAAACTACAGACTTGAGGGTCACACAATCGATATAACTGATCCCAACTGACAGAACCTTTTGCACAAGCTTCCCCGTTACCTTCTATCAGTACCAAGACAGGCACTATGCCCCAACTCTTGCACCCTTTCTCCGCACCAACCCCAAGTTCACCATCAAACCTGCTGACAAAGATGGGGTGATGGTCAGGAGAACAGACCTGTATGTCACACAGGCTGAATGCCAACTCTGACACCACATCCTACCTCTCCCTTGCCCATGACCTCACCACGCCCATCATGCCAAAACCACTCTCATTGTCCATGCCCACAGTGCCTCCGGTGATCTCCCCTCCACTGCCTCCAATCTCAGACCCCAGCACCTAACTGCCCGGTTCTACTGACTCCCAAAGATCCAAATGCCCAACTACACAGCCCACCCACCGTCTTGGCATGATCCTGCCCCACCGACCTCATCTCATCCTATCTTGACTCCATCCTCTCCCCCTTGCTTCAGGCACTTCCCACCTACATCCACGACACCAAACACTCCCTCCATCTCTTAAAAACTTGCAGTTCCCTGACCCTCAGCGCTTAATCTTCACTATGGATGTGCCATCCTTACACATCCATACTCAACAAGGATAGCCTCCAGGCCCTCAGCCTCTTCCTCTCCAATAGACCGATCTAGCCCCTCTCCACCAATACCCTTCCTCCACCTCACTGAACTAGTCATCGCCCTCAACAACTTTTCCTTCAACTCATCACATTTCCTCCAAATCTCAGATGGGCCCCAGCTCTGCCTTCCTCTTTGTTCGCTATGTCAAACAGTCCCTCTTTCGCACTTACACAGGCAGTGTGCCCCAACTCTTCCGTCGTTACACCTTGCACTGCACCGATGCAACGTCCTACACCCAGGCTGAACTGGAGCAGTTCATCGACTTTATCTACAACCTCCACCCCACCCTCAAACTCACTTTGTCCATCTCAGACACCTCACTCCCCTTTCTTAACCTCTCCCTTTCCATTTCTGGTGACAGTCTCCAGATGGACGTTTATTACCAACCCATAAACTCCCATGACTATCTGCACTACACCTCCGCCCATCCAGCATCCTGCAAGAATTCTATCCCATTCTCCAAATTCCTCCACCCCCAACACATCGTCTCAGATGAGACATTCCACTCCCAAAGCATCCCAGGTGTCTACCTGTTTCAAACAACATGCTTTTCCTCCCTCTATCATCCAGACAGCCCTCCACTGCACTACCTCCAATACCCATTCCACTGCTTGAAACCCTCCCCCCCCCAACCCCAATCTCTGCCAAATGCAATAAAGACAGAGTCCCCTTGTCCTCATCTACCACCCCACCAGTCTCTGCATCCAACTCATCATCCTGAAACACTTCCGCCAACTCTAATTAGACCCCAAGAACATCACCTCTTCCCCACCCCTCTCTGCCTTGCACAAGGACCGTTCCCTTTGACAGCCCTTGGTTTGTGTCGCTCTTCCCATTGAATCCTCAGGTACCTTCCCCTGCAACCAGAAAAGATGCAAGACGTGCTGGCACATCACCCTCTGCACCCCCACCACCGCCCCCCTCACCTCCATCCAGGACTCCAAAAAGTCCTTCCAGGTGACAGAGGTTCACCTGCCTCTCTTCCAGCCTAGTTTACTGCATCAGGTGCTCCCGATGTGGTCTTCTTTACATTGGGGAGACCAAACGAAAATTTACAGAACAGTTCACTGAGCATCGCAGCCGGGCCTGCAGGGGCCAACCGGACCTCCCACTCATCACCCATTTTAATTCCCCTTCCCACTCCCTTTCCAACATGACCATCCTTGACCTCCTCCATTTCCACAATGAGCCAAACCGCAAATTGGAGGGACAACACCGCATCTTCTGCCTGGGTAGCCTACAGCCCAGAGGATGCAACAGTGAGTTCTCCATTTTCAAATAACCTTCATCCCCTTCCCTCGACACCCTTCCCAGCCCCTCCCCCACCCTTCCACTCCTCCCAGCCACCTACTGGATTCATTCCTCCCATTGACCAACCAGGTCATACCTTCTACCTGTCTTCACATATCCCCACTTCATCACCCCCTTTATTTGCAGCTCCTCTTACACCCAACCCCAGTCCTGAAGAAGGGCTATGTCCGAAAAGTTGACTTCTCCACCTCCTGATGCTTCTTGGCTTTCTGTATTCTTCTAGCCTCCTGCTTGTCTATCTTCCATCCCAAAAAAAGCAGCTTCAGAACCACAGGCCAAACAGAAGCTGATTCGGGAAGCCAAACAAAGAGCATCATCACAACAAATACATCCAAAAAGGGGGAGGCCAAACAAGTGCGATCCCAACAAGAGCTTCCAGACACTCGCCTGCTCCAAACTAAGAGAACTGACACTAAGAGAACTGACGAGAAGCTCAGCAACCTGGCGCAGTTCAAAATCTCATTTTCCTCCATAGTGAGCTGAAAGTCCCGAGACCCTAATGTTAGCTAGCATGGAGGGGAAAACAGGTGGTGACAGTGCATTTGGACCAAGGGTAGGAAGTATGATTAAAGTTTCTGTAATTAGAACTATTGCCTTTCGGGTCAATTGTGTTTAATACTGTACTTAAACTATATGGAGGACTGTAACTATTATGTCAATTTCCCTGTTCATTGCATTTACCTATATTTCTTGTGTCATACTTGCTTTTGTCTTGTCTACTGCCTTCATTTCACATTCCCTAACTAAGTCCAGTGTCTGGAACCAGGGGTCTGGAAGTGGTTGGAACTGCTTAAAAATCCGAAAATTAATGATTGTGACCCAGAACCCTACGTTATGTTTTCTGTCTTGGCTACCAAAGTATTTTTTTGAATTAGATTAGATTACAGTGTGGAAACAGGCCCTTCGGCCCAACAAGTCCACACCGACCCGCCAAAGCGTAATCCACCCATACCCTTACATTTACCCCTTACCTAACACTTCGGGCAATTTAGCATGGCCAATTCACCCAACCTGCACATCTTTGGACTGTGGGAGGAAACCGGAGCACCCGGAGGAAACCCACCCAGACACGGGGAGAACGTGCAAACTCCACACAGTCAGTTGCCTGAGGCGGGAATTGAACCCGGGTCTACTGGTGCTGTGAGGCAGCAGTGCTAACCACTGTGCCATCGTGCCGCCCACTACCACTGTGCCACCGTGCCGCCCTTAGTAGATAACCTTCTAATTCGCCCCACTGTATTCCATTTTCCAATTTTATTTTTACTCACTGACTGGACTTCAAATCCTCTTGAAGCACCCATTCATCTTTCTGACAAGTCATATTTTGACTAAGCGTTTTCTTTGAATTCACTCATGGTATGTGAGCATCACTGGTTGGATCAGCATGTGTCTACAATTTGCAAATATTTTACCTCAACATCAAATCCTTGATATAAATTGTGAATAACTGGTGCCCAAGCACTGATCCTTGCTATAAAAAACATAACATTTGAAATAGGAGGGGAAGGCCAACTGGCCTGTTGAGCCTGCTCTGCCATTCAGCAAGATCATGGTTCATGTTTTCGTGGACTCATCACACCCTGCCAATGTCAAAATGACAAATTTATTCCAATTCCCTACATACTGTTTATTAACCAGTTTTCAAATGCATGGCAGTATATTTCCCCTAATCCCACATCCTTGAATTTTGGTGACTTAGCTTTTAAATGGAACTTCAAAGTTATATGCATGTCTAAAGATACAACACTGGCCCTTCTCATCTATTCTGTTAATGTGACATCAATAAAACTCACGTTTTTGAGTTTGTACAAAGTTGGCTTCATCTAATCCTATCACTTTTCGTGAAAGTGTATTCTTATCACATCCTTGATTATACGCTCCAGCATTTCCCTACCTGTACTGTTAGGTGCTATGTCAATAATTCCCTTTTCTTTTCACTCCCTTTCGTAAAGGGCAAGTTACATTGTTAAAACTTTCAATCTGCCATGACTATTTTCAAGTCGATACATCTTTGAATACAAGCCCTATCACTATAGCTACCTGTTGCACCACTCTGGGGTGGAGATCATCAGGCCAAGGGGACTTAGCTACTTCAATTCAAATTATTTTTTCTTGCATCCATTTTCATAATAATCACTTATAAGAGCTTACAGTCCACTTTATGTTTCTCACTAATTGCCTCTCATTTTATTTTCTCTTGCTTAATACTTTTGTGGGTCCTACTTCATAGATTTCCAAGGTGCTCCCAATCCTCAGGCTAATCCTTTATTTTGGCTTCTTTTTGTTAATGCTCCTTAGAACTAACAGTGTGAATTTCTTAGTTAGCCCTTGTTGAAACAGTTGTCCTGATGGTTTCCTTGAGCATTAAAGGAATACATTTTTGTTACATATTATGGGCTAGTTTATGAAGTTCAACCATTAGCTGTCTACTGTCATACCTTTTACAAAAGTGCCTTAAACCAAATTAACCAATCTGAGACTCATACCTTCAATAACTTCCTTTGTTTAGATTTAAAACTCTAGTTTCTGACTGAAGAATTTTTGAGCATTCGTACAAAATTTTATATTATCATCAATCTTTTCTGCAGGCTTATTTACAACATTACTAGCCCTTATATTGCACTTAATCTAAACTAGCAAGTTCCCTAACTGGTTTCTCAAGAAAGCCATCTTTCATACAGTTTCAACACTTCATCTTTTAAATCGCTACTACCCATTTGGTTTATCCATTTTACATGCAATTTCAAATGCCTTGTGAATACTATAGTGCATACACATCTAATTTTCTGATTTTGGTTTGATGGATAACTGTCACATGTACTGAGGTACAGTGAAAAAAGGGTTGCCTTACGGGTTTTATAGGCAGTTTGTAATATACAAGTGCATCAGGATAACAGAATAGAGTGCAGGATATAATGCTGCAGCTGTCAAGAAGGTGCAGAGAGAGATCAACATTAACATCAAAGAGGTCCATGCAAAAGTCTAATTTATACTGTGATTTATGTGAACAGCCCTGTTTGGTCACCTATAAAATAAACTCTAGCAGTTTTATGCCTCTCACCGAATATGAAGAAGGCAACACAATCTTCTGAATTCTTGCTACTGCTGCACATGGTACTAACTACCCCCCTACTTTTCCTGGCCTCGTCACTCACAACATTTATTTTTAACTACCTGCATCTTAATGCCTTCTGGATCATAGTTAACATGCTTATGTACACTACAGCCCTTACGTCTACTCCATACAAGCTGCAAGAACCTTAAATTTGTTGCTCAACAATTAGGGATGAGGCTCCTCCAACTCCTCCCTTCTCAATTCCCTGCATGTCATCCGTGATCTTTCTTTATGTTTAACTTCTCTTTCTGTTCACTTAAAGTAGGTATGTTAATATTTTCGTCAGTGTTAGAATTCAAATGTCAGCCTATTAGAAAGATTAAATTACCGGTGTAGCTTCAGACTGAACAGGAACAGCATTAGGTTGACCATGTCTGGATTCACTGTGCACTAGAGAGAAAAAAAGCACTTGGAATTACAATTAAAATATTACAAGATCAGTAGGCACAGATTAGCATGAGAACTTGAGTCTCTAATTTCAGAGTAGGGTAATTAATAAAGTAAAATGCAAATCATATTATTGAATGAGTGAATCTGACGCCATGATAACTATGTTTTCTTAACATACTTGGGATGACAGAATTGTAGAAATTTTTATCTCAATGACACCTTTAATTTCATAAAATTCTCCAAGTGCTTCATGGAGCCTGATAAAGCAAAATTGCAACTGCACCATATATGGAGTTTTCAGAGATTATGGCCCAAGGTTTGGTCAATGAGAGGGGTTTTAAGAAGGGTCTTTAAAAGGAAAACGGTGAAAGGTTCTGGAGAGTTCCAGAAAGGTCCGACTAAGGCATGGGCAGTGAAGAATGAGAATTTCAAGCTGACTTAATGTTATACATCATCGGCTCATCAGTATATTTAAAAGTCAAAAGGCTGAGGTAACAAAGGTTTGGGTAAGGGTTTAAGCAAGAGATGAAAGGAAGCAGGACTGAGTTGTGCCATATTTAAGATAGAAACAAGCATTCTTAGGGATAGTGTAACCATGTAGTCAGTATCTTAACACAGGATCAAATAGGTCAAGATCAGAGACAGTATGTTGGCGCCGAGGAGCATCTTGAGTGTCATCAAGGAGAATGATAGAATGAGAACCAACAATGATACTTAACTGAAGAAACGCTCTGCTCATCGACAAGTAGTCTGACAATTTACTGACAGGGAGGAGTTAACAGCAGTGGTGACGAGAGAGTTTAAATTCGCTTGTGTATTTGAGAAAATGGATGATGTTTTGGATCATTTTACAAAGGGGAAAGCACATGAAATGTAAGACCAACAAAACAGACATAGGAGTTTCAATTCTCCATGCCATTAGAAACCTAACTGATAGTTTCACAAAAGTTCTGAATTGAGGTTTTCTTCAAAAGGAAAAAAAGCATTTTCTGGTTTACTGTTCAAACACAAAGCCTGCACAATCAACTACCTTGTGTACACATCATCTGAGGAATCTCCATGGATTGTGCTGTATTCATAGGTTGTGCTGAAACAATAGCAGGGTCAATTGTTTGACTCTCAAACTCGATCATCGATTCCTATTGGGGGAAAAAAAATACAAGTATGTGAAATATGTCCTGAAAAAGTACAGCTCCAAACCATACAATCCATTTGGCATATTCAGCAAAGCTTTAATAAACAACATAAAATAGGATATCTTTCCCAAACTATATAACACAGGCTTTGGGACCTGCTCAATTTCAGAACTAGAGAAATACTTAAAAAAACTCAACTTTGCAATATGGAAGAAAAAACCCACCAAGTGAGATCAAGTGGATTGCTTTTGTACCGAATCAGCACAGATATCCCAAGAGCCCAAATGGTCTCCCTGAATGCTGTATTTGGTTTGCGAGATGAAACACACCACTTAGGCTAACTACCAAATCATTTTCCTTCCAAATCTAGATAGAGAAGAACGGGCCGACATGCTTTCCAGTTCGAAAATATTCGATCCCGTTGAAACAATTACTGTTACGATTGGACTATAAAGTTTTTTTATGTTATATACAATATTTTGCAGTTTTTGCTGCAAAGTGAAAATAAAACATATATTCACCATGGCCTTGAAACACATCAACATTTTTCTTGCCCTGAAGGCAGTATCCAATACTAAAGTATACTTCTGTGGTTTGTAAAAGTTAATAATGCTCAAACTTGAAGTGGAAACTTGAATCATGTGACTTCCTTCCAAGATCTTACTTCATAGTTTTATCTTCATGTGTGTATCTGCATGCTGAAAATCAGATTCTAACTTGGAAATTATCACTGAATCTAATCTTGCCTCAAAACGACTGCTTTTTAGCATTAACCTAACTGATTTTCTCTTGCTCCATTTTAAGAGCAATTCTTGAAATGCTGTAACCTACCTGTTATGCTATCCAATTTCAGGTGAACCTGAGCTTACAATTAAACCTGCGACCTTCCTATTTTGTGCACCTCAGCCTCCCACTAATCGATTAGAGCAACAAACAGGTAATAGAACTGAACAAGTCATGTAACTCACGTTGTGCATCTGGACATTCAAAGCACATCTGACATACAATAGACTGCTAAGTGAAATTAATACAAGTAGGATTAAAAGTTCAGTTAAAAATGTATTACATTTACAATCTGAAAGAAAGTAGAAAGCAAAATGGACTTATTCTTTTAAAGATTGGACAATAGTTATTGTTCCATTTGATGAGCCATTCCAGAACTTAAGGAATTTTTCAAACATGGAACAAAATTCAGCAACCACTTAAGTTCCTAGCATCAAATTCTTCAGGATCTGGAGGAGAGTCAGCTCTCAAGTGTAATAACCATCTTGGTACTCCTTCCTTGATTAATTTAACTATCTCAATTTTCATGACTTGCACACCGTCAGGCACAAGTACATCTCGGATCCCTTTTTGCCTTTTGGTCAAGGGAGGCACAAAATATCCATTTAGTTCACCTGCTCTCGCCCCACGTTTGACTATAAATTGCTCTGATTCTGTCTCAAGGACCAAAACACACTTAATCTTTGTGTTTAAAAATCGGCAGAAACTTGCAAAATCTACTTTTCTATTCCCAGAAAACTCTCTAGTAGTCTTTACCCTACTTATTGAACTTTTTGTCATTGCTTGCTCCTCCACAGATTCTGTTGCATGTTGTTGCTCATCTATCAGATAGCCTTTTCTTGCTATCTGATAGATGTTCGCAGGTAAAGGGACGGCTGGAAAATGGAAAGCCTTCAGAAATGAGTTAACAAGAATCCAGAGAAAGTATATTCCTGTTAGGGCGAAAGGGAAGGCTGGTAGGTATAGGGAATGCTGGATGACTAAAGAAATTGAGAGTTTGGTTAAGAAAAACCAGGAAGCATATGTCAAGTATAGACAGGATAGATCGAGTGAATCCTTAAAAGAATATAAAGAAAGTAGGAGTATACTTAAGAGGGAAATCAGGAGGGCAAAATGGGGACATGAGATAGCTTTGGCAAATAGAATTAAGGAGAATCCAAAAGGGTTTTTACAAATACATTAAGGACAAAAGGGTAACTCGGGAGAGACTAGGGCCCCTCAAAGATCAGCAAGGTGGCCTTTTTTTAGATTAGATTACTTAGTGTGGAAACAGGCCCTTCGGCCCAACAAGTCCACACCGCCCCGCCGAAGCGCAACCCACCCATACCCCTACCCCTACATTTACCCCTTACCTAACACTACGGGCAATTTAGCATGGCCAATTCACCTGACCTGCACATCTTTGGACTGTGGGAGGAAACCGGAGCACCCGGAGGAAACCCACGCAGACACGGGGAGAACGTGCAAACTCCACACAGTCAGTCGCCTGAGGCGGGAATTGAACCCGGGTCTCTGGCGCTGTGAGGCAGCAGTGCTAACCACTGTGTCACTGTGCCGCCCACAAAATGGGCGGCACGGTGTGGAGCCACAGAAAATGGGGGAGATACTAAATTAATATTTTGCATCAGTATTTACTGTGGAAAAGGATATGGAAGATATAGACTGTAGGGAAATAGATGGTGACATCTTGCAAAATGTCCAGATTACAGAGGAGGAAGTGCTGGATGTCTTAAAACGGTTAAAAGTGGATAAATTCCCAGGACCTGATCAGGTGCACCCTTGAACTCTGGGGGAAGCAAGAGAAGTGATTGCTGGGCCTCTTGCGGAGATATTTGTATCATCGATACTCACAGGTGAGGTGCCAGAAGACTGGAGGTTAGCAAACATGGTGTCACTGTTTAAGAAGGGCGGTAAAGACAAGCCAGGGAACTAAAGACCGGTGAGCCTGACCTCGGTGGTGGGCAAGTTGTTGGAGGGAATCCTGAGGGACAGGACGTACATGTATTTGGAAAGGCAAGGACTGATTCGGGATAGTCAACATGGCTTTGTGCGTGAGAAATCATGTCTCACAAACTTGACTGAGTTTTTTGAAGTAACAAAGACGATTGATGAGGGTACAGCATTCATATGGACTTCAGTAAGGCGTTCAACAAGGTTTCCCATGGGAGACTGATTAGCAAGGTTAGATCTCATGGAATACAGGGAGAACTAGCCATTTGGATATAGAACTGGCTCAAAGATTGAAGACTGAGGGTGGTGGTAGAGGGTTGTTTTTCAGACTGGAGGCCTGTGACCAGTGGAGTGCCACAAGGATCGGTGCTGGGCCCTCTACTTTTTGTCATTTACACAAATGATTTGGAAGCGAGCATAAGAGGTACAATTAGTAAGTTTGCAGATGATACCAAAATTGGAGGTGTAGTGGACAGCAAAAAGGGTTACCTCAGATCACAACAGGATCTGGACCAGATGGGCCAATGGGCTGAGAAGTGGCAGATGGCATTTAATTCAGATAAATGCGAGGTGCTGCATTTTGGGAAGGCAAACCTTAGCAGGACTTCTACGTTTAATGGTAAGGTCCTAGGGAGTGTTGCTGAACACTGTTGGAGTGCAGGTTCATAGCTCCTTGAAAGTGGAGTCGCAGGTAGATAGGATAGTGAAGGCGGCATTTGGTATGCTTTCCTTTATTGGTCAGAGTATTGAGTACAGGAATTGGGAGGTCATGTTGCAGCTGTACAGGACATTGGTTAGGCAACTGTTGGAAAATTCCGTGCAATTCTTGGCTCCTCCCTATCGGAAAGATGTTGTGAAACTTGAAAGGGTTCAGAAAAGATTTACAAAGATGTTGCCAGGGTTGAAGGATCTGAGCTACACGGAGAGGCTTAACAGGCTGGGATTGTTTTCCCTGAAGCGTCGGAAGCTGAGGGGTGACCTTATAGAGGTTTACAAAATTACGAGGGGCATGGATAGGATAAATAGACAAAGTCTTTTCCCTGGGGTCAGGGAGTCCAGAACTAGAGGGCATAGGTTTAGGGTGAGGGGGGAAAGATATAAAAGAGACCTATGGCAACTTTTTCACGCAGAGGGTAGTACATGTATGGAATGAGCTGCCAGACGATGTGGTGAAGGCTGGTACAATTGCAACATTTAAGAGGCATTTGGATGTGTATATGAATAGGAAGGGTTTGGAGGGATATGGGCCAGGTGCTGGCAGGTGGGACGAGATTGGGTTAACTATTCAAGGTTGATACATTTAATTGAGAAAGAACTTGAAGTAATGAATGTACCACTTACATACATTCTGAAATATCTCCTGAAATTTCTGCCATTGCATATCTACTCATGTATCCCATACCCGAATACACCAGTTCACTCTACAACTCAAATTCATGCTTTCATAACTGCCTTTAATTAAGGTAATCCATACAAAATGTAGCGTCAACATTAAATGCCATCTACCAAGTAATCCTGAGGACGCAAGAATTATGCTAATCAACATAGCACCGCCTATTAGGCCTGCAGTGTGACACACTTAGACTACTGCCCTTGGTAATGTTCTGTGCAGATAGTAAGAACATCTGCACCCGAGTCTGTTTCAACTCAACAAATAGGTGACAATCATTCGCAATGCACCAGAGTCAACTTTGGTTAATATTTCAACAAAGATATTATTCATCACTGACTGACGGCTTCGCCAGGGTAACATCTCTATCAGAGCCCATTTGCAACCCAATCAGCACTCTTCTTTCACCCAACACAATTTTTGTTTTTGGTTTACCTTGCTATTTCTTGCAAATTGTCCTGAAGAGTGCAAAGTGAACAGTTTCGACAAACCATCTTTTTTTTCAGCAATGTTTACATTTGATATGACTAAATACAAAGTTAAAATACCAGCCTCAGACTCATTCTTCTCTCCCTCAAATGTACAATGATACTCAACCATATAAATGACCACCATAACCATGCAGAATCTCTAATGTGATCATGAATTAATCTTGTCTCATCGCACAGAAAGACTTAACAGCAATTTAGATTGGTTCAATATATCATATCAGTTGCATGACACTATGATCTTGTGCTATAAATTCTGTGTCTTATGATCCTGCCCCACTAGCTACCTGACGAAAAGAGCAGCGCTCCGAAAGCTAATACTTCCAAATCGACCTGTTGGACTATAACCTGGCGGTGTGAGATTTTTAACTCATTGCACATGAGCTGATCTAGTATCTGACTCTATGGTTGGCTCTATAACATGCAGCTCTAAGAAACTCTCAAAACTACCATGCACACCTTTGCCAACCCAAGTCAAACAATGTTTATTAAAATCACCCATGATTATTCACTGCATTCCCAATTCCTTCGTCTCCGCCGCATCTGCTCCCAGGAGGACCAGTTCCAAAATCGTACAACCCAAATGGCCTCCTTCTACAAGGACCGCAATTTCCTGCCAGACGTAGTCGACGATGCCCTCCACCGCATCTCTTCCACTTCCCGCTCCTCCACCCTGGAGCCCCACCCCTCCAACCACCACCAAGACAGAACCCCACTGGTCCTCACCTACCACCTCACCAACCTCCACGTACAACGTATCATCCGCCATCATTTCCCCACTCCAAACGGACCCTACCACCAGGGATATATTTCCCTTCCCTCTCCTATCAGCGTTCCGAAAAGACCACTCCCTCCGTGACTCCCTCGTCAGGTCCACACCCCCCACCAACCCAACCTCCACTCCCGGCACCTTCCCCTGCCACCGCAAGAAATGCAAAACTTGTGCCCACACCTCCCCCCTTACTTCCCTCCAAGGCCCCAAGGGACACTTCCATATCCACCACAAATTCACCTGCACCTCCACACACATCATCTATTGCATCCGCTGCACCCGATGTGGCCTCCTCTATATTGGGGAGACAGGCCGCCTACTTGCGGAACGTTTCAGAGAACACCTCTGGGACACCCAGACCAACCAACCCAACCACCCTGTAGCCCAACACTTTAACTCCCCCTCCCACTCCACCAAGGACATGCAGGTCCTTGGACTCCTCCATCGCCAGACCATGGCAACACGACGGTTGGAGGAAGAGCGCCTCATCTTCCGCCTAGGAACCCTCCAACCACAAGGGATGAACTCAGATTTCTCCAGTTTCCTAATTTCCCCTCCCCCCACCTTGTCTCAGTCAAATCCCTCGAACTCAGCACCGCCTTCCTAACCTGCAATCATCTTCCTGACCTCTCCACCCCCACCCCACTCCGGCCTATCACCCTCACCTTGACCCTCCACCTATTGCAATTCCAACGCCCCTCCCCCAAGTCCCTCCTCCCTACCTTTTATCTTAGCCTGCTGGACACACTTTCCTCATTCCTGAAGAATGGCTTATGCCCGAAACGTCGATTCTCCTGTTCATTGGATGCTGCATGACCTGCTGCGCTTTTCCAGCAACACATTTTCAGCTCTGATCTCCAGCATTTGCAGTCCTCACTCTCTCCTATCACTGCACATGTCCCAAGTCCCAACCATTACTTCCTGAATACTCCCAGCCTACACCATAGTTGCTGTTCAGAGACCACAACATTGATCATACTGACCAGTGACAATTTTCCTGCGGCATAGATAGTAATACAGAAATTATCTTTAATGCTTTCCAACTAACTGCTCTCATACACCCAGCAAATCTCTCTTAGTGTTACCTAGATAGAGCACAGATCAAAACTAGATCCATTTCCCCTCGCTCCAAATTTGATTTACAGATTTGAGTTATCCTAAACGATGGCCTCTGCGAGACAGGCCCTTTGCTGTGAAAGAGAGTTTGTACCCCACCCCCCCCCCTTGACAAGCACACTGGCCTGGACCACTGCGACAGGCCTTTTAACTCACCCTACGTTGATGACACCCTGCAGCACAATATGTTCAGTTTACTCATGCGCCATGGACTTCTTGATATCACCAACCAAGCTACAGGTTCCTCATAACCATGCTACAAATTGAATCCACATATCTACCCACACATATTTTCTCCTTGGAGGAGGAAGTAACTGTCAAATATTTAACCAAGGAGTGTGACTAAATCTGCATCATGGTACACCATTTCCAAACCTTGGACTCCAACTCAACAAATGAGTCCAAGTTCTTCAAGTTGCATACACTTGACAATGCTTTCTGCATATCACACTACTATCTTGCTGAGTATTACACATTTAAGAAAAATTCAATGTTTTCAACATTGCTTTTAAGCCCTTTAATGATAGAAATCAGAATGTTGTTTACCTGTATGAAGTTGAAAGTTCCTTGCATTTGTGCCATAAGGTCTTGTACTCTCTGCCTTCTCACCAAAGGGTCTGAGGGAGGAACAGTGTTCAGTGCATGGTTTTCAGTTACTATAGGTGGCTGTACCTGTTGTTGTTGTGGCTGTTGTTGCAGTGAATTTATAACCTACATAACAGAAGGTGCATAACAAAGAATTTATTCCATTCTACTTTGATCAACAGTAACTAATCCCTGAATTAAACACACAAGAACAAAAGATAATTTTGCAATGCCCTAGAAACAAATCTGACTTATTATCCAACATCAAAATGAGAACCTTAACTTTTCAATATGTTTCTTTGTTGATCATTTGAAAGATGTAGTCATTTTAATATTTTAGCACAAGTTTCACAAATTTAAAATCCGAGATGCAACATGTTTGAATTACGCATGAGCCTAGCTAGTTTTACAGCAAAGATTTACTAAGATTTCAAATTGGCAGTCATCCCAAATGGCCTCATGCAAAGACTTGGTACAGCAGTTACCAATGAAATGCATAGATCTACAGATTCAGGCACACGGTGCTATCACCTGATCTCAGCAGCTGCACTACAATTTGTAATGTAAATATACTTGCATGACACAAGGCTTAAAAATCCACAGATCCTATTTCAGATTGCTATTCAGTCAGAACGAAAATGAAACACAAGAAAGAATATTCCACAGATAACGGTGCATGCTATAGAAAAATAGCCAACCACTCACCATCCACTTGCACATTTTACTACAGTAATACAGCACAGAAACATTCCTTTCAGTCTAACATATCCTTGCTGACCAGGTATCCTAAAACAAAGTTGTCCCACTTGCCTGCATTTGGTCCATACTCCTCTAAACTCTTCCTATTCATGTGTGTCATACAGCATGGAAACAGACCCCCGCAGTTGAACCAGTCCATACCGAACACAATCGCAAACTATATTAATCCCACCTGTCTGCTCCTGGCCCATATCCCTTCAAACCTGGTCTATTCATGTACTTCTTCAAATGTCTTTTAATCATCGTCATTGTATCCACATCCACTACTTCCTCAGGAAGTTCATTCCACACACACACACACATACACATAAGACCAAATTTTCTTGTTTTATTCACTCATGGGACCTCTGGTTACCCCTGAGAACATGGCGGTGAGCTGTCTTCTTAAACCGTTGCAGTCGTTGTGCTGAAGGTTGACCCACAATGTCCTTCAGAATTCCAGGATTTTGACCCAACAGCAGTGAAGGAATGGTGATATAATTCCAAGTCAGGATGGTAAGTGGCTTGGAGGGGAACCTGCAGATGATGGCAGTCCGATGCAACTGCTGCCCTTGTCTTTCCAGAGGGAAGTGACTATGGGTTTGGATGACACTAAGGATCACTGGTAAATTTCTGCAGTGCAACCTGGAGCTGACACACACTGTTGCTGCATGTCAGTGATGGAAACAACGGATTTTGTCAATCTGGTGCCAATCAAGCTGATTGATTTGTCCCGGATGATGATGATGATGATGATGATGATGGAGTGCTGCTGGAGCTGCACCCATCCAGGCAACTGGGGACCATGCTGTCATAATTCTGGCCCGAGCCCCGTAAATCGTCCAAATATCTTTCACATGTTGTAATTGTACCCATTTCCACCATTTCCTGTGGCAGCTCATTCCACACACTCACTACACTCTGTCAAAGAAGCTGCCCCTCAGGCAACTTTCCCCTCTCACATTAGACTTACACCCTAGGGAAAAGACTTCAGCTATTCACCTTATCTATGCCTCTCGTGATTTTATAAACCTCTACAAGATCATTCCTCAACAGCCCAAAGACTCAAAGCGCTTCTGGAATTGTAACCCCATTGCCCCAGCCAAATTATAAGCAGCCACAAAGAAAACACAGGCAAGTTAAAAATTAAAAAAAACAATCCGTGATGAGTACAAGACAGCAAATTGATAACAAATATAAAAGATAGAAAGGAAAACATTTGCAAAGTGATGCTCTCTCTATTACAGGAAAAACAGGCTGAGGTACTGCACCACAATGTTTGGGGGATAATTGCTCCTTGTGTGTTCCTGATGGCAACGTCTCCACCAACTACATCAGCCTACTTGCCAAACAAACCCCTCGTTCAGACATAGCGTCATCGAGATGTATACCACAGAAACAGACCCTTCAGTCCAACATGTCGACCAGATATCCCAACCCAATTTAGTCCCATCTGCCAGCACCTGGCCAATATGCCTTGAAAGCCCTCCTATTCATATACCCATCCAGATGCCTTTTATATGTTGCAATTGTACTAGCCTCCACCACTTCCTCTGGCAGCTCATCCCATTCATGTACCACCCTCTGCATGATAAGATTGGCCCTTAAGTCTCTTTTATATCTTTCCCCTCTCACCCTAAACTTATGCCCTCTAGCTCTGCATTCACCCACCCCAGGAAAAAGAATTGGTCGAGTTATCCTATCCATGCCCCTCATAATTTTATAAACCTCTATAAGGTCACCCATCAGCCTCCAATGGACAAGGGAGAACAGCCCCAGCCTATTCAACCTCCCCCATATAGCTCAAATCCCCCAATCCTGGCAACATCCTTGTAAATCTTTTCTGAAACCTTTCAAGTTTCACAACAACTTTCCAATAGGAAGGAGACCAGAATTGCACGCAATACGCCAAAAGTAGCCTAACCAATGTCCTGTATAGCCACATGACCTCCCAACTCCTGTACTCAATACTCTGACCAATAAAGGAAAGCATACCTTCTTCACTGTCCTATCAACCTGCGACTCTACTTTCATGGAGCTATGAACCCGCACTCCAAGGTATCTTTGTTCAGCAACACTTCCGAGAACCTAACCATTAAGTGTACAAGTCCTCCTAAGATTTGCTTTCCCAAAACGCAATACCTCGTATTTATCTGAATTAAACTCCATCTACCACTCTTCATCCTCTTGGCCCAATTGATCAAGATCCCATTGTAATCGGTGGTAACCTTCTTTGCTGTCCACTACAATTTTGGTGTCATCTGCAAACTTACTAACTATACCTCTTATGCTCGCATCCAAATCATTTATATAAATGACAACAAATAGTGGACCCATCACCGATCCTTGTGGCACTCCACTGGTCACAGGCCTCCAGTCTGAAAAACAACCCTCCACCACCGCCCTCTGTCTTCTACCTTTGAGCCAGTTCTATATCCAAATGGCGAGTTCTCCCTGTTTTCCACGAGATCTAACTTTGTTAACCAGTGTCCCATGGGGAGTCTTGTCGACCGCCTTACCGAAGTCCATACAGATCACATCTACCACTCTGCCCTCATCAATCCTCTTAGTTACTACTTCAAAAAACTTCTTTTTGCAAGTAAAATACTGTGAATGCTGGCTATCTGCAACAAACACAGAATGCTCCAAAAACTCAGCAGGTCTGGCAGCATCTGTCAACAGACAATTATTTTAGACATGCAACATTACACCAGCATTATGTGTGTTACTACCCTCTATTTCTTTCCTACACAGTATAAATCATTCTTCCGTTTTACATTTTATGATCTTTGTCTGGAGTGCAAAATGAAAATCTTCAATAGCATGCCAATTCTTTGAAAAAAAAACAAATATTAGCTTAAAGTCTTTCAAAAGCTCCATAAAGACATCTGAAGATAGATTTTATGAAATCTGTAATCAAAACAAGGAACCCAAAATAAACCCACGTCATACAATAAAAAAACTTGAACGTCACTGTAGTTAGTTTCAGCCTTGTAGAAGAAACTGAATCGACTTGAACGCAACAAATTTTCATCTATTTTTCCAAAGCAGCCTATTTGTTAATTGCAAAATCAGTTACCTCAACAGTTTCTGTGTTCCATTCATCAGTTTGCTCTTTCTGACTGCTGCTGAACTGCGACTCTGCAATGAACTGCCTGTTCACAAACTGGAAAACAAATTGACTTGTTTTAAAAATATAACATCAACCAAACTATTAGGGACAGTAATTCCCAACACCACGTTGTTTAGTGTGTACAGGATAATTTTACACCCAAGGAAAACACAACAAAAGTTAATTATACCATTTGCTTAAAGCATGGGGTCTTAACACTACCATACAAAAACCTTACTTATTTTCCTTTTGTTAGAGGAGAAAACAGGAGTTCTCTTATTAAGAAGGGGAATGATATGCCGCAACTCTCTTACTTCAGGTTAAAGCTCGACATACAATTCAACTTTATTTCAATGAATCAGTGCAGTTTTTACTGCTTAACACCTCTCTTGATAATGAAATAACGTGGTTTATTCAACATGTCCAGTGCCGTTTGTTTCAGTGAGGAATGACACATCACAAATGTGATGCAAATTAAAACCACAGCCAAATCAGAAGAAAAATCAAGAGCTAAAAAATTTGTATGTGGAGGCGCTCCGGTCCTTATACTGATGGACTAATATCCTATGTTTTTGTGGCTTTCATACCTCGACATTCTATACCAAAGTTTACAATTGATCTTGACTTATACAGTAATTGCCACTCACCTCTCTTGCTTCAACATCAGTTTGCTCCACATATTCTTCAACTGCTTCAGGTTCTGCAAAAGTATTAAAATAATGCAAACTTTAAAGTTTTAAAAAAGTCACACTGAAAAAGAACAAAAGCAATGAACTGCTCACCATGAATCAATGCAATGTAACATTGCAGAGTACAAAAGCAGAGTTAAGACAATTTTGTTGTTTTTGGACTCTCTCAAAAGGAAAAACATGGAATGAACATGGACAGAATTCTTTGTAAGTTACATACCAAGAAACCTGGGAGACTTGTTGGTTATGTGACAAGAAGGACTCCCAAGTCCTGAGACTCAGTGGAACAAAGGCAATGTTCACTGCTGTCAATAGTGCAAAGATCATTGTTCTGACTGTGGAGAGACTGTTAGTTTCTAAGATTCACATGGAAGGATCAGTGTTGTCATGCCTCAATCAGTTGGAATTAAATCTACAGTTTAAACTACAAGATGGAATGCAACTGAATTCTAGAGAGCAACTAAGTAACATTTCTACCTGGATGTAAACTCCTGTGATTCTGATGACCATGGAGAAGGACTTTTGAGAGGGGAAAAGAGTCCACAAGTCATTTCAGTACAGGATTACCCAAAATATTGCATAAACTCAACAAAGTCACCAAGAATGTGACACAGTGCAAATCCTGCACTCTGAGCAGAGAAAATACCATTTGATATGGTTCACCACCCACAACACAACTTGGAGCTCACACTCAGAACAAAGAGACCACGTTCATGAGAATTTCAAGCAAGGCAAAAGATTATCCATAGCTTCAGCTAAAGAGGAGGAACTTTACATGTAACCTTCATAGTAAAACTCAGGCTGGGAAGAATAAGTTATCTGGACGCAACTCATGTCAAGTCAACAACAGCTTCAGAATGGTTACAGAAGAAGTAAGTATTCACTTAAACGGCAAAGATTTGTGTAACTGTGAAATGGGGAATATAAAAGACAGATTTGTTTTCGTAATTGAATCGAGGTTGCCAAGAAATATTGCATACCCCAATGTTTTATACAATAAAAGTGAAAGTTACAAGGTGCAGAAAATAAAGCCTCCATGTATGGGCAGAGACTATGCCTAAAAAGGGTCCTCTGATTGGCAAATGCGAGTGGAGTCCTGCAGGGATCTACACTGGGGCTTCAACTTTTCCAGTTTTATCAATCACTTCAACGAGAGCATGGGAGCTAAATTTTGATATAATAGAAGTAGGTGGGAGACCATGTTGCAAATAAAATTCAAGAGCTTGCATACAGATTAAGTGAGTCAGGTAAACTCTGGGAGATGAACTATGGTGCAGAAAACTGCAAAGTTGTTCACTTCAACAAGAATAATGAAAAACAGAGTATTCTGTTAAAATGAGGAAAAAAGTGAAAATCTGAGATGTTGAGGGATTTCAGGATTCTCATACTCGAGTCACAAAAGCCATAATCCAAACACGTGCAGGTCGGTGATGTGTAGGTTAGGTGCCTTAATCAGGGGAAAATGTAGAGTAAGAGAGTAGGGGAATGGGTTTGGGTGGATCACTGTTCAGAGGGTCGGCGTGGACTTGTTGGGTCAAATGGCCTGTTTCCACACTGGAGGGATTCTCCGAAAAGGTTAGCATGCAGGTAGAAAACACAAACCAGGGCAACTAACAAGATGCTGATCATTATCACAAGTCGTAGTGATTGTAAAACTAATAAGACAAAACCCAAAAGAGCTGCAGATGCGGGAAATCTGAAACAAAAGCAGAACTAACTGAACATCTCAACAGGCCTGGTAGCATCTGTGCAGAAAAATCAGAGTTAACGTTTCAGGTCCAAAGGCCGTTCCTCAGAACTAATGGGAGCTAGGGAAAAGATTTTTTTTTTTGAAACAGAAAATGGAATGGGTGTGGGTGAGAGAGTGGTGGGGAAGAAATAAACAATAGGTGGATATCGAGCCCCAGAAGAGACAGAAAAGACATTTGGACAGACAAAGGAGTAGTTGATAGTTAGACTGGGGGAATTAACAACTGCTAATGGGGACTATTATTGGCTGACAACAATTAGTGCGTGGTAGCAGCCCATGTGATGACAAGGTCTGGTGTGTGAGGGTGAGGGGAAGCATGCCTAAAATTGTTAAACTCAATAAGAAGTCCCAAAGGCTGCGGCTGGAAAATGAGGTCTTGTCCTTCCCACTTGCACTGCGCTTCACTGGAGCACTGCAGCAAGCCTGAGACAGAGATGTTGGCCGGAGAACACGGTGATGTGAAGTGGCTAGCAAATGATAACTCACGGTCTTTTTTGTGGACAGAATGTAGGCATCCTGCGAAGTGGTCACCAAATCTGTACTTCATTTCCCTCATATCAAGGAGACCACATTGTGAGCAGTGAATACAGAAAACTGGACTGAACAAAGTGCAGGTAAACCACTGCTTCACCTACAGGTGGTTTGGGGCCTTGGATCGTGAGGAGGGAAGTCGTAAACAAGCAGGTATTACACCTTCTGCGATTACAAAGGAAGATGTCATGTTTCAGTTATACAGTGCACTGATGAGACCTCATTGCTAATACCGTGTTCAGTTTTATCTGTCTACTTTTAGATTAGATTAGATTCCCTACAGGGTGGAAACAGACCCTGCGACCCAACCAGTCCACACCGACCCTCCGAAGAGCAACCCATCCAGACCCATCTCTCACCAACCAATGCAACTAACACTATGGGCAATGTCGCATGGCCAATTCACCTGACCGCACATCTTTGGACTGTCGGAGAAAACCGGAGCACCCAGAGGAAACCCACGCAGACACAGAGAGAATGTGCAAACTCCACACAGACAGTCGCCAGAGGCTGGAATCGAACCTGGGGCCCTGATGCTGTAAGGCAGCAGTGCTAACCACTGAGCCACCGTACTTGAAAGGAGGACGTCAACATTTTGGAGGCAGTTCACAGGAAGTTGACCAGATTAAAACCTGAATCGAGCAGGTTGCCCTCGGAGGTTAAGTTGGACAAATCAAGTGCTTTTCCAGTGGATTTTACAAGAGAGGGATGACCTGCTTTTACTGCAAGAGATCCCAAATGGTCCTGACTCTACAGATATAGAAGTGTTCTCTTATGCATCAGTCCAGAGGGGTATTGTTTTAAAACCCCAGGGACTGCCCTTTTCAATTAGAGACATGGAAAATTATTTCTCTCAGAACTGCCCAAATTTGGAATTTTGCCTCAGGTGATGGAAACAAGGTCATGAAAATCTCAGCAGAAGTGGATCGATTCCCTTGCCCAACAAAAAACTATGGAGAGTAGATGGGAATGTGCTATTCCAAATGGAAACTGATCAACTATGATCTTATGAAACCATGGAAGAGGATATACAAATGGATTACTTCTGCTCCAATCTTGTCCAGTCTGTTGATGTGCAATCAAAGCTTAAATCTTGTCATGTGGTCCTTTTGATCAGTGGAGATTTAATGTTTTTCTGAGCTTTTGACTTTGATATTTAACAAATTGGTGGGACTCCTCCAGGATTTGAATACATGGGCTGATAGAAGTACATATATTAAAACACTTGGTTAATGTGTAAAAGATTAATGATTAGGAACGATGGCGTAACTGATTTTCTCATTCCAAAAACTTAGTCAACCATGGCATTAGGTTAGTGACTGGCTTTGGAAAATATTTTGTACTCAGCTCAATGAGCAGATACTATGAAACCAAGTGTTGCGTACACTCAAACTCAGACATTTAAAATGTAAGTATCCTATATAACAACAAATGATCATATTTGTTTTATACCTGGTTCTGGAGGCTGTTCTTCAACAGGTAAGGGCGATGGTTCTTCTTCTTCTTCACACACGCCATTCTGATGATTATGAATGCTGTCAAAGTAGCCACTCTGTAGGAGTCTGTTGACAATGGTCTTCAAGCTCTTGTCTGGAAATTAGAGAAATTGTCTCAGTTTTTCACTACTCCACAGAAAATCCCTGACTAATTTATCAGACTCAAAGGGCCGAACAGCCTACTCTTGCTTCTAATTCTTATGTTCTTTTTCAGCACACCTTCAGCTAATGGACTTCATTCGACCATGCCTAATTGTTAGACTGTGTTCTTATTTGCAATTTTGGACCATGAAATAGCATCAAGCTCCAAGTGAGCTTGATATAACTTCATACAGCAAATGGCATGTGCTGTGAAAAGTAATAACTATCAGTTCAAATGATAATCCGTTGCAGTCTTTTACATTCAAATTACAGACCCAGTTCCAAAACTAAAAGCCTGACCCACTCCATTTCTCCAAAAGGGGAAAAGATTGCAACAAATCTAAATTAAAGCTCAATCCTGGAAATGTTAGCCAAATTCTCCAGTGAAAAAGGTATTGCAGATCGCAATATACACACACATCAAAATGTTACTTTAAAAGCTTAACTAAGCTCATTACAGTGGCAGAGCTTCAGCAATTAATATCAACCTATTTTGTGGAACAACTTACTTGAGGCAGCAACACTTTCTCATTGACTAGAATTAGAGAAATGAAGTCGACAAGCCAGAAGTCTGACATGAATACAATGAGCACCGTGCAAAAAAAAAAACTTGCAAAAGATAAACAATATTCAAATTAAAACCCAAGTATTGTAGATGCTGGTGTTCTGAAATAAAAACAAAAGTGCTATAGAAATTCAATTGGGTCCAGCAGCATCGATGGAGTAAGAAATAAATTAGCCTTGACCAGTCAACATGGCTCTTTGAAACCAAGGTTAAGTTTCACATTGTTGATTGGATAAAACATCTTAATTTATCTTCTAGAACAAGTTTCTCGTAATGAGGACACCGAGGTTGACCTCAGAATATAAATTCCCTGGTTAGGGGTGTTCATCTGGTTCAATCAGGGAGCCCACACTCAAGATTTTGCTCTCAAGGAGCTAGACTAGTGCCAAGGCCTTTCCATGTGTAAATAAAACATAACTTGGAAAACGAGATATCGGTCTCTGGAAGTATTTCAGTGACACCAAAAGTAAAGCTCACTCCTGAAGCAACTCACTCACAACGGTCATCTGAGATCGGTAAGCATTTCTGCCATTATTTGGGGAGCTTGACTCATTCGACCCTGCCAAAGACTGGGCCCAGTCTGTGGAAAGAATCCATTATTTTCTGGCGGAAAATGTCTTTGGGGGTAATGAAAAACAAATCATTCTGCTGACAGCTTGTGGATCCACAGCCTTTTGCATTATTAGGAGCCTAAATTTTCTTTTAGATACCAAAGCTTTTCAAGAGTTAATGGATTCTGTGAAAGAACATTATGACCTCAAACCACCTCTCATTTTGAGATGCAATTGGTTTTACTCAGCAACTCGAGAACCAAGGGAATCTGTAATGGGATTTCTGACTTGGTTCAGACAACTGGTAGAGGCATTAGACTTTGGTTTAACTCTTAATGTACTGACACAAGTTGGTATGTGGGATTCATGATGTAAACATCCAAAAGCACCTACGAGCTGTAGCCCAACCAGACTTCTAAGCAGGCACTACAACCAGTTTTATCACTCGAAAAAGCACATGGAGCAGGGTATTCCGATGGAAGTGAACACCCTTGCCAGTTCAACTCAGCTTGGAAAACACCATTTGAGTGAAGGCAAAATTCCAAAACAAGGCCAAGCCTCAGCCGAACTTGTAAAATTTTCTTCAGGATCTGGGCTGGCAAGCCAGTATAACTGCTGTTGGTATGCGCTCTTGAGATAGCTAGAGTCCAACTATACCAAACGAGAACTCATCGCCCAGTACTCAGCAGTGCATACCCTGGAAAATCCACCTACATCTAGTTTGGAACAGTTAAGTGACTTAGCAACATCCAAATCAGAACCAAAATAAACAGCTGGTTAAATGGTCACCCAGTTTTAAAGGAGATGGATACCAGCATGGCCTTTTGGTGATCGCAAAACCAGTTTTTAAACAAAATTCACTAGGTTTGTGCAAGATCTCTACTAGACTGAGAACCTATACTGGAGAAGCTTTACAGACTAAGGAAACAACTTTGGTTTTGGCCTCTGATGAGATGCAACTGGTTCAATTACCACTAATAGTAGTAAAAGGCTCAGGTCAAGCTTGATGGAGTGAAATTGGTTGATATAAGTTCATCTCAGTTGACTCAACATTTAATGATTAGAAATTGGCTGTCTGAGTAATGTCTTAATACCCAGAAATCCTTCATGAAAGTTGAGGGACTATCAAAAGAGCTAAAGCCATCTTGCATGTAGACCAGGACGTAATTCACAATTCTCCAAGGCCTGTCAGTGCCATTTACCTGATGGACAGAAGTCGAGGCAGAAATCAGAACAATGGAAAGCCAAGGAATCATCAAGTAAGTCCAGTTTGTGAAATGGCAGCACCAGTAATACCGACTTTGAAGCCTGACAGATCAGTTCACCTTTGGGTTCATTCCCAAGAAAAGAAAGATTAACCGGGGAGGGATTAGACAACCTTGGCTGACAAAGTAAGTCAGGAAATGTATTAAAGAAAAAGAGAGATCCTATAAAGTGGCTAAGAACAGTGGGAAATCAGAAGATTGGGAAGGATACAAAAGCAAATAGAGGATAACAAAGAGTGTAATAAGAAAGGAGAGGATCAAATATGAAGGTAGGCTAGCCAGTAATATTAGAAATAATAGTAAAAGTTTCTTTCAGTACATAAGAAACAAACGACAGGCAAAAGTAGACATTGGGCCACTTCAAACTGATGCAGGAAGCCTAGTGATGGGAGATAAGGAAATAGCAGGAGATTAACAAGTACTTTGCGTCAGTCTTCACAGTGGAAGACATGAGTAATATCCCAAAAATTAAAGGGTGTCACGGGGCTGAGTTGAGTATGGTTGCCATTACAAAAGAGATAGTGCTAGAAAAGTTAAAAAGTCTTAAAATTGATAAATCTCCTGGCCCCGATGGGATACACCCTAGAGTTCTGAGAGAGGTGGCTGAGGAAATAGCAGAGGCATTGGTTGAGATCTTTCAAGAGTCACTGGAGTCAGGAAAGGTCCCGGATGATTGCAAGATGGCTGTTGTAACCCCCTTGTTCAAGAAAGGATCAAGGCAAAAGATGGAAAATTATAGGCCAATCAGCTTAACCTCAGTTGTTGGTAAAATTCTAGAATCCATCATTAAGGATGAGGTTTCTAAATTCTTGGAAGAGCAGAGTCTGATTCGAACAAGTCAACATGGATTTAGTAAAGGGAGGTCATGCCTGACAAACCTGTTGGAATTTTTTGAAGAGGTAACAAGTAGGTTAGACCAGGGAAACCCAGTGGATGTGGTCTATCTAGACTTTCAAAAGGCCTTTGATAAGGTGCCACACGGGAGGCTGCTGAGCAAGGTGAGGGCCCATGGTGTTCGAGGTGAGCTGCTGGGATGGATTGAGGATTGGCTGTCTAACAGAAGGCAGAGAGTTGGGATAAAAGGTTCTTTTTCAGAATGGCAGCCGGTGACGAGCGGTGTCCCGCAGGGTTCGGTGCTGGGGCCACATCTGTTCGCATTATATATTAACGATTTGGATGAGGGAACCGGGGGCATTCTAGCGAAGTTTGCCGATGATACGAAGTTAGGTGGACAGGCAGGTAGTACTGAGGAAGTGGGGAGGCTACAGAAGGATCTTGACAGGTTGGGAGAGTGGTCCAGGAAATGGCTGATGGAATTTAACGTGAGCAAGTGCGAGGTCTTGCACTTTGGCAAAAAGAATAAAAGCATAGACTACTTTCTAAATGGTGAGAAAATTAATAAAGCCAAAGCACAAAGGGATCTGGGAGTGCTAGTCGAGGATTCTCTAAAGGTAAACATGCAGGTTGAGTCCGTGATTAAGAAAGCGAATGCAATGTTGTCTCTTATCTCAAGAGGGTTGGAATATAAAAGCAGAGATGTACTACTAAGACTTTATAAAGCTCTGGTTAGGCCCCATTTGGAGTACTGTGTCCAGTTTTGGTCCCCACACCTCAGGAAGGACATACTGGCACTGGAACGTGTCCAGCGGAGATTCACACGGATGATCCCTGGAATGACAGGTCTAACATATGAGGAACGGCTGAGGATACTGGGATTGTATTCGTTGGAGTTTAGAAGATTAAGGGGAGACTTAATAGAGACGTACAAAATAATACATGGCTTGGAAAAGGTGGATGCTAGGAAATTGTTTCAGTTAAACGTGGAGACTAGGACCCGTGGACACAGCCTTAGAATTAGAGGGGGTCATTTCAGAACAGAAATGCGGAGACATTTCTTCAGCCAGAGAGTGGTGGGCCTGTGGAATTCATTGCCACGGAGTGCAGTGGAAGCCGGGACGCTAAATGTCTTCAAGGCCGAGATTGATAGATTCTTGTTGTCTCGAGGAATTAAGGGCTACGGGGAGAACGCTGGTAAGTGGAGCTGAAATGCGCATCAGCCATGATTGAATGGCGGAGTGGACTCGATGGGCCGAATGGCCTTACTTCCACTCCTATGTCTTATGGTCTTATGGGGAGATTTTAAATAAACAGCAAATCGCTTTACGCGGCTGGATAAAGACCCAGTCCCTTGCATAAAGGTTTTATACCCAAAGTCCTTCAGAAAGCTGAATATCAGCCACGTGTACTTCAAATTGTGGTTCCCCTAAGATTCCCCTAAGCATGCAACAATCGATTTGTACCAATATACAAGCCTGCCACTTGGACCATTTTCAGCCTGAATAATTTTTCAGCAGATGATGGAAAATATTTTGCAAGTTCTAGCCTAGGTTGCCATTTGTCCAGATGACTTGCTAATAACAGGGAAGACCTGTAAGGAACACTTAAGAGAACTTGGACATCACCCTTGGACGTTTTTCCTGGGTTGGTGTATAACCTGGAAGGGAAAAATATCTGCTACAGACACCCCAAATGCCCTCCTTGAGCTACATAGCCAATTACAGCCGGTTACATCCTTTCACTTTATCTTCTGAGGGCAATCAATGGGGCCCTGGCTCCCATGTATGGACTGGTATGTGGGTCTTTCCTTGGGCTGGTGAATTATTACACAAAGTTCATACATATCCTGGCCTTCACCCTGACACTTTTGCATCAACTCTTCAAAAAGGGTCAGCCTTACAAATGGTTGCATAGCCAAGCCATAGCTTTCAAGGAAGTGAAGAAACTATCGTCGTCTAACATGTTGGGCACACAACAATCCCAAGTAAAAGCTGGTACATACATGTGATGCCTCCCCTTATGGCATTCCGGTAGTATTAGTTCATACTTGACCCCATTGAAAGGAATGCCAAATAGCATATGCATCTAGGAGTTTGGCTAACCCGGAGCATAAATATGCCAAGGTAAGCAAGAAAGGTTGGGTGACCATATTTGGAGTTGGAAAATGTGGTGCTGGAAAAACACAGCAGGCCAGGCAGCATCCGAGGAGCAGGAGAATCGACGTTTCGGGCATAAGCCCTAAGGGCTTGTGCCCGAAACGTTGATTCTCCTGCTCCTCGGATGCTGCCTGGCCTGCAGTGATTTTCCAGCACCACATTTTTCAATTCTGGTACTCCAGCATCTGCAGTCTTCACTTTCTTCCAGTTGATCATATTTGGAGTCAGGAAGTTCCACCAATACCTTGATGGACATAAATTTGTAATAACAGACCACAAATCCATACTAGGTCTACTTAAAGAGGGCAAGGGCAGTGCCACTCAAAGCTTCAGGCCAAATTCAGCTGTGGGCTCGAATACTGAGTGCATACAATTACAAGTTTGAAAACCGTCTGGGAGGCCAAGTTGCAAATTTGGATACATTAAGTCACATTCGGCTCGCAGATAAAATACCAGTGGTACCACCACCGGAAGAGTCTAATCGTTTTAAATTTTCTGGACACACTTACAATCACAGCTGGCAATCAGACTTTGAACATACAATGTTCTGGCATTGGCAAAACTGAAACAGCTAGTGATGGGGGAAACCAAGGACTGTCAGAACCAGAACTGAAAAATATTTGGACCCAAAGAGACCACATAATAATGGAGGTCAGCATACTATTATGGGAAGCAAGAGTGATTGTCCCGAGCAAAGGTTGCTGCCAGATACTGACTGATCTCTACCAAGGTCATCCAGGATTTGCCAAAGCAAAGATGTTAGATCGAAGTTATAGCAGTTGATCAGGAGTGGATGCAGACAGTTCTGTTGGTGTAGTGCCAAGAGTGGCAACATGGACAAAATGTACCTGCAGCAACTCTTTGACATTCTTTGGAATGGCCGGTAAACTCTGGACTGGGTCACACATTCACTGTGCAGCTCCTTCCACGGGTTCAATATTTTTCCTTATTGTGAATGACTACTGCAAGTGGTTGGACATGCAGAGTTCATTCTTGAAACACAAGATGCCAGTATGAATGCCAGACTCGACCAAGCAAGACAGACAACTCACAATGTTTGGTACAGGAACAACAGAAATTACCCTGCATGGCGAAGAGGTTTGATCAAAGCAACGTCAGGACAAGTGACATGTAAAGTTTGGGTAGTAACAACAGTCCTGAACACAAGCACGTGGACCATGCAAAAGCCGCAAACTCACAAGTGGTGCCATGTTTCTTGTAACAGTTGGAACCAGATTTCTTCCCCTCTGTCAAGCATCAAAGAGATCTTTGAAAGTGAGACAGACACAGCACATTTCACCACATCAACACCTTTGCCACTGAAAGAGGAGAGTGTATTATTCCCAAACTCCAGCTACAAGAGGCGGGTTGTAACTCCTGAGTTACATGCCACCCATATCCAACGCAGAGTCGGAGGTACCTGACCCAGTGGTCACATGCAACAGAAAACGCTACAAGAGGACCAGCCTATATCCTCAAACTCAGAGGGTGTGGAATGTAGTGACTGGAATGAGGTCAGCCAGGTAGACCTCAGAGAATGAGTTCCCTGATTGGAGCTGTTAATCTGGTCCAATCAGGGACCCCTGGCTGACAGATTAAAAAAAGGAATGCGTTTCCACTGTGTCTCACACCTGCGCACACACACAACATGGGTGCTGGGGATAAAATAAGCACTACCGCAGTTAGGCGGTAGTGTGGGGGGTTTAGGGAAAAAAAAATAAACAGGAGTGTCAGAGCTGGCTCTGAGGGAGTGGGACCAGTGAGTAAAGGACTCTCCACTTTTCTGTATTAAGGAGGAGAGAAGACTGACTTCTGAACAGGAAGAAAAAGGAATGCCTTTTCACTGTTTCCTACACCTGCACATGCATGACATGGATGCGGGGGAAAAATAAACACTACCACTGTTAGGCAGTAGTGTGGGAGAAAAAAAAAACAGCAAAAAAAAGGGGAAAGAAGGAATGCCCAACATTCTGTTCACTCAGATCTGGCTCTGAGGGAGCTGGATTAGTGTCAAGGACTTTCACATGTAAATAAAGGGTGACTTGGTGACAGAATACAGGCAAGAGGTGATCACAGTGAGTGTTCAAAATTATGAAAAGCTTTGATAGGGTAAAGATATCCAGTTTCCACTCACTAGTGTGTCAGCAATTTGGTCACAATTTCAACATGCAAGCAAGGGAACCCAAATAGCTTCTTAGCCACCCTCTGTTTTTCAATCTTAAACAGTTCTATTAAGTCCTATCTATACCTTTGTTGTTCCAAGGAAAACAACCCCATCAATCCAATCTTTCCTCACATTTCAGATCTTCCAGATAAATTAGCATTTCTATATCCTCACAAGCATATCGTTCCTGTACTGTGATGACCAGAACGAGACATAATACTCCAGGTGTGAATTAATCAGTTTTATATTGTTTCAGCACAACCTCCTTGCTCTTACAGCCTATGCCACAGTTAATAAAGACGTGGATCCTGTATGCCTCAACACCAACGATCTTCCCTGCTACTATGAGGGATCAAGGGATTTGCCACACCAAGGTCTCCTTGATCCTCAGGACCTGCCTGGTTCAACCGCTTGCACTGTAATTCCATTCCATTGTTAGTCACCCCAAGTGCATTACCTCTCATTTTTCTCAGGTGAATTTCTTGTTCACTACTTCATTAATATCCTTCTGCAATTTGCCTATTTACCATTCTACCAATTCCCATGACAGCCAAATATTTGATCATCTCCCCTAAATATCAGTTCAAACTATTAATAAACATCACAAACAACAAGGGCCGCAACCATATGAAATTCACCTGGAAACAGACTTCCAGTCACAGAAACATTCTTCCATCATCACCCTCTGCTTCTTGCTGTTCAGCTCATATTAGATCAACATAGCACTTTGCCTTGGATCCCATCATCTCAGTCTGCTGTACCAAAAGTCTTGCTAAAATCCACGTAGACCACATCAAATGCATTATTCTCACCACCACTCCTGGTCATCTCAATATTTAGAGCTGAAAATGTGTTGCTGGAAAAGCGCAGCAGGTCAGGCAGCATCCAAGGAACAGGAGAATCGACGTTTCGAGCATAAGCCATTCTTCAGGAATGAGGAAAGTGTGTCCAGCAGGCTAAGATAAAAGGTAGGGAGGAGGGACTTGGGGGAGGGGCTTTGGAAATGCGATAGGTGGAGAGAGGTCAAGGTGAGGGTGATAGGCCGGAGTGGGGTGGGGGCGGAGAGGTCAGGAAGATGATTGCAGGTTAGGAAGGCGGTGCTGAGTTCGAGGGATTTGACTGAGACAAGGTGGGGGGAGGGGAAATGAGGAAACTGGAGAAATCTGAGTTCATCCCTTCTGGTTGGAGGGTTCCCAGGCAGAAGGTGAGGCGCTCCACCTCCAACCGTCATGTTGCCATGGTCTGGCGATGGAGGAGTCCAAGGACCTGCATGTCCTTGGTGGAGTGGGAGGGGGAGTTAAAGTGTTGGGCTACGGGGTGGTTGGGTTGGTTGGGCCGGGTGTCCCAGAGGTGTTCTCTGAAACGTTCCGCAAGTAGGCGACCTGTCTCCCCAATATAGAGGAGGCCACATCGGGTGCAGCGGATGCAATAGATGACGTGTGTGGAGGTGCAGGTGAATTTGTGGCAGATATGGAAGTGTCCCTTGGGGCCCTGGAGGGAAGTAAGGGGGGAGGTGTGGGCGCAAGTTTTGCATTTCTTGCGGTTGCAGGGGAAGGTGCCGGGAGTGGAGGTTGGGTTGGTGGGGGGTGTGGACCTGACGAGGGATTCACGGAGGGAGTGGCCTTTTCGGAACGCTGATAGGAGAGGGGAGGGAAATATATCACTGGTGGTGAGGTCCGTTTGGAGGTGCTGCGCTTTTCCAGCAACACATTTTCAGCTCTGATCTCCAGCATCTGCAGCCCTCACTTTCTCTCATCTCAATATTTAAATCAAACGTATTGAACATTGTAAATTCTTGGCAATTATCGCAGATTATTCATGGTCTTTCCAAGCATAAAAATATTTAGGTCCTCAGTTTTTTCGAATAACTTCTCACCAGCAAGTTTAAAAAGACAGGTTTGTAATTTTATCAATCCCTTCAACCCTTTTATAATAATGGGAAAACTTTAGCAATCGACATGTGGCCAAAGAAAATTTCAAAATTACTGTCAGGACCCCTTCTATCTACTACTTACCCCTTACAACAGCCTGGAATAAATTTCATTCTGGATCAGTGGTGCTGCAAGAGCACAGCAATTCTGGCAGCATCCGACGAGCAGCAAAATATTTCACCCAGGCCCGCAGGCATACACCCTTATAAAGGCTGCCAAACACTCTAGTACCTCCCTCTCTGTTCATTTCTAATATTTTGCCATCTGATGTCAACACTTGGTCTGTTCTTTGCCACTATGAACATCAACACTAAGTCGTCATTTAGGACAGTGCCTAAATCTTCCATGTCTGCACACAGTTCAGTTCTACGATCCCTAATGGGCCCGACTGTGTTTCCCTCTTTATTGTCTTGGTCTTTGTGTTTTAAAAACCCCTTGATATTTCCTTTATTCTACTCACTGAAGCTTTCATAGAGTCATAGAGGTGTACAGCATGGAAACAGACCCTTCGGTCCAACCCGTCCACGCCGACCAGATATCCCAACCCAATCTAGTCCCACCTGCCAGCACCTGGCCTACATCCCACCAAACCCTTCCTATTCATATACCCATCCAAATGCCTCTGAAATGTTGCAATTGTACCAGCCTCCACCACTTCCTCTGGCAGCTCATTCCATACACATACCATCCTCTGTGAAAACGTTGACCCTTAGGTCTCTTTTATATCTTTCCCCTCTCACCCTAAACATATGCCCTCTAGGTCTGGACTCCCTGACCCCAGGGAAAAGACTTTGTCTATTTATCCTATCTATGCCCCTCGTAATTTTGTAAACCTCTATAAGGTCACCCCTCAGCTTCCGACGCTCCAGGGAAAACAGCCCCAGCCTGTTCAGCCTCTCCCTATAGCTCAAATCCTCCAACCCTGCCAACATCCTTGCAAATCTTTGCTGAACCCTTCCAAGTTTCACAACATCTTTCCGATAGGAAGGAGACCAGAGTTGCACGCACTATTCCAACAGTGGCCTAACCAATGTCCTGTACAGCTGCAACATGACCTCCCAACTCCTGTACTCAATACTCTGACCAATAAAGGAAAGCATACCGAATGCCGTCTTCACTGTCCTATCTATCTGCAACTCCACTTTCAAGGAGCTATGAACCTGTACTCCAAGTCACGTGCTCTCTTTTTGCTTTCTAAAATCATTTTCTAAGATACCCCCCTCCACATCTTGTATTTCTCTAATAACTCTGCTATACCGTGCTCTTATTACCGGTCAAATTTTTCAGCTCAACCTTAATCTTTATGTCCCTTGATATCCACAGCTCTCCAGTCTTGGTACCACTCCTTTGTGTTTAGAGGAAGGCATTTTCCCACTGCTCTGGTTATTGCCTCCTTGCTGGTCTCCTACTGCTCCATGTAACTGCTCCCCCAGTCCACTTGGGCCAAATTATATCTTATCTTCCTAAAATTGTTCTTTCGTCACTTTCCAACTTTTTAAAACCTGGTCTATCCATACTCATTTCCATAGTGATCATAACTTTGTTAAGACTTACAAATAATCATCTCAAGATGCTCCCCATCCTGACACCTTCCACCTGACATAGTTCAAAACTACCCCCAGTCTTGTTTGGCTCTGTGTTGGGGATGCAATCAAAGAATTTCACACCCTCTTTGCCTTGCACACTGAAAAAACATACAACTTCATATTTAGGCAGTTGAAAGCTTGTACTATTTCTGTAATTTTCTTATATGTCTCTGACTGGCGCCATCATAGACACCCAAGGGTGCTTGTTTCTTTACTGCATACAGCCTCATTTGAAGATCCTTCCAAGCCATCACCACCCTCCACTATAATTGATTCCTGCTTGACACTGTGACATACCCACCTCGACTCTGGCCCGGTCTGTATCATCGGAAAACTCCATAACCACAAACATGGAGCTGTCAATCCTGCACATCTTTCATCCAAGTCACAGATATTGCTTTGATATACCATTCCACTCACGTATTTACAGGTGTCCTCAGGTCATCTATCATATTTCACAGACTTCTTGTATTAAAATACATTCTATTTAGCCTTATTAAACTAACTTCTTTCTTATCCATCCTTTATTTCTCTGCCATTTCGGCTTGTGTTTTAACTCCGAATTTCACCTCAGCTTCTGTCCGCTCAGAACTACCTTGTGAGGATCTCATCCTTGCCCATCTAGTTTAAATCCAACTCACAATAATTAAGCAGAGCTCCTACAAAGACAGTTGATTTGCTGGAATAGTACTGTTCCTTCACTGTTCTGCGGGTCAGAATCCTGGAAGTTCCTCACAACCAGCATATTGTACGCAGCTATGTCACAAGCACGACACAGTGGTTCAAGGAGGCAGCTCATCACTGATCTGAGTTAATTCAGGAGAGGCAGCAAACTCTGGCCTCTCAAGCAATACCCAAATGAAAAAGTCAACTGAACTATGATGGCGTACAATTTCAGAAGATCACACAAAATGCTGCAATGGATATTCAGGCAGCATATGAAATCCAATGCTGAGAAATGAGAGGAATCATTCTGATAATGAAAACACAGATAGACAATGCAAATTAAACTGTACATCTCTAAAGGGGTAGGGAATAGAGGGACACAAGTAAATATGTGTATAAGTCACTGACAGTAGGAGTGGCTGAGAAAGCATATTAGTTAAGGGAATGTCCCTTTTATATAAAAACTCTTTTGGGACACCAAATGCAACACTAGCCAACTGAATGGCACAGTGGCAAGGAAACAGAGATAGTAAGCTTGGAAACTTGCAGAATTCACTACCAAATTTCATCAGGGCAGACAGATATGCAAACCATTACCTTGGTTTACTGTAGTGAATAGGTATTGATAAAACAATACAACAAGGTTGCAACCAGTTGGGAAATTACACGATCCAATACTGCCTTTTGTAACCGACCCCAGGCTTTGTGAATAATCAATTCTAGACCCCTGGTCAACAGCTTAACCAAAAGACTTAGCAGTTTAGCAGCAATACAGTGACTTTAGCCTAGCAAAAAAATTAAACAAAATATCAAATTCACGTCGACAATTTAAGTCCAGTAACTTTGGTTTTTATCCTATTCACACAAGACAAACAGACCAACAAATCTCTCAAACAGACCAATAAACACAGTTCACTGACAAATTAAATTTTAACAAAGGCGAGATTACATAAGCAGTTTTCACTAAATCTTGTTCCACAGGGATGCATAATGGTCTCATGTTTGATTTTCTGAAGACATGAAACAGTGTCACCTTTGCAAGTCATTCTGAAGTTTCAGTCACACTTATAACTTAGGTTCTAAGCTCTGGACTTCCAATAGCTGAGGATGAAGGGTTAGGCAGCAAGCTTCAAATCTTCACGCTGTAACATAACAGCCAAACTCCTCACAGAAACAGTCCAAAACCAAGTCAAACTCTGGCGCTCTCTCTCTCTGTTTAACCATCATGCTCCCTACAACTTGCTCGCACTAATTCCAAGATAGTGATCTCATTAATAGCCAAACATCTACATTCTAGTTAAACACACTGCTTTCCATCAGTATTGAAAAATTAATGGAATGCTTTGATCAAGAACCAACCTGCAATTAAATGTCAGGCCTGGCCTCACAAACAAGTTGTTTGTTCCTTTTCTTAAAGGAAGACAAGTTGTTGCACACCGTTCAAAGGTCACATTCAGCTCACCCTTGCAAACCAAAATTGACAAGAGTAAAACAAACAAAGGGTAAAATCAACAAGGGTTTCAATAACGTGAAGGTATTGGCAAGAGTGCAAAAAAAGATACATCAGAATGCTTCCAGGGATGAGCAACTTCAGTTACAAAGACTGAAGAATTTCGAATGATCTTCTCTGCCGAAGAACAATGGAGAAGAGAGTCGATCCAAGTAATCAAAGTCATGAAATGTCCAGAAAGAGCAGACAGGGAGAAAATAACATCACTGTGAAATGATCAAGAATGAGGGGGTCACAAGTAATTTAAAAATCAGTGATAAGAGCAAAAACGTTTTTCCCGCGCAAGGAATGATTAAAGTTTTAAATGCACTACTTCAGTGTGTAAAAGAGAGGTTCAATCAAGATATTTAAAAGGGATTGGATTATTATCGGAAAAGAATGTGCAAGTTTATCAAAAGGCAGCAGGGAAACCGCTAAATGACTTGGAGAGTCAGTGCAGAAGCAATAGACCATGTAGGTTCCTTCTGAGCTGTAATGATTCCACGACCAGCTTCAAACACTGGTGGCAAATATTTAGAACTAGTTTTAGAGTGGCAGTGACATAATTGCAAAAAAAAATTAAAATCAAGACTCTCACGTGGAGCATTATTTTTACTTTGAGATGTGAAAGTTAACTAGACAATCATATCAAGTCCTTGTGACTAAACCTAAACATCTGTCGAAGCTTCACTTTGCAAGCCTGATAAAAACACAAATTTGGATTCAGATACTCACAAGTTGTGGCCCCAACTTTTTTGTCTTTTCCTTCCAGTAGGTCCCATAAGTGCACTGAAGCTTGTTCAAATTGTTCACACAACCTATAAACCAGAAAATAACATCAGCACAAGCTTGTAAAGCGAACATTTAATTAGATTAGATTAGATTATTTACAGTGTGGAACCAGGCCCTTCGGCCCAACAAGTCCACACCGCCCCGCCAAAGCGCAACCCACCCATACCCCTACCCATACATTTAACCCTTACCTAACACTACGGGCAATTTAGCATGACCAATTCACCTGACCTGCACATCTTTTGGATTGTGGGAGGAAACCGGAGCACCCGGAGGAAACCCACGCAGACACGGGGAGAACGTGCAAACTCCACACAGTCAGTCGCCTGAGGCGGGAATTGAACCCGGGTCTCTGGCGCTGTGAGGCAGCAGTGCTAACCACTGTGCCGCCCATACTACATCTTTACCGTCTTGACACAAGCCTGGAGGGGTCCAAAACATGGATTAAGGAAGGGACGTGAAGAATACAATAAGTGCAAAATTAAGTACTTGCAATTACATGTACCTCCCACAATTCAGAATATGCTAATGAATTTTGTAGCGAACAAACCTTTCTCAGACTGTTTCTACTGAATTACCCAAATTTCATAAACAAATTTGCAATCAACTTCAAATGCCAGCTGGCTCTGTCACACAAACTGATGTCATCAGTTGAGGCCTCAGGTTAACAATGCAGCTGACAGAGTAACAAGTGCAGTGCCAAGTAACAAAACTATACCTCCCAAGCAAAGTCAATAAAACAGGGCTCACTGGTTCCAAGTAGCTTATGACTTGAATATAAACCATGAAGTAATCCATAAACAATTCATACAAAAGCAAAATAATTCAGATACTGTAAGTCTGAGATAAAAACTGTATAGTACCAGCAGTCAGGCAAAATTTGAGAAAGGAGACATTTGGAACAATGACCTTTCAGACTTTTATACGTTTTCATATAATGCAATGAGCTTTACGAAAGTGTTGGAGGGATGAAGTGGTAAAAGGGAAGGTCTATGTTAAGAGAGAGACAGAAGAAACTAAATGACAAAGAACTGGTCATGCACAGCTAAAGAGGCAGGAAAGCGAAAGCTGTGCTCAGAGGTGATGTGAATGGTAGAACGACAAACAGCCAGCACCTGGAAGCAAAAGCAAGACTGAAACAAAATCTTACCAATAAAACAAGGGCAAAGATTGTGGGTTTAAATTGTCAAATTAGATTATTAATGCAAAGGTGTCATGTGCCTAAGCACAAGGTAAGTGCTGCCCCTTGAACCTGTATTCAGTTTCTCTGCCATACTTCAGGATATTGAAGACAGACATCAGCATGATGGTAAATGAGATGAAAATGACAGGCAACCGTAAAGCTGGAGTCAGCTTGTGGACTGAATGGAGATGCTCACATGTAAACTGGTCTTTCAGCTGAAAGGAACATTTGGGGCCTTGGACAGTTTAGACAGAAAAAGGTTAGAAAGGCATCTTTTGTACCTGCCTGCTAAGGTGACAGGAAGAAATGTGACCAAGAAATGAACTGGGTTGTCAAGAGAATGATCCCCTGGAGACCCTAAAGGGAGCAAATGGATGAGTATGATCCCCTGCAAATATCCAACAGGTTCTTGCAGCTTGTGCGGACAAGAGCAGGGATTGCAAAAGTGCAGGTAGCCATTCAAGTATGGAGTAAAAAGGAACACTGTTTTATTACTGCAAACCACAGTTACATTGTTCAATAATGTTCTCTGCAGCTGCTCATCTGGTTTAAGGAAAGAAAGTTGAGTGGAAAAACGACCCCATCATTGTACCCGTGACATAGGTGGGAATAAGAAAGAGGTTCTAGTGAGGAGATAAATAACTCTGAGTTAAATTAGAAAGCCAAACAGCTAAATTCATGATCTTTGGAATTAATACCAGAGTCAAGAAATCAATAATAATTAGAAAAAACATCCCATACTTGCTCAACCTTCAACAAAATACTCAACAGTTTGATATCAAGATATTCTGGTTGCAATACTCAACATAGGTCCAGGTGGATTAAATTAATGATATAACAGCTAAAGGCCAATAAGCAAGATTTTTCTCAGCTAAATTTGAAATATCAATGTACAAATGTTGTCTTAAATTAACTGAAATACTTTATCTGCAAATCCGGCAACCTTGAAACGACACTGGAGTTAGTCAAGTGCTTATTTCCGAATTGTGGTCCTGTACTTGTTAACAAAGTGACCCAATAGCTTGCCTGCCACCCCAAACTGTCTCAAACAGTTACAGTAAATTCAGAATTGCCCAAAACGAATCTGCTGCATTAATTACCAAATTAATTCGCCTGACACCGCCCCTTAGTTATGCCACTTAGCACTGAAAAGAAGCAAAGAACTTTAATGCAAGTGCTAAGGCACAGCTCAAAATATTTTTTAAAATGAATAGACATTATGTTGGTTTTTCACAATGGCATTGTATACTTTTAAAATGATAAATGTATATCTTTTTTCTCCACCATCCTTATGTAGCTTTTTGTTAAACTGTTTGTCTGTAAACATTATCTATCAAAAATACACACAGGTTGCAAACTTACTACACAGACAGAATATGACCAAGAACAGAACTTAATGGCTTTGGGTGAAGTTGCAGGTTAGATCAGCAAATTTTTCCAAGGATCTATTGAGTGTAAAGCAAATTTATGGATGATTAATTTAGAATTTTGTGAATTGTATAAGCCGCTGTGGTGGAATGTGTCAGAGTTGCCAATGCATGAGTGCAGATTTTTGTACAGGTTGGACTGAAGCCTCTTTTCAGATAAATGTTCTTCATGAAATCTTTTTTGCAGCTGTTGTAGCAGCATTCAGAGAAGGAAAAGGCTCAAGGGACATGTTGATCAATGTCATAAAATTGTTACTACATGGCAGGTGTGAACACTCGTCAGTGCCCTCCTCGGTTGTCTTAGCCTGTCAATACTTGGTCATTACACAGACTTGCCTTAGGCAATTTTTTTTGAACCAAACTGTAATTGTCCTTAAGAATATTACATCAAGAAGCTAGCCCCACAATTAGACGTAAACTCTGTTACTTCAACGAGCACATTATCGTGTTAGATACAATAGGAATTCACGGTTGCAACTCTGTTCGACAACTTCTAATTTTACTTTGCTTTCCAAGCGGTAACTAAAGAAACATAAATACTTCTGTTGTGCAGTAAAATAAACACACCATGTTGTTTTGCAACGCAAGATTCCAATGCTGCTATGGCACTGTCTTTGTCATCAGTACCAAAATCCAGATAATAAATGTATACAATGCAAGATTACAAAAAGATAAACTTAGAACTGACTTAGAAATGAACACTGGATTCACAAGACACAATAAGAAATGGGATTAAAGGCTTATTATTAACGTACTTTCAGTCACCTCCTAGCCCTACATCTCTCTGCAACACAGCTTGCTGACCACTTTATTCAGCTCCTTTCACTCAGAAATTAACACCCTGGAATGAAGGAATTATATTATGAACAAGGATTGAACATGTTGGCCCTTGAACCACTGGAGCTGAGAAAAGCGGAGGTCTTGTTATTGAAACATGCAAGATCTTCCAGGGATTTTACAGGGTGGATACAATGAAGATCTTGCCTCTTGCTTGGAACTCTGCAAGTGGTGATACAGTTTATGAATAAGTCTGCCTTTAAAAACAGAGGTGAGGCGGGGTGAACAAAACAAAGCATGAGGATTGTTCGAATGTGGAATTTTCTTGCCGAGAAGCTATGGAGGCTGGTCATTGAATTTATTGAAGGCAGATTTCAAGAGATTTTAGATAAGTCGTGAATTATGAGGGTCAGATAGGCAAGTGGCATTTTGACCACAACCACATCAAGTATGGATTTTACTGAAAGGTACTTTGAGCCTGGCCCCCAAACAAACAGCCTACTCCTGAGCCCTAAGTTCCCAAGTGTCTGTGGCAGTGGAAGATGTCAGTGTCGTACTAAGGTCACCAGACTACTAATCCAGAGTTCCAAACTAATGCTCCGGGAATATGGCTTCTAACTATGTAGTGGCAGCTTGTAGAATTAAATTCATTTGATAAATCTGAAATTCAAAGATTAATCTAATGGTAACCACAAAACTATAATCTATTGTTCTAAAGTCCCATCTGACCCTACCTGTTCTGGTCTATTAGTGACTCCAAACACGAATGTGGGAGACATCACCCTCTGAAATGGCAAAGTAAGCCACTCAGTTTTATCAAATGGTTACAAATTAACTAAAATGAAATCAATAAGGACCCAACATCGCTGGTACTGATTACAGTGCCTTGGTAAAACTATGGGCAATGAAATTAGTTTACTCAGGTTATACCTCTATTTTTAAGAAGCAACAGATACTTCCTTAACGAAGAATCAGGAATTATAACAACTCGGTACCTGAGGTTCATGTCCCGTTCAGGTTGTACCAGCTTGTAGAATTCATCCAACATTCCCAGTTCTTCTTCAGTAAGCACAGGAGACCCATTCCAACCTTGCTTCAAGTCAGTGCGTGTATCATCATCACCCAATTTGTCCAAAACAAACTGTAGTTCAAGAACAGTTTTTAATCGCTTCTGTTCTGCTTCCTCTCGCATTAGCTGTTCCCGTCGAGCTGCTTTCTTCAGCGATTTCTGAATCTGTAAAAATAAAGCCCAAATTAATTAGGTCAATTTGTAAAACTAAAGCTTAAATACACAGAGCAACAAACCTACTCATGGAAATAAATAGTGCCAAAATGATGTACAACTTTTTTTTAATTTTATTGACATACAGTAATCCCTTACTGAATATGGCTATTTTACTCCTGACATAAGCAATTTCAAATAACATATCGTAAAGCAAATCAGATTTTATCCTAACAACCAGTGGAAAAACTCAAGTTCTGTAGAACGTCTCTTGCGAAAAAGAAAACTTCAAAACATTAGTATGTATAGGTTGGTACGGAGGAGATCAAGAGCAAAATGTTGCTGAACCTCTGGCATTATCTTCCCATCTTCTTTGGATACAAGGGTGATGCTGAAGGACTGGATAATTGCAAGTGTTACACCCTTGTTCAAACAACAAAGTAAGATCAGCAATTACAGGCCAATTATTTGAACCTCAGTGCTGGCAAAGAAACATTGCAGAAATTCTCACTTCATACAATACAAAGAGTTAATTAGCCAACATGGGTTCCAGAAAGCCAGCATTGATTTTAGGGAAAATTGTGTTTTACAATAGTAATTTCAATTGGAGTTATATTAGAGTAATGTAACCAGTTTAACATCCAACCACTTTCAAAAGCCATCAGAAAAAGTGCCACACAATAGCACTGTCAATAAAGCTAAAGAAGAAATTGAACAGCCTCAACAAGGATGTGAGTTGGCATCCCTGAGACACAAAACTTGGCAACATTGTGAACTAAGAGAAGGACTTCAAGGAGGCACAGACCAGATCGCAGAATGGGCAGAGAAACAGCACATGAAATTTGATACAGATGTATGAAGGGTTACACTTGGATTAGAATACATAATATACAGCACAAGGTACAAAAGAACATGTATGTGAAGTTTACACAAACAGATTATTCAAATACATTGGGTAGATTCAGAAGGCATAGAGGACCCTCCACTTGATAAAACAGCATTCGGTACAAAAGCAAGAAGGATATACTGGTCATTTACAACTTGCCTGGCTCAACAATGCCCTGTCCGATAATAAATCTGCCCTCCTTCTCTGATCTGAAAACGTGACTGGCTCTCATCTGCCTTATCCAACATCTCAGCAGGCTACTTATTTGTGGCAATTTGGTAGCAGTAGCATATGCTGACGTTGCCAGTGATGTTCATATCCCAAAGGATATGTAACAAATCAACAAAAAACAAAAGCAAGTGAAACAAGGAACAAGCATATCTACAACAAGGAAAGAATGCATCTATGTAGTATCATATATTACCATATGTGGATAGACAGTTGGCGACACTCACCTTAAATATATAACAGTTATTAATGTATTAACTGCCTCCTCATCCCAAATATCTCTTGCATACTTACATCTTGGCCCAGTGAAATGAAGCTCCTCTGCAATTCACGAGCAAACTCCAGGTTATTTGCAACCTCCTGTAATTTTCCAACAGCTTCCTACAAGAAAATTAATAAGTATTTTACTCATGGTTGATACCCATCAACAAAACTAATTATATCGCACAATGCTTTCCTAAAAGCATGTTAGGAATCGGTTCGTTCTACTTGGTGAATCTTACAAGTGACAAACCATTAAAATGACATATTCCCAGCAGAGTAAACTGCAGAATATTTGACAGACAGGGATGTAATTCATGCAGCTAAAAATTCAACTGCCCACATAGAATAAAAAAAAATTGAGGTGAGCTTTTCTGGCAAATGGTTAAATATAGGCAACACATTTTTATTGACTACCTAAATGTCTGTGGATTTATTAATCAGGAAGCAGCACCTGAAAATCAAAGAACTCTGCAATGCCACTTCTTTAAACACTTAACATCCACTTTTCAAAAGTGTTAAATCTTCCACAGACAATTGTAGAAGACATGCCTTGATGTAATCTGTGGAAGCAAGTGGATAAATGTGACTCATGAAAATTTTCTTCATAAAGCTTACAAATTTGTCAACCTGGAAAATACCAGTATCATGCCATCAAAAAACCAGTTTTATAAATCTGTAACAAACTTTAATATTTCCCCCCGCAGGTAAAACAAACTACAATAGTGCGACCACATTGACAACCGTAAAGTGCTGAAAGGTAGTTTTGAATTTGTCATTCCCGACTTGAAATGCCAAGAGTTTCTCTCTCCACAGACGCTACCAGGTAAGAGTTTTTCCAACATTGTGTTTGTTTCTACATATACATTTGCTGTACCGATAAAAATATCTACATCAAAACATCAATATCAATTTTCTACTATTTCATATCTTCGCGTGCTATTTTCCCTCTTTGGGCAACAGTGGCTCTGTTCAAAGGATGACAACACCGATTATCAAACATCAAGAGAAAATAACTAGCATGTCATTCAAACATATGGGTTTGATTGGCAGAGCTAATAACCATCAAGATTCAGTCATCCTGACTGAAGTCAATAACCTATTATAAAACAATTCATATATTTCTAATATTACAATTGTTTTTTTCTCAGGACACACAGGTCACAAGGCAAAAGTCAGCCATGTGATAAAATCACTTCCACTTGCCTATTAAAATGCAGATTCAACAAGAGTGAACGTAATAAAGGAACAAGTTGCTGAATCTGATCAATCCCTATCCACCACATTAAACATTCACGCCCTTGAAAGGGATTTGAGCTGACACATTCACAATATCGCCATGATTTCTTTGGTGTACAAACATACTAAGTTGAAGCAGTAAGCTACGTGACCCCTTCAGTCTTCAGCATTTTGCAACATGGCATGACTCATGTAGTTACCCCAGATTCCCACCTTTCTATAAAAAGATGTCATCTTCTTGCTCATCAAGCAAACAGCAACCTTCACCGTAACAATATTGAAAGTTTCTGCCTCAACCATCTGTAGGATGAGGATTTCGAAGTCTCACCATTCAGAAAAAGTTCTCACTTGTCTGAAATGGACAGTCTTATTTTTCATGTGACACCTGGTTTTAACATGACCAGTGTGTGACCACAGTGAGGAATAATCAAGCCCCGCTACATTCAAGTTAAATGTTAATAATTATGCAGAATTCCACAATTTACCAGTCTCTTAGATCCAAACTGATAAAACAGATGGACCAAGTTTCTACACTCAACAAGAATTACTATTTATTATAAATAAAGTTTGGAACTACAACTAATTATGAACTATTACTATACAACTGGACCAGTTAAAACAGACCCCGACTGACCTCCACCAATCCGCACACAGAGACACAAACAGGAAAAAAAAAAGTGGATGAGATGGGTCAATGGCAAGACTAGAAAAGCAATATAATGGTCCCTGTTGACAGGATCCACTGAGATGACCATGTTGATTTGTGAGGACATGCTGCTCCTCTATTCTCTTACTCCAGATACTGTCACTTGCTTGGAGAAGGTACAGGGTGGCTGATTCAAATTTGCTAAGTCTCTCGCTTATTGATTAAGAGACATATCTGTCACCAACTGCTGAGGGAAAAATAAACTAGCTTTCTCAAAGCTTAAGATGGATTTTACAACAGAGAAGACAGAGGTTGGGCCTTTGCAGAGATCTAATAACTGACCAAATATTCACACTCCCAAAGTGTTTGGCTACCGGAGAACCAGATAGCTGTTGGCAGGAATAAAAGTCTTTCATCACTGATAATTGGGTCACTCGGCCTGATCTAGTACTAGTTGCCAGCCAAAGCTCCTTTTATACACCACCTGCCAGGTCCAACTTAACTGTCACTTGGCTTCCACTAGTACTTTAACAAGTGGCTATGTCAACAGCATTTCCACAAAGTAACAGCTAACTTGCTTTTAAAAAGCTTAGTAATGTGTGACTTTTCAAACCATACTTTTCCTACTTCAGTCCACAATCAGATATGTAGAAAAGTTAAAAGAAACCATCTTTCCCTAAAAACTCCCACAATGGGAAACATCCTTTTCACATACTAGCAACAGTCTTCAGAATCTTGTATGTTTCAAGTAAGTGATATCTTGCTCTTGTAAAATCCAAAGAATACAACCCCAGCTATTCTAACATTTCTTCCTCTAAGCTGTGCATTCCAGGTATTAGACTAATAAACTTTGTCTGAACTGCTTCCAAAGTATCTACATTCTTTCTTAAATAAGGTGACCAATACAGCAGTGCACACAATATTCCAAATATAGCCCAAAGAACTAATCATGATCTCTACTCTTGTATTTAGATCACTTCTAACAAAAGAGATACATGCTGTCAGAGTCCTAAGTCCTTGCTGGACCTACTAAGATTTACTGATTCATGAATGACACCCAAATCTTCAGATCACAGGCTCATTTGCTTCGGAGATGAGTGCCCAGATTCGAAATTAAACAAACTATAATGGTATTCAACACAAGCTGACCATGATAAATTGGGGAACGTTACTGAAAGGGATGACAGTGGATAGGCAATGCCAACCATTTCAAGGGTACATGGAGGAAATGTAACAATTGTTCATTCCTGCCAGGCACAAAAATAAAATTGGAAAGATGGCCCAACCATGGCTAGCTAGGAAAATCAGGGGCAGTATTTGATCCAAAGAAGGAATAAACAAACTGACCCAAAAAGCTAACAGACTGATGATCCAGTGCAGTTCAGTTTCAGTAAACACGGACAATGGGTTTGATTAAGAAGAGGGCAAAAAGGTTGACGGGTTCACCTGCAGGGTACACAGGTGATTGCTGAAGTTCCTTTTGATATAGAATCATAGAGATGTACAGCACAGAAATAGATCTTTCGGTCCAGCCCGTCCATGCCGACCAGATATCCCAACCCAATCTAGTCCCACCTACCAGCACCTGGCCCATATCCCTCCAAACCCTTCCTATTCACATACCCATTCAGATGCCTTTTAAATATTGCAACTGTACTAGCCTCCACCACTTCCTCTGACAGCTCATTCCATACACGCACCACCCTATTCATGAAAATGTTGCCTCTTAGGTCTCTTTTATATCTTTCCCCTCTCACCCTAAACCTATGCCCTCTAGTTCTGAAATTCCCGATGCCAGGGAAAAGACTTTGCCTATTTAGCCTATCCATGCCCCTCATGCGTTTATAAACCTCCATAAGGTCACCCCTCAGTCTCAGACACTCGAGGGAAAACAGCCCTAGTCTATTCAACCTCTCCCTATAGCTCAAAACCTCCAACCCTGGCAACATCCTTGTAAATATTTTCTGAGACCTTTCAAGTTTCACAACATCTTTCCAACAGGAAGGAGACCAGAACAGCACACAATATTCCAACAGTAGCTTAACCAATGTTCTGTACAGCCGCAACATGACCTCCCAACTCCTGTACACAATACACTGACCAATAAAGGCATGCATACCAAACGCCTTCTTCACTATCCTATCTACCTGTGACTCCACTTTGAAGGAGCTATGAACCTGCACTCCAAGGTCTGTTTGTTCAGCAACGCTAGCTAGAACCTAACGATTAATTGTATAAGTCCTGCTACAATTTGCTTTCCCAAAATGCAGCACCTCACATTTATCTAAATTAAACTCCATCTGCCACTCCTCAGTCTACAGGCCCATCTGATCAAGATCCTGTTGTAATCAGAGGTAACCTCCTTCGCTGTACACTACACCTCCAATTTTGGTGTCATCTGCAAACTTACTAGCTATACCTCATATGCCCACATCCAAATCATTTATGTAAATGATGAAAAGTAGTGGACACAGCACCGATCCTTGTGGCACTCCACTGGTCATAGGCCTCCAGTCTGAAAAACAACCTTCCACCACCACCCTCTGTCTTCTACCTTTGAGCCAGTTCTGTACCAAATGGCGAGTTCTCCCTGTATTCCATGAGATCTAACCTTGCTAATCAGGCTCCCACTGGGAACCTTGTCGAAGGCTTTACTGAAGTCCATATAGATTGCATCTACCACTCTGCCCTCATCAATCCTCTTTGTTACTTCTTCAAAAAAACATGAGACATGATTTCCCATGCTGACCATCCCTAATCAGTCCCTGCCTTTCCAAATACATGTATATCCTGTCCCTCAGGATTCCCTCCAACAACTTGCCCACCACTGACATCAGGCTCACTGGTCTATAGTTCCCTGGCTTGTCCTTACCACCTTTCTTAAACAGTGGCACCACGTTAGCCAACCTCCAGTCTTCCTGTGACTATCGATGATACAACTATCTCAGTAAGAGGCCCAGGAATCGCTTCCCAGAGTTCTCAGGTACATCTCATCAGATCCTGGGGATTTATCCACTTATGTGCATTTCAAGATATCCAGCACTTCCTCCTCTGTGATATGGACATTTAGCAAGATGTCACCATCTATTTCCCCACATTCTACATCTTCCATGTCCTTCTCCACAGTAAATACTGATGCAAAATACTCACTTAGTATTTCCCCATCTCCTGCAGCTCCACACAAAGACCACCTTGCTGATCCTTGAGATGCCCTATTCTCTCCCTAGTTACCCTTTTGTCCTTAATATATTTGCAAAAACTCTTTGGATTCTCCTTAATTCTATTTGCCAAAGCTATCTCATGTCCACTTTTTGCCCTCCTGATTTCTCTCTTAAGTATACTCCTACTTTCTTTAGACTCGAAGGATTCAATCTATCTATCTTGCCTATATCTGACATATGCTTCCTTCATTTTCTTAACCAAACCCTCAATTTCTTTCGTCATCCAGCATTCCCTACACCTACTAGCCTTTCCTTTCACCCTAACAGGAATACACTTTCTCTGGATTCTCATTATCTCATTTCTGAAGGTTCCCATTTTCCAGCCGTCCCTTTACCTCCAAATATCTGCCCCCAATCAGCTTTTGAAAGTTCTTGCCTAATACCATCAATATTGGCCTTCCTCCAATTTCGAACTTCAACTTTTCAGTCAGGTATATCCTTTTCCATTACTATTTTAAAACTAATAGAATTATGGTCGCTGGCCCCAAAAGTGCTCCCCCACTGACACCTCAGTCACTTGCCCTGCCTTATTTCCCAAGTGGTCAAGTTTTGCACCTTCTCTAGTAGGTACATCGACATACTGAATCAGAACATTTTCTTGTACACATTGAAATTTCTCTCCATCTAAACCCTTAACACTATTACAGTCCCAGTCTTTGTTTGGAAAGTTAAAATCCCCTACCATAACCACCCTATTATTCTTACAGATAACTGAAATCTCCTGACAAATTTGTTTTTCAATTTCTCTGATTATTAGTGGGATCTATAATACAATCCCAATAAGGTGATCACCCCTTTCTTATTTCTCAGTTCTACCCAAATAACTTCCCTATATGTATTTCTGGGAATATCCTCCCTCAGCACAGCTATAATGCTATCCCTTATCAAAATCGCCATTTCCCCTCCTCTCTTGCTTCCCTTTCTGTCTTTCCTGTAGCATTTGTATTCTGGAACATTAAGCTGCCAGTCTTGTCCATCCCTGAGCCATGTGACTGTAATTGCTAAGATTTCCCTGCCCCATGTTTCAAACCACGCCAGAGTTCATCTACCTTCCCTGTGAGGCCTCTTGCATTGAAATAAATGCAGTTTCATTTATCAGTCCTACCTGTTCTCTGCTTTGTCCCTGCCTGCCCTGACTGTTTGGTTCTCTTCTGTTCTCAAATGTACCAGTCTCAGATTCATCTCTTTCCTCACTATTTCCCTGGGCCCCCCGCAACTGACTAGCTTAAATCCTCCCGAGCAGCTCGAGCAAATCTCCTTGCCAGTATATTAGTCCCCTGCCAATTTAGGTGCAATCCGTTCTTCTTTTACAGGTCACTTCTACCCCAAAAGAGTTTTCAATGATCCAAAAATGTGAATCCTTCTCCCAGACACCAGCTGCTCAGCCATGCATTCATCTGCTCCATCCTCCTATTCCTGCCCTCACTAGCTCGTAGCACCGGGAGTAACTCAGATATTACTACTAGAGGACCTCCTTTTTAAATTCCTGCCTTACTCTCTGTAATCTCTCTTCACAATCTTAACCTTTTCCCTTCCTAGGTTGTTGATTCCACTTTGTACAGTGACCTTCTGCTGGCCCCTCTCCCATTTGAGAACATTCAAAGAAAAAGTGCAGAGAAATATTGGTCCTTTAAAGTCAGAAACAGGGGTAGTTATAATGGGGAGCAAAGAGAAGCAAACCAATTAAATATGAATTTTGGTTCTGTTTTCACAAAGGAGGTCACAAATAATGTCCCTGAAGTTTTGAAAATGACAGGATATCATGAGAGGAATGCACTGAAGCAAACGGTGTTGGGGAAATTGATGGGATTAAAAGGCTGATAAATGCCCAAGACCCAATAATCTACACCACAGAATACTTGATGAAGTGGTCCTGGAAACAGTAGGATACAGAAGTGGTCATCTTTCAAGATTCTGGAAGACCCAGCAACAGTTCCTCTGAATTAGAGAGTAGGAAGCTAATTTAACCTCACGATTTAAAAGAGGAGGGAAATAAAGTTATAGACTGGTTAAGGAGTGGAAAAAATACTGGAGTCCATTATAAAAGATTTGATAGCAGAACACTTCACAAACAGTAAAAGGACTGGAGAGATGAGTATAGATCTATGAAAAGTAAAGACATATTTGACAAAACTTCCAGACGTTTTGAAGAGGTTAACGAATAGGGTCAATACAAAGGAACCATTAGAGTCAGAGATGTACAGCATGGAAACAGACCCTCTGGTACAACTCGCCCATGCCAAATAGATATCCTAAACTCAGGGTTTGGCCCACATTCAGCTAAACCATTCCTCTTCATACACACATCTAGATACCTTTTAAAAGATGTAATTGTACCAGCCTCCATCACTTCCTCTGGTAGCTCATTCCATACATGTACCACCCTCTGCTTGAAAAGGTTGCCCCTTAGGTCCCTTTTAAACTTTTCCCATCTCACCCTGAACCCACGTCCTCTAGTTCTGGACCCCCCCCAACCCCAGGGAAAAGACCTCATCTATTTAGCTTACCCATGCCCCTCATGATTTTAAATACTTCTATAAAGGTCACCTGTCAGCCCCCAAAGCACCAAAGAAAATAGCCTATTCAGCCACTGCCTATGGCTCACGACATAGTTTACTTGATCTTTCCGAAGGCTCTCAAAAAAGTCTCCTTTATGAGATTGGCCTGTAAACTTTAAGTAAAAGCAATGAGGGGCATTGTATTGATGTGGATAGAGAATTGGTTCACAGGCAGGAAGAACAGAAATGAACCAGCCTTTGAGTGGCAGTAACCAGTGGGTTACCACAGAGGCCAGTGCTTGAACCCCAGTTACTTAGAATAAACATTAATTATTTATTGAAGTGAAATAAATGCAATATTTCCAAGTTTGCAGCTAATATAAAACTAGATGGGATGGTAAGCTGAGGAGCACAGAAAAACGCTGATTTGGACAAGTTTTGACTAACATGGAAGATGCATTGCAGGTGAAATATCATGTGGATGAATGCAAAGTTTTCTGTTTAGCTCAGTAAAACAAAGGCAGATTATAATTAACAGCAATAATCAGGTACGAGACCTGGGTGTCTTGTGCACCAGTTGTTGAAACTAAATATGCAGGGGCAATGGGAGCTGAAGCAAGTCAATGCTATGTTGGCTTTCATAGGGCCTTGCAAAATAACAACTAAGTATTGTGTGCACTTGTGGTTTATTTACCACACAAAGGGTGGTCTGGAATGCGAGTGCAACTGACGTTCATCAGGCTGATTACTTGGATAGCACAACTGACATATTGAGAGACTGGATCAGTGAGGGCTCGATTCACAGGACTTTACAACAATTGGGGGGGGGGGGGGGGGGGGGGGGTGTCATTGAAACATGTAGAATTCTAACAAGACGAGACAGGACAGGGTAAATGTAGAAATGATCCTCCCAATGATCAGACAGTCCAGAACTCGTGGTCTCAGACTAACAATACGGATCGGCCATTTAGAACTGGGAGATGAGGAAAAATTCCTCGTGCAAAAAGTGGCAAGCCTATGGAATTCTGTACCAAAGAATGCAGTTGAAGAGCTAGATATACTTCTTAGAACTAAAGGGAGCAAAGGGATGGGAGTAATACAGAAATTGCAAGGCTGGGGCAAATAGCTTACTTCTGCTCCTATTTTATGTGTTTTTCGCCCTGTGTCTTTCAGAGCTCTGCCATCTCTCACTGTTTAGATCATTTTGTTTTTATTCCCCCTGTCAAAATGAATGTCACATTGGCCTGCATATCTTCAATTGCCACATCATTGCCCACTCAGTTATTTGTTTGTAGTTTTCTCATGCCCTCTTCATAACTTAGTTTCTGACTCATCTTTGCTTCAACATTACATTTAGCAACCACTCCTCAGATAGTTCATTCAAAACAGTTTTTTAAAACATAAATTGAGAAAGGTTGAGGCTCTAACACTGATTCCATTGGCACTACCTTCTAAACTAGTAACATCAACCACAGAGAACAGACACCATCACTGCAAACATCCCTTGCAATTCACATGCTATCTTTAATTAGAATTGCATTTCTGTTCCTCAATTGTATGGTGGGATGGAGAGTGGATCTATTCCTTCAAAAACAATTGCATGAGTATTTGACTGGTACACACACCAATAAAAGCCCTCCGCCTCAGAGGGGAGTGTGTGTAGTTCCCATATTTATGTGTTTTTTTAAGTTAAAAATCCAGAAATCACTTACCAACTGGTCTTGGTTAAGGACTTCCCCTCGATCAAGCCTTTCTTGGTAGTCATCCAGCTTACCCTTAAACAAAAGGGAAATTTCTGATTAAAAATTGCTGAACACAACAGCTGTAACAAATGCACACAAAGTGCCAACTCTAAAATCGAATAACAAGACAACACAAGATTCAAAATCACCCACTCAGCACATTGTCATTTCCATTTTACATCCCATGTTTCTTGGTTTCAAAGATGCATAATTCAGATTCTGCAAAACTTGCCTAAACATATCACTTCCATGGAGTTTCATGCTCCAACTTGATCATGGCAAAATACAACGCTAATATAATCCACAAACACAGCAGGGTACTACAATTATAAAAAACACTATTAACTGTATTCATGCCTTATGAAAATAGAAGTGGCATCATCTGCTCTGTATAACTGCAATGCTTTCGTTCATCTGCTGTAAAAGCTTTTAACAGTTAAAAAGTTACTTTTTTCCAGTCTTAACCAAATGCTCTGTTTTGTCTGTATTAAAACTAAATGACACAAATGTTTTTGGATTAACAATTGCATTGCACATTTACTGTGGGGGTAGGGGGTAGAGAGAAGAGAAAAACCTACAAATAAATGTGAAACGAAATAGGAGACAAGGTGAAAGCACATTTGAACAGATTTAGCATTTTCTCATGCATTGTTGACACTTAAATTTGTGATCAAATCTTCACACAAAGACAAGCAAATACTTAGCCCAAATTCAAATGAAACTGCCTAACTTCATTACTTTATGCTGATATTTCTTGCCCTGTCGAAAGCATAATACCCACCCAGTGGGTGAAATGCAGCCGGGACACAATTAAACTTGAGTGTAGACCCATCTGAAATTACATCCAGCACAGGCAAGTATCCCCCACGTGATAAAAGCCAAGCAGTAGCAGTTTCTTTAGAGGCACTGAGGTCCTCCTCAGCAGATACTTTCACTACATGTCCAGAAGCAAAGGCTGCCACAAAATGTAAAGCACAAGTACCAATTGCCTCAGCTTTGCAATCCGAATGCTAAAATCACATAGCTACTTAAATGTATTTTCACAATTCTTTCAAATTCCCCTCAAATCTTTCAATAAATCAAATTTTACAAATCATTCCAAAATATTGGATCCACCTTCAGACCAAGATTTTAAAAAAGATATCTCAGAATTAGTGACCAAAGGAGAAGAGAAATGAAGAATGGGGTGACCTTATAGAGGTTTACAAAATTATGAGGGGCATGGATAGGATAAATAGACAAAGTCTTTTCCCTGGGATCGGGGAGTCCAGAACTCGAGGGCATAGGTTTAGGGTGAGAGGGGAAAGATGTAAAAGAGACATAAGGGGCAACTTTTTCATGCAGAGGTTGGTAAGTGAGCTGCCAGAGGATGTGGTGGAGGCTGGTACAATTACAACATTTAAGAGGCATTTGGATGGATATATGAATAGGAAGGGGTTGGAGGGATATGGGCCGGGTGCTGGTAGGTGGGACTAGATTGGATTGGGATATCTGGTCGGCATGAAGGGGTTGGACCGAAGGGTCTGTTTCCATGCTGTACATCTCTATGACGAAGAAAAAAGGGTGGGTTCGAGAAATTCAGGAGATTGAAAGGTCCTGACGTAAGTGTTGGAGGAAATGACTTCTGCGATGCTGAACGCATAGACAGACATCTTTCAAAATTCTATACATTCTGGACTGGCAGTGCCTACTGCGAAGTTACAAATATCACACCCCAATTTAACAGGTTAAGGAGAAAGAAAGCAGGGAATTTATACATGAGATGGGGTGGTGTTGCTACAATGTGTAAAGAAGAACATAAGTGGATGCTGTAACTGACTGAGCATAATCAGCATTGACTTGTGAACAAGAAAGCTGATGTAAATAAACCTATTCAGAGTTCAGTGAGGATATGACTAGGGCTGTTGGAGGACATAGCATTCTTGAAGTTTCAAAAGACTGGATAAAATAGATTGGCAAGGAGAAATTAAAGCACACAAACTGGACTGCAGAACAGCAGTGAGTATCTTAAAAAAGAGATTAACAGATTTCTCTATGCCAGTAACAGATAGGGAATCGGTGTGTGTGCACGTGCGTGCGTGTGCATGGGGGGGGGGGGGGGGGGGGGGGGGGGGGAGAAGAGAGAGAAGAAGTGTTTGAATGTGAATGCTCACCCATGATTGTACTGAATGGCAGAGCAAGCTCAATGGACTGAATTGCCTACTCCTGTTGGTGTTCCAAATACACTTAGCCTTATATAGAAATCCTATGGATAATGAGACTAGATTAGATTCACTATAGTGTGCAAACAGGTCCTTTGGCCCAACAAGTCCACACTGACCATCTGAAGAGTAACACACCCCCAACTAATGCACTCAACAACTGTGGACAATGTAGCATGGCCAATTCACCTGACCTACACATCTTTGGAATGTGGGAGGAAACCAGAGTACCTGGAGGAAACCCACATGGAGAATGTCTCTGTGGAGTTTGCACAGTTGCCCAGGCTGGAATCGAACCTGGGACCCTGGCACTGAGCCACCGTGCTGCCGGATACAAGCAGCTAAATTAAAACTTACTGATATTCTGCTCAAAGTTTGACAACAACTGCTGACCAGTATGAAGTTTGGAGTGTGGAGCAAGTCAGCATCATTGTTAAGCCAACTCAGGCAACAGACCTGCATTAGAATGGTGGAAGTGGCTGAAGATACAAACCAGCAACAAAGAACCACTTCAATCTTTTTCTCTACGCGTCAGAGTCAAAGTGTGACATCAGAGGAAAACAGCTAAGTGAGTTGTGGCTATTTCTTCCACATCTTATTGGATTTTTTTTTTTAAGATTCGGATTAGATTAGATTCCCTACAGTGTGGAAACAGGCCCTTTGGCCCAACCAGTCCACACCGACCCTCCAAAGAGCAACTCTCCCAGACCCATTTCCCTTTGACTAATGCACCTAACACTACAGGCAATTTAGCTTGGCCGATTCACCTGACCTGCACATCTTTGGACTGTGGGAGCAAATTGGAGCACCTGGAGGAAACCCACGCAGACACGGGGAGAAATGACTAAGTGACTAAAATCAGGAGACATTATTACAGTTAAAGAAAAAAAATTATGGAACTTACTTAAAATATTTAGCAGCAGAACTAATTACAACACGATAGCAATGGCAGGGCAGGCAATGTGTTGCAGTTGACGTATTGGCCTGTAGTCATGGTTCAGAGTGTTTGACTAAAGTGAGGCAACCAATGTGATGGTTCAACAGTCGAGGATTTATTTCCAGGTTGGAGGGCACATCAGTTAACTCAGCAAAGCGGGCTGCCATTTGAGCTGGGGGAGGAAAAGAAAGAAATGGGGTGGTAATTGGTGATACCATAGCAAGGGGAATAGAGCATCTTCTCTGTAACAAAGGCAGTGTCTTGTGGGCTGTGCTCCCAAATGTGCCGAGATGTACAACATTTGTTATGGTTCTCGACAAGAACTTCGAATGGGAAAGGAAGGACCCAGTTATTGTGGTTCACTTGGATACCAATGACAGATGTAGAATGAGGAATAAGATTCTGAGGTATTTCAAGTAGCTCAGAGGTATGTTAAAAAGCAGAACCACAAAAGTAATCATCTTAGAACTACTAAGTAAGACACAAGTTGACAGCACAAAACGAAAAATTAACACAACCTGATAGCTACTAGCGTGATTATGTGTTTTATACTGTTTCTCTTGCAGAGGCATGCTGACAGTGGTGCAAAAATGTCTCTTTCAGACATTCAGCTTTTGGACAGCTTTCAAGCAAGTTAAGATTTCTGCTAGTTGCTGGAGGTAAAAGCTCCAGGTTACCTGCTGCAACAGTGGAGTCTTCCTTTTTTAAAAAAGACAGATTGCTTCTTTTAGCTTCCTTTCTACTGGACTGGAGAGTGACGGGTGTTTTGATTAGTGCTTAGTTATGGACCAATCTAATCGTACCTTGAGCGCAAAACCAGCTGGGGGATGGGGTTCTTGGTCCGACTATTACAGGTAAGGCAACAGAGGAACCAGGACTGGAAACACAATATATAGTACAAGAGAGGGTAGCATTGTGAACAATGGAAAACTTCAGTGCAGTGGTAAATTGGAATATTGGTGCAATTCTCTGTTTCCTCTTGAAGGAGTGTCACGGAGCAGAGGGGATAATCTCAGACTAAGAAGTCACCCTGTTAAGACAGAGGAGGAGGATTTTCCTTCCCTCTAAGAGGGTGGCGATTCAGTGGACTTCTTTTCACCATAGGGTTGTGTCAAATGGAACATGAGATGTCTATTGCAGCCTTTCATCGACTTAATCAGTTAGGGGATAAATCAGGGATGTGGAGTTGAGGAATATCGGTTCTGCAGCATCTCAGTGAATGGCAAAGCAGACTCAATAGCCCAAATATCCTACTTTTGCTCTTATGGTTACAGTCAATTTTATGATGATGATGAGGAATCAGTTTGGGTGAAAATAAAAGACAGCAACAGAAGGAAGTCATAGCAGAAGCAGTCTTCCTGTTCCCAAAAGAAATGCCTTACTATTAGACAAAGCATCAGTAAATAATAGAGGCATGCAAAAAAAAAAGGAAAATTGTCAGTGTTTTTCAACTGCATATTGACTGGGCAAATCAGATGTGCTAGGTTAACACAGTAGTAGTAGCCGTGGACTGCTTCAGCAACTGTTTCTTTTGAGCGTTATAATGCAGAACCTCTCTGGGAACAGTCTATGTTTGATCTAGCAACATGCATTACATAATGTGTAATGAGGTAGAATTACTAACATGTCTTTTAGATAAGGATCGTCGAAGAGAGCAATTGCAACATGGCAGAATTTCAAATTCTGTTGGAGGGAGGGCAACTCAGTTCTCAAACAGGTATCTATCACTTTACTGAAGATAATTGAAGACACATGAAGAAAGACTGCCCATTGTAGCTGGGATAAATCGATTAAGGGGAAGGTTAGTATATGTGCAGTTGCAGACATTTAACCAGACATTTCATTACACTCAGCTAAAAAAGGTTTCGATGGGAAGATGGTCATGAAGATCAGCCAAACAGGCAGCATACAAAGTGGTAAAAACCAAACGGTAAGCCAGAGGACTGGGAATCCTTTTTCTCTGCGAAAGAGAAACAAAGCAAGCAGGAACACTAGTGAAAGTCTTAAATTCTCTGCCTGCAAGAGTTGTGGACATGATGTCGTATTTTCGACAACAGATAGATACATTTGAGAAATATCAGGAGGTTGAGACTGATGATGGATTGGAACGAAGGAAAAGTTGAGGCCTGAGCAGATCAGCCATAATCTTCTGAATGGTATGGTAAGCTTAAGGGCTTGAATGGTCTACCCCTGTACGTCTTTCTTATCTTTTGTCAGTACAAAAGTTATTCACACCATTTAAAATGATCACATAAACAGTGAATGTCAACAGATTCTAAGTTTAAAAAAAAAGCTTGAAGCTAAAATAACAGTTATATTTGTTTCTGATGAAGATCAACACTGTTTCAATTATGGATAGTATTCTCTAAACATAGTTCACATGCAATAATGAGACTCGCCATAACAATTTCAGTTCAAATCTCAAAGCTCGATGGCAAAAGCCAGAGTCAAAGCGAGATGTGAGGAGACGTGGCATTGTGACATCCACGGCTCAGATTTGACTAAGCGAGGAAGAGAGAACAATCACTTTTCTGAGCAAGTGAAATATAAAACTGTCAGGTGGATCCATTTAAAACCAAGCACTCTCTGCTGCTTCTTTTACATAAGTTCTGGGACGATACAGCGTGCAAAACAAAGCTCGCACTCTTGATCCTTCCCAGTTCCAAAGTAGTGCATTTAGTGCTGAAGATATTAACTCTCAAAAAGCAAATCGAACGTGCATTCACTAAAGCAGCACTTTCAATTACGAAGTCTCCTCCCTTTATGAAATGCAAGAGAAAGCAATGACAAGTCACAGAAGTTTTACTGAGGTATCCTTTTACACGTGTCCATAGATTTTCTGTTCATCCAAGAGATCGTGGGAGCAGATGAAACACAGACAAGAGAAAGAAGTTGACACAAGTAGTGTTACTACCTGCCACTAGAAAAATAACTTGGTTTGGTTAAGTAGAGAAACTGCACATTGCATTTGTCGCATGATTTAAGGAAATCTGTTCGAATAGAACATCTGTTTCATTAATGGCCCATGTGAAAGTAATCTGACTTGTCTGGTCTCCATGTCAACTCCTGACCAAAGTAATGTGACTGACTCTTAACTGCCCTCAAATAGCCTTTCAAGACATTCACTTGAAGGGCAAGTAGGAGTGAGGCACAATTGCTGACCAGCAATGGCTGCATTCTGTGAGAAAAGTGACAAAGTATACAAAAAAATTGAAATGGAGGTTCGACTCATTATCTAGAAAGATTTAACACAAAAAAGCTTGTTAGAAACAAAAGTGTTCAATGCCTTACTGCAAACAGATGATTCACAATGCATTTAATCCTAGTTTCAATTTATTGCCTACGCTTTTTTTTAAAATTTAGTTTGTCAGCAGTCATAAGCAAAGTTCACAGTTCAGTGCCTCCCAAGTCCAGTGTGCATTCAATACTATTTGAACAACTTATTAAGTCGAGCCTCAATTTTGATTTGCTCAGCTCGCAACAAAAATAGCCATAAACATACAAACTCCAGCCAGAATTTGTCAAATACATAACTCGAATAATTGTGCTTACTGTTACTCACAGATATAGTAACATAGGTGAGGAACAGATGCACGCTTGAATAAATATCCAAAGGTTGCTGTCTGAGTTGCACTACTCCACTGTTGCCATCCCAAAGTCAGTAATGTGACGTCCATCTCAATGCTGAGATGCATTGAATGTCAAGGTGTTTCTAGATTTGTTGAGTAAATCCAACAGGTAGTTATTTAAGTACACTTTTAAATGTGAATTATGACAGAATTGCTCTGACACTGAAAATGAGTTACAAATATGGACCCTCATTCCTTCAGAAATTGTGGTCTAATCCCATGCTTTTTCACCAAGAGTGACAGTCTGTGTAGTTTTGGTTTGCACTGCAGCTTTGCAAACTGTCCCATCAGCATGCGAGTGAGTGACATGTAAACAGTGTTATCAGTATGCTGACTGGCTCACTTTTCACAAATAAGCAATATCAGTTTCTTTCAAGCTTTTCCAGTTCAACCACAACTGAGATCAATTGATTCAAGCCAGATTATTTTGCCATGTTTCAATCCATGTTAACTGAAAGGGGTGCCCTCTCTTTTGCTGCTGATTTCATGAAATATGCCAAGAGTGCTAGTTAAAAATAAAGAAAAGAACGTGGCCATTAAAATACTGTTCGTAGCATTGTTACCACTGATTATACATTCAATCCTCATTGTCTACTGATTTGCTGTCTGAAGGTACTCAAGAAATCAGCCCCAGACCTGACTTTTTTTTCTTCTCACTGACTCATGGTACATTCAAGAATTGCAGACGAGTAGCAGCAGAATGTCCATAGGTCAATACCTCATGGATAAGGATTTAGTGAGGTGAGCACACTGGTATTACAATAACTTGGCTGCAACAGAATTCATGTAAATGTAAGCACATTAAAACTAGCAGCTCACAAAAAGATGCTGAGGACTCAATCAAATCAATTACAAAAGTGTTGTCACTGACATTAATTTTACTGCATTTTCCCCAACATATTTCGAAATGCATTTCAATTTCGTATGCTTCAAAAACAGTGGCAGTAATCCTGGAATTGTTGAAATTGGATAACTCTCAATCATAGGCATGAACAGCCTCAATATTCCTTTTGGAGCACCAATGGTGTCAACCTCACAAATGATGTGAAATTGGTAAATTTCTAAGAACATCACAACTAACACTCCAACTCCATTTTGACCGTATCATGCAAAGCCAAACAGGAACAGACAAAGGAGTCAACATGCAACTGTCCAGGCTTCCAAAAAAAAAGCAGGTTCAGACATTGTCATATTAGACTTGAAACGATGGCTGATGCGCTCTTCACAGGTAAAACCAGGCCTGCTGACTTCCTCCAGCACTTGGTTTATATCTCAGATTGCCAACATCCACCACACTGCATTTATTTCAGTTAATTTAATCTTTTGATATCCAGTTTTAAATGGTAAACAGATAAAAGTAGCAGACAAAACAGATAAATAGCGCAGTTGCACTTTTTTTGTGGTGCAAAAGGCTTTCTCCTAAACAGCCAGCATATTCAGTATATTAAGTACTGTCATTGTGATTCATTTCGGTGATGGAAAGTTACCTGCATGGTCAGTTGCATAATTTAAATGTGGATGGTGTAAACAACCATAGCTTGAATTGATTATGTATTTTAGTGTCTTAATATTTCAAGAAAAACACCAAATGTATGATTCTTTGTGCCTCACCATATTGTTTTGCTGCATGACATTGTGGGTAGAGTTGAGGTGGGGCAGTTGGTGTTAGCATTAGTGAGAAAATTCAAACATAAAAGAGACACCAAACAAAATAATGCATCTTTTCTCTACTTGAATGGAATGTCAATGTTGCGAGGGAGGCCAGAACTTGTTACACATAAACCCAGTGGCTCACTCAGTGATTTCATAGGGCTGTTTATGAGGGCAAGCAGATTTTATTTCGAGCTTACTAATAAACTAGTTTTCTCTAAACAACAAAATAGTTTCATAGTCACCAACAGAAGCGTAATTATGATCGGCAGGTCAAGAATCCCAAACATGTTTGGCAACTGTTTTAAATACAACCTAAAACTCTGGAAGTGATGTTCCACCAGCTATTTGGTGAAATGTGAATTCTTATGCCCTGGCCTCTAGATTCTCAGCCCAAAACACTACTATCTCTCCTTAAATAGACAAGAGTTTGGCCTTGATGTAATATTTTATTTTGTACATTTCCATTTCTTCGCACAGAAATTCAAAGGCTCCATTCTAGCTACAAAGTGGCTCATGGAGAAAATACTGTGTCTGACTAACATTTTAGCCCATTAGGTAAATGACCTATTCAAAAGCAGAACAACATTTGTCAAAAGGTTTCTTAAAAACAAAAGGTTGTACAGAGAAGCAATTTAAAAGTTAAGTACAGGTACACAATCCTTTATCTGAAATTCCAAAATCTGAAATTGTTTTCATGGGGTGCACAGCATCATTTAACTACACGCCCCAACCAAACCCTGTCACTCAGATGTGACGTGGCTGTGTGGTTGAGTACTGGCAGGCTTCAACTGTGCCTCAGTGCTCGTACTATTGATACTCTCCTCTGCTGTGAGGCAACTTTTTTTTAATTTCCCTGTGAAAATGTATTTATTACGAATTCCGAAAAGTTCCAAATTCCGAAAAACAATTGGCCCCAAGGATTTTGGATAAAGGATTGCGTACCTGTAGTACCCTAGAAAGCTGTGGGAAACAATTGCTGGGCCCCTTGCTGAAGTGTTTATATCATGCATGAGGTGCCTCAGCTCTAGAGATTCTACCATGCCTAGAAACATGGCATTCCAACCGGAACTCTATCAACAAACACATTGACTTGAACCCCATTTACCACCCTGAGAAAAAGAACTGGAAATAACATCACCAGAAGAAATGACATCACAACCCAAGGATATCTGAGCACATAAATAGAAAGCCTGTCATTAACACCAGTGCTTCACCAGAGGCTCACTGATGTTATCTAGTATGGTGACAAAACTAACCTTCCAGCTCAGTGAACAAACTTACCTAAGGGTAGCTAACATCATGACACTATTTAAGAAAGGTGGTAAGGAAAAGCCAGGGAACTATAGAACAGTGAGCCTGACATCGATGGTGGGCAACTTGCTGGAGGGAATCCTGAGGGGCAGAAAATATATGTATTTGGAAAGGCAAAGACTGATTGGGGTAGTCATCATGGCTTTGTGCATGGGAAATCATGTCTCATTAATTTGATTGACTTTTTTTGAAGAAGTAACAAAAAGAATTGATGAGGGGAGAGCGATGGACATGATCTACACAGACCCCACTCAAGTATTTGACAAGGTTCCTCCTGGTAGACTAGTTAGCAAAGTTACATCACATGGTGAGAACTGGCCAATTGCATACCGAACCGGCTTGAAGGTCGAAGACAGAGGGTGATGGGGGAAGGCTGCTTTTCAGACTGGAGGCCTGTGACCAGTGGTGTGCCACAAAGATCTGTGCTTGGTCCACTGCTTTTATATAAATCATGAAAAGATTTGGATGTGAACGAAGGTAGTACAGTCAGTACATTTGCAGATGGCACCTCAGGTCACCTCAGATTACAATGGGATCTTAATCAGATTGGCCAATGGGCTGAAAAAATGGCAGAGTTTAATGTGAGGTGCTACATTTTGGAAAGGCAAATCAAGGTAGGACGTATACCCTTAATGTTAAAGGTACTGGGGAGTGTTTCTGAACAAAGATCTTTGAGTGCAGGTTCATAGTTCCTTGAAAGTAGAGTCGCAGCGAGATAGGGTATGAAGGCAGCATGGCATGTTTTCCTTTAGTGATAAGAGCACCAAGTATAGGAGTTGGGAGGTCATGTTGCGGCTGTAGGGACCACTCATTAGGCCACTATTGGAATACTATGTACAATTCTGGTCTCCCTCCTATCGAAAGGAAAGTAAAGTAGGAAACTTCAAAGGGTTCCGAAAAGATTTACAAGAATGTTGCCAGGAATGGAGGGTTTGAGCTATTGGAAAAGGATGAATAGACTGGGACGGTTTTCCCTGGAGCAGAGACTGAGATGTGACCTGATAGAGGTTTATATGGTAATGAGGAGCACGGATAGGGTAAATAGACAAGGTATTTTCCCTAGGTTAGGGGAGTCGAGGACTAGAGGGAATAGATTTTGGGTGAGGTGGGAAAAAATTTAAAAGGGACCTAAAGGGGCAACTTTTTCACGCAGCATGGAATGAGCTGCCAAAAGAAGTGGAGGAGGGCGGTATAATTACAACATTTGAAAGGCATCTCAATAGATTATTGAATATCAAGGATTTAAGAGGGATATGGGCCAAGTGCTGGCAAATGGCAGTAGATGAGGTCAAGATATCTGGTCGGCGTGGACAAGTTGGACTGAAGGTTATTTTCATGCTGTACCTCTTATGACTATTTAATGGTCAGGATTTCTTAACTGCACTCTGGCAGTGGGCTTGTGAAATTGAGGAGGCTCCCTTTGATGCCTGTCTTCAAAACCTCAAATTCTTTCCAACTGAAACAAGCTCCAGCATGTCTTATTGCAGATATACAGAGAAGTTTATTATATTTCTCGATAGCAAGTTACGTATTTTAATAGGCAATTCTTGCGTCAAGTGAATTAGATCTGTTGTGATCCTTGAGACATGTTTTGGTTATTTAAAACAGTACACTTTTGTAGAAATGCATCCACACACGTGACTTTGTTACTCAGAATTCAACTTCAGTTTAAAACTTGGAACAGCTGGCACCTCAAAGGTATTCCACCCTTCATGTCTGATCTTAAACACCATTTTTTTTTGTTTATTCACATATAGGATTTGGACATCAGTAGCTTCATGTCCATCCTTAGCTACCCTAGCGAAGGTGGTGTCAAGCTGTCCTGTTGAATGGCTGAAATCCATTTGTGTACGAACATCCACAATGCCATTATTGAGACCTCCAGGATTTTAACCCAGCCACACTGAAGGAAGGGTGACATGATTCCAAGTCAGCATATAGAATAATTTGGAATGAAACTTGCAGGTGGTAGCACTCCTATGTATTGCCTGCCCATGCCCTTCTAGATGATAATGTTTGGAAGGTGCTGTCTTCAGAGACTTGAGTTTTTGCATCTTGTAGGTAATACTCACTGACTGTTGGAGGAGACTACTTGGAATATTTGTGGATGTGTGCCCATGAACTGCTTTGGTCTGGTCAATATCAAGCTTCTTGGGTATCATTGGAACTACACTAATCCAGCCAAGTGGGAATTAATTCATGATATTCTTGACTTGGGTCTTATCAACGAAGGCTAGAAGAAGATTGGACGTGAGCTACTAGCCTTTGACCTGCTCTTATAGTCACTGTATTTATATGGCTACACCAGTTCAGTTTATCTTCAATGGCAAACTTCAGAATGTTGACAGTGAGGGGAAATTCAGCGGCGAGAATGCTATTCGATGCCTAGGGTTATATTCTATGTTGTTGGAAATGGTCATTGGCTGACACTCCAGTGTGCCAATGTCTACCTATGTCTACCTCAGCAATCTAAACATTTTTGCTGAGTCAGTACAAACCAATTTCCTCCTCTATTTAACCCGACCTAACATCAAGAGATTGAGACTCGAATTATAAATTTCCATTCACCATTACACAAAACGATCCTGGCTATGTTTCTTGAATGGAACAGCATTTGTTTACTTTCCTTGTTTCAGGCCATTTAAAAAAATTCAAAATTGCCCATTAACAATTGAAAACTGTCCCAGCCCTTTCTTCAATATACATTTAATGCAAAAAAATACAAACTGCTATGTGCTTGAATAAAGCATAACTTGAGACAACGATCATCCACTGATGACTTCACAACTAAGTTCAGATATTTTAGTTAATTTAAACGCAGGTTAAAAGAACTTTACAGCAGGAACTGCTGAAGTACAGGGCCTCTTTCCTGTATTGTATTTACACGAATAACTGAATTGGGGCGGAGGGCGAAGAGAAGGCTGATATATCCCTTCCAGATCACCAACTCGAGATGGAAATGGGGTAATTATTGTTCCAAGGGTTGGGACTCGGGTTAGTTTTCTTTTTGTGTGAAGGCCGAAGCCTCCTGTGCTGCAGCGGGGCCTCTGCTCTCTCCTACCTTCTTCTTCTCCATGTTCCGCACTTTCTTGTCGATGACATTGAGGACCTGTCTGAGTGCTTCATTCTGCGGCTGTGTCGCCTGTCCCTGGCCGGCCTGGGCACTCACCGCTGCGGCAGCGGAGGCGACGGCGGCCGCCTCAGCTCCGGCGGCGGAAGACGATCGCGATTCGGCCGCTTTTGTGGCGGTGGCTGCGGGCATTTTCTCTCCTTCTCCTGGGGAGCGGCTCAGCTTCGTTTAAAGAAGGTGGTCGGGGGGGTGGAGTGAAGGAGGGGGGGAACCCAGCGGCAAGAAGCGAGATACAAACCGGGAGAGCAAACGGCGGCGGAAATAAAGTTGTGAGTTTGATTGAAAAGGGAAAAGGTGAAGAGACGCGGCCACTTCTCTATCCGCGCGACACCAGCAGCACCGCCGAGACTGAGGGCGGGGGCGCGCCGCGAGAGTGCGCTTTGCGCCCCCGACAAAGGACCCGGGCCTAGGCTGGCCGCACCGCGCCTGCCTGGCCGCAGCTTTCACACCTTCCACGACAAGCACATTCATAAGAGTTACGCCATTTGTCTGCTGGAAATTGGATTATTTTTTCCCGATGACTCACGAGATTCCAGAAAATCTTTCCGACGTTATTTCGGAGATTGGAAAAGGACTCTCAGCAGCAGCAAAAGTGGGAGCTCAGATTCGTTCCCTATTGACTATAGGAACATAGTTTTTTTCATATTGTCGGCCACCTCCAACATTTATCTTTGTCTGAATAAAATACCAAAGTGTGGAGCTTTGAAACAGAATTTGGAATTGGAATCTGCCGCTATACAAACTTGTTAGAGAAAACCAAAGCACAAATAAACTTTTGGGCCTAGTTGAGGGCTTAAGATGTCCCGTTTATTCGGTCCCTCTCAGCCCCCAGACTCCCTGAACAGTGAGACATGGGCATTTCTGTTATTGATTATCTAAAAATGATAACCAGGAGAATTAAACAATATTAAAAAGATGATAATTTTTTTTTAAACGTGCATGAGGGGTTTTTGACAAGTGAGTTAACACCTCGGAAAAGCTGTACATTTGGAATAATGAAACTGTTTGACGATCTTAATAAGGATATATTCAAGTAGAAAATGCTTTTAATACTGTTTAAGGGGAGGAAGATCTTAAGCCCTCAACCAGACCCAAAGCTTACTTTTGCTTTGGTTTTCTGTAACAGTTTGGAATAACAGCAGATTCCAGACACTTTTTTTGGTCTGAATAAACAGACCGATTTTAGAAATGGCAACAAAACAAAAACTATGTTCTTATCGCCAAACACACACCAAACAAATTCTGGATCAGTGGTGCTGGAAGAGCACAGCAGTTCAGGCAGCATCCAAGGAGCTTCGAAATCGACGTTTCGGGCAAAAGCCCTTCATCAGGAATACAAAACCAAGTCGTCTGTACTTCAGAATGGACTACCATAAAAGGTAAAGTCACCACAGTCCCAAACTGTAAGGTTACTCTCATTAATTGGTAGTGAGTTTAACCTGAGAATCATCAGGTAAGGGGTGAAGTTGTGAAGGCTGAGAAGACTACCAATACAATTAATACAACGATCTTATTTTGCCTTCGATAAATTCAAAGGGTCCTGGATGTATCTTATCTATTGAGATTTCTTCCCCTGTCCGAAATGTTCATGGTTTAAAAGGGGATTCCAGCAGTTCAGATACCTTCTCCCATGGGCAAGAGACCCCACTGACCACCAATAAAAGTAAAAGTATTCAGAATAGCAATCCAGATGCCCAACCTAATTTTCCACGTTTAAGAGTTCAAATACCACCACAACACTTGGAAAGGTTTAATGAAGCCGACACTTGTTAAACAAAATACCCAACTCCAAGTGACCAAAACCTTTGTCCACCTTTATCCAAAATTAACAGCTGCACAGTGGCTCAGTGGTTAGCACTGCTGCCTCACGGGCCACTGTGTGTGGAGTTTGCACATTTTCCCCATGGCTGCGTGGGTTTCCTTCAGGTGCTCTCGTTTCCTCCCACAGTCTAAACATGTGCAGGTCAGGTGAACTGGCCATGCTAAATTGCCCATAGTGTTAGGTGCATTAGTCAGAGGGAAATGAAGGGGAATGGGTCTGGGTGGTTTATGCTTTGGAGGGTTGGTGTGGACTTGTCAGGCTAAATGGCCCGTTTCCACACTATAGGGAATCTAATCTACTGTCCTTACTTACTCTGGCTAACATGATTCCACATTGTGGTTTACTCATAACTACCCTTTAATGGCTGAGCAAGCTTCTCAGTTGTATCAAGTAGCTACAAAACAAAAGACCACCCAACATTTGCCTCAGCAGTAGAGACAAAAACTAGCACACAAAGTCATCATGATGAATGACTGTGCTTGTGACAAAATCTTAAGAGGTGTTCCATAGGCTAGACAAACAAAGTCTTGGAAGTCTGACTCATCAAATCATATCTACAATGTCCCAAACACTACCAAGCATTATTTCTGTACATCATCTATACCAACAGTAGGACAGCTCCCCCAGAGGTGACAAAGTGGTTTACAATAAACATTGACTTGCCCTGAGAACCACGACTCCAAGTCACATAACACTTCATGGCTTCAGGGCAAACACAGGGAAGGGAATTTTGTGACGACCCACTGCATCCATCCTCAACTCACGCATCAGTATATGGAAGAAGCATTGATGGTGGCAAAAGCAGTTCATGTACTTTGGGTGGACAGTTTCCATGTCTATAAGAGAGGATGGCTCAGTAGCTCCACTGGTCACTCAGTAGACAAGAGACACAAGGGACAGAACTGCTAGACTAGGTCTGTTGCAGATTGGCTGCAGCCACAAGACGAGAAAACTTATTTGACCTCAGCCCCAACAATTTACCAACAAATACGTCAGTCTGTCAGAATACTATTAAAAGTGACCACCACAGGGGGTGGTGGAATCACATATCGCCTCTTTTTATGTCCAGCCTTCGTCACTGGTTGTGACACGAAACACAACAACTGGATTCTTCCTCTCCCACTGCACGGTCCTGTCCAACCCTGAGCAGATGTCCTAAAAGTGGCACAGAGCTTATTCTTCAGCCATCTGGACTCACTCTTAGCTGTGGAAAACAGTCAATTCCCCCTTAGACCACTGAAAATCACACTAGATTAAGCTGTTAACAGAAATTAACCATTTATTATAACACAATTAACTTCTAACAAATGGCAGAGAAAAGGACTCATAATCTACAACTATGCAACTTAAAGTAGATCCATTTAAAAAGCAAAATGTCCTCAACTGTTGAACTCTCAGTGAAAATCTGCAAAGTAATATCATCTTGTACAACTAGAATTACACATCATTTGATTTTTCCAAGTTGCAGACTCTCTGGATATTTCAGTGAAATAGCAATCCAACTTCTTTTTCAGGTTAAAATACTCCCAAACATCTGGCCCTTCACAACTACTTATCTGCTCCTCAACCAGAAACAGCAAGGTATTGGTTGATTTCCTTCTTTTCCTTACTGAGATGGACCAAAGGATATTCCCTACATCGGTGTTCAGATTGCCGTTTTTGAAATAAACGTCACACATTGTGCTTGTTAAAATTTGGCAAAATGATATGTTCTTTCTATCAGTAAATACTAGAGCCCTGTTTTAATACATTGCTTCCACTGCATGCAAATGCACCACATTGTGAGCTCAACATACTTTAAATTAGTTCAAATTTGCATAATTTATGCCAATAGACTGCATGTTTCAGCAAAAATTGGTAATTTGTTCATTTCTCAGATGAATACCTTGATGAGTCAACCTTTTAGGTTTAAAGTTTAAACCAAGCTTGGCAGTTAATTGCCACATGAATTCTTCAAAATCAACTTACCATCCAATCAGCACTCTCCACTCTCTGTGCAATTGCTGGTTCTCCACTCAATTTTGGTATTCTTGTGAACTGTTGTTTTTGAATGCAATTAAAATGCTTGCGTAAATGATGCACTTTTCTCAGCACCCAGGTCCATTAACACTTTCAGACCCAAGTTATGCCTAGCAATTTCATCCTTGCAGGCAACTGTATGCTTCTTTCGATCCAGCAACTTGGGAGACAGACATGGAGCATCCGAACAGACTGCCAACTGAAGCCTGTCCTGCTTTCCCTTGAGTCCACATAGCAACTGACTTGGAATGCCAGAACAGTATACAACAACCAGTTCAGGTCAATGACATATGACCAACAGAACCAGAAAGTTCATTACAAATCGCTTGCTTCAACACAAGCAAATGATTGTCAATGATATCCATTCTGGCAAACCGACAGTTCCTAAGACCGAAAATAAAGAGAAAACAAACAAACATGTACAAAAGAACACTACATGTCGTGACAAATTTGGCTTCAGGCTTCTGCAGGTGACAAGGAAAGGCACTTCAGGTGCTGATGGTCTCTCAGTGGACTAATTACTCTGACACTAAATTCAAAATAACTTTACCAGCCCCATTAAATTTTTCATTAGGACTTGGCAAGGTAATTGTCAAAGTATTAGCATTCCTTTTGGCATGATGGGTTTTGATGACTCTCTTTTGTACAGAACTGTTTCATGGCAGATTCCCTATCTCCAAGTCAGCTTCAGTGAGAATGTCTAAACATAGCAGACAGATCAGAAGCTTCTGGAAATACAATAATCCAATCAGCCATTTTAGAATCCAGCAAGTTTGTACATTTTTTTCAAAAAAATACAACTTACACATGAAAAGTATTAATTTCTTTGGGATTGCTCATCATGCCATCTGCCCATGACACAATGAATGTAAATTATTCAATTCTGGGAATGGGTCTTGACTGTCAGTAAGATTCTACTTTCCATGCATGTTATCAGGACCAGTCAGATACACCATATTCTTAACTTCTGTCAGATTGAAACAGCTTTTGCAGTTAAATTTTCCATTAACAGAAAATTTCAGTTGCTGTCACAGCCGGATTAATTTGGCGTTAAGTCAGAAATCAGGGGTAGTTCCACCACGCAAATCTTAAGTCCCAAATGACTTGCATTTTATATTGCAGTCCTGCTAATTGAGGATTTTATTCGAGGCACAGAACTGCTTCGAAACCCTCATTCAAGAACCAACCCATGAACAAAAAAATCACAATTGCATTTTGATTCACAATTGCATTTTGGGCTACTTGATGAAATCGTGTGGGTTACAAACAAACATTCTGAAAAGTCCAGCAATGAAGTTCACAACATCAGGGTAAATGAACAAAATGCAAAACATACATTATCTTTATTGTAATTACAAATTCCACCAGTTAGACTTAGCAGCAACTTGCCTTTACAAATCCTCTTATGTCAATCAAATAGCAGTTCACTCATGCAAAAACAGAGTAAGCAAATGATTTGACAACTAACTAGAATGGGTCATTCATGCTCATTTTTGCACAGGGATCATTTGATAAAAAAAACCAAACAACTGCAGGAATTTGAAATTAAATGAAAACAGAAAATGATGGTAAAACTCAGCAGGTCTGGAAGCATCTGTGGATAAAAAAGACCAAGTTAATATTTTGGGTGGGGTGACCCTTCATCAGAAAGACAAAAGTAGGTGGAGTTCTGAATTTCGGATCTCTTGAGAAACGTTTAGCCTTGTCAGTGCTATTTTGGCTTTTCCCTCTCCTCCTTCACCCAGTCATTTATACATCAATTAAAATATCAGGCTGATTTCTTTAAAGTGGAAATCCTAATTGATAATTACAACAATTCAATCCAATGCACAAGAGTACATCCCAAAAGAAACAACAGCAACAAGGAAGCAGCCACAGCTCACACTGACAGAAGCGGTGAGGTAGTGAGAGTTTAAATGTCTAATTGAAATAATTAAGAGATGGGAATTAATGTTCTGATTAATCAGTTGAGTACAGACAAACTGATGACAAGAGACCTTTGCTTGCCAATAACTATGTGATTGCTTCAAATAACTGAATTGCTTGGAGTCAAAAGCTGTTCAGTTTGTCCCCATCAGTGTCTCCAACGTCTACAGTCAAAATTCAATGAAAACCTGAAGAAAGCCAATTTATCTTGCCTTTATAGTTGTTGCAATGTGTCACTGCCCAATAATATATTTACTCTGTCTCTCTGTCAAGAGTGTGTCACGGGAATTTAGAAATGGATTTGACTTTTAATGAGTTATATGCCAATGGTTTATAACTGTTTATCTGCAGCTAGAGCCTAATTACTTGTGAAAAAAAAAATCTAGTTTTGTTCTCGACAAAAACCTGGTGCATACTTTCCGTCAACCTTAGTCCAAAAGTCAGCTAAATTGGCAAACTTGTAACTTGCGCGGCAGCTACCGGAATAGTAGGGCTCAATTTCCAACACTACCCCAGTGAGTCCGTGTCATTTAGATCATTATTAAAAGGTAATGAACAAAATTTCCCTCTGCCCAGTAAACTATTTATCCTGTCTGAGTGTGTAATGGTAGTTTATAAATGGATTAGAACTTCAGTTAGTAGAATTATAGGCTAATGGCTTTTGAATTGTTTACTTGCAGCTGGAGTGTCTAATTACCAGTGGTAAATAGTAATTCTTATTCAGTATGGAGATCTGATTCAAAAGGGACTTTCATGGCAATAAATAGGGCGATGGTGAAGGGTGTTTTTGTGACTAAGTCTGCATACAACGGCATATACAGGAATTGGTGCTATGAGAGACAATACACCTCTTAAAGCCATGATATATTGTCCTTTTTTTAAAATGAAGGAAGATTGAGACAGAGGTACCCAGTCTGCTCAAAGCGAATAAAGTAAACAACTTGTTAGGCTTTGGGTATTTATTTACAAAAGTTGGAAAAATAGAAGCAACCTGAATGGGTGAGGTCAAGCTCCGACGGAACAAGGATGTTTAGTTTTAGTTTTCTGCTGTTGCTGGGGTTTTAAAGCTTGAAGTGAAGCTCTCATCCCTCTCTGTTACAGTTAAAATCTAAGATTCTCTTTCTGCTGCTGGAAATGCATGTGAGAATTTATTTTCAGCAATTTGCCTTTGCCAAGGGTGTGTTTATTGGATGTTACTACATTGGAACAGTTAATTACTAGTAGTCAATAAATCTATTCATTTGTTAAACATTTCAATAGTTAAGACAATTCTTTCATTTTTATTTTGTCTGTATTTTAACTGCGGTGTAAAAATTAAGTGTGGAGACAGTGAGGTCTGCAGATGCTGGAGATCAGAAGTGTGTGCGCGTGTGAGAGAGTGAGATTGGAAAAAACAGACAGCATCTGAGGAGCAGGAAAATCAACTTTTCGGGCCTGAGCTCTTCATCAGGAATGAGGCTGGGAGGGAGGGGGGTGGAGTTGGGGAGAAGGTAGGAGAGAGTGCAGTAGGTGGGAATGAAGGTGATAGGCCAGAGAGGAGGGTGGAGCAGACAGGTGGGAAGGAAGATTGACAGATAGGACAGGTCATGAGAGCAGTGCTGAGCTGGAAGGTTGGAACTGGGGTAAGGTGGGGGAGGGGAATTGAGGAAACGAGCGGTCCACATTGATGCCCTGGGGTTGAAGGGTCCCGAGGTGGAAGATAAGGCGTTCTTTCCCTCAGGGCTGAACAGTTCAACTCCCCTCTCCCACGCTGCCGAGGACATGCAGGTCCTGGGCCTCCTCCATCGCCACTCCCTCACCACCCGGTCCCTGGGAGAAGAATGCCTTAGTAATTAGTATCTAGGCTATTTTCTTAACATATCTTGAGGGTATTTGGTGTGGCCCATACCTTTGGCTCCTCTTGCTTTTTCTTGTATGCTTAACGATTCACGCATGAATGAAAAAGAGGTATCATTAAGTGTGAATGTGACATGACAATGAGGGGTGTGGTCAATAACGAGAAGAAAAGCCTTTAAGCTATACAGCAATATAGATGTGTTCATCCAATGGCAAATTGAATTTAATCATGACAAGTGTAAGGAGATAGATTTTGGGAGGTCTAATAAGACTCGGGATGACTGCCTAGGGGCCTACTGTTCCAAGTGTAAAGAGGATTAGGTGAACTTTTGTGTGCATGTTAATAGATCTTTGAATTAGGCAGGGAGGAGGCTGGAAGAACACAGCAAGCCAGGCAGCATCAGCAGATGGAGAAGTTGACATTTTGGGTGTAACCCTTCTTCAGGTAGCAAAATCGGTAGGATAGGCTATTAAGGAGGCATATGGGTTACTTACTTTTTTTAGTCAAGGCATTGAATGCAAGAGCAAGGAGGATATGATAAATATAACTTTCGTATTCAACCCAAGTTCATTCCCAGCTGGAATACTGTGTCACCATATTATGTGAACAGAGTGGTTGCACCAGAAAGGGTGCAGAAGAGATTCATCAGGTTGATAGCTGGACTGGAGGGATTCAGCCATGAGGAGAGACTAGATAGGCTGAAAATATTTTCCTGAGAGCATAGAAGGCTGGGGAGGGATGGTGGCAGCAGCAAGATCTGTCTAAGATGGACAAAAGATTTGATTGAGGTGCACAAAGTTCTGATGGGCATGCACAAAGTAGGAAAGGACAAAGTATTCCCCTTAGTAGAGTGGTCAAAATCAGGGAGCAGTGTTTTAAGGTAAGAGTAGGAAGTATAAAGGGGATTTAAGGAAAAGCTTTTGCACCCAGAAGCTTGTGGGTACTTGGAACACTGTCTGAAAGGGTGATAGAGACAGTAACACTCATAAAACGAAGTATTTAGATAAGCGAAATGCGATAGCATACAAGGCTAGTGCTGAATACTGGTTAATGCAATTACAATAGATAGATGTTTGATTACAACTTCCAATTGGATGTGCATGAGGCTTCAAGGATTTGATTCCTGCATAGATAAAAATTTAAGATTGCATGATTGTGTCACCATTTTGATTTGGAGGGAGGAAATTCTGCAGAAGTCACACTGTTTCAGAATGAGCTCACCTCAGCCACTCATTACTGACTCATACAGTAGTCCCCACCGTACCCACAGGGGATATGTTCCAAGACCTACCATGGAAGCCCGAAACCACAGACAGAAGCGAACCCATTTATTTAAATGGGAAACTTACCTTCCTGGCAATCTCCTGGTCCCTGGCTCTGGAAGATTCCCTACAATATGTTCAGGCCGCGATAAACCATGGAAAACGATTTTGCATATACAGAGGTCGCCCTGTACATCCATGTTGCTGGAATTAGTATGACCAATGGTTATTTCTGAATGAGAAATAAATCAGTCATGGCATAGGCATGACAACGTACACTTCCTGGCTTATTCAGGAACTTTAAGAATCTCAATCATTGTGAATGAGCCAATTCCAACCACACAACACAATTACATGGGCTGTTTCATTCCATTACTAAAAGTACTTTTGCATTAAGGACTTACAAATGCCTGCATAGTATTCACTTCAGCTCACATTCCAGAGGATTGACAGGAATGTTGACCTGAGTTTTCATGAGCACTTTGGAAAAGGAACAGAGCTCTTGATTGACCGAAGTCAGATGTTTGACAGCATAATGGGCAGGAGATTTATTTCACAGTGACATCTTCAGAAATGGGTGAGCATTTGGCCCGAACAGAACTTGTTCCCAGTCTCAGTGATTGTCATTTTTTAAGTTCTTGGAAAGTCAAGCCCAGCTGGTTTGAGGTTGCAGTAATGATTGTATGGTTAGAAATAACACCAATAAAGGTTTATCTTCACACCAAAAACTCAGATATACCAAATACAAATGAGGAGGCTTGTGCTTTTTAAGAGGCCAATCATCTTAACTTCAGGAGAACCTCAGGCCAGATATTTTCAGATATGCTATAACACAATTCTGAAGCAGTTGAGACTTGAAACCAGCCATGTGAACCTAAGGGTAGTGTCCTGAGCACAAGCATTCAGTTGCTTCATTGACTACCTTCCCTCCAATTAAAAAGGCTTCTGTGGCACAGTCATATTATCCTTTCCTCTGAGCCAGGAGGTTTGGGCTCAAATCCCACTAACTGCAGAGGCAACTAAGAGTTTATTTTGAATATATGCAAGGTGTTACATTTTGGTAAGACAACCAAGGATGGAACTTAATAAAGTTAATGGTACGGCCCGAGGGAGTGCTTTTCGAACACAAAGGCCTCTGCCCTTAGGTTCATGGATCTTTGAAAGGGTGGTGAAAGCAGCATTCGGTACTTAAGCTTTATTGCTCAGACCATTGATTAGAGGAATTGGGTTGTCCTATTGTAATTGTGCAGGATGTTGGTGAGGTTATCCTGCAATAGGAAGGATATTATTAAATTGGAGTGTGTGCAGAAAAATTTGAGATGGCACTGGGACTGGTGGGTTTGAGGGGCCTGGACATTTTTCACTGGAGTATAGGATTTCAAGGAATATCTTATAGAGATTTATAAATCACGAGTGGCATAGATATAACAAAGATCTTTCCCTGAGATAGAAGAGTTCAAAATTGAGAGTATATTTTTAAGATGAGAGCAAAAAGATTTAAAAGGGACCCAAGGGGCAATGTTTTCACACAGCGGGTGATTAATGTCTGGAATGAGCTGCCAGAGAAGTGGTAGACGCAGGTACAGTTACAACATCTAAAAGATATTTGGACAGGGACAAAAAATAGGAAAGATTTAGAAGGGGATTGGCCAAACACATGTAAACAGCACGAGTTTAGTTTGGGGAAACCTGGTCAGTGTAGACGAGTTGGACCCAAAGGTCTATTTCCGTGCTGTCTAATTCAATGTCTGTGGGACCAACAAACAAAATTGGGATAGGAAACAGTAATGGCTAATGAATGACTTTTGAGCCAGAGCAAAAGATTTGGCATTAAGCATCCAGGCAGTCAGTATTGAGGTTCTAATCAAGAGCGTGGTGCTGGCCTGCCTTCTCCTCATAATTAATTGCCTCTAAACAAAATTGCAACCTGTCTTCAAAAAAATATCTCCAATCCGCAAACTAGGAACACTGGGTAGCAATTCCTGCCCTTCTGCTGGCCAGCTTATACTTCAATATATCCAGTCTATGAAATAATTTCATTGTTGAAGATTCAAGAGATTTCTCCTTTGCTACCATTTTTCAATAACTTTACTTGGTATATTTAGCTCCCACCCCGATGCCTTGTCATATCACGACACTGCAAACTCCCCAGCCATTTTCATGTGTTTCATGAAATTATACAACAAGTTTTCACTGACTTGACAGATAAGCAGAATGGCATGATACTGAGCTGGCCAGAGAAGAAGCCACCAATTAACTTAGATTGAACCAAATGCCCAAAAGCTGGTTAGAGGTAGAATCTCTAATTCTAGATCAAAGAACAAAATAGCCAAATGTCCTCTCCTGCCCAACACACAGTACTGCAAAGTGAACAAAATTTTGTTTCAACAACAGATTTACAGACAGTGAATACTATTAAGTTAACGCATGGAATTGCAGTCATTGATTCACAAGCTTTTCCAGAGGTTTATCCAACTTTTGCCTTGTACGAATTACAGCCTGGAAGGTCAGACATGTTTGTCTTGTCTGCTTGTATGTGCTCCTTTGGACAAGACTTTTTTTTGTGCTATTGCCTTACAAAAAGAAGTTAAGGATTAAATCTCCACAACCCATAACTAAAAAGAAAAGAAAATGTTCATAACTGGGAATATCTATTTCACCACTACTTAAAGGACTATGCTCTGAGCGCTGGCAACCAAAATGCACAGTAGCAAAAATTAATTTAACCTGGGGCAGTGTTTTGTCGAGGAATAAGATGGTGTTATTTTCTGGGTCTGTAGATTGTGAAGGAGCAAAAATGGCCTTTAATAGAGTGATGTGTGCTACTTGTCTGATGTGGGAGTTTAAAGAGAGTTTAAGGGTTACTGCGGATTATATCTGCCATAAATGTTGTTGGTTGCGAATCTTATCAGATCGAATAGATCGGTTGGAGAGACAGTTAGAAGCAATGAGGAATTTGCAACAGCAACAGTATGTGATGGATGGCAGTTACAGGAAGGGAAGGGGGGGGGGGGGGGGGGGAGTCTTAAATACAGTCACATAGATGGGTTAACTCCAGGAAAGCTAAGAGAGGCACCTAATGCAGGAGATTCTGTGGCTATACCCATTTCAAACAGATGTGCTGTTTTGGAAAATGTCAGGGGTGATCGATTCACAGGGGAACATAACACGAACAGCCAAGTTTCTGGTATTGAGACTGGCTCTAATGCAATGAGGAGTATGTCAGCTTCCAAGAGATCAATTGTGTTAGGGGATTCTCTAGTTCGAGGTATAGACAGACATTTCTGTGGCCAGGAAAAAGCAGGATGGTGTGTTGCTTCCCTGGTGCCAGGATCAAGAATGTCTCAGAGAGGGTGCAGAATGTTATCAAAGGGGAGAGAAGCCAGCAAGACGTCATTATCCACATTGGAACCAACGACATAGGAAGGGAAAAGGCTGAGATTCTGAAGAGTGATTAGAGAGAGTTAGGCAGGAATTTAAAAAACAGATCCTTGAGAGTGGTAATATCTGGAATAGTCCAGTGCTATGAGCTAGTGAGAGCAGGAATAGGAGGAAAGAGCAGATGAATGCATGGTTGAGGAGCTGGTGTATGGGAGAAGAATTCACATTTTTGGATCATTGGAATCTCTTTTGAGGTAGACGTGACCTGTACAAGGACGGATTGCACCTAAATTGGAAGGGGACTAATACACTGGCAGGGAAATTTGCTAGAGCTGCCCGGGAGGATTTAAACTATTAAGGTGGGGGGTGGGACCCAAGGAGATAGTGAGGAAAGAGATCAGACTGGTACAATTGAGAACAGAAGAGAGTCAAACAGTCAGGGCAGGCAGGGACAAGGGAGGACAAATAAATTAAATTGCATTTATTTCAATGCAAGGGGGCTAACAGGGAAGGCAAATGAACTCAGGGCATGGTTAGGAACATGGGACTGGGATATCATAGCAATTACAGAAACACGACTCAGGGATAGGCAGGACTGGCAGCTTAACGTTCCAGGATACAAATGTTACAGGAAGGATAGAAAGGGAGGTAAGAGAGGAGGGGGACTGGCATTTTTGATAAGGGATACCATGACAACTGTGTGGAGGGAGGATATTCCCAGAAATACATCCAGGGAAGTTAATTGGGTGGAACTGAGAAATAAGAAAGGGATGATAACCTTATTGGGATTGTATTTATAGACCCCCTAATAGTCAGAGGGAAATTGAGAAACAAACTTGAAAGGAGAATAATAGGGTGGTTATGGTAGGGGATTTTAACTTTCCAAACATAGACTGGGACTGCCATAGTGTTAAGGATTTAGATGGAGAGGAATTTGTTAAGTGTGTCCAGGAAAATTTTCCAATTCAGTATGTGGATGTACCTACCAGAGAAGGTGCAAAACTTGACCTACTCTTGGGAAACACGGCAGGGCAGGTGACTAAGGTGTCAGTGGGGGAGCACTTTGGGGCCAGCAACCATAATTCTATTAGATTTAAAATAGTGATGGAACACGATAGACCAGATATAAAAGTTGAAGTTCTAAATTGGAGAAAGGCCAATTTTGACAGTATTAGGCAAGTACTTACAAAAGCTGATTGGGGGCAGATGTTCGCAGGTAAAGGGATGACTGGAAAATGGGAAGCCTTCAGGAATGAGATAATGAGAATCCAGGGAAAGTATATTCCTGTACGGGTGAAAGGAAAGGCTGGTAGGTGTAGAGAATGCTGGATGACTAAAGGAATTGCCAATATGGATAAGGAAAAGAAGGAAGCTTATGTAAGGTATAGACAGGATAAGTGTGTACTACAGGGCAAGAGTTATAGCTGGGGTCAGAGAAATTATGATGCGGTGAGGCATGACTTAGGATGTGTGGCTTGGAAAAGTAGACTCCAAGGCAAGAGTGTAAATGATATGTGGAGCTTGTTCAAGGAGCAACTATTGAGTGTCCTTGATAATTATGTACCTGTCAGGCAGGGAGGAAAGGGTCGTGCGAGGGAGCCGTGGTTTAATAAGGAATTGGAATCCCTTGTTAAATGGAAGAGGGCGGCCTATCTCAAGATGAGACGTGAAGGTTCAATTGGGGCGATTGAGAGGCATAGGGTAGCCAGGAAGGACCTGAAGAGAGAGCTAAGAGCAGCAAGGAGGGGACATGAAAGGTCCTTAGTCGGTAGGATTAGGGAAAACCCTAAGGCTTTCTATAGGTATGTTAGGAATAAAAGAATGACTAGGGTAGGAATAGGTCCAGTCAAGGATAGTAGTGGGAAGTTGCGTGTGGAGGCGGAAGAGATTGGGGAGACACTGAATGAATACTTTTCTTCAGTATTTACTCAGGAACAGGGCATTGTCGTCGATGTGAATACTGAGTCACAAATAAGTAGAATGGATGGCTTTGAGGTATGTAGAGAAGAGGTGTTGGAAATCCTGGAAAAGGTGAAAATAGATAAGTCCCCTGGGCCTGATGGCATTTATCCTAGGATTCTCTGGGAAGCAAGGGAGGAGATTGCAGAGCCATTGGCCTTGATTTTTATGTCCTCTTTGTCTACAGGAGTAGTGCCAGAAGACTGGAGGATAGCAAATGTGGTTCCCTTGTTCAAAAAGGGGAGTAGGGATAACCCTAGTAACTATAGGCCGGTGAGTCTCACTTCTGTTGTGGGCAAAGTCTTAGAGAGAATTGTAAGGGATAGGATTTATGCACATCTGGATAGGAATAATGTGATCAAGGATAGTCAGCATGGTTTTGTGAAGGGCAGGTCGTGCCTCACAAACCTTATTGAATTCTTTGAAAAGGTGACGAAGGAGGTTGATGAGGGGAAAGCGGTAGATGTGGTATATATGGATTTTAGTAAGGCGTTTGATAAGGTTCCCCATGGTAGGCTACTGCAGAAAATACGGAGATATGGCATTGAGGGTGAGTTGGAGGTTTGGATTAGGAATTGGCTGGATGGAAGAAGACAGAGGGTAGTAGTTGATGGCAAAGTTTCTTCATGGAGTGCCATCACTAGCGGTGTTCCGCAAGGATCTGTTTTGGGACCATTGCTGTTTGTCATTTTTATAAATGACCTGGAAGAGGGGTTAGAAGGTTGGGTGAGCAAGTTTGCGGATGATACGAAAGTCGGAGGAGTTGTTGACAGTGAGGAAGGATGTGGCAGGTTACAGCAGGATATAGAGAAGCTGCAGAGCTGGGCAGAAAGGTGGCAAATGGAATTCAATGTAGCTAAGTGAGAGGTGATTCACTTTGGGAATAATACCAAAAAGATGGGGTACTGGGCTAATGGTCGGATACTTGGTAGTGTGGATGAGCAGAGGGATCTTGGTGTCCATGTACACAGATCTCTGAAAGTTGCCACCCAGGTAAATAGTGCGGTGAGGAAGGCATATGGCGTACTGGCTTTTATTGGTAGAGGAATTGAGTTCCGGAGTCCTGAGGTCATGATGCAGTTGTATAAGACTCTGGTGCGGCCGCATCTGGAATATTGTGTGCAGTTTTGGTCGCCATACTATAGGAAGGATGTGGAGGCACTGGAACGGGTGCAGAGGAGGTTTACCAGGATGTTGCCTGGTATGGAAGGAAGATCGTATGAGGAAAGACTGAGACACTTGGGGCTGTTTTCATTAGAGAAAAGAAGGTTTAGGGGTGACTTGATTGAGGTGTACAAGATGATTAGGGGATTAGATAGGGTTGACAGTGTGAACCTTTTCCCGCGTATGGAGTCGGGTATTACAAGGGGGCATAGCTTTAAATTAAGGGGGGGTAGATATAGGACTGAAGTTAGGGGTAGGTTCTTCACTCAGCGAGTCGTAAGTTCATGGAATGCCCTGCCAGTAGCAGTGGTGGACTCTCCCTCTTTATGGGCATTTAAGCGGGCATTGGATCGGTATATGGAGGATAGTGGGTTAGTATAGGTTAGGTGGGCTTGGATCGGCGCAACATCGAGGGCCAAAGGGCCTGTACTGCGCTGTATTCTTCTATGTTCTATCTAGTGAATCCTTAGAGTATAAAGAAGTAGAAGTATACTTAAGAGGGAAATCAGAGGGCAAAAAGGGGACATGAGATAGCTTTGGCAAATAGAATTTAAGGAGAATCCAAAGAGTTTTTACAAATACATTAAGGACAAAAGGGTAACTAGGAACAGAATAGGGCCCCTCAAAGATCAGCAAAGATCTTTGTGCGGAACTGCAGGAGATGGAGGAAGCTACTAAATGAGTATTTTGCATCCGTATTTACTGTGGGAAAGGATACGGAAGATATAGAATGTAGGAAAATAGACAGTAACACCTTGCAAAACGTCCATATTAGAGAGGGGGAAGTGCTGGTCTTGAAACGCATAAGGTGGATAAATCCCCAAGACCTGATGAGGTGTACCCTTGAACTCTGTGGGAAGCTAGAGAAGTGATTGCTGGGCTCATCGATAGTCACAGGTGAGGTGCCGGAAGACTGGAGGTTGGCTAATGTGGTGCCACTGTTTAACAAGGGTGGTAAGGACAAGCCAGGGAACTATAGACCGGTGAGCCTGACGTAGGCGGTGGGCAAGTTGTTGGAGGGAATCCTGAGGGACAGGACATACATGTATTTGGAAAGGCATGGACTGATTAGGGATAGTCAACATGGCTTTGTGCGTGAGAAATCATGTTTCAAACTTGATTGCGTTTTTTGAGGAAGTAACAGGGTTTGATGAGAGCAGAGCAGTAGATGTGATCTATATGAACTTCAGTAAGGCACTTGACAAGGTTCCCCAGGGGAGACTGGTTAGCAAGGTAAGATCTCACAGAATACAGGGAGAACTAGCCATTTGGATACAGAACTGGCTCAAAGATAGAAGACAGAGGGTAGTGGTGGAGGGTTGTTTTTCCAGACTGGAGGCCTGTGACCAGTGGAGTGGCGCAAGGATCGGTGCTGGGTCCTCTACTTTTTGTCATTTACAAAAATGATTTGGATGCGAGCATAAGAGATACAGTTAGTAAGTTTGCAGATGACACCAAAATTGGAGGTGTAGTGGACAGCAAAGGTTACCTCAGATTACAACAGGATCTTGACCAGATGGGCCAATGGGCTGAGAAGAGGCAGGTGGAGTTTAATTCAGATAAATGTAAGGTGCTACATTTTAGGAAAGCAAATATGAGCAGGACTTATACACTAAATGGTAAGGTCCTAGGGAGTGTTGTTGAACAAAGAGACCTTGGAGTGCAAGTTCATAGCTCCTTGAAAGTAGAGTCGCAGGTAGATAGGATAGTGAAGGAGGCGTTCGGTATGCTTTCTTTTTATTGGTCAGAGTATTGAGTACAGGAGTTGGGAGGTCATGTTGCGGCTGTACAGGACATTGGTTAGTCCATTGTTGGAATATTGTGTGCAATTCTGGCCTCCTTCCTGTTGGAAAGATGTTGTGAAACTTGAAAGGGTTCAGAAAAGATTTACAAAGATGTTGCCACGGTTGGAGGATTTGAGCTATAGGGAGAGGCTGAACAGGCTGGGGCTGTTTTCCCTGGAGCGTCGAAGGCTGAGGAGTCACCTTATAGAGGTTTATAAAATCATGAGGGGCATGGAAGAGTAAATAGACAAAGTCTTTTCCCTGGAGTCAGGGAGTCCAGAACTAGAGGGCATAGGTTTAGGGTGAGAGGGGAAAGATATAAAAGAGACCTAAAGGGCAACTTTTTCACACCGAGGGTAGTACATGTATGGAATGACCGGCCAGAGGAAGTGGTGGAGGCTGGTACAATTGCAACATTTAAAAGGCATTTGGATGGGTATATGAATAGGAAGGGTTTGGAGGGATATGGGCCAGATGCTGGCAGGTGGGACTAGATTGGGTTGGGATATCTGGTCGGCATTGGACCGTAGGATCTGTTTCCATGCTGTACACCTCTCTGACTAATTTCAGTGACCCACATGGTCATTTCCAGCAACAAGAATTTTACAATCACTAACTTATTGCAGGATAACTCTGTTTCTGTACATTCCTAAAACAGATGTCAAACCTTTTACTTGACAACTCAAAAACAAACATACATTCGTGGCACTACCATTACATGCCAGTGTTTTGCAGTCAATAACATTTGTGAAGTGCACAAACATTTTAGGATAAGCAAATGCAGCAGCTAACTTGTGCACAATCTTCACAAACTACAGAGAGATAAATGACGACAATCAAGGCTGGTAATCAGTTTAGGTAGCCGAAGAACTTCATTGCTCCTCTTGAAATAATGCCAAAGCATCCTTTACACCCACCTGAAGCAGCTTTGGTTAACATCTAATTAGAAACCGACACCTTGACAAGCTGCATTTGTTGGTACTCCATTGGGATGTGCTCAATCTGAGACAAAATGAGGACTGCAGATGCTGGAGATCAGAGTCGAATGTGTGGTGATGGAAAAGCACCAGCAGGTCAGGCAGTATCCGAGCAGCAGGAGAATTGACATTTCGGGCATAAGCCCTTCATCAGGAATGAGGATTGTGAGCCAAGGCCCACACCGAACACTTGAACCCCCTCATACTCCACCAAGGTGCTAGGCCTCCTCCACTGCCAAACCCCAACCACCAGACGCCTGGAGGAGGAACGCATCTTCTGCCTTGGTACACTCCAACCACACGGGATCAACGTGGACTTCAACAGTTTCCTCATTCCCCCTCCCCCTTATTCCAGATCCAATATTTTAACTCGGCACCACCCTCATGACCTGTCCATCTTCCTTCCCATATATCCACTCCACACTCCTCTCTGACCTATCACCATTACCCCCACCTTCACCTACCTTAGCCCTAGCCCCACCCCCCTCCCATTTATCTGTCCACCCACTTGGCTCACAAGCCTCATTCCTGATGATGGGCTTATGCCCAAAATGTTGATTCTCCTGCTCCTCGCATGCTACCTCACCTCCTGTGCTTTTCCAGCACTACACTATCGACTCAAGCATAAATCCACCAATGACCATCTAATTCTCAGTGAATCAGCCATGACACTGAACACCAGATCCATTCCGTAAAATTTGAATGCCATTTAGCGAAGTGAAGTGTGGTAGCAAATATCATTTTTAATATCAATAAACAGACGAGCCAGTTAAGAATACCATTTACAGACTGACTGATACTCCCGTTTGAACGAAACACTCCAATCGCCGGACTAAAACTATTTGACGGGCAAAACAGGAAAAGCAACTTAAAGGGAAAACAAAATCATTGCGCAGCGTACACACAACACTGACCCCAAATCCATACCCAACAACAAAAAAACACAACACGGGTCGCACTGTGAAGTTAGTACAGTGGAGTTGGGCTGTTTTTACAAGAGTCCAGTGATCAGGGCCCTGCCCCCAGTCAGAAGTACAGTGCATGGTGCTATCCGCTTCCCCTCCACCCCCCACCTCCCGGAACCCGAGGCTTCACCATGCAGCAAGGCCTTCCGCACATGCCCATCTTTCAGAGACTGGCAGTGAGCCAGCACCTCCCCACAGCCAGGCCCAGGCCCAGACCCGGCCTCGCGGTCCCCGCTGCCGCCCTCTCCCTTAGGCCTCTGCTCTCTCCTACCTTCTTCTTCTCCATGTTCCGCACTTTCTTGTCGATGACATTGAGGACCTGTCTGAGTGCTTCATTCTGCGGCTGTGTCGCCTGTCCCTGGCCGGCCTGGGCACTCACCGCTGCGGCAGCGGAGGCGACGGCGGCCGCCTCAGCTCCGGCGGCGGAAGACGATCGCGATTCGGCCGCTTTTGTGGCGGTGGCTGCGGGCATTTTCTCTCCTTCTCCTGGGGAGCGGCTCAGCTTCGTTTAAAGAAGGTGGTCGGGGGGGGGGAGTGAAGGAGGGGGGGAACCCAGCGGCAAGAAGCGAGATACAAACCGGGAGAGCAAACGGCGGCGGAAATAAAGTTGTGAGTTTGATTGAAAAGGGAAAAGGTGAAGAGACGCGGCCACTTCTCTACCCGCGCGACACCAGCAGCACCGCCGAGACTGAGGGCGGGGGCGCGCCGCGAGAGTGCGCTTTGCGCCCCCGACAAAGGACCCGGGCCTAGGCTGGCCGCACCGCGCCTGCCTGCCTATCTACCGACCGGGGCTACCCGCCGACACCGTGCACTTTTGGTCGCGCTCGCAGACACAGAGTAACACCGGCCGGGCATTAAGCATCGACGAACCCAAACTGTAAATATTTGCAGGCACATTGAAAGACAGCATAAGTCCCGGTACGCATGCGTAGTCGGGATTGTGTGCAGAAGAGTCAAATAAATTAAAATTTATGAAAGTTTGTACTTTACAAATATCCAATTCGATACAATGTGCAACTTTAATTTTTTTTGTTCATAACTTGCAGTTTGAGTGTGTTATATCAGGTGTGTATTTTATATTTATAAAGGTAAGATATTTCTGAATTTGGATTTTTGAATTTGATCTGGAGGTAATATGGGTTTTCTGTGAGTTTGTAGGTGGGTTAAAGAGGAACATAAATTTTGTTTTTTTTAAAACGCTGTGTCAAAGAAAGACATCCTAAGTGTAATGGAATTTTATTTACATTGAAAATTTGAGAAGCAAATAAAGTGCTAACCCTTGAGGGACTTATTCCTTTGAAATAAGGGAAAACACCCATAGCTTGGAAACAGTTGGGTGAAATCAGTTTGGCTAGTTTTGCAAGGTTTTTGAGTGAAGCCAGATGTGTAAAACAGTTGATGTAAGTTTAGTTTTCTTAAAAGGGGTTACCTCAGTGTAAAAGTTTAGTAGCTTTTAGTAAACGTTCCAGACCAGAAGTGTTTGGTTAAAATCCTGAACAGTTCGTTGTTCGAAAACGTTATGATTTCTTGTAGTTTTAACCATTGTTGGTGCCTGGCACCAAGTTTGAAGCTGGATGGTGTTGCTCACTTAGGTTGGGCGGGAGACTACTTTTTTTTCTCGCCACAAATTATATTCTATAATCATTTTCTATAATGAGCTGAAGGATGCATACCTCAGGAATAAGGAAGGTTAAATATTTTCAAAGATAATATTGATCATTCGCATTGTGGTTCCAAATTGGCAGCTACATGGTCCCCAGTTGTCCTGCAGTCAGTCATTTAGATAGGTGCAGCTCTGCAGCTGAACCCCAATTGACGGGTGGCGTTCCATATCTTGGTTTTATGGATTCACTGATTAATTGTCTTTGCAGCTCAGATTCTGGCTGTGGTATAGTTTCTCTGCCCACCCCATCCAATCACACACAGTTTTCCGGTGAAGTTCCATTGAAGAGTAAATTACTCAGAATTAATTTAATTTTTAATTATTCTTACATAGGATGTGGATGTCACCAGCAAGGCCAACATTTGTTGCCCATCTCTAATTGCCCTTGAACTGTGGCTTGCTCGGCCATGTCAAAGGATAGATAAGGGTTAACTGCATCACTGTGGAACAGCGTCAGCTGTACTGTTTAGAGCATTTGAGGATGGCAGATGTCCTTCTTTGTCTAACATTAGTGAACCAGATTGGTCACCATTATTGATGGTTGTTTTTAGTTTTTTGTATAGATATTTTTATTGGAAATTTAACATTTTTACAAGTTTACAAAAATAAACAAAAATCTCAAGTACAAACATTAATATACAATTAAATCTTAAATAAATAATAACCAATATTTAACAAAAGAAAACTCCCGAGAGAAAAAAAACTCAACTAACTACTAATCTAATCTACAACTAACCAGAGTGTATAATAAAGTCTCTTACATTATTCAACTAAGAGAAAAAAAACAACGGATAACACAGAAATTGGGTAGTGAGATACATGTTCGGAATGTGTTAACATCAAATGTAACAAAACCCGTATTCGTGCGGGATTCCTCTCCAAAGGGGCCCCAGGTTCGCAATCTCAATTAAATAAAAGCCCTTGTTAGGATAGCCAAAATATCTGTATTTATATAATTCAAGAAGGGCTGCCATATTTTATGAAATAATTCGGTCTTTCGGTGCACCATATTTGCAAGAAAGTCAAGGGGAATACATTCCATAATAAATCTGTGCCAATTTGAAAGTCCAGGGAGCCCTCAGCCACCCAGTTTACCAAAATATTTTTCCTTGCACAGAAAGAGAGAATAGAAAATAATCTCTTCCCGTGCATATCCAGGGAGGGTCAGTTCGAAAAGCCCAAAAGGAGAGATACAGGGTCCACTTTACTTTCCGTTTGTTTTTAGTTTTAAGTTATCAAGTGAATTCAAATATCACCAGCTGCTATGATAAAATTTAAACACAAGTTCAGAACACTAGCTGAGGCCTTGGGATTCTTGGTCCTGTGACATCACTCTTGTGTCACCATTGGAGGAATAACAGTTGATTAGTGTTTGCCAGAGGAACAAGCAATATCTGGAGCCAGTCCAGTTGGTTTTCCAGGAGCTCGATCAGATTACATTCTGTAACTTCTGGTGCTGTTGTGGTGCAGTGCCAGTGGTCCAGAAGATCTGGATTCAAGTCTCATCTGCCTGAGACGTGGGTCTGAACAGAAACAGCAATTGCTGCTGAAACTGAGCAGGTCCAGCAGCATCTCTTGGAGGAAAGCAGAGTTAATGTTTCGGGTCTGGTGACTCTTCATCAGAACTGTGTACATCTTGGAAAATGTGGGGGCCCATAGAGAGTAAGATATGAAAGGGATAGGTAAACAGGAGATTATGAAAAGTAGGCCAGGACAAAACAAAAACTCGATAGGTGATGATAAGAGCTAAGAGAAAGAGAGAATGAGTGAACACTCCTGAAAGTAACCCATGTGATAGTAGGCTGAGGAGGAGGTCAGGAGTTGTTATGATTGATTTGATTTGATTTATTGTCATGTGTACCGAAGTATAGTGAAAAGCTTTGTTTACAAGCAGTACAGGCAGATCATAGTAAGCAAGGATGCACAGATCAAAAAGACTTAGACAGAGACGTACAGGTTACATTGTACAGGGCATGCGCTCGGCGAAGTCAACGTTAGCAAGGTCACTATTATTTGAGGCTAGAGAGTCCATTCATCAGTCAAATAACAGCAGGGAAGAAGCTGTTCCTGAACCTTCAATCTTCTCTATCTTCAGAATGACAGAAGAGGTTGGAGGAGATCATTACCCGGGTGCGATGGGTCTTTGATGATGTTGCCAGCCATAGCAGCAAGCCATACAAATGGAGTCCATGGATGAGAATTTGGCTTTCGTGATTGTCTGGGCTGTGCGCTCCACCTTCTGTAATTTCTTGTGGTCCTGGGCAGAGCAGTTGCCATACCAGGCCGTTATGCACCCAGACTGTATGCTATCAATAGTGCACCTGTAGAAGTTGTTGAGGGTCTTTATGGACATGTCAAATTTCCTGAGCCTCCTGAGAAAGAAGAGGCGTTGTTGTGCCTTCTTCACCATCACAACAACATGGAAAGTCCAGGACAGGTGATCAATTATTGTCACTCCGAGGAACTTGATGCCCTTCACCCTCTCAATCTCAGTTCCATTGATGTAAATGTGGCATGTTCTCCATCTTTCTTTGTGAAGTCAATGATCAGTTCTTTAATTTTGCAAATGTTGAAAGAGACGTTCTTCTCATTGCACCACGTCACCAAGCCCTCTATCTCCTTTCTATATTTTGAGTTGTCATTGTTAGATATCCATCCTATGACAGTGGTGCCATTTACAAATTGTTTGGAATTTGGCAACACAGTCATGTGTGTACAGGGAGTACAGTAGGGGGCTGAGGATGCATCCTTGGGGGACAGCAGTGTTGTGTGTCATTGTGGAGGAGGTGCACTTCTCAATCTTCACTGATGTACTGAAAGCAAACATGTCATAACAGGACCCACTGTGGAGTGGTTAAAAGATGTACAAGGATGGAATTAGGCTGTAAAGTTATTGAACTCAATTTCAAGTCCAAGAGGCTGCAGGATTCTCAAACAGAAAATGAGATATTGGACTTTGAGCTTGTGTTCTCGCTTGCTGGAACACTACAGCAGGCCTGTGACAGAAATGTTGCTGGAGAACGTGTTGGTTTGAAGTGGCAGGTAACTGGAAGCTCTGTAAAAATAATCAGACAGAATGTTGGTGTTCTGCTCAGCGGTCCCCCAGTCTCCAATGTAGAGGAGACCGCACTGTGAACTGCGAATACAGTAGACTGGATTGAATGAAAAGTGCAGGCAAATCACTGCTTCATTTGGAAGATGTGTCTGGGGCCTTGGATGGGTTGAAACGAGGAGGTAAACGGGCAGTGGTAAACTTTATTTAATTGCGTGGCAAGGTGTAAGAGGATGTTGGGAATGGAAAAGGAGTGGACCAGAGGGAACAGTTTCTGCAGAATACTGACAATGGAGTAGAGGGAAATATGTGCCTCATCACAGTATCCATTGGAGCTGACAGTAATGGCCGCTTGCTATCTTTTGGATGCGGAGGCATGTGGGATGTTAAGTGAGGAACAGGAGACCCCATCATTGTTTTGGGAAGGAAGGGAAGGGGTGAGGGAGATGGGTCGAACGCGGCTGAAGGCCCGTAGTAGGAGTTCCTCGGTTAAGGAAAAAGGTGGACATTACTGATGCCTCAAAAATAAACAAGTTGAAATCTAAATTAAACATTCTAAGCACTGTGAACCCCTACCTCACCTAAGGGGCAAATTAAAATATATCACGGTTCAGAAGAGAGTGACCTAGGTGTTGCCGGGTATGAAAGTATCATAGAATCCCGATAGGGTGGAAACAGGCCATTTGGTCCATTAAGTCCACACCGACCCGCCAAAGAGTATCCCACCCAGACCCATTCCCCTGACTAATCCACCTAACCTACATGTCCCTGGACACTATGGGCAATTTAGCATGGCCATTTCACCTAACCTGCACATCTTTGGACTGTGGGAGGAAACCAAAGCACCTGGAGGAAACCCACACAGACATGGGGAGAATATGCAAGCTCCACACAGACAGTTGCTTGAGGCTGGAATTGCACATAGGTTCCTGGCAGTGTGAGGTAGCAGTGCTAACCACAAAGCCATCAGATGAGTTATAAAGGAAGGCATTTTTCACTGGAGCATAGGAGGTTGAGAAGAGACCTGATAGAAGTTTACAAAGTAATGAGAGGTAGAGACTCGGGGGCACATATTTAAGGGGAGAGGAACGAGATTTAGAAAAGACATAACAGACAGAGGGTGGTTCACATGTGGAATGAACTTCCTGAGGAAGTGGTGGATGCAGGTACAATTACAATGTTTAAATTTACATCATTTCGATACATGAATAGTAAAGATTTGGAGGGATTTGGGCCAAGAGCAGGCAGGTGGGACGAGTTTAGTTTGGGATTCTGATCAGCATGGACTGGTTGGACCGGACGGTCTGTTTCCGTGCTTATGACTAAATAAAATGCTATATATGATCAAACAGTGTTCTTGCCAAAGTGACAGGGGTTAATTGATGCAGATTTCAGCTCAGACTACCTGCATTGAGCAGCTTCTGCCACCAGATGGAGACCAGGACTTCAGTACAAGCTCTGGACTCCATTAAGTCTCAGGGCCTCAGGTTAAACATGGGCTCGGAAACCACTGTCATCCCTCGGCTGATGAATCAGTCCTCCTCCATGTGGGACAACACTTGGAGGAAGCATTGACAGTGGCAAGGGTGCAAAATCTACTCAGTTGGGGATTTCAATATCCACCACCAACAGTGGCTTGGCAGCAGCTCTCCTGATTGAGCTGGTCAGGTCCTAAAGGAAGTAGCTGCTTGACCTGACAACATTCCAGCAATACTACTAAAAGATTTGTGCTCCAGAACTTGCGGCTCCCCTCGCTAAGCTATTCCAGTATACAGAAGAACCTCGATTATCCGGCATTCAATTATCCAAATATCAGATTATCCAGCAAGATCGCAAGGTCACAATGCTTGGCTAAACTGTATTATCCAGCGTTCGATTATCTGGAATTCAGTTAACCGACAAAAAATTCCCCGCCCCGAGTCCTTCGGATAATCGAGGTTCCTCTGTAGGTACAATATTGGCATCTACCCAACACTGTGGAACATTTCCAGGTTTGTCATGTACAACAAAAGCTGGACAAATCCAACCTGGCAATTACTACCCCCTCTGTCTATTCCAGATCATAAGTAAAGTGATGGAAGTTGTCATCAACAGTGCTATCAAGTAGCACCTGCTCAGCGATGCCCAATTTGGGATCTGCCAGAGCCACTCAGGTCCTGACCTCATTACAGCCTTTGTTCAAATAGGACAAAAAATTTGAATTCCAGAGGTGAGGTAAGAGTAACAGCCCTTAATGTTAAGGCCATAGTTGACTGGGTGTGGCAGCAAAGAGCCCTAGCACAAGTAGAATCAATGTGTACCAGAGGGCAAATTCTCCACTGGTCAGAGTCATATCTGACACATAGAGAGATGGTTGTGATTGTTGGAGGTCAGTCATCTCAATTCCAGGACATCTCTGCAGGAGTTCTTCAAGATAGTGTTCTAGGTCCAACTATCTTCATGTGCTACATCAATGAACTTCCCTTCAACAGAAAGTCAAAATGGGGGATGTTCGACAATGATTGCACAAGGTTCAGCACCATTCATGGCTCCTCAGATACTCAAGCAATCCATAGTCAAAGTCATGCAACAAGCTCTGAATAGTGTCCAGGCTTGGGCTGGCAAGTGGCAAGTAACACTTGCACGACACACATGCCAGGCAATGACCACTTCCAATAAAGGACAATATAACCACCACTCCTTGACATTCAACCGTGTTACCATCATTGCATCCCTCACTATCAACATTGTTGGTTACCATTTACAAGAATCACAACTAGACTCACCACGTAAAAACAGTAGCTACAAGAGCAGGTCAGAGGCTCGGAATATTGCAGTGAGTAATTCACCTCCTGACTCCACAAATCCTGACCACCATCTACAAGGCGTAAGTCAAGATTGTGATGAAATACTCCCCATTTGCCTGAATGGGTGCAGCTCTAACAACACTGAAGAAACTTGACATCATCCAGGACAAAGCAGGCTGTTTCATTGGCACCACATCCACAAGCATCCACTGCCTCTATTGCTAATTCTTAGTGATTGCAGGCTGTGTGAACTACAGGGTGCACTGCATAAACTCATCAAAAATCCTAAGACAGCAGTTTCAAAACCCACAAGCATTTCCATCTGGAAGGACAAGAGAATTCTGGGGCGGCATCGTGGCTCAGTGCTTAGCACTGCTATCTCACAGCACCATGGACCTGAGTTCAATTCCATCCTCAGGCAACTGTGTGTGTGGAGTTTGCACATTCTCCCTGTGTCTGCGTGGATTTCCTCCCATAGTCCAACAATCTGCTGGTTAGGTGAATTGGCCATGCTAAATTCCCCATAGTGTTCCAGGATGTGTAGGTTAGGTGCATTAGTCAGGGGAAATGTCGAGTATTAGGATTACTTTTTGGAGGGTCAGTTTGGACATGTTGGGCCAAATGGCCTTTTGCCACACAGTCAGGATTCTATGATTCTAGAACGGCAAATACATAGGAATGCCACCACCTGCGAGTTTCCCTCCAAGGGACTCACCATCCTGACTTGGAAATATATCACTATTCCTGCACTGTTGCTGGGTCAAAATCCTGAAATTGCCATCATAACAGCCTAAAAAACATGGACCCCAGCACTTCAAGATGTCAGCTCACCACCACCTTCTCAAGGGCAATAAATGCTGGCCTGGCATGACATCCACGTGCTGTGAATGAATTGATAAAACATTCGGGAAACAACAGTAAATCGGGTTGGGAGTGGGAGAATTGTAAAAATGCAAAGTTAATAGCTCATTACTTAAATGCACAAAGTATTCTAAACAAAATTATTGAATTAGCCACACAAAGGTTAAAGAGTGTGATTTTTATCGCCATTATGGAGACGCAATATCAAGGAGATCAAAGCTGCGAATGAAATACTCATGTGACCTTCCAGAACAAAATGTGGAGGGATAGCTTTATTAGTACAAAATGCAATAAGCACAATAGCAAGAAATGATCTTGGATCAGACGATATAGAATCCATATGGGTACAGGTGAGAAATAACAGCAAAGACACAGATGGGAGTACTCAAGAGCCCTCCCCACATCAGTATCTACCCGAGAGGACAGAGAATCAATCAGGAAATATCTTGGACATACATAAATACAGTACATTAATCATGGGTGATGGTAATTTTCATGTGGACTGGGAAAATCAAATAGCCAGGAGCAAGAATTTTTCGACATTATTTTGTGGATCTAACCAGGGACTAGGCTATTTTGAATTTGGTAATATGTAATGAGGCAGATTTTAAATATGACCTCGAGTAAAAGATGCTTGAGGAAACCATAACCATAACATGGTACATTTAACATTCCGTTTGAGAGTGAGAAACTCGAGTTGGATTCAACATTTGAATAAGGTTAATTACATTGGGATGAGGGCTGAGTTGGCTGAGTGATCTGGAAAAGGGTCAGGGTGAGAAAAGGAAATTAAGGCATAACAGTAGATATTGAAGAAAATAGCTTATGACTCACAAGAAAGACATGTCCCAATGAGGAAAAAGGATTCTTGGAAGGGGGTATACCAAAGAAGTTAAGAATGATATGAAATGCCACATGCAATGTGGCAAAGGTTAGTGGTAAGCCAAAGGATTGGGAAATTTCTTTAAAACTACAGGACAACCAAACAAAGGCAGAAAATAAGGGAAAACTTGCAAGTAAGAAAGAGACAACTCATTTAAATATATAAAATGAAAGGAACATGGATCCCTTCGACAATGAGGCGGAGGAAAAACTAATGAGGAACCATAAAATGACACAGGAGTTGAATAAATACTTTGTGTCAGACTTCATGGTAGAAGATAACAATAGCATTCCAAAAATACCCCAAGTGACCAAGAGGCAAACAGGAGAGAAAATAAATATAATAGCTATAACTGGAGTAAAATTACTAATGGAATTGAATTGTCTAACGTCAATACCTGACTGATTGCTTCCTTGGATATTAAAGAAAGTAGCAACAGAGACACTGGATGCATTGGTAGTAAGTTCCAAGAATCCTTAGATTCGAGAAAAGTGTTGCTGATCAAAGAGACCTTGAGGTACAGGTTCATAGTTCCTTGAAAGAGGAGTTGCAGGTAGACAGGATAGTGAAGAAAGTGTTTGGCACTTCGCTTTATTGTTCAGTGCATTGAATATAGGAGTTGGGATATTATGTTGCAGCTGTACAGGACATTGGTTAAGCCACTTTTGGAATACTGTGTGCTGTTCTGGTCTCCCTACTATAGGAAGGAGGTTGTGAAACTTGAAAGGGTTCAGAAAAGACTTACAAGGGTGTTGCCAGGATTGGAGGATTTGAGCCACAGAGAGGCTGATTGGGCTGGGCTATTTTTCCTGGAGCATCAGAGGCTGAGGGGTGACCTTACAGAGGTTTATAAAATGAGGGACACAAATAGGGTGAATGGATAAGGTCTTTTCCCCATGATCACGTTGGACCCAAGGGTCTGTTTCCATACTGTATAGCTCTATGACTCTGTGCAGTAATATGCATGATAGATAAAGGGCTACCAGTGATGCAATATGTTTGAATTTCCAGAAGATTTTCTAAAGAACGGTGCTTGAGTAGACTGTCCCTATATTTATTAGGGTTAAGAAGAATGAGAGGTGACTTGGAGTCATAGAGTCATAGAAATGTACAGCACGGAAACAGACCCTTCAGTCCAACTCATCCATGCTGACCAGACATCCAAACGTAATCTAGTCCCACTTGCCAGCACCTGGCCCATATCCCTCCAAACCCTTCCTCTTCATATACCCATCCAGATGCCTGTTAAATGTTGCAATTGTACCAGCCTCCACCACTTCTTCTGGCAGCTCATCTTATCCGCGTACTGCCCTCTGCATGAAAAAGTTGCCCCTTAGGTCTCTTCGATATCTTTCCCCTCTCACCCTAAACTTATGCCTTCTAGTTCTGGACTCCCCAATGCCAGGGAAAATACCTTGTCTGTTTATCCTATCCATGTCCCTCATGATTTATAAACCTCTATAAGGTCACCCTTCAGCCTCCAACGGTTCAGGAACAACAGCCCCAGCCTATTCAACCTCTCCCTATAGCTCAAATCCTCCAACCCTGGCAACATCCTTGTAAATCTTTTCTGAACCCTTTCAAGTTCTACAACATCCTTCCGATAGGAAGTAGACCAGAATAGCACAAAAGTGGCCTAACCAATGTCCTGTACAGCTGCAACATAGGTGTTGAGCAAGTTATTGGAGGGACAGGATGTAGATGTATTTGGAAAGGCAAGGATTGATTAGGGATAGTCAACATGGCTTTGTGCGTGGGAAATCATGTCTCACAAACTTGATTGAAGTTTTTGAGGAAGTAACAAAGAGGATTGATGAGGGCAGAGCAGAAGACGAGATCTATATGGACTTACGTAAGGTGTTTGACAAGGTTCCCCATGGGAGACTGGTTGGCAGGGTTAGAGCTCATGTAAGAGAGGGAGAACTAGTCGTTTGGATACAGAACTGGCTCAAAGGTAGAAGACTGAGGGTGGTGGTGGAGGGTTGTTTTTCAGACTGGAGGCCTGTGAACAGTGGAGTGCCACAAGGATCGGTGCTGGATCCACTACTTTTCATCATTTGTATAAGTGAGCATAAGAGGTAAAGTTAGTAAGTTTGCAGATGACCCCAAAATTGAAGGTGTTGTGGACAGCGAAGAAGGTTACCTCAGATTAAAACAGGATCTTGACCAGATGGGCCAATGGGCTAAGAAGTGGCAGATAGTGTTTAAATCAGATAAATGCGAGGTGCTGCATTTTGGGAAAGCAAATCTTGGCAGGATTTATACACTTAATGGTAAGGTCCTAAGGCGTGTTGCTGAACAAAGAGACCTTGGAGTGCAGGTTCATAGCTCCTCTAAAGTAGAGTTGCAGGTCGTTAGGATAGTGAAGAAGGTATTTGAGTACAGGAGTTGGGAGGTTAATTGAAGGATACAAGATTTTTCTTTGAAGCTTCATGAGTTAGAAGCTAAGAAGTCATTTCCCCTTGAGGAAGAATCCAGGGACAAGAGGACATAACTTGAGGGTTAGTATCACCCGGTTAGGACAGAGAGGAGGAGAAATATTTTTCTTTCAATGGGTGGTCAATCCTCCACCACAAGGGGCTGTAGAGGTTGTGATATCATGTGTATTGAACGCTGAGATAGATTTTTAATCACGAAGGGAATCAAGGGTTAGGGGAAAAGGCAGAAAAGTGAAGTTGAGGATTATTGGATTAGCCACGATCTCATTAAAGACAAAGCAGACTTGATGGGCTGAATGACCCACTTCTGCTCCTTTGCTGTATGGTATTACCAAGTAGGGTTGTTTCTGTCTCCAGGGATGCTGCCTGGCTTGCTGAATATTACCAGCATTCTTTGTGATATTTCACCCTTCCCTCATCTATCAGACTTTGCTTTCTGATGGTAAGCTCCATGTTTGGTATTTGCAAAGTTGATCAGGCTCAGTTTAAAATGATTACATGATTATTTGTCAATGCAGCTAGTAAGGTTTGTGTTCACAAAACCAAAGTTTTGGATGTTGCTGTCTGTACATTGCATAAAGCTGGGTTCAAAAGAGCTGAGCTAATTGCATAATATGAACAACCAAATTCTGTGTAATTGTCTGACAAGGTTGTGAATGTACAGCCTTATTATGAATGGCTGCGGTTGTGGTTTGGGTTCCTGGTTGCATCTGCTTCTACTGCAGGTTCATGAAAGTGGTGGCATAGGCGAGTTTTGGGCCCATCACGAGACCCGGCAGCATCAGCAGTGGATACTCTAGCAAGGTGGGCCCGAAGTAGACTCACGGCAGCGGCAGAGTTAAGTTTGGGCTGGTGCAGTACCCAGTGACATCTGCACTGTGCAAGGTCCAGCAAGGATTCATAATGGTGAGGGCATCAGTGGAGGTGACAGGGCACTGAAGAGTGGTGACTTTTGTTCCAGTGAGGCTGATGTGTTGAAGGGGACTCATGCCTGGCCACCAAGCCCATGATGGAGCACTTAACAAGAAGGACTTTAAAGTTGGACACTTTTCCTTTTTTTTGTCATTTTTCTGCCATTATATTCTATGTTTTGGTTGATTTTTCTGTGTTTAAGATGGCACTAGAGAGTGGCGACGCTATAGAACACTTTCCAGTCTATTTTGTATTAAGCTACACGTGGCAATAAATAAATCAATCAATTAAATAACGAATCCTGCACTTTCAATGGGCTTTAAAATAGAAGTTTTTATAACCCTTCACAAACATTTAAACCCCATTGTGACCATAGTTCCCAATTCTGGGTGCCTGAAGAATGTGAAGGGGAGAATTGAAGTGAGGGATGGGAGGATTAAATAGGAGAAAATGTTAGGCCCACAAACAGCCAAAACATTGTTGCCCATGATGTCTCTTGCTAGCTCAGGTTGACATACATGCAATGGTAATTAATCATATCTTGTGTGGAAATCCAATGAAGGGAAGTGTAGATCAGAGGATTGACACAACAGCATTTACCCATTGCACTTTTGAAAAGTTTTCTCGTTATGTAGAGGGGAGCATGGAGCTGTTGCATTTGCAATACTATCAGTTCACACTTCCAACATGGAAATGTATTACTGAACTTGTCCCAGTATAAATTTGTAAAACCTGTAAGTATGTTCTGCAAGGGTCCCCAAGATGCTCTGCAGCCTCATCCAACTGCTAACTGACTGACTGCATGTTGCCATGGCTGCAGCTATACAAGAGCCTGGAGTCCTTAACCCCACCATACTCATGAAACCACACAAGTAGGCTGGCTCCTACATGTAGGAGAAAGTGAGCATTGCAGATGCTGGAGATCCGAATCGAAGAGTGTGGTGCTGGAAAAGCACAGCCGGTCAGTCTGCACATCGACCCTCCTGCTTCTCGGATGCTGACTGACTGGCTGTGCTTTTCCAGCATCACACTCTTCGACTCGGGCTGCTATATGTGCAGAATCTGAAGTGTGAGCAACAACAATGTTGATTTATGAAGAAGACATATGTTACTATTTGAAATACAATCACAATATCAAATTTTCAACAATTAGCAGCAGAAACCAAAGAGGAGGAGTTGGGTTAACAGGGAGCCAGACTTAAGGCTGAAAGATTCCAGTTTGAAACAATATCTCCTCTTTGGTGCCTCATCAAATGCAGCGACATTTATCCCATTCATTTTGATTTTTATTTCTGTAGTGGAAAGTGGAAGCATATTTGGTTGTATCAGCAAGTAGTCTATTGCTGCATCGAGGTGGATTGTGGGAAAAAATGTTTGAGAACTAGTGAATTTCACAGTCAAACAAACATGTAAAGCTATCAGCTTACACATTTAAAATTTTGGCTGACTTATAGTACCAAATTTTCCCACTGATATGCAAGTGCTCTGTGGCCTTACCCACTGAGGGTGTGAGGCGACAGTGCACTTGCATATCAGTGGGATATCCACTGTTTATTTGGTAAGTGCATAATCATGGATGATAACCCAAAATCCCATGCAAGGACTGCACAAAACACTATGTAGGACAAACAGGAAGACAGCTAACGATCCGCATCCACGAACATCAACTAGCCACGAAACGACACGACCAGCTATCCCTAGTAGCCACACACGCAGACGACAAGCAACATGAATTTGACTGAGACAACACTACCATTATAGGGCAAGCGAAACAAAGAACAGCCAGGGAACTCCTAGAAGCTTGGCACTCATCCACAAACTCCATCAACAAACACATAGACCTGGACCCAATATACCGGCCACTACAGCGGACAGCTGAAACTGACAACCGGAAGCGGCAGTGACAGGCCACTATAAATGCCGGAGTAAACACCACAGAAGCGCTTCACAGGAGTCCTCCCAAGCACTGAGGATGTCACCTAGACAGGGGACGAAACGTTTGCAACAAAAACTTCCAGCTCGGCGAACAGAACCACAGCAACCCAATGGCTTCCGAGAGGACACTGCAGGTAAAGCTCCTCACTCATTGCGTGTTTTCACAAATCGGAGATAACCTTTCAAACTACATTATTCCTGTGAACATTTGTGGTCATTTCAGTTTTTACTCACTAAAAATCTATTTGCATACAACACATCTCATTTAAAGGATGAAGTCTTTCTTTCCTCCATTTCATTCATTCACCTATTGATGAGTTCAAACAACAGTAACCAAAATCATGAGAATCATGCTGATCTGCCTGCCTAAATGCCCTTTCCATATCAATAAAAATCCAAGTTATGCCTTTTGCAATGCTAGTGATAACTGTATAAAATATCTCTATTCAGATTAGAAATGTTCTCAAAAATGGCATTTCTTAATGTAATCTAAGGAAGTCCTATTAACCAGGTAATTATGTTTCATATATGTGATAAACAGGGCACATATGTTGTGTGAAGATCTAGTCCCCTTATTTTTCTGAGACTAATACTGATAAAGGAAATTTTCCTGTGGATTGTGAGAGGAGTCTTTGATGCTTGAGTCATTTCCTTTGGCTGGTGTATTTCAATGTGATATGAGTCAGTTTCAAATGCCCGCCCACTGTATTGAGAGTGGTGACTTCATCAGCTCAGACCTCAAGTTAGTAGGCGATTTATTCAGTGTGTGGACCCTACAGCAGAAATGAAAAGCAGATTAAGAACACAACGAGGAGGTACAAAAAAGGAGGTGGCTATTTGGCCCATTATGTCGATTTGATTTCTGAAGGAGAGATTCATTTAGTGTTACGTACCTCTCTTCTTCCTGTAACTCTGGACATTGTTTTCCTTTACAGATAATCATCCAATTCCCTCTGAAATTCCTCAATTGACTTTGCCAAACTCCGAGGTAGTATTCTCAATTATGGAGTCATAGAGTTATACAGCACGGAAACAGACTTTTCGGTGCAATGCATCTGCACTGACCAGACATCCCATCTGACCTGGTCCCATTTGCCAGCACTTGGTCCACATCGCTAAACTCTTCCTATTCATATAACCATTCAGATACCTTTCTTAAATGTTTCAATTGTACCCATCTCCACAGCTTCCTCTGGTAGCTTATTCCATATACGCACAACGCTCTGCATGAAAAAATTACCCCTCGGGTCCCTTCAAAGTCTTTCCCTTCTCACCTTAAACCTATGACCTCTAGTTTTGGTTTCCCCCATCTCAGGAAAAAGACATTGTCTACTCACTCTATCCATGTCCCTCATAATTTTATAAACTTCTTTAAGGTCACCCCTCAGTCTCCAAAGCTCTAGGAAAAAAGCCCCAGCATTTTCAGCCTCTCCCTATAACGCAAACCCTTCAGTCCGAGCAACATCCTTGTAATTCTTTTCTGCACCCTCTCAAATTGAGCAACATTCTGCAGACGGGCGACCAGAATTGTATGCAGCATTCTAAAATTAGCCTCACCAATATCATGTACAGCCACGACGTGATATGCCAACTCCTAAACTTAATGTTTTGACCATATAAAAATGTTTTCCCTCATGTCACTACTGCAACGGTTGCGAATCACATTAAATGTGTGACCATTTGTTCTTGATCCTTCCACCAATATGAATTTCTTTTTTCTCCATCTGTCATAGGAAGTAGCTTGAGGACATGTGCTGCTGATTTTACTGGGTTGGGAATGAGAGCAGGCTGGCTCTGACAAAACAGATTCTGGATTAGTGGTGCTGGAAGAGCACAGCAGTTCAGGCAGCATCCGAGGACAAGCAAAATCCGAGGACAGGCGAAATTGACGTTTCGGGCAAAAGCCCTTCAACAGACCTTTCCCTTCTGTGTGGTGATGGTAGTGTAGGTGTGCTCTGATGCACTCGAGCCTCTCACTGCTCAGGCGAAACTGGGTATTGCAGAAGCTGGAGATTAGAGTCAATATTGGAGTGCTGCTGGAAAAGCACCGCAGGTCAGGCAGCATTCTTAATGAAGGGCTTTTGCCTGAAATGTCAATTTTCCTGCTCTTCAGATGCTGCCTGACCTGCGGTGCTTTTCCAGCACCACTGTAATCTTGAAACTCACTGCTCAGGCCTATCCATTGCCAGTGATATCAGCTGGCTGTGTGCCGGCTCCACCTAGTGGAGGCATTCATAATAAATGTGGCCTTCCTGAAAATCTTTCTTTCTGTCCTCTCCCCAATGTCTTTACATTAATGCGAACTTGTGGCACCAAAAAACGATCGTTATACTGCAGTTAAGGCCAAACCAGCAGTCTATACACATTTAACATAGCTTCCTTGCTTTTTTTACTCTGTGTCATTATTAATGAGCAAAAGGATGATGGAATCATAGAGGTCTACATCACAAAATAAGACCTTTGTCTATTTTATTAAGCAAACTTTCCCACCATCAGTAATTTATCTACAAGTACATGTGCCTGCATTCCCTCGAGAATTGTGCTTCTCAGTTTATATTGTTCTTTCATGTTCTTCTTACATAGATGAATCAATTCACACTTCTTTGCATTAAATTCTTTTTCTCACTTTTCTGCCCACTTCAGGCTGCTGATGTTCTTTTGAGGTTTCACACATTTCACAGGCCTTCCAGGTTTTTGTCATTTGCAGGTTTAACCTGTTGGAAACATCGATTAATCACAGCCCTCTATTTCATGCCAGTCAGCCCATTTAGTACCCGCCTTTCTGCTGTCTCTTTCATTCCAAAAACTCCAACTTTGCTCAGATCTATTTTCCAGCAAATGATCTAATCCCCTTTGATATTTATGTGCACCACAACAACAATATTAATCTCATGAAGCCTCTGCAAAGAAAAATCCATGAAATTCATTCAAAATATTTTGACTTTATTAAATATGTGCTGTTTTTCCTTTATGAACTTACATTTGCCCACATGAAAATTCATTTTATCCCAAATAATCACTTCAAGAATGTTCCTCAATACTGAGATTAGACACATTGGCCTGTAGTTGCTGTAAACTAATTTATTCACCCTTTTTTGAACAAGGGAAAACATTTAGAGTTCTCCAGTCCTTGGGCAGAGTCTCAGGAAGTCAAAAGACTTATGGCTTGGTTCTCTGCAATTTCCACTCACTCCCTTTGTGTCCTTGGATGCTTTCACATCCAGCCCTGGTGCCTTATCTGTCTTAAATGCAAACAGCAGATCCAAAACAATTTTCCTCATCAATTTCAAACCCTTCTAGTGTCTGAATTATCTTCTTCTTCAGCATAACCTGTGCAGCAGCATCTTTATTGGTGAAGTCAAATGCAAATAATCACTCACTGCCTGAACTATGCCTCATGTTTGCAAGCACAAATCTCCTTTCTGGTTCTGACTCCTCCACACTACTCATTTTACTCCTCTTTTCCTATTATTTGTAAACCTTTTACATTTACTTTCATACTTGCTGCAAGTGTCTATTCGTACTTGCTCTGTCATTTGCTTTCTCAATCCTCCTCTGTACCTTCTGTTGGTTCTTGCTTACATCTGTTGTAAGTGCACCATTTCTTCTTCAGCTTGCTGCTCATACAGCTTTGTTCATCTAAGGAACACCAGGTTTCTTTGCCCTACCTTTCCCCATTCTGGAAATAGATCATGACTATGCCTGAATCATCTCTCGTTTAAATGTAGCCCATAATACAGTTATAGTTTTGCATGTCAAATCTTGATTTAACTTTATCTTGGTCAGATCGATTCACAACTATTGAAGTTGATTTTCCCCCATTTAGTTATTCTCTTAGGGATGAGTAACTTGGCAAGTCGTACACAATGAAAGGTACAACTCTAGGACACACACAAGATCTGAGGAACCTTGGTATGCACAACCAGAGATTCTTGAAGGCATGAGGACAGGTGGATAAGTTGTTAAGAAGGTATATGGGATACTTGCCTTTGTTAGTCTGGGCACTGAATACAACAGTAGAGAGGTTATGATCAAGTTATTCAGATATTAGTCAGGTTACAGCTGGAATACTGCGTACAATTCTGGTCACCATACCAAAGGAAGAATATGGACACATTAGAGAGAGAGCAGAGGAGATTCACCAGTGTGTTGCCTGGGTTGAAGTGTTTCAGCTATGAGAGAGACTAGATAGGCAGTCAATAGAATAAACATTATTGGCACGTGCACTTGAATGAGTGCAGTGAAATGTTTGTAATGTCGCTACTCGACACCATCTTAGGTACAGAGTACCGAGGTACAAATACTTCAAGTGTTGTGGGAAATAGGTAGGTTAGCATGGGAACAGAATTTAAAAATTACAGAATAATAAGTGACCATAAGCACTTACGATCCACTCCCTCTCCAACAGGAGTCTGTGAACCCAGAAAACAAGGCTTCACAGCCTTCACATGCTGGACGCAATCCATGACTTGCTCTGCCAACACAGGACCGAGCCCACAATTCAGTCCGTGCTCACTCTACTGTGAGACTCGGCCCGAACTCACTCTGCTGTGAGACTCGGCCCGTACTCACTCTGCTGTGAGACTTGGCCTGTATTCACTCCGCTGTGAGACACGGCTCGTGCTCAATCCGCTGTGAGACTCGGCCCGTACTCACTCCGCTGTAAGACTCGGCCCGTGCTCACTCCGCTGTGAGACTCGGCCCATACTCACTCCGCTGGGGGACATGGCCCGTGCTCGCTCCGCTGTGAGACTCGGCCAGTGCTCACTCCGCTGTGAGACTCGGCCCGTGTTCACTCCGCAGTGAGACTCGGCCCGTGCTCACTCCGCTGTGAGACTCGGCCCGTGTTCACTCCGCAGTGAGACTCGGCCCGTGCTCACTCCGCTGTGAGACTCGGCCCGTGCTCACTCCACTGTGAGACTCCGCCCGTGCTCACTCCGCTGTGAGACTCAGCCGGTGCTCACTCCGCTGTGAGACTCAGCCGGTGCTCACTCCGCTGTGAGACTCAGCCGGTGCTCACTCCGCTGTGAGACTCAGCCCGTGCTCACTCCGCTGTGAGACTCAGCCCGTGCTCACTCCGCTGTGAGACTCAGCCCGTGCTCACTCCGCTGTGAGATTCGGCACGTTCTCACCCGCTGTGAGACTCGGCCCGTGCTCACTCCGCTGTGAGACTCAGCCCGTGCTCACTCCGCTGTGAGTCCCTGTCCGTGCTCACTCCGCTGTGAGATTCGGCACGTTCTCACCCGCTGTGAGACTTGGCTCGTGCTCACTCCGCTGTGAGACTCAGCCCGTGCTCACTTCGCTGTGAGTCCCTGTCCGTGCTCACTCTGCTGTGAGACTCGGCACGTTCTCACCCGCTGTGAGACTCGGCCCGTTCTCACCCGCTGTGAGACACGGCCCGTGCTCACTCCGCTGTGAGACTCGGCCCGTGCTCACTCCGCTGTGAGACTCGGCCCGTGCTCACTCCGCTGTGAGACTCGGCCCGTGCTCACTCCGCTGTGAGACTCGGCCCGTGCTCGCTCCGCTGTGAGACTCGGCCCGTGCTCACTCCGCAGTGAGACTCGGCCCGTGCTCGCTCCGCTGTGAGACTCGGCCCGTGCTCACTCCGCTGTGAGACGCGGCCCGTACTCACTCCGCTGTGAGACTCGGCCCGTGCTCACTCCGCTGTGAGATTCGGCCCGTGCTCGCTCCGCTGTGAGACTCGGCCCGTGCTCGCTCCGCTGTGAGACTCGGCACGTTCTCACTCCGCTGTGAGACTCGGCCCGTGCTCGCTCCGCATTGAGACTCGGCACGTTCTCACTCCGCTGTGAGTCCCTGTCCGTGCTCACCCCACTGTGTGACTCGGCCCGTGCTCACTCTGCTGGGGGACAGCCCGTGCTCACTCTGCTGGGGGACTCGGCCCGTGCTCACTCCGCTGTGAGACTCGGCCCGTGTTCACTCTGCTGGGGGACTCGGCTCGTGCTCACTCTGCTGGGGGACTCGGCCCGTTCTCACTCTGCTGGGGGACTCGGCCCGTGCTCACTCTGCTGGGGGACTCGGCCCGTGCTCACTCTGCTGGGGGATCGGCCCGTGCTCACTCTGCTGTGAGACTCGGCCTGTGTTCGCTCCGCTGTGAGATTCGGCCCATGCTCACTCCAGTGTGAGACTCAGTCCGTACTCACTCCGATGGGGGACTCGGCCCGTGCTCACTCCGCTGTGAGACTTGCCCGTGTTCTCCGCTGTGAGATTCGGCCATTGCTCGCTCCGCTGTGAGGCTCAGCCCGTGCTCAGTCCGCTGGGGGACTGGGACCGTGCTCTCTCCTCTGTGAGACTCACTTCGTGCTCACTCCGCTGTGAGACTCACTTCGTGCTCACTCCGCTGTGAGACTCGGCCCGTGCTCACTCCGCTGTGAGACTCGGCCCGTGCTCACTCCGCTGTGAGACTCGGCCCGTGCTCACTCCGCTGTGAGACTCGGCCCGTGCTCACTCCGCTGTGAGACTCGGCCCGTGCTCACTCCGCTGTGAGACTCGGCCCGTGTTCACTCCGCTGTGAGACTCGGCCCGTGCTCACTCCGCTGTGAGACTCGGCCCGTGCTCACTCCGCTGTGAGACTCGGCCCGTGCTCACTCCGCTGTGAGACTCGGCCCGTGCTCACTCCGCTGTGAGACTCGGCCCGTGCTCACTCCGCTGTGAGACTCGGCCCGTGCTCACTCCGCTGTGAGACTCGGCCCGTGCTCACTCCGCTGTGAGACTCGGCCCGTGCTCACTCCGCTGTGAGACTCGGCCCGTGCTCACTCCGCTGTGAGACTCGGCCCGTGCTCACTCCGCTGTGAGACTCGGCCCGTGCTCACTCCGCTGTGAGACTCGGCCCGTGCTCACTCCGCTGTGAGACTCGGCCCGTGCTCACTCCGCTGTGAGACTCGGCCCGTGCTCACTCCGCTGTGAGACTCGGCCCGTGCTCACTCCGCTGTGAGACTCGGCCCGTGCTCACTCCGCTGTGAGACTCGGCCCGTGCTCACTCCGCTGTGAGACTCGGCCCGTGCTCACTCCGCTGTGAGACTCGGCCCGTGCTCACTCCGCAGTGAGACTCGGCCCGTGCTCACTCCGCTGTGAGACTCGGCCCGTGCTCACTCCGCAGTGAGACTCGGCCCGAGCTCACTCCGCAGTGAGACTCGGCCCGTGCTCACTCCGCTGTGAGACTCGGCCCGTGCTCACTCCGCTGTGAGACTCGGCCCGTGCTCACTCCGCTGTGAGACTCGGCCCGTGCTCACTCCGCTGTGAGACTCGGCCCGTGCTCACTCCGCTGTGAGACTCGGCCCGTGCTCACTCCGCTGTGAGACTCGGGCCGTGCTCACTCCGCTGTGAGACTCGGCCCGTGCTCACTCCGCTGTGAGACTCGGCCCGTGCTCACTCCGCTGTGAGACTCGGCCCGTGCTCACTCCGCTGTGAGACTCGGCCCGTGTTCACTCCGCTGTGAGACTCGGCCCGTGTTCACTCCGCTGTGAGACTCGGCCCGTGCTCACTCCGCTGTGAGACTCGGCCCGAGATCACTCCGCTGTGAGACTCGACCCGTGCTCACTCCGCTGTGGGTCCCTGTCCGTGCTCACCCCGCTGTGAGACTCGGCACGTGCTCACCCCACTGTGAGATTCGGCCCATGCTCACTCCGCTGTGAGACTCGGCACGTTCTCACCCGCTGTGAGACTCGGCCCGTGCTCACTCCGCTGTGAGACTCGGCCCGTGCTCACTCCGCTGTGAGACTCAGCCCGTGCTCACTCCGCTGAGAGTCTCGGCCCATGCTCACTCTGCTGGGGCACTCGGCCCGTGCTCACTCTGCTGGGGGACTTGGCCCGTGCTCACTCTGCTGGGGGATCGGTCCGTGCTCACACTGCTGTGAGACTCGGCCTGTGTTCGCTCCGCTGTGAGACTCGGCCCATGCGCACTCCAGTGTGAGACTCAGTCCGTACTCACTCCGATGGGGTCTCGGCCCGTGCTCACTCCGCTCTGAGACTTGCCCGTGTTCTCCGCTGAGAGATTCGGCCAATGCTCGCTCCGCAGTGAGGCTTAGCCCGTGCTCAGTCCACAGTGGGACTGGGCCCGTGCTCACTCCTCTGTGAGACTCACTTCGTGCTCACTCCGCTGTGAGACACGGCCCGTGCTCACTCTGCTGTGAGACTCGGACCGTGCTCACTCTGCTGGGGGACTCGGCCCATGTTCACTTCACTCCGAGACACGGTCCGTGCTCACTCTGATGTGAGACTCGGCCTGTGTTCACTTCACTCCGAGACATGGTCCGTGCTCACTCTGATGGGAGACTCGGCCCGTTCTCACTCCGCTGTGCGACTCGGCCCGTGCTCGCTCTGCTGTGACTCGGCCCGTGTTCACTCCGCTGTGAGACTCGGCCCGTGCTCACTCCGCTGTGAGACTCGGCCCGTGCTCACTCCGCTGTGAGACTCGGCCCGTGCTCGCTCCGCTGTGAGACTCGGCCCGTGCTCGCTCCGCTGTGAGACTCGGCCCGTGCTCGCTCCGCTGTGAGACTTGGCCCCTGCTCGCTCCGCTGTGAGACTCGGCCCGTGCTCGCTCCGCTGTGAGACTCGGCACGTTCTCACTCCGCTGTGAGACTCGGCCCGTGCTCACTCCGCTGTGAGACTCGGCACGTTCTCACTCCGATGTGAGACTCTGCCTGTGTTCCCTCCGCTGTGAGATTCGGACTATGCTCACTCCGCTGAGAGACTCGGCCCGTGCTCGCTCCGCTGTGAGACTCAGGCCCGTGCTCGCTCCGCTGTGAGACTCAGGCCCGTGCTCACTCCGCTGTGAGACTCGGCCCGTGCTCACTCCGCTGTGAGACTCGGGCCGTGCTCACTCCGCTGTGAGACTCGGGCCGTGCTCACTCCGCTGTGAGACTCGGCCCGTGCTCACTCCGCTGTGAGACTCGGCCCGTGTTCACTCCGCTGTGAGACTAGGCCCGTGCTCACTCCGCTGTGAGACTCGGCCCGTGCTCACTCCGCTGTGAGACTCGGCCCGTGCTCACTCCGCTGTGAGACTTGGCCCGTGCTCACTCCGCTGTGAGACTTGGCCCGTGCTCACTCCGCTGTGAGACTCGGGCCGTGCTCACTTCGCTGTGAGTCTCGGCCCGTGTTCACTCCTCTGGGGCACCTGGCCAATGTTCACTCCGATGTGAGACTTTGCCTGTGTTCCCTCCGCTGTGAGATTCGGACTATGCTCACTCCGCTGTGAGACTCGGCCCGTGCTCGCTCTGCTGTGAGACTCGGCCCGTGCTCACTCCGCTGTGAGACTCGACCCGTGCTCACTCCGCTGTGAGACTCAGGCCGTGCTCACTCCGCTGTGAGACTCGGCCCATGCTCACTCCGCTGTGAGACTCGGCCCGTGCTCACTCCGCTGTGAGACTCGGCCCGTGCTCACTCCGCTGTGAGACTCGGCCCGTGCTCACTCCGCTGTGAGACTCGGCCCGTGCTCACTCCGCTGTGAGACTCGGCCCGTGCTCACTCCGCTGTGAGACTCGACCCGTGCTCACTCCGCTGTGAGACTCAGGCCGTGCTCACTCCGCTGTGAGACTCGGCCCATGCTCACTCCGCTGTGAGACTCGGCCCGTGCTCACTCCGCTGTGAGACTCGGCCCGTGCTCACTCCGCTGTGAGACTCGGCCCGTGCTCACTCCGCTGTGAGACTCGACCCGTGCTCACTCCGCTGTGAGACTCAGGCCGTGCTCACTCCGCTGTGAGACTCGGCCCGTGCTCACTCCGCTGTGAGACTCGGCCCGTGCTCACTCCGCTGTGAGACTCGGCCCGTGCTCACTCCGCTGTGAGACTCGGCCCGTATCACTCCGCTGTTAGACTCGGCCCGTGTTCACTCCGCTGTGAGACTCGGCCCGTGTTCACTTCGCTGTGAGACTCGGCCCGTGCTCACTCTGCTGTTAGACTCGGCCCGAGATCATTCCGCTGTGAGACTCGACCCGTGCTCACTCCGCTGTGAGACTCGGCCCGTGCTCACTCCGCTGTGAGACTCGGCCCGTGCTCGCTCCGCCGTGAGACGCGGCCCGTGCTCACTCCTCTGTGAAACTCGGCCCGTGCTCACTCTGCTGTGAGACTCGACCCGTGCTCACTCCGCTGGGTGACACGGCCCGTGCTCACTCCGCTGTGAGACTCGGCCTGTGCTCGCTCCGCTGTGAGACTCGGCCCGTGCTCACTCCGCTGGGGTACCCGGCCCGTGCTCACTCCGCTGTGAGACTCGGCCTGTGTTCACTCCGCTGTGAGATTCGGCCTGTGTTCACTCCGCTGGGGCACTCGGCCTGTGTTCGCTCCGCTGTGAGACTCGGCCCGTGTTCACTCCGCTGGGGCACTCGGCCAGTGTTCACTCTGCTGTGAGATTTCGGCCCGTGCTCACTCCGCTGTGAGACTCGGGCCGTGCTCACTCCGCTGTGAGTCTCGGCCCGTGTTCAATCCTCTGGGGCACCTGGCCAGTGTTCACTCCGATGTGAGACTCGGCCCGTGTTCACTCCGCTGGGGCACTCGGCCAGTGTTCACTCTGCTGTGAGATTTCGGCCCGTGCTCACTCCGCTGTGAGACTCGGCCCGTGCTCACTCCGCTGTGAGACTCGACCCGTGCTCACTCCGCTGTGAGACTCGGCCCGTGCTCGCTCCGCTGTGTGACTCAGGCCCGTGCTCACTCCGCTGTGAGACTCGGCCCGTGCTCACTCCGCTGTGAGACTCGACCCGTGCTCACTCCGCTGTGAGACTCAGGCCGTGCTCACTCCGCTGTGAGACTCGGCCAATGCTCACTCCGCTGTGAGACTCGGCCCGTGCTCACTCCGCTGTGAGACTCGGCCCGTGCTCACTCTGCTGTTAGACTCGGCCCATGCTCACTCCGCTGTGAGACTCGACCCGTGCTCACTCTGCTGTTAGACTCAGCCCGAGATCACTCCGCTGTGAGACTCGACCCGTGCTCACTCCGCTGTGAGACTCGGCCCGTGCTCACTCCGCTGTGAGACTTGGCCCGTGCTCATTCCGCAGTGAGACTCGGCCCGTGTTCACTCCGCTGTGAGACTCGGCCCGTGCACACTCCGCTGTGAGACCCGGCCGGTGCTCACTCCGCTGTGAGACTCGGCCCGTGCTCACTCCGCTGTGAGACTCGGCCCGTGCTCACTCCACTGTGAGACTCGGCCCTTTGCACACTCCGCTGTGAGACTCGGCCCGTGCTTACTCTGCTGTGAGTCTCAGTCCGTGCTCACTCCACTGTGAGACTCGGCCCGTGCTCACTCCGCTGGGGGACTCGGCCCGTGCTCACTCTGCTGGGGGAATCGGCCCGTGTTCACTCCGCTGTGAGACTCGGCCCGTGCTTACTCTGCTGTGCGACTCAGCCCGAGATCACTCCGCTGTGAGACTCGACCCGTGCTCACTCCGCTGTGAGACTCGGCCCGTGCTCGCTCCGCCGTGAGACTCGGCCCGTGCTCGCTCCGCTGTGAGACTCGGCCCGTGCTCACTCCGCTGGGGTACCCGGCCCGTGCTCACTCCGCTGTGAGACTCGGCTCGTGCTCACTCCGCTGTGAGTCCCTGTCCATGCTCACTCCGCTGTGGGACCCGGCCCGTGCTCACTCCGCTGTGCGACTCGGCCTGTGCTCACTCCAATGGGGGACCCGGCCCGTGCTTACTCCGCTGTGAGACTCGGCCTGTGTTCGCTCTGCTGTGAGACTCGGCCCGTGTTCACTCCGCTGGGGCACTCGGCCAGTGTTCACTCCGCTGTGAGATTCGGCCTGTGTTCACTCCGCTGGGGCACTCGGCCTGTGTTCGCTCCGCTGTGAGACTCGGCCCGTGTTCACTCCGCTGGGGCACTCGGCCAGTGTTCACTCTGCTGTGAGATTTCGACTATGCTCACTCCGCTGTGAGACAGCCCGTGCTCACCCTGCTGTGGGACTCGGCCCGTGCTCACTCCGCTGTGAGACTCGACCCGTGCTAATTCCGCAGTGAGACTCGGCCCGTGCTCACTCCGCTGTGAGACTCGGCCCGTGCTCACTCCGCTGTGAGACTCGGCCCGTGCTCACTCCGCTGTGAGACTCGGCCCGTGCTCACTCCGCTGTGAGACTCGGCCCGTGCTCACTCCGCTGTGAGACTCGGCCCGTGCTCACTCCGCTGTGAGACTCGGCCCGTGCTCACTCCGCTGTGAGACTCGGCCCGTGCTCACTCCGCTGTGAGACTCGGCCCGTGCTCACTCCGCTGTGAGACTCGGCCCGTGCTCACTCCGCTGTGAGACTCGGCCCGTGCACACTCCGCTGTGAGACTCGGCCCGTGCTCACTCCGCTGTGAGACTCGGCCCGTGCTCACTCTGCTGTGAGACTCGGCCCGTGCTCACTCCGCTGTGAGACTCGGCCCGTGCTCACTCTGCTGTGAGACTCGGCCCTTTGCACACTCCGCTGTGAGACTCGGCCCGTGCTTACTCTGCTGGGGACTCGGCCCATGCTCACTCTGCTGTGAGTCTCAGTCCGTGCTCACTCCACTGTGAGACTCGGCCCGTGCTCACTCCGCTGGGGAACTCGGCCCGTGCTCACTCTGCTGGGGGAATCGGCCCGTGCTCACTCCGCTGTGAGACTCGGCCCGTGCTCGCTCCGCCGTGAGACGCGGCCCGTGCTCACTCCTTTGTGAAACTCGGCACATGCCCACTCCGTTGTGAGACTCGGCCCATGCTCACTCCGCTATGAGACTCGGCCCGTGCTCACTCCGCTGTGAGACTCGGCCCGTGCTCACTCCGCTGTGAGACTCGGCCCGTGCTCACTCCGCTGTGAGACTCGACCTGTGCTAATTCCACTGTGAGACTCGGCCCGTGTTCACTCCGCTGTGAGACCCGGCCCGTGTTCACTCCGCTGTGAGACCCGGCCCGTGTTCACTCCGCTGTGAGACCCGGCCCGTGTTCACTCCGCTGTGAGACCCGGCCCGTGTTCACTCCGCTGTGAGACCCGGCCCGTGTTCACTCCGCTGTGAGACCCGGCCCGTGTTCACTCCGCTGTGAGACCCGGCCCGTGTTCTCTCCGCTGTGAGACCCGGCCCGTGTTCTCTCCGCTGTGAGACTCGTCCGTGTTCTCTCCGCTGTGGAACTCGCACGTGTTCTGTCCGGTGTGAGACTCGGCCCGTGCTCACTCCGCTGTGAGACCCGGCCCGTGCTCACTCCGCTGTGAGACTCGGCCCGTGCTCACTCCGCTGTGGAACTCGCACGTGTTCTCTCCGCTGTGAGACCCGGCCCGTGCTCACTCCGCTGTGAGACTCGGCCCGTGCTCACTCCGCTGTGAGACTCGGCCCGTGCTAATTCCGCAGTGAGACTCGGCCCGTGTTCACTCCGCTGTGAGACTAGGCCCGTGCTCACTCCGCTGTGAGACTCGGCCCGTGTTCTCTCCGCTGTGGAACTCGCACGTGTTCTGTCCGGTGTGAGACTCGGCCCGTGCTCACTCCGCTGTGAGACTCGGCTGGTGTTCGCTCCGCTGTGAGACTCTGCCCGTGTTCACTCCGCTGGGGCACTCGGGCTGTGTTCACTCTGCTGTGAGACTCGGCCTGTGCTCACTCCGATGTGAGACTCGGCCCATGTTCTCTCCGCTGTGAGATTCGGCCTATGCTCGCTCCGCTGTGAGGCTCAGCCCGTGCTCACTCCGCAGGGGGACTCGGCCCGTGTTCACTCCGATGTGAGACTCGGCCCGTGTTCCCTCCGCTGTGAGATTCGGCCTATGCTCGTGTGACACGGCCTGTGTTCACACCATTGTGTGACCCGGCCCGTGTTCACACCACTGTGAGACTCGGCCCATGCTAATTCCGCTGTGAGACTCGGCCCGTGCTCACTCCGCTGTGAGACTCGGCCCGTGCTCACTCCGCTGTGAGACTCGGCCCGTGCTAACTCCACTGTGAGACTCAGCCCGTGCTCACTCCGCTGTGAGACTCGGCCTGTGCTCACTCCGCTGTGAGACTCGGCCCGTGCTCACTCCGCTGTGAGGCTCGGCCCGTGTTCACTCCGCAGGGGGACTCGGCCCGTGTTCACTCCGATGTGAGACTCGGCCCGTGTTCCCTCCGCTGTGAGATTCGGCCTATGCTCGTGTGACACGGCCTGTGTTCACTCCATTGTGTGACCCGGCCCGTGTTCACACCACTGTGAGACTCGGCCCATGCTAATTCCGCTGTGAGACTCGGCCCGTGCTCACTCCGCTGTGAGACTCGGCCCGTGCTCACTCCGCTGTGAGACTCGGCCCGTGCTAACTCCACTGTGAGACTCAGCCCGTGCTCACTCCGCTGTGAGACTCGGCCTGTGCTCACTCCGCTGTGAGACTCGGCCCGTGCTCACTCCGCTGTGAGGCTCGGCCCGTGTTCACTCCGCTGTGAGACTCGGCCCGTGCTCACTCCGCTGTGAGACTCGGCCCGTGCTCACTCCGCTCAGATCCGGCCCGTGCTCACTCCGCTGGGGTACCAGGCCCGTGCTCACTCCCCTGTGAGACTCTGCCCGTGCTCTCTCCGCTGTGACACCCGGCCCGTGCTCTCTCCGCCCTGGGACTCGCCCGTGTTTTCTGCGCTGCGAGACCCGGCCCGTGTTCACTCCGCTGGGGCACTTGGCCAGTGTTCACTCCGCTGTGAGACTCGGCCCGTGCTCACTCCGCTGTGAGACTCAGTCCGTGCTCACTCCGCTGTGAGACTCGGCCCGTGCTCACTCCGCTGTGAGACTCGGCCCGTGCTCACTCCGCCGTGAGACTCGGCCCGTGCTCGCTCCGCCGTGAGACTCGGCCCGTGCTCGCTCCGCCGTGAGACTCGGCCCGTGCTCGCTCCGCTGTGAGACTCGGCCCGTGCTCGCTCCGCTGTGAGACTCGGCCCGTGCTCGCTCCGCCGTGAGACTCGGCCCGTGCTCGCTCCGCTGTGAGACTCGGCCCGTGCTCACTCCGCTGTGGGACCCGGCCCGTGCTCACTCCGCTGTGCGACTCGGCCTGTGCTCACTCCGCCGTGAGACTCGGCCCGTGCTCGCTCCGCTGTGAGACTCGGCCCGTGCTCACTCCGCTGTGAGTCCCTGTCCATGCTCACTCCGCTGGGGTACCCGGCCCGTGCTCACTCCGCTGTGAGACTCGGCCCGTGCTCGCTCCGCTGTGAGACTCGGCCCGTGCTCACTCCGCTGTGAGTCCCTGTCCATGCTCACTCCGCTGTGGGACCCGGCCCGTGCTCACTCCGCTGTGCGACTCGGCCTGTGCTCACTCCAATGGGGGACCCGGCCCGTGCTTACTCCGCTGTGAGACTCGGCCTGTGTTCGCTCTGCTGTGAGACTCGGCCCGTGTTCACTCCGCTGGGGCACTCGGCCAGTGTTCACTCCGCTGTGAGATTCGGCCTGTGTTCACTCCGCTGGGGCACTCGGCCTGTGTTCGCTCCGCTGTGAGACTCGGCCCGTGTTCACTCCGCTGGGGCACTCGGCCAGTGTTCACTCTGCTGTGAGATTTCGACTATGCTCACTCCGCTGTGAGACAGCCCGTGCTCACCCTGCTGTGGGACTCGGCCCGTGCTCACTCCGCTGTGAGACTCGACCCGTACTAATTCCGCAGTGAGACTCGGCCCGTGCTCACTCCGCTGTGAGACTCGGCCCGTGCTCACTCCGCTGTGAGACTCGGCCCATGTTCACTCCGCTGTGAGACTCGGCCCGTGCTCACTCCGCTGTGAGACTTGGCGCGTGCTCATTCCGCAGTGAGACTCGGCCCGTGCTCACTCCGCTGTGAGACTCGGCCCTTTGCACACTCCGCTGTGAGACTCGGCCCATGCTTACTCTGCTGGGGACTCGGCCCGTGCTCACTCTGCTGTGAGACTCGGCCCTTTGCACACTCCGCTGTGAGACTCGGCCCGTGCTTACTCTGCTGGGGACTCGGCCCATGCTCACTCTGCTGGGGGAATCGGCCCGTGCTCACTCCGCTGTGAGACTCGGCCCGTGCTCACTCCGCTGGGGAACTCGGCCCGTGCTCACTCTGCTGGGGGAATCGGCCCGTGATCACTCCGCTGTGAGACTCGGCCCGTGCTCGCTCCGCCGTGAGACGCGGCCCGTGCTCACTCCTTTGTGAAACTCGGCACATGCCCACTCCGTTGTGAGACTCGGCCCATGCTCACTCCGCTATGAGACTCGGCCCGTGCTCACTCCGCTGTGAGACTCGGCCCGTGCTCACTCCGCTGTGAGACTCGGCCCATGCTCACTCCGCTGTGAGACTCGACCTGTGCTAATTCCACTGTGAGACTCGGCCTGTGTTCACTCCACTGTGAGACCCGGCCCGTGCTCACTCCGCTGTGAGACACGGCTCATGCTCTCTCCGCTGTGAGACCCGGCCCGTGTTCACTCCGCTGTGAGACTCGGCCCGTGTTCACTCCACTGTGAGACCCGGCCCGTGTTCACTCCGCTGTGAGACCCTGCCCGTGTTCACTCCGCTGTGAGACCCTGCCCGTGTTCACTCCGCTGTGAGACCCGGCCCGTGTTCACTCCGCTGTGAGACCCGGCCCGTGTTCACTCCGCTGTGAGACCCGGCCCGTGTTCACTCCGCTGTGAGACTCGGCCCGTGTTCACTCCGCTGTGAGACCCGGCCCGTGTTCACTCCGCTGTGAGACCCGGCCCGTGTTCACTCCGCTGTGAGACCCGGCCCGTGTTCACTCCGCTGTGAGACCCGGCCCGTGTTCACTCCGCTGTGAGACCCGGCCCGTGTTCACTCCGCTGTGAGACCCGGCCCGTGTTCACTCCGCTGTGAGACCCGGCCCGTGTTCTCTCCGCTGTGAGACTCGTCCGTGTTCTCTCCGCTGTGGAACTCGCACGTGTTCTGTCCGCTGTGAGACTCGGCCCGTGCTCACTCCGCTGTGAGACTCGGCCCGTGCTAATTCCGCAGTGAGACTCGGCCCGTGTTCACTCCGCTGTGAGACTAGGCCCGTGCTCACTCCGCTGTGAGACTCGGCCCGTGTTCTCTCCGCTGTGGAACTCGCACGTGTTCTGTCCGCTGTGAGACTTGGCCCGTGCTCACTCCGCTGTGAGACTCGGCCTGTCTTCGCTCCGCTGTGAGACTCTGCCCGTGTTCACTCCGCTGGGGCACTCGGGCTGTGTTCACTCTGCTGTGAGACTCGGCCTGTGCTCACTCCGATGTGAGACTCGGCCCATGTTCTCTCCGCTGTGAGATTCGGCCTATGCTCGCTCCGCTGTGAGGCTCAGCCCGTGCTCACTCCGCAGGGGGACTCGGCCCGTGTTCACTCCGATGTGAGACTCGGCCCGTGTTCCCTCCGCTGTGAGATTCGGCCTATGCTCGTGTGACACGGCCTGTGTTCACTCCATTGTGTGACCCGGCCCGTGTTCACACCACTGTGAGACTCGGCCCATGCTAATTCCGCTGTGAGACTCGGCCCGTGCTCACTCCGCTGTGAGACTCGGCCCGTGCTCACTCCGCTGTGAGACTCGGCCCGTGCTAACTCCGCTGTGAGACTCAGCCCGTGCTCACTCCGCTGTGAGACTCGGCCCGTGCTCACTCCGCTGTGAGACTCGGCCCGTGCTCACTCCGCTGTGAGACTCGGCCCGTGCTCACTCCGCTGTGAGACTCGGCCCGTGTTCACTCCGCTGTGAGACTCGGCCCGTGCTCACTCCGCTGTGAGACTCGGCCCGTGCTCACTCCGCTCAGATCCGGCCCGTGCTCACTCCCCTGTGAGACTCTGCCCGTGCTCTCTCCGCTGTGACACCCGGCCCGTGCTCTCTCCGCCCTGGGACTCGCCCGTGTTCTCTCCGCTGCGAGACCCGGCCCGTGTTCACTCCGCTGGGGCACTTGGCCAGTGTTCACTCCGCTGTGAGACTCGGCCCGTGCTCACTCCGCTGTGAGACTCAGTCCGTGCTCACTCCGCTGTGAGACTCGGCCCGTGCTCTCTCCGCTGTGAGTCCCTGTCCGTGCTCACTCCGCTGTGAGTCTCGGCCCATGCTAATTCCGCAGTGAGACTCGGCCCGTGCTCACTCCGCTGTGAGACTCGGCCCGTGCTCACTCCGCTGTGAGTCTCAGTCCTTGCTCACTCCGCTGTGAGACACGGCCCGTGCTCACTCCGCTGTGTGACTCGGCCCATGTTCACTCCGCTGTGAGACTCGGCCCGTGCTCACTCCGCTGTGAGACTCGGCCCGTGCTCACTCCGCTGTGAGACAGCCCGTGCTCACTCCGCTGCGAGACTCGGCCCGTGCTCACTCCGCTGTGAGACTCGGCCTGTGCTCACTCCGCTGTGAGACTCGGCCCGTGCTCACTCCGCTGTCAGACTCGGCCTGTGCTCACTCCGCTGTGAGACTCGACCTGTGCTAATTCCACTGTGAGACTCGGCCTGTGTTCACTCCACTGTGAGACCCGGCCCGTGCTCACTCCACTGTGAGACTCGGCCCGTGCTCACTCCGCTGTGAGACTCGGCCTGTGCTCACTCCGCTGTGAGACTCGACCTGTGCTAATTCCACTGTGAGACTCGGCCTGTGTTCACTCCACTGTGAGACCCGGCCCGTGCTCACTCCGCTGTGAGACACGGCTCATGCTCTCTCCGCTGTGAGACCCGGCCCGTGTTCACTCCGCTGTGAGACCCGGCCCGTGTTCACTCCGCTGTGAGTCCCGGCCCGTGTTCACTCCGCTGTGAGACCCGGCCCGTGTTCACTCCGCTGTGAGACCCGGCCCGTGTTCACTCCGCTGTGAGACCCGGCCCGTGTTCACTCCGCTGTGAGACCCGGCCCGTGTTCACTCCGCTGTGAGACCCGGCCCGTGTTCACTCCGCTGTGAGACCCGGCCCGTGTTCACTCCGCTGTGAGACCCGGCCCGTGTTCACTCCGCTGTGAGACCCGGCCCGTGTTCACTCCGCTGTGAGACCCGGCCCGTGTTCACTCCGCTGTGAGACCCGGCCCGTGTTCTCTCCGCTGTGAGACTCGTCCGTGTTCTCTCCTCTGTGGAACTCGCACGTGTTCTGTCCGCTGTGAGACTCGGCCCGTGCTCACTCCGCTGTGAGACTCGGCCTGTGTTCGCTCCGCTGTGAGACTCTGCCCGTGTTCACTCCGCTGGGGCACTCGGGCTGTGTTCACTCTGCTGTGAGACTCGGCCTGTGCTCACTCCGATGTGAGACTCGGCCCGTGTTCTCTCCGCTGTGAGATTCGGCCTATGCTCGCTCCGCTGTGAGTCTCGGCCCGTGCTCACTCCGCTGGGGGACTCGGCCCGTGTTCACTCCGATGTGAGACTCGGCCCGTGTTCCCACCGCTGTGAGATTCGGCCTATGCTCGTGTGACACGGCCTGTGTTCACTCCATTGTGTGACCCGGCCCGTGTTCACACCACTGTGAGACTCGGCCCGTGCTAATTCCGCTGTGAGACTCGGCCCGTGCTCACTCCGCTGTGAGACTCGGCCCGTGCTCACTCCGCTGTGAGACTCGGCCCATGCTCACTCCGCTGTGAGACTCGGGCCGTGCTCACTCCGCTGTGAGACTCGGCCCATGCTCACTCCGCTGTGAGACTCGACCCGTGCTAATACCGCAGTGAGACTCGGCCCGTGCTCACTCCGCTGTGAGACTCGGCCCGTACTAATTCCGCAGTGAGACTCGGCCCGTGTTCACTCCGCTGTGAGACTAGGCCCGTGCTCACTCCGCTGTGAGACTCGGCCCGTGTTCTCTCCGCTGTGGAACTCGCACGTGTTCTGTCCGCTGTGAGACTCGGCCCGTGCTCACTCCGCTGTGAGACTCGGCCTGTGTTCGCTCCGCTGTGAGACTCTGCCCGTGTTCACTCCGCTGGGGCACTCGGGCTGTTTTCACTCTGCTGTGAGACTCGGCCTGTGCTCACTCCGATGTGAGACTCGGCCCGTGTTCTCTCCGCTGTGAGATTCGGCCTATGCTCGCTCCGCTGTGAGGCTCAGCCCGTGCTCACTCCGCAGGGGGACTCGGCCCGTGTTCACTCCGATGTGAGACTCGGCCCGTGTTCCCTCCGCTGTGAGATTCGGCCTATGCTCGTGTGACACGGCCTGTGTTCACTCCATTGTGTGACCCGGCCCGTGTTCACACCACTGTGAGACTCGGCCCATGCTAATTCCGCTGTGAGACTCGGCCCGTGCTCACTCCGCTGTGAGACTCGGCCCGTGCTCACTCCGCTGTGAGACTCGGCCCGTGCTCACTCCGCTGTGAGACTCGGCCCGTGCTAACTCCACTGTGAGACTCGGCCCGTGCTCACTCCGCTGTGAGACTCGGCCCGTGCTCACTCCACTGTGAGACTCGGCCCGTGCTCACTCCGCTGTGAGACTCGGCCCGTGCTCACTCCGCTGTGAGACTCGGCCCGTGCTCACTCCGCTGTGAGACTCGGCCCGTGCTCACTCCGCTCAGATCCGGCCCGTGCTCACTCCGCTGGGGTACCAGGCCCGTGCTCACTCCGCTGTGAGACTCTGCCCGTGCTCTCTCCGCTGTGACACCCGGCCCGTGCTCTCTCCGCCCTGGGACTCGCCCGTGTTCTCTCCGCTGCGAGACCCGGCCCGTGTTCACTCCGCTGTGAGACTCGGCCCGTGCTCACTCCGCTGTGAGACTCAGTCTGTGCTCACTCCGCTGTGAGACTCGGCCCGTGCTCTCTCCGCTGTGAGTCCCTGTCCGTGCTCACTCCGCTGTGAGTCTCAGTCCGTGCTCACTCCGCTGTGAGACTCGGCCCGTGCTCACTCCGCTGTGAGACTCGGCCCATGTTCACTCCGCTGTGAGACTCGGCCCGTGCTCACTCCGCTGTGAGACTCGGCCCGTGCTCACTCCGCTGTGAGACAGCCCGTGCTCACTCCGCTGTGAGACTCGGCCCGTGCTCAATCCGCTGTGAGACTCGGCCCGTGCTCACTCCGCTGTGAGACTCGGCCCGTGCTCACTCCGCTGTGAGACTCGGCCCGTGCTCACTCCGCTGTGAGACTCGACCTTTGCTAATTCCACTGTGAGACTCGGCCTGTGTTCACTCCAGTGTGAGACCCGGCCCGTGCTCACTCCGCTGTGAGACCCGGCCCGTGTTCACTCCACTGTGAGACCCAGCCCGTGTTCACTCCGCTGTGAGACCCTGCCCGTGTTCACTCCGCTGTGAGACCCGGCCCGTGTTCACTCCGCTGTGAGACCCTGCCCGTGTTCACTCCGCTGTGAGACCCTGCCCGTGCTCACTCCGCTGTGAGACTCGGCCCGTGCTCACTCCGCTGTGAGACAGCCCGTGCTCACTCCGCTGTGAGACTCGGCCCGTGCTCACTCCGCTGTGAGACTCAGCCCGTGCTCACTCCGCTGTGAGACTCTGCCCGTGCTCTCTCCGCTGTGACACCCGGCCCGTGCTCTCTCCGCCCTGGGACTCGCCCGTGTTCTCTCCGCTGCGAGACCCGGCCCGTGTTCACTCCGCTGGGGCACTTGGCCAGTGTTCACTCCGCTGTGAGACTCGGCCCGTGCTCACTCCGCTGTGAGACTCAGTCCGTGCTCACTCCGCTGTGAGACTCGGCCCGTGCTCTCTCCGCTGTGAGTCCCTGTCCGTGCTCACTCCGCTGTGAGTCTCAGACCGTGCTCACTCCGCTGTGAGACTCGGCCCGTGCTCACTCCGCTGTGAGACTCGGCCCATGTTCACTCCGCTGTGAGACTCGGCCCGTGCTCACTCCGCTGTGAGACAGCCCGTGCTCACTCCGCTGTGAGACTCGGCCCGTGCTCAATCCGCTGTGAGACTCGGCCCGTGCTCATTCCGCTGTGAGACTCGGCCCGTGCTCACTCCGCTGGGGGACTCGGCCCGTGTTCACTCCGATGTGAGACTCGGCCCGTGTTCCCACCGCTGTGAGATTCGGCCTATGCTCGTGTGACACGGCCTGTGTTCACTCCATTGTGTGACCCGGCCCGTGTTCACACCACTGTGAGACTCGGCCCGTGCTAATTCCGCTGTGAGACTCGGCCCGTGCTCACTCCGCTGTGAGACTCGGCCCGTGCTCACTCCGCTGTGAGACTCGGCCCGTGCTAACTCCACTGTGAGACTCGGCCCGTGCTCACTCCGCTGTGAGACTCGGTCAGTGCTCACTCCGATGTGAGACTCGGCCCGTGCTCACTCCGCTGTGAGACTCGGTCAGTGCTCACTCCGATGTGAGACTCGGCCCGTGTTCACTCCGCTGTGAGACTCGGTCAGTGCTCACTCCGCTGTGAGATTCGGCCCGTGCTCACTCCACTGTGAGACGGCCCGTGCTCACTCCGCTGTGAGACTCTGCCCGTGCTCACTCCGCTGTGAGACTCGGCCAGTGCTCACTCCGATGTGAGACTCTGCCTGTGTTCCCTCCGCTGTGAGATTCGGACTATGCTCACTCAGTGTGAGACTCGGCCCTTGCTCGCTCCGCTGTGAGACTCGGCCCTTGCTCGCTCCGCTGTGAGACTCAGGCCCGTGCTCACTCCGCTGTGAGACTCGGGCCGTGCTCACTCCGCTGTGCGACTCGGCCCATGCTCACTCCGCTGTGAGACTCGACCCGTGCTAATACCGCAGTGAGACTCGGCCCGTGCTCACTCCGCTGTGAGACTCGGCCCGTGCTAATTCCGCAGTGAGACTCGGCCCGTGTTCACTCCGCTGTGAGACTAGGCCCGTGCTCACTCCGCTGTGAGACTCGGCCCGTGTTCTCTCCGCTGTGGAACTCGCACGTGTTCTGTCCGCTGTGAGACTCGGCCCGTGCTCACTCCGCTGTGAGACTCGGCCTGTGTTCGCTCCGCTGTGAGACTCTGCCCGTGTTCACTCCGCTGGGGCACTCGGGCTGTGTTCACTCTGCTGTGAGACTCGGCCTGTGCTCACTCCGATGTGAGACTCGGCCCGTGTTCTCTCCGCTGTGAGATTCGGCCTATGCTCGTGTGACACGGCCTGTGTTCACTCCATTGTGTGACCCGGCCCGTGTTCACACCACTGTGAGACTCGGCCCGTGCTAATTCCGCTGTGAGACTCGGCCCGTGCTAATTCCGCTGTGAGACTCGGCCCGTGCTCACTCCGCTGTGAGACTCGGCCCGTGCTCACTCCGCTGTGAGACTCGGCCCGTGCTCACTCCGCTGTGAGACTCGGCCCGTGCTCACTCCGCTGTGAGACTCGGCCCGTGCTAACTCCGCTGTGAGACTCGGCCCGTGCTCACTCCGCTGTGAGACTCGGCCCGTGCTCACTCCGCTGTGAGACTCGGCCCGTGCTCACTCCGCTGTGAGACTCGGCCCGTGCTAACTCCGCTGTGAGACTCGGCTCGTGCTCACTCCGCTGTGAGACTCGGCCCGTGCTCACTCCGCTGTGAGACTCGGCCCGTGCTCACTCCGCTGTGAGACTCGGCCCGAGCTAACTCCGCTGTGAGACTCGGCCCGTGCTAACTCCGCTGTGAGACTCGGCCCGTGCTCACTCCGCTGTGAGACTCGGCCCGTGCTCACTCCGCTCAGATCCGGCCCGTGCTCACTCCGCTGGGGTACCAGGCCCGTGCTCACTCCGCTGTGAGACTCTGCCCGTGCTCTCTCCGCTGTGACACCCGGCCCGTGCTCTCTCCGCCCTGGGACTCGCCCGTGTTCTCTCCGCTGCGAGACCCGGCCCGTGTTCACTCCGCTGTGAGACTCGGCCCGTGCTCACTCCGCTGTGAGACTCAGTCTGTGCTCACTCCGCTGTGAGACTCGGCCCGTGCTCTCTCCGCTGTGAGTCCCTGTCCGTGCTCACTCCGCTGTGAGTCTCAGTCCGTGCTCACTCCGCTGTGAGACTCGGCCCGTGCTCACTCCGCTGTGAGACTCGGCCCATGTTCACTCCGCTGTGAGACTCGGCCCGTGCTCACTCCGCTGTGAGACTCGGCCCGTGCTCACTCCGCTGTGAGACAGCCCGTGCTCACTCCGCTGTGAGACTCGGCCCGTGCTCAATCCGCTGTGAGACTCGGCCCGTGCTCACTCCGCTGTGAGACTCGGCCCGTGCTCACTCCGCTGTGAGACTCGGCCCGTGCTCACTCCGCTGTGAGACTCGACCTTTGCTAATTCCACTGTGAGACTCGGCCTGTGTTCACTCCAGTGTGAGACCCGGCCCGTGCTCACTCCGCTGTGAGACCCGGCCCGTGTTCACTCCACTGTGAGACCCAGCCCGTGTTCACTCCGCTGTGAGACCCTGCCCGTGTTCACTCCGCTGTGAGACCCGGCCCGTGTTCACTCCGCTGTGAGACCCTGCCCGTGTTCACTCCGCTGTGAGACCCTGCCCGTGCTCACTCCGCTGTGAGACTCGGCCCGTGCTCACTCCGCTGTGAGACTCGGCCCGTGCTCACTCCGCTGTGAGACTCTGCCCGTGCTCTCTCCGCTGTGACACCCGGCCCGTGCTCTCTCCGCCCTGGGACTCGCCCGTGTTCTCTCCGCTGCGAGACCCGGCCCGTGTTCACTCCGCTGGGGCACTTGGCCAGTGTTCACTCCGCTGTGAGACTCGGCCCGTGCTCACTCCGCTGTGAGACTCAGTCCGTGCACACTCCGCTGTGAGACTCGGCCCGTGCTCTCTCCGCTGTGAGTCCCTGTCCGTGCTCACTCCGCTGTGAGTCTCAGACCGTGCTCACTCCGCTGTGAGACTCGGCCCGTGCTCACTCCGCTGTGAGACTCGGCCCATGTTCACTCCGCTGTGAGACTCGGCCCGTGCTCACTCCGCTGTGAGACAGCCCGTGCTCACTCCGCTGTGAGACTCGGCCCGTGCTCAATCCGCTGTGAGACTCGGCCCGTGCTCATTCCGCTGTGAGACTCGGCCCGTGCTCACTCCGCTGGGGGACTCGGCCCGTGTTCACTCCGATGTGAGACTCGGCCCGTGTTCCCACCGCTGTGAGATTCGGCCTATGCTCGTGTGACACGGCCTGTGTTCACTCCATTGTGTGACCCGGCCCGTGTTCACACCACTGTGAGACTCGGCCCGTGCTAATTCCGCTGTGAGACTCGGCCCGTGCTCACTCCGCTGTGAGACTCGGCCCGTGCTCACTCCGCTGTGAGACTCGGCCCGTGCTAACTCCACTGTGAGACTCGGCCCGTGCTCACTCCGCTGTGAGACTCGGTCAGTGCTCACTCCGATGTGAGACTCGGCCCGTGCTCACTCCGCTGTGAGACTCGGTCAGTGCTCACTCCGATGTGAGACTCGGCCCGTGTTCACTCCGCTGTGAGACTCGGTCAGTGCTCACTCCGCTGTGAGATTCGGCCCGTGCTCACTCCACTGTGAGACGGCCCGTGCTCACTCCGCTGTGAGACTCTGCCCGTGCTCACTCCGCTGTGAGACTCGGCCAGTGCTCACTCCGATGTGAGACTCTGCCTGTGTTCCCTCCGCTGTGAGATTCGGACTATGCTCACTCCGCTGTGAGACTCGGCCCTTGCTCGCTCCGCTGTGAGACTCGGCCCTTGCTCGCTCCGCTGTGAGACTCAGGCCCGTGCTCACTCCGCTGTGAGACTCGGGCCGTGCTCACTCCGCTGTGCGACTCGGCCCATGCTCACTCCGCTGTGAGACTCGACCCGTGCTAATACCGCAGTGAGACTCGGCCCGTGCTCACTCCGCTGTGAGACTCGGCCCGTGCTAATTCCGCAGTGAGACTCGGCCCGTGTTCACTCCGCTGTGAGACTAGGCCCGTGCTCACTCCGCTGTGAGACTCGGCCCGTGTTCTCTCCGCTGTGGAACTCGCACGTGTTCTGTCCGCTGTGAGACTCGGCCCGTGCTCACTCCGCTGTGAGACTCGGCCTGTGTTCGCTCCGCTGTGAGACTCTGCCCGTGTTCACTCCGCTGGGGCACTCGGGCTGTGTTCACTCTGCTGTGAGACTCGGCCTGTGCTCACTCCGATGTGAGACTCGGCCCGTGTTCTCTCCGCTGTGAGATTCGGCCTATGCTCGTGTGACACGGCCTGTGTTCACTCCATTGTGTGACCCGGCCCGTGTTCACACCACTGTGAGACTCGGCCCGTGCTAATTCCGCTGTGAGACTCGGCCCGTGCTAATTCCGCTGTGAGACTCGGCCCGTGCTCACTCCGCTGTGAGACTCGGCCCGTGCTCACTCCGCTGTGAGACTCGGCCCGTGCTCACTCCGCTGTGAGACTCGGCCCGTGCTAACTCCGCTGTGAGACTCGGCCCGTGCTAACTCCGCTGTGAGACTCGGCCCGTGCTCACTCCGCTGTGAGACTCGGCCCGTGCTCACTCCGCTGTGAGACTCGGCCCGTGCTCACTCCGCTGTGAGACTCGGCCCGTGCTAACTCCGCTGTGAGACTCGGCTCGTGCTCACTCCGCTGTGAGACTCGGCCCGTGCTCACTCCGCTGTGAGACTCGGCCCGTGCTCACTCCGCTGTGAGACTCGGCCCGTGCTAACTCCGCTGTGAGACTCGGCCCGTGCTAACTCCGCTGTGAGACTCGGCTCGTGCTCACTCCGCTGTGAGACTCGGCCCGTGCTCACTCCGCTGTGAGACTCGGCCCGTGCTCACTCCGCTGTGAGACTCGGCCCGTGCTCACTCCGCTGTGAGACTCGGCCCGTGCTCACTCCGCTCAGATCCGGCCCGTGCTCACTCCGCTGGGGTACCAGGCCCGTGCTCACTCCGCTGTGAGACTCTGCCCGTGCTCACTCCGCTGGGGCACTCGGCCAGTGTTCACTCCGCTGTGAGATTTCGACTATGCTCACTCCGCTGTGAGACAGCCCGTGCTCACCCTGCTGTGGGACTCAGCCAGTGATCACTCTGCAGTGAGACAGCCCGTGCTCACCCTGCTGTGGGATTCGGCCCGTGCTCACTCCGCTGTGAGACTCAACCCGTGCTCACTCCGCTGTGAGACGCGACCCGTGCTAATACCGCAGTGAGACTAAGCCAGTGCTCACTCCGCTGTGAGACTCGGCCCGTGCTCACCCGGCTGTGGAACTCGGCCCGTGCTCACTCCGCTGTGAGACTCGACCCGTGCTAATACCGCAGTGAGACTCGGCCCGTGCTCACTCCGCTGTGAGACTCTGCCCGTGCTCTCTCCGCTGTGACACCCGGCCCGTGCTCTCTCCGCCCTGGGACTCGCCCGTGTTCTCTCCGCTGCGAGACCCGGCCCGTGTTCACTCCGCTGTGAGACTCGGCCCGTGCTCACTCCGCTGTGAGACTCAGTCCGTGCTCACTCCGCTGTGAGACTCGGCCCGTGCTCACTCCGCTGTGAGACTCGGCCCGTGCTCTCTCCGCTGTGAGTCCCTGTCCGTGCTCACTCCGCTGTGAGTCTCAGACCGTGCTCACTCCGCTGTGAGACTCGGCCCGTGCTCACTCCGCTGTGAGACTCGGCCCATGTTCACTCCGCTGTGAGACTCGGCCCGTGCTCACTCCGCTGTGAGACAGCCCGTGCTCACTCCGCTGTGAGACTCGGCCCGTGCTCAATCCGCTGTGAGACTCGGCCCGTGCTCATTCCGTTGTGAGACTCGGCCCGTGCTCACTCCGCTGTGAGACTCGGCCCGTGCTCACTCCGCTGTGAGACTCGGCCCGTGCTCACTCCGCTGTGAGACTCGGCCCGTGCTCACTCCGCTGTGAGACTCGGCCCGTGCTCACTCCGCTGTGAGACTCGGCCCGTGTTCACTCCGCTGTGAGACTCGGCCCGTGCTCACTCCGCTGGGGTACCAGGCCCATGCTCACTCCCCTGTGAGACTCTGCCCTTGTTCTCTCCGCTGTGAGTTTCGGCACGTGCTCACTCCGCTTTGAGACTCGGCCCGTGCTCACTCCGCTGTGAGACTCAGTCCGTGCTCACTCCGCTGTGAGACTCGGCCCGTGCTCACTCCGCTGTGAGACTCGGCCCGTGCTAATACCGCAGTGAGACTCGGCCCGTGCTCACTCCGCTGTGAGACTCGGCCCGTGCTCACTCCGCTGTGAGACTCGACCCATGCTAATACCGCAGTGAGACTCGGCCCGTGCTCACTCCGCTGTGAGACTCGGCCCGTGCTCACTCCGCTGTGAGACTCGGCCCGTGCTCACTCCGCTATGAGACCCGGCCCGTGCTCACTCCGCTGTGAGACTCGGCCCGTGCTCAGTCCGCTGTGAGACTCTGCCCGTGCTCTCTCCGCTGTGAGACACGGCCCGTGCTCGCTCCGCTGTGAGATTCTGCCCGTGCTCTCTCCGCTGTGAGACTCGACCAGTGCTCACTCTGCTGTGAGACTCGGACCGTGCTCACCCTGCTGTGGGACTCGGCCCGTGCCCACTCCGCTGTGAGACTCGACCCGTGCTAATACCGCAGTGAGACTCGGCCCGTGCTCACTCCGCTGTGAGACTCGGCCAGTGCTCACTCCGCTGTGAGACTCGGCCCGTGTTCACTCCGCTGGGGGACTCGGCCCATGCTCACTCCGCTGTGAGACTCGGCCCGTGCTCACTCCACTGTGAGACTCGGCCCGTGCTCACTCCGCTGTGAGACTCGGCCCGTGCTCACTCCGCTGTGAGTCTCGGCCTGTGCTCACTCCACTGTGAGACTCGGCCCGTGCTCACTCCGCTGTGAGACTCGGCCCGTGCTCACTCCGCTGTGAGACTCGGCCCGTGCTCACTCCGCTGTGAGACTCAGCCCGTGCTCACTCCGCTGTGAGTCCCTGTCCGTGCTCACTCCTCTGTGAGACTCGGCCCGTGCTCACTCCGCTTTGAGACTCGGCCCGTGCTCACTCCGGTGGGGAATCGGCCCGTGCTCACTCCGCTTTGAGACTCGGCCCGTGCTTACTCCACTGGGGAATCAGCCCGTGCTCACTCCGCTGTGAGATTCGGCCCGTGCACACTCCGCTGTGAGACTCGGCCCGTGCTCACTCCGCTGTGAGACTCGGCACGTGCTCACTCCGCTGTGAGACTCGGCCCGTGCTCTCTCCACTGTGCGACTCGGCCCGTGCTCACTCCACAGTGAGACTCGGCCCGTGCTCACTCCCCCGTGAGACTCAGCCCGTGCTCACTCCGCTGTGAGACTCGGCCCGTGCTCGCTCCGCCGTGAGACGCGGCCCGTGCTCACTCCTCTGTGAAACTCGGCACATTCCCACTCTGCTGTGAGTCTCGGCCCGTGCTCACTCCGCTGGGTGACACGGCCCGTGCTCACTCCGCTGTGAGACTCGGGCCGTGCTGTCTCTGCTGTGAGTCTCAGCCCGTGCTCACTCCACTGTGAGTCTCGCCCTGTGCACACTCCACTGTGAGACTCGGCCCGTGCTCACTCCGCTGTGAGACTCTGCCCGTGCTCACTCCGCTGGGGCACTCGGCCAGTGTTCACTCCGCTGTGAGATTTCGACTATGCTCACTCCGCTGTGAGACAGCCCGTGCTCACCCTGCTGTGGGACTCAGCCAGTGATCACTCTGCAGTGAGACAGCCCGTGCTCACCCTGCTGTGGGATTCGGCCCGTGCTCACTCCGCTGTGAGACTCAACCCGTGCTCACTCCGCTGTGAGACGCGACCCGTGCTAATACCGCAGTGAGACTAAGCCAGTGCTCACTCCGCTGTGAGACTCGGCCCGTGCTCACCCGGCTGTGGAACTCGGCCCGTGCTCACTCCGCTGTGAGACTCGACCCGTGCTAATACCGCAGTGAGACTCGGCCCGTGCTCAATCCGCTGTGAGACTCGGCCCGTGCTCATTCCGCTGTGAGACTCGGCCCGTGCTCACTCCGCTGGGGGACTCGGCCCGTGTTCACTCCGATGTGAGACTCGGCCCGTGTTCCCACCGCTGTGAGATTCGGCCTATGCTCGTGTGACACGGCCTGTGTTCACTCCATTGTGTGACCCGGCCCGTGTTCACACCACTGTGAGACTCGGCCCGTGCTAATTCCGCTGTGAGACTCGGCCCGTGCTCACTCCGCTGTGAGACTCGGCCCGTGCTCACTCCGCTGTGAGACTCGGCCCGTGCTAACTCCACTGTGAGACTCGGCCCGTGCTCACTCCGCTGTGAGACTCGGTCAGTGCTCACTCCGCTGTGAGATTCGGCCCGTGCTCACTCCACTGTGAGACGGCCCGTGCTCACTCCGCTGTGAGACTCGGCCCGTGCTCACTCCGCTGTGAGACTCGGCCAGTGCTCACTCCGATGTGAGACTCTGCCTGTGTTCCCTCCGCTGTGAGATTCGGACTATGCTCACTCCGCTGTGAGACTCGGCCCTTGCTCGCTCCGCTGTGAGACTCGGCCCTTGCTCGCTCCGCTGTGAGACTCAGGGCCGTGCTCACTCCGCTGTGAGACTCGGGCCGTGCTCACTCCGCTGTGAGACTCGGCCCATGCTCACTCCGCTGTGAGACTCGACCCGTGCTAATACCGCAGTGAGACTCGGCCCGTGCTCACTCCGCTGTGAGACTCGGCCCGTGCTAATTCCGCAGTGAGACTCGGCCCGTGTTCACTCCGCTGTGAGACTAGGCCCGTGCTCACTCCGCTGTGAGACTCGGCCCGTGTTCTCTCCGCTGTGGAACTCGCACGTGTTCTGTCCGCTGTGAGATTCGGCCCGTGCTCACTCCGCTGTGAGACTCGGCCTGTGTTCGCTCCGCTGTGAGACTCTGCCCGTGTTCACTCCGCTGGGGCACTCGGGCTGTGTTCACTCTGCTGTGAGACTCGGCCTGTGCTCACTCCGATGTGAGACTCGGCCCGTGTTCTCTCCGCTGTGAGATTCGGCCTATGCTCGTGTGACACGGCCTGTGTTCACTCCATTGTGTGACCCGGCCCGTGTTCACACCACTGTGAGACTCGGCCCGTGCTAATTCCGCTGTGAGACTCGGCCCGTGCTAATTCCGCTGTGAGACTCGGCCCGTGCTCACTCCGCTGTGAGACTCGGCCCGTGCTCACTCCGCTGTGAGACTCGGCCCGTGCTCACTCCGCTGTGAGACTCGGCCCGTGCTAACTCCGCTGTGAGACTCGGCCCGTGCTAACTCCGCTGTGAGACTCGGCTCGTGCTCACTCCGCTGTGAGACTCGGCCCGTGCTCACTCCGCTGTGAGACTCGGCCCGTGCTCACTCCGCTGTGAGACTCGGCCCGTGCTAACTCCGCTGTGAGACTCGGCTCGTGCTCACTCCGCTGTGAGACTCGGCCCGTGCTCACTCCGCTGTGAGACTCGGCCCGTGCTCACTCCGCTGTGAGACTCGGCCCGTGCTAACTCCGCTGTGAGACTCGGCCCGTGCTAACTCCGCTGTGAGACTCGGCTCGTGCTCACTCCGCTGTGAGACTCGGCCCGTGCTCACTCCGCTGTGAGACTCGGCCCGTGCTCACTCCGCTGTGAGACTCGGCCCGTGCTCACTCCGCTGTGAGACTCGGCCCGTGCTCACTCCGCTCAGATCCGGCCCGTGCTCACTCCGCTGGGGTACCAGGCCCGTGCTCACTCCGCTGTGAGACTCTGCCCGTGCTCACTCCGCTGGGGCACTCGGCCAGTGTTCACTCCGCTGTGAGATTTCGACTATGCTCACTCCGCTGTGAGACAGCCCGTGCTCACCCTGCTGTGGGACTCAGCCAGTGATCACTCTGCAGTGAGACAGCCCGTGCTCACCCTGCTGTGGGATTCGGCCCGTGCTCACTCCGCTGTGAGACTCAACCCGTGCTCACTCCGCTGTGAGACGCGACCCGTGCTAATACCGCAGTGAGACTAAGCCAGTGCTCACTCCGCTGTGAGACTCGGCCCGTGCTCACCCGGCTGTGGAACTCGGCCCGTGCTCACTCCGCTGTGAGACTCGACCCGTGCTAATACCGCAGTGAGACTCGGCCCGTGCTCACTCCGCTGTGAGACTCTGCCTGTGCTCTCTCCGCTGTGACACCCGGCCCGTGCTCTCTCCGCCCTGGGACTCGCCCGTGTTCTCTCCGCTGCGAGACCCGGCCCGTGTTCACTCCGCTGGGGCACTTGGCCAGTGTTCACTCCGCTGTGAGACTCGGCCCGTGCTCACTCCGCTGTGAGACTCAGTCCGTGCTCACTCCGCTGTGAGACTCGGCCCGTGCTAATACCGCAGTGAGACTCGGCCCGTGCTCACTCCACTCAGATCCGGCCCGTGCTCACTCCGCTGGGGTACCAGGCCCGTGCTCACTCCGCTGTGAGACTCTGCCCGTGCTCTCTCCGCTGTGAGACTCGGCCCGTACTCGCTCCGCTGTGAGACCCGGCCCGTGCTCTCTCCGCTGTGAGACTCGCCCGTGTTCTCTCCGCTGCGAGACCCGGCCCGTGCTCACTCCGCTGGGGCACTTGGCCAGTTTTCACTCCGCTGTGAGACTCTGCCCTTGCTCACTCCGCTGTGAGACTCGGCCCGTGCTCACTCCACTGTGAGACTCGGCCCGTGCTCACTCCACTGTGAGACTCGGCCCGTGTTCACTCCACTGTGAGACTCGGCACGTGTTCACTCCACTGTGAGACTCGGCCCGTGCTCACTCCACTGTGAGTCCCTGTCCGTGCCCACTCCACTGTGAGACTCGGCATGTGCTCACTCCGCTGTGAGACTCTGCCCGTGCTCTCTCCGCTGTGAGACCCGGCCCGTGCTCACTCCGCTGTGAGACCCGTCCCGTGTTCTCTCCGCTGTGAGACTCTGCCCGTGCTCACTCCGCTGTGAGTTTCGGCCCGTGCTCGCTCCGCTGTGAGACCCGGCCCGTGCTCGCTCCGCTGTGAGACCGGGCCCGTGTTCTCTCCGCTGGGGCACTTGGCCCGTGCTCACTCCGCTGTGAGTCCCTGTCCGTGCTCACTTCGCTGTGAGACTTGGCCCGTGCTCACTTCGCTGGGGGACTCGGCCTGTGCTCACTCCGCTGTGAGACTCGGCCCATGCTCACCCGGCTGTGGAACTCGGCCCGTGCTCACTCCGCTGTGAGACTCGACCCGTGCTAATACCGCAGTGAGACTCGGCCCGTGCTCACTCCGCTGTGAGAGTCGGCCCGTGCTCACTCCGCTGTGAGACTCGGCCCGTGCTCACTCCGCTGTGAGACTCGGCCCGTGCTCACTCCGCTGTGAGACTCGGCCCGTGCTCACTCCGCTGTGAGACTCGGCCCGTGCTCACTCCGCTGTGAGACTCGGCCCGTGCTCACTCCGCTGTGAGACTCGGCCCGTGCTCACTCCGCTGGGGTACCAGGCCCGTGCTCAGTCCGCTGTGAGACTCTGCCCGTGCTCTCTCCGCTGTGAGACACGGCCCGTGCTCGCTCCGCTGTGAGACCCGGCCCGTGCTCTCTCCGTCCTGGGACTCGCCCGTGTTCTCTCCGATGCGAGACCCGGCCCGTGCTCACTCCGCTGGGGCACTTGGCCAGTGTTCACTCCGCTGTGAGACTCGACCAGTGCTCACTCCGCTGTGAGACTCGGCCCATGCTCACCCTGCTGTGGACTCGGCCCGTGCTCACTCCGCTGTGAGACTCGGCCCGTGCTCACTCCGCTGTGAGACTCGGCCAGTGCTCACTCCGCTGTGAGACTCGGCCAGTGCTCACTCCGCTGTGAGACTCGGCCCGTGCTCACTCTGCTGTGAGACTCGGCCCGTGCTCACTCCGCTGGGGGACTCGGCCCGTGCTCACTCCGCTGTGAGACTCAACCTGTGCTCACTCCGCTGTGAGGCTCGGCCCGTCCTCACTCCACTGTGAGACTCGGCCCGTGCTCACTCCGCTGTGAGACTCGGCCCGTGCTCACTCCGCTGTGAGACTCGGCCCGTGCTCACTCCGCTGTGAGACTCGGCCCGTGCTCACTCCGCTGTGAGACTCGGCCCGTGCTCACTCCGCTGTGAGACTCGGCCCGTGCTCACTCCGCTGTGAGGCTCGGCCCGTGCTCACTCCGCTGTGAGACCCGGCCCGTGCTCTCTCCGCTGGGGCACTTGGCCAGTGTTCACTCCGCTGTGAGACTCTGCCCGTGTTCTCTCCGCTGTGAGTTTCGGCCCGTGCTCACTCCGCTGTGAGACTCGGCCCGTGCTCTCTCCGCTGTGAGACTCGGCCCGTGCTCACTCCGCTGTGAGCCTCGACCCGTGCTCACTCCGCTGTGAGACTCGGTCCGTGCTCACTCCGCTGTGAGACTCGGCCCGTGCTCACTCCGCTGTGAGACTCGGCCCGTGCTCTCTCCTCTGTGAGACTCGGCCCGTGCTCACTCCGCTGTGAGACTCGGCCCGTGCTCACTCCACTCAGATCCGGCCCGTGCTCACTCCGCTGGGGTACCAGGCCCGTGCTCACTCCGCTGTGAGACTCTGCCCGTGCTCTCTCCGCTGTGAGTCTCGGCCTGTGCACACTCCACTGTGAGACTCGGCCCGTGCTCACTCCGCTGTGAGACTCGGCCCGTGTTCACTCCGCTGTGAGACTCAGCCCGTGCTCACTCCGCTGTGAGTCCCTGTCCGTGCTCACTCCACTGTGAGACTCGGCATGTGCTCACTCCGCTGTGAGACTCTGCCCGTGCTCACTCCGCTGTGATACCCGTCCCGTGTTCTCTCCGCTGTGAGACTCTGCCCGTGTTCTCTCCGCTGGGAGTTTCGGCCCGTGCTCGCTCCGCTGTGGGACTCAGCCCGTGCTCGCTCCGCTGTGAGACCGGGCCCGTGTTCTCTCCGCTGGGGCACTTGGCCAGTGTTCTCTCCGCTGGGGCACTTGGCCCGTGCTCACTCCGCTGTGAGTCCCTGTCCGTGCTCACTTCGCTGTGAGACTTGGCCCATGCTCACTTCGCTGGGGGACTCGGCCTGTGCTCACTCCGCTGTGAGACTCGGCCCATGTTCACTCCGCTGAGACTCGGCCCATGTTCACTCATCTGTGAGACTCGGCCCGTGTTCACCTCACTGTGAGACTCGGCCCGTGTTCACTCCGCTGTGAAACTCGGCCCGTGCTCACTCCGCTGGGGCACTCGGCCAGTGTTCACTCCGTTGTGAGATTTCGACTATGCTCACTCCGCTGTGAGACAGCCCGTGCTCACCCTGCTGTGGGACTCGGCCAGTGCTCACTCCGCTGTGAGACAGCCCGTGCTCACCCTGCTGTGGAACTAGGCCCATGCTCACCCTGCTGTGGGACTCGGCCCGTGCTCACTCCGCTGTGAGACTCAACCCATGCTCACTCCGCTGTGAGACTCGACCCGTGCTAATACCGCAGTGAGACTCGGCCAGTGCTCACTCCGCTGTGAGACTCGCCCCGTGCTCACCCTGCTGTGGAACTCGGCCCGTGCTCACTCCACTGTGAGACTCGACCCGTGCTAATACCGCAGTGAGACTCGGCCCGTGCTCCCTCCGCTGTGAGACTCGACCAGTGCTCACTCCGCTGTGAGACTCAGCCCGTGCTCACTCCGCTGTGAGACTCGGCCCGTGTTCACTCCGCTGTGAGACTCGGCCCGTGCTCACTCCGCTCAGATCCGGCCCGTGCTCACTCCGCTGTGAGACTCGGCCCGTGCTCACTCCGCTGTGAGATTCGGCCCGTGCTCACTCCACTCAGATCCGGCCCGTGCTCACTCCGCTGGGGTACCAGGCCCGTGCTCACTCCGCTGTGAGACTCTGCCCGTGCTCTCTCCGCTGTGAGACTCGGCCCGTACTCGCTCCGCTGTGAGACCCGGCCCGTGCTCTCTCCGCCCTGGGACTCGCCCGTGTTCTCTCCGCTGCGAGACCCGGCCCGTGCTCACTCCGCTGGGGCACTTGGCCAGTTTTCACTCCGCTGTGAGACTCTGCCCGTGCTCACTCCGCTGTGAGACCCGGCCCTTGCTCACTCCGCTGGGTGACACGGCCCATGCTGTCTCTGCTGTGAGACTCGGCCCGTGCTGTCTCTGCTGTGAGTCTCAGCCCGTGCTCACTCCACTGTGAGACTCGGCCTGTGCTCACTCCGCTGTGAGACTCGGCCCGTGTTCACTCCGCTGTGAGACTCAGCCCGTGCTCACTCCACTGTGAGTCCCTGTCCGTGCTCACTCCACTGTGAGACTCGGTATGTGCTCACTCCGCTGTGAGACTCTGCCCGTGCTCACTCCGCTGTGAGACCCGTCCCGTGTTCTCTCCGCTGTGAGACTCTGCCCGTGTTCACTCCGCTGTGAGACTCGGCCTGTGCTCACTCCGCTGTGAGACTCGGCCCGTGCTCACTCCGCTGTGAGACCCGTCCCGTGTTCTCTCCGCTGTGAGACTCTGCCCGTGTTCTCTCCGCTGTGAGTTTCGGCCAGTGCTCGCTCCGCTGTGAGACCCGGCCCGTGCTCTCTCCGCTGTGGGACTCAGCCCGTGCTCGCTCCGCTGTGAGACCGGGCCCGTGTTCTCTCCGCTGGGGCACTTGGCCCGTGCTCACTCCGCTGTGAGTCCCTGTCCGTGCTCACTTCGCTGTGAGACTTGGCCCGTGCTCACTTCGCTGGGGGACTCGGCCTGTGCTCACTCCGCTGTGAGACTCGGCCCATGTTCACTCCGCTGAGACTCGGCCCATGTTCACTCCGCTGTGAGACTCGGCCCGTGTTCACCTCACTGTGAGACTCGGCCCGTGTTCACCTCACTGTGAGACTCGGCCCGTGTTCACTCCGCTGTGAAACTCGGCCCGTGCTCACTCCGCTGGGGCACTCGGCCAGTGTTCACTCCGCTGTGAGATTTCGACTATGCTCACTCCACTGTGAGACAGCCCGTGCTCACCCTGCTGTGGGACTCGGCCAGTGCTCACTCCGCTGTGAGACAGCCCGTGCTCACCCTGCTGTGGAACTAGGCCCATGCTCACCCTGCTGTGGGACTCGGCCCGTGCTCACTCCGCTGTGAGACTCAACCCATGCTCACTCCGCTGTGAGACTCGACCCGTGCTAATACCGCAGTGAGACTCGGCCAGTGCTCACTCCGCTGTGAGACTCGCCCCGTGCTCACCCTGCTGTGGAACTCGGCCCGTGCTCACTCCACTGTGAGACTCGACCCGTGCTAATACCGCAGTGAGACTCGGCCCGTGCTCCCTCCGCTGTGAGACTCGACCAGTGCTCACTCCGCTGTGAGACTCGGCCCGTGCTCACTCCGCTGTGAGACTCGGCCCGTGTTCACTCCGCTGTGAGACTCGACCCGTGCTAATACCGCAGTGAGACTCGGCCGTGCTCACTCCGCTGTGAGACTCGGCCAGTGCTCACTCCGCTGTGAGACTCGGCCCGTGCTCACTCCGCTGTGAGACTCGGCCCGTGTTCACTCCGCTGTGAGACTCGGCCCGTGCTCACTTCGCTCAGATCCGGCCCGTGCTCACTCCGCTGGGGTACCAGGCCCGTGCTCACTCCGCTGTGAGACTCGGCCCGTGCTCACTCCGCTGTGAGACTCGGCCCGTGCTCACTCCGCTGTGAGACTCGGCCCGTGCTCACTCCGCTGTGAGACTCGGCCCGTGCTCACTCCGCTGTGAGACTCGGCCCGTGCTCACTCCGCTGTGAGACTCGGACCGTGCTCACTCCGCTGTGAGACTCGGCCCGTGCTCACTCCGCTGTGAGACTCGGCCCGTGCTCACTCCGCTGTGAGACTCGGCCCGTGCTCACTCCGCTGTGAGACTCGGCCCGTGCTCACTCCGCTGTGAGACCCGGCCCGTGCTCACTCCGCTGTGAGACCCGGCCCGTGCTCACTCCGCTGGGGTACCAAGCCCGTGCTCACTCCGCTGTGAGACTCTGCCCGTGCTCTCTCCGCTGTGAGACTCTGCCCGTGTTCTCTCCGCTGTGAGTTTCGGCCCGTGCTCGCTCCGCTGTGAGACCCGGCCCGTGCTCTCTCCGCTGTGAGACTCAGCCCGTGCTCGCTCCGCTGTGAGACCGGGCCCGTGTTCTCTCCGCTGGGGCACTTGGCCAGTGTTCACTGCGCTGTGAGACTCGGCCCGTGCTCACTCCGATGTGAGTCCCTGCCCGTGCTCACTCCGCTGTGAGACTCGGCCCGTGCTCACTTCGCTGGGGGACTCAGCCTGTGCTCACTCCGCTGTTAGACTCGGCCCATGTTCACTCCGCTGAGACTCAGCCCATGTTCACTTCGCTGTGAGACTCGGCCCGTGTTCACTCCGCTGTGAGACTCGGCCCGTGCTCACTCCGCTGTGAGACTCGGCCCGTGCTCACTCCGCTGTGAGACTCGACCCGTGCTCACTCCGCTGTGAGACTCGACCCGTGCTCACTCCACTGTGAGACTCGGCCCGTGCTCACTCCGCTGTGAGACAGCCCGTGCTCACCCTGCTGTGGAACTCGGCCCATGCTCACCCTGCTGTGGGACTCGGCCCGTGCTCACTCCGCTGTGAGACTCAGCCCGTGTTCTCTCCGCTGTGAGACTCGGCCCGTGTTCACTCCGCTGTGGGACTCGGCCCGTGCTCACTCCGCTGTGAGACCCGGCCCGTGCTCACTCCGCTGTGAGACCCGTCCCGTGTTCTCTCCGCTGTGAGACTCTGCCCGTGTTCTCTCCGCTGTGAGATTCGGCCCGTGCTCGCTCCGCTGTGAGACCCGGCCCGTGCTCTCTCCGCTGTGGGACTCAGCCCGTGCTCGCTCCGCTGTGAGACTCGGCCCGTGCCCACTCTGCTGTGAGACTCGGCCCGTGCTCACTCCGCTGTGAGACTCGGCCCGTGCTCACTCCGCTGTGAGACTCGGCACGTGTTCACTCCGCTGTGAGACCCGGCCCGTGTTCACTCCGCTGTGAGACTCGGCCCGTGCTCACTCCGCTTGAGACTCGGCCCGTGTTCACTCCGCTGTGCGACTCGGCCCCTGCTCACTCAGCTGTGAGACTCGGCCTGTGTTCACTCCGCTGTGAGACTCGGCCCGTGCTCACCTCGCTGGGGCACTCAGCCCCTGCTCACTCCACTTGAGACTCGGTCCGTGCTCACTCCGCTGTGAGACTCGGCCCATACTCACTCCGCTGCGAGACTCGGCCCGTGCTCACTCCACTGTGAGACTTGGCCCGTACTCGCTCCGATGGGGGACTCGGCCCGTGTTCACTCCGCTGTGAGACTTGGCCCATGGTCACTCTGCTGGTGGACTCGGCCCGTGCTCACTCTGCTGGTGGCCTCGGCCTGTGCTCACTCCGCTGTGAGACTCGGCCTGTGCTCACTCCGCTGGGGCACTCTGCCAATGCTCACTCCGCTGTTTGACTCAGCTCATGTTCACTCCACTCCGAGACTCGGCCCATGCTCACTCCACTCTGAGACTCGGCCCATGTTTACTCCACTGTGAGACTTCTTCCCGTGTTCACTCCACTCCGAATCTCGGCCCGTGTTCACTCTGCTGGGGGACTCGGCCCGTGTTCACTCCGCTGTGAGACTCGGCCCGTGTTCACTCCGCTGTAAGACTCGGCCCGTGTTCAGTCCGCTGCGGGGCTTGGCCTGTGCTCACTCCGCTTTGAGACTTGGCCCGTGCTCACTCCGCTGTGATACTCGGCCCGTGTTCACTCCGCTTTGAGACTTGGCCCGTGCTCACCCCGCTGGGGCACTCGGCCCGTGCTCACTCCACTTGAGACTCGGTCCGTGCTCACTCCGCTTTGAGACTCGGCCCATACTCATTCTGCTGTGAGACTCGGCCCATACTCACTCCACTGTGAGACTCAGCCCGTGCTCACTCCGCTGTGAGACTTGGCCCGTGCTCACTCCGCTGTGAGACTTGGCCCGTGCTCGCTCCGATGGGGGACTCGGCCCGTGTTCACTCCGCTGTGAGATTTGGCCCATGGTCACTCCGCTGTGAGACTCGGCCCGTGCTCACTCCACTGGGGCACTCTGCCAATGCTCACTCCGCTGTTTGACTCAGCCCGTGTTCACTCCACTCCGAGACCCGGCCCATGCTCACTCTGCTTAGAGACTAGGCCCTTGTTCACTCCACTCTGAGACTCGGCCCATGTTTACTCCGCTGTGAGACTCGTCCCGTGTTCACTCTACTCCGAAACACGGCCCGTGTTCACTCTGCTGGGGGACTCAGCCCGTGTTCACTCCGCTGTGAGACTCGGCCCGTGTTCACTCTACTCCGAAACTCGGCCCGTGTTCACTCTGCTGGGGACTCGGTCCGTGTTCACTCCGCTGTGAGACTCGTCCCGTGTTCACTCCACTCCGAAACTCGGCCCGTGTTCACTCTGCTGGGGGACTCGGCCCGTGTTCACTCCGCTGTGAGACACGGCCCGTGTTCACTCTGCTGGGGGACTCGGCCCGTGTTCACTCCGCTGTGAGACACGGCCCGTGTTCACTCCGCTGTGAGACTCGGCCCGTGTTCAGTCCACTGCGGGGCTTGGCCTGTGCTCACTCCGCTTTGAGACTCTGCCCGTGCTCACTCCGCTGTGAGACCCGGTCCGTGTTCACTCCACTGTGAGACTCGGCCTGTGTTCACTCCCTTCAGTATTCAGCATGTGCTCACTCCGCTGTGGGACTTGGACCACGTGCTGTTCTCCCGTTTGGACTCCGGCCGCGACCTGTTCCTTTGGGTCCACACTCCAGGTGGGGTCGGGCAGTCAAACTTTGGGTGTTTGTTAAAGTTGAAGAAGCTACAAAGAGGAGAAAAAAGAAAGAGACAGGAGCATACTGGAGCATACTACTCTGCCGCCATTTTGAGCATCCAAGATTATGGGGCAGAAACAGGATTGATCGGGAAAAGCATTTCCACTTCGTCGAGACGTCACTAACTGAATCGTGCATAGATTTAAGGTGAATGGATGGAGATTTAGATGTAATTTAAAAAGAAATCTTTCAACCAGTGGTGGTGGGCATCTGGAATTCACTGACTGAAAGCGTGGGAGAGGCGGGAGTCATCACAACATTTAAAAAGTGTTTTGACAAATGCTTAAAATGCCATGGCATGCATGACTGTGGGCTGAGTGCCTGAAAATGGATCCACAAGGTGCTGGATGACACAATGAGCCAAAGGGCCTCTTTCCAAACTGTAAAACTCGATGGCTCTTACTTTGGATGGAAGGCTTGTATCTTGCCTCTCTCTCCATAGCCAATCTAAATTTTTATCATATGATGGTTACTTTCCCCTAAGTGTTCTGCACAGATTCCACTGCATTCCCAAGTACCAGATCTAACAGACCCTCCTTTGTTGTTGGACTGGTAATACACCTCTGTAACAACTTTTCCTGAACATATTGCTGATCTCTTGCCCACTCGACCTTTCACACTACATTTTTCCCAGACTATATTAGGATAATTGAAGTCCTCCATGACAACTATCATATTATTCTTGCACCTCTCTATAACAAAAATTTTGTCCCTCTACATTTTTCCTTCTAGTTGTGGCCACTAGTCTACACCAAGCAATGTTATTACACCTTTTTTGTTTCTTAGCTCGAACTAAATGAGTACCATCCTTGACCCCTTTGGAACATCTTCCTCGAGCACTGTAATGCATTACTTCATCAATTCCACCATCCCTCCACTGTTCATATCTTGTATCCAGGAATATTTAACACCCAATCCTGCCCCAACTTTCTGCAAAAGCCACAATATTATGAGTTGGATTTTATAACAGGGGAAGTGGTGGGTGGACTTCTCACCCAAGGAAGGTGGGTTCCAAATCAACCAAACTTCATCAGCCTGCCCTGTTTTGAACTGCAGCAACAACACACAGGGACTGCACGAACACACATTCACTGCTCAGTGGGTAGGAAGTATTATTTGATTGGCTGGGATCTCCTGCAGGGCGAAGGTGAGGACTGCAGATGCTGGAGATTAGACTTGAGAGTGAGGTGCTTGAAAAGCACAGCAGGTCGGGTAGCATCCGTGAAGCAGGAGAATCGATGTTTCGGGCAAATGTCGATTTTCCTGCTTTTCGGATGCTGCTTTTGCAGCACCTCGCTCTGGACTGGGATCTCCAGCAGTCTAGACTCCAGCAGGGGGTACTGCTAGGGGCTGCAAGGACAGCGACAAATATCATCGACGGCAGCCAGACCCTGACAAGACCCGAGTGGGCAATTGAGTGGTTGCGAAGTAGGGTGAAGGTTTTTGATTTTGAAGCAAGGCCCGAATGGAATAGAGTGAGGTAAAATCAGGGAATCTGCTTGCCCAATGCACTCGGGGCTTGTGGAAATGATGTACCATTCTCTTCATAACTGCCTTTCCAACAAAGTTGTCAAAAAAAAAAGTTCTAATACTGTCCAGCCACTTAAGAACCTCAGAAGCGGAGATCCAAGATGGCGGTGACTCAGCAAGTCTGAGTCTATAATGCAAAGTGGGCCACCCTCCCCCACCACACTCACCAAATCAATTAGAAATGGTTTTTACTTAATGTAATTAGTGGTTTAGTACTAAATTTATACAGTTCAGTCTCCTGTAAAAATGACTAGGGGGAAGGGAGCCCGCAGTTCTCAGCAGGCAGGAGCCCCTCCCCCACCCTCCCCAGCTGCAGCAGAGGCATCCGCAGCCGCCCCGGGGGACTTACCTAAGGTGGCGAGCCTCGTGGAAATAATCTCCAAACTTGACGCGAAGATCAATGCTTTCATAGAAGAGTCCTGAAGTCGGTGGAATTCACTCTCGGCCGCGCTACAAAAGCACGGCCGAGGCATAGAAGAAATTGAGTTCCGAGACGGAGGGGCGGAGCTAAAGGCCGTGACCTCCGAGGCCTTTGCAGAATTGGCCGTGGATCGGGTCCGGACTCTCGAGCAGCAAGTCCGGACCTTAGAGAACCACATTGACGACCTCCAGAATCAAGGTCATCGAAAAAATATTCATTTGCTGGGCCTTCCCGAACGGGAAGAAGAAGGCCAGTTTACAAGGTTCCTTGAACAGTGGCTTCCGCAGTTATTGAATCTGGAGGCTGGATCAGGCCAGGTGAGGGTAGAATGGGCCTACTGGGTTGCAATACACGGGCCCGGCTCGAACCAGTGCCCCTGCCCAGTCCTGTTCTGGCTGCAGAGCTATAAGGTGAGGCAGTTGCTCTTGGAAGCCTCCAGAAATCTTGGGAAAGATCCCGAAGCCATGACTTATAAAGGATCCAAGATTATGTTATTTCAGGACTTTTCCCCAGTTTTGGTCCGAAAGAGGAAGGCGTTTGATGAAGCAAAGAAGCGTTTAAGGGATTTAAACATTCAATACTCCTTGCACTACCCAGCTATACTACGCTATAGCCATGAAGGGGTCTGTGTATAACTTCGGATCACCGGAGAAGGCCAAGGAACTTTTGGACTCTCTTAGACAAATTATAAGAGTTAATTGATGTTGTTTTGCCCTACCCCACCCCGGTTTACCCCCCTTTTTTTTCCCTTTTATTATCTTACTGTTTAATATTATCTCCGGAGGGTGGGAAGAAGGGTTTATTTATTCATCCTTTACTTAGCGATTTCCTTTCCCCCGGCTTTTTGTTTTTATATATATATATAGGCCAGGAGGTCTAGTTAATGTAGATGGGGGGAAGGTGGCTACCTTATCTTATTTTATCTTTGTCCTTGGGAGCGGGGTTGTCTTTCCCCTGTTATTTTGTATTCATATATTTAATTATTATTTGCTGAGACTGTAATTTTATAGTCATATATGTTCATATATGGTATTAACATTACCAAATATATCCAGGTGTTGGTGTGGGTGGGGGATAGGGTACTCACTGTTAGTTCCAGTTCAGTAGTAAACTTGAATTTTCTTTATCCTATCATGGGTCAAGGGTGGGACACTGGTTGGGAGAGGTTATGATGGGGTTTTTTGGAAAGAAAGTGATGCCCCCTGGGAATAAGGGGGAAGATATCTGTTTAAATACGTTTTATACTTTGTTTTTTTCTATTTAGAAATAGTTTTTTTTATTATACTGATCTAAATGTACTAAAGAGTTTTTATTTTTGTGAATTTTATATGCTCTATGCTCGGGATGTTTTTTTAGTTTTCTTTTGCAAACTTGTTAAAACGTTAAAATTTTCAATAAAAATATCTAAAAACAAAAGAACCTCCGAAGCTTTACCCACCCTCTGTACTATGGGGAATAGATCACAGGTCTGCAGGATCTTGCACAGGCAGCATTGATGGCACTGCTGCAGCACCTTGAGGTGTCTGTTCTCGACAGTCCAAATCTCAGAACCATATAGGAGAGGGGGAAACCACTACAGCTCTGTAAATCATGAGCTCGGTGTTGGATCGGATGTTGTTGTCCTCGCTGTTCACCGTCTTTGTGGCTACGCATTCATCTGCTCTGATCTCATTTCTAAACTAACCTAGATGGTGCACAGGGAGTAATCCAGAGATTATTACTTGTAAGGTCCTGCTTGCTAATTTCCTCCCCTGTTCCTTAAATTCTGACTGCAGAACCACATCCCATTTTCTGCCAATGTCATTGGTTCCAACGTGACCAACGACTGCTGCCTGGTAATTCTCCCTCGGGTACTCTATAACAGGACAACAGATTTGTGTTTCCTGCAATTTAATCTTCTCAACTAGTCAAGACCTTAAACCACAACCTGATTTGTTTATTTCCAATTCTTGATACTATAAATATTTTTATTCTCACTGGGGGTTTTAATGACCATGTCAGAGGGGCTGGGAGTCAGAACCAGTTTGAAACAAGAGGCAATGAAATCATACTTCCTAAAATAGGAGTGTGAAGTGAGTTCTCCAGTAATGGTAAATCAGTACAAAACATTAGCTCACCTTTAGAAAGAGTATAATACACAGGTAAACTACTGCAGATGCCAGAAACCTAAGAGCAGAAATCACTGTCAATACTCAGCAGGTCAGAGACCACATGTGACAGATTGAGAAATAGTTGGATGACCTTTAATTAGAACTGGCAAGTGCTAGAAAATTACTAGGTTTTAAGCAAGTGAAAGAAGGGCTTTTTAAAAATAAATAACCAAAGGGTAAGTCTCTAATAAGGTGAAAGACACAAGACGCTATAAGAAAGATGTGAAACTTGAAAGGCTTCAGAAAAGATTTTTACAAGGATGTTGCCAGGTTGGAGGATTTGAGCTATAGGTAGAGGCTGAATACACTGGGGCTAATTTTTCCTGGACCATGGGAGACAAAAGGTTGGCCTTATTTATAAAATCATGAGGGATCTGGATAGGGTAAATAACCAGGGTCTTTTTCCAGCATGTGGAGTCCAGAACTAGAGTACATATTTTTAAGTTGAGAGGGGAAAGATTTAAAAGGGACCTAAGGGGCAACTTTTTCACACATGAATGGACTGAACTGCCAGAGGAAGTGGTGGAGGCCGATACAATTACAGCATTTAAAAGGCAACTTGATGGGTACATGAATAGGAAGGGTCGAAAGGGATATGGGCCAAGTGCTGGTAAATGGGACTAGATTAATTTAGGACATTTGGTCGGCATAAATGAGTTGGACTGAAGGGTCTGTTTCTGCGCTGTATAGTTCTCTGAGTCTAAATGGCAGGAGACCAGAAAATGCTCAGAGAAGGAAAAGTGTGACAAGAAATGAAACAAAAGAAACTCTGTAAAGAGAAGAAGGATGAACAGTTGCTGTCGAAAAGCAGATAAAGAGAAAACATGACAGGAAAACAAAAACTTGCAAAGCCAGTGTTATTGAAGGTCACTCCTATGTATCAGCTACTTTAAGGGATCCATGTGTGTGAGATATCTGAGACAGCTACTCATTACTGCATTACGGTCACCAGTGAGGGCTTTGTTAATGAGGGCTGGAGTAACTGTGTATTAGAACACTGAGCCCAGCCATGTGCAGTGTGCTATTAATTTGGAATAGATGCTTTATAAGGTGAAATAGATTTCATCCATGTGGCAAGAACAGCTCCTTGGAGGTTCTTGTGTTGAAATGGTAGTGTCCCTACCCATGGCCTGAGAGACCTGGGTTCAAGCCCCACCTGCTCCTAAAGTGTGTAATAACATCCCTGATCAGGTTAATTAGAAAAATAGGTTAATTAAAAAAACACAGCTCCTTGGGCCCTCTTATGGTGCAGTGGTGAATTCCCTATCCCTGGACTGGAAGGCCAGATTCAAGTCCCACCTACTCCAAAGGTCTATAGTAACATCTGTAAACACTTTAATTAGAAATATAGGTTATTCCTCCCAAGCAAAGTGCCCTCTTATTAACCTGTTGTTCATGGATAAGATGAGGACAATTATTGACTACTGCCAGAACCCCATTGTCATTAGTACAGTCAGGGCTTGGAGGGCGATGCGTCAGAGTGAGGGTTGTTTATCCAAGACTTCGTCACTTACACCTATAGTTGGCAGGCCAGAATTTCGACCAGGGATGATGGACTCAGGGTTCAAACTTTGGGCAGCGAGAGGAGTTTCCAGTTTGGGAGATTTGTTTGAGGGGGAGGTTATGATGTCTTTTGAGCAACTGAGCTGCAAATACGGGTTACCCAGCAGAGATGTATACAATGCTCTCATTCCTCTGTTTGGGAGCTTTGCGCCGAGCATAGCTGTTCTGTATTCTGTGGGGTTTTTTTTGTTTTTTTTTGTTTTTCTTTCTTTTTTTTGGTGTTGCTTTGTTCAGTGTTTGTTTTGTATTAGAGGGTAGGTTAATAGTTAGGAGACAGTAGTTGTGTTGATTTTGTGTTTGCTTTCTTTTTATTATACTGATATTTGTTATTGATTGTATTTTTCAATAATTTTATATGTTTGTAAAGTTAAAAAGAATTTGTTAATAAATATATTTACAAAAAAAAAGGTTATTAATAACAAACAGGCGCAGCTCTTTGGACCAGTCTGCAGCCTTTAAGCATAAAAAGATTTCTACTTGTATCAATGTGAAAGTGCATGCTACCACTGAAAGAAAATTCTGCAGATGTCTGTCCGGTCCCCCAGGAGAACTGATGCTTCTGCATTTTGCCACTTCCAGATACAGCTGTCCCAGTCCCATGCAATTCGGTACATTTGACAAGTGTGCTTCAAGCAAAACACATCACTAACTGGTAGAGCTTCTATTGGCCTTGACAGTGATATCACTGTGAGAGGATTTGAATGTAACGAAGTCAAAATTCAAAACGTTTGAGTGTACAGAGAAACTTTAGACCATCTTACACAACATTCTAAAGTCCTGATTTTAAAGCTTAAATAAGTTACATTTGATGATTTGTTAATGTTTTTAACAAGTTAAGGAACCTTTCCAAGCTAAATAAATCTCAGTGTCTCTGGATTTCTTGTTATTTCTTGGCGGTCCTGAATGATATTGTTGGCCTGTTTCCAGACTTTACACCCATACAGGCCAGTTTCTGTTTTTTATTGTGCTGCTTTACATGATGTTTAGAACTTGAGTCTCCTGTGAAATGAGGTGGTGTAAGTATATCTGTGAATAAGATAAATTAATAAAAAGATGAACAATGCAAACCTCCACTTTTGCAGATCAGAAAAATACGTTTTGTTCAGCTTCATTGCTGTATGAGAATTTTGTTTCCCCAAACTCTACCATCAATGAAATTAATTAATAGCTTCAGGCTACATGTCCATGGAATGATTCTGAACTTGCCCTCATTTGATGCCAATTCCCAATTTTCTTCCAGCAGAAAGTCACTGAAACATGAAAGGGAGTAGCAATTCCAGCTGATTTCCACATTTAAATTTACAGAGATTAACGACTGCATCCTCGTTACTCCATGAATAGGATTAATTAACATAGCACAACGACAGGATTGAATCAAATGAAGAATTTCTTATTCTATAGGACTCAGAGGCTTGTTGTGGTGCTGTGGTAGTGTCCCAACCGCTGGATCAGGGTTCAAATCCCACCTGCTTCAGAGGTGTGTGATAGCAACTCTGAACAGGTTGGTTAGTAAATTAAACAAAGTACATAGCACTCAGTTGCACATCACATGCTGCAGTTATTCACTGAGCCATCAGGAAAGATAGAATTGTTTTGTTTCTTAGGAATTTGATTAAAAGCACTGAAGGTTTGTTTTAAAAATGTTTATGTTTATTCGTGTGTTCCCAAGTGAGTGCTCTAAGTCTTGGCAAATCCAGAATGTTGAAAAAGAATCCTATCTTTTGATACTGCTGTTGGAAAGCACTGCCTTTTTTTTGGTCCAAAGCTGAAATTGTGCCCTGCTAAAAGCTTTCTGGACAGTAGTTCAGTAATTGCATTTAGATTAGACAGGAAACTCTAACAGCACTATTGATGTCTGTTATCAAAAAACAACACATCAGACTCTGTCTTCACAGGAAGAAAATCCTGAGTAATCAAAAGCATATTAATCCAATTGGCTCATATAGGGAGCACAGGACGTTAACTCAGTAAGGCTGATAAAACACATCAAAACTTTGCAGTGCATTAGCTGTGAAAAAAGAATGTTCTGCTTTATTGTGTATATTTTTTAAAAAGGGTTTGCTTGATTTGTTCTGAGAATTACACATAAACAAAGAGTCTCAAACTAAGGAATTGTTACTGAAAATTCCAACTTTCATTGCCCTGTATCTCTGAGTAAGGAACGTGAAGCTCAGCAAAAACATCTTTGGTCACAATAGGAATTGTGGTTTTGATCTCTCGGAATCTTCAACTGATTGAATTATTTGCTTATTTTACTCTTGCAAATACATTAGGAAGTTTACTTATGATTAATCAACATTGTGTGATTCCACTTTGATGTTTCATTTGAAGATATTAAAATTAAAAATAAAAGACTTGGCCTGGGTATTTGATGAAGATACAGATTGTGATGATGTAGGATTCGGTCTCCCCATACAACACTACTTCAGTTTTGTGACTATCCACTTTTGGACTGCAGTACATTGAACAAAATACAGTATTTGAATTAGAATCCCTACAGTGTGGAAATAGGCCTTTCGGCCCAACAAGTCCACACCGACTCTCCAAAGAGTAACCCACCCAGACCCATTCCCCTACCCTATATTTGCCTAATGCACCTAGCCAACACACCCCTTAATACTGTGGGCAATTTAGCGTGGCTGCACATCTTTGGATTGTGAGAGCACCTGGCGGAGACCCACGCACACACAGGGAGAATATGAAATCTCCACACAGACGGTTACCCGAGGATGAAATCGAACCTGGGTCCCTCGCGCTGTGAGGCATCAGTCCTGAAAGGGAATCTGGTAGTCCAAAGTTGAGTAAAATCACAACACTAATTATGGTAACTTTAAACTTGAGGCAGACTGGGAATGCAGCAAAAAGGAAGGATAACTTAGGACATCTTATGACTTCCAATATCTCGAATGATAAGAAAGTTAGCATTAGGGCACTTTACCTGAATGCTTGTAGCATTTGTAACAACGCAGATGAACTAATGGCACAGATCATCGTGAATGATTATGACGTGGTAGGCATCACAGAGACGTGGTTGCAGGGGGGTCAGGACCTCCAGTTAAACATCCAAGAGTTTTCAACTTATCGAAAAGACAGGGAGGTAGGCAGAGGGGGCGGGTTGCCTTGTTAGTTAAGAACAAAATTAAATCTATGGCACTGAATGACATAGCGTCGGATGATGTGGAGTCTGTGTGGGTGGAACTGAGGAACCACAAAGGCAAAAAATCCATAATGGGAGTTATGTACAGACCTCCTAACAGTGGTCAGGACCAAGGGCGCAACATGTACCAGGAAATAGAGAAGGCATATCAGAAAGGCAAGATCACGATGATCGTGGGAGACTTCAATATGCAGGTGGACTGGGTAAATAATGTTGCCAGTGGATCCAAAGAAAGGGAATTCATGGAATGCTTACAGGATGGCTTTTTGGAACAGCTTGTCATGGAGCCCACAGGGGAGCAGGCTATTCTGGACCTAGTGCTATGTAATGAACCAGACTTTATAAAAAATCTTAAAGTAAGGGAACACTTAGGAAGCAGCAATCATAATATGGTAGAGTTCACTCTGCAGTTTGAAAGAGAGAAGGCAAAATTGGATGTAATGGTGTTACAGTTAAATAAAGGTAATTATGAGGGCATGAGAGAGAAACTGACAAAAATAGACTGGAAGCAGAGCCTAGCGGGAAGACAGTAGAACAAAAGGAGTTTGTGGGTATAATTGAGGACACTGTACAGAGGTTCATCCCCAAGAAAAGAAAGATTATCCGGGGAGAGATTAGACAGCCATGGCTGACAAAGGAAGTCAGGAAATGTATTAAAGAAAAAGAGAGATCCTATAAAGTGGCCAAGAGCACTGGGAAATCAGAAGATTGGGAAGGCTACAAAAACAAACAGAGGATAACAAAGAGAGAAATAGGAAAGGAGAGGATCAAATATGAAGGTAGGCTAGCCAGTAATATTAGAAATGATAGTAAAAGTTTCTTTCAATAGATAAGAAACAAATGACAGGCAAAAGTAGACATTGGGCCACTTCAAACTGATGCTGGAAGCTGAGTGATGGGAGATAAGGAAATAGCTGGAGAACTTAATAAATACTTTGCGTCAGTCTTCACAGTGGAAGACATGAGTAATATCCCAACAATTAAAGGGAGTCAGGGGGCTGAGTTGAGTATGGATGCCATTACAAAAGAGAAAGTTCTAGAAAAGCTAAAAGGTCTTAAAATTGATAAATCTCCTGGCCCCAATGGGCTACATCCTAGAGTTCTGAGGGAGGTGGCTGAGGAAATAGCGGAGGTGTTGGTTGAGATCTTTCAAAAGTCACTGGAGTCAGGGAAAGTCCTGGATGATTGGAAGATCGCTGTTGTAACCCCCTTGTTCAAGAAAGGATCAAGGCAAAAGATGGAAAATTATAGGCCAATTAGCCTAACCTCGATTGTTGGTAAAATTCTAGAATCCTTCATTAAGGATGAGGTTTCTAAATTCTTGGAAGAGCAGGGTCGGATTAGAACAAGTCAACATGGATTTAGTAAGGGGAGGTTGTGCCTGACAAACCTGTTGGAATTCTTTGAAGAGGTGACAAGTAGGTTAGACCAGGGAAACCAGTGGATGTGGTCTATCTAGACTTCCAAAAGGCCTTTGATAAGGTGCCACACGGGAGGCTGCTGAGCAAGGTGAGGGCCCATGGTGTTCGAGGTGAGCTACTGGTATGGATTGAGGATTGGCTGTCTGACAGAAGGCAGAGAGTTGGGATAAGAGGTTCTTTTTTGGAATGGCAGCCAGTGACAAGTGGTGTCCTGCATGGTTCAGTGTTGGGGCCGCAGCTGTTCACATTATATATTAATGATCTGGATGAAGGGACTGGGGGCATTCTAGCGAAGTTTGCCGATGATACAAAGTTAGTTGGACAGGCAGGTAGTACTGAGGAAGTGGGGAGGCTGCAGAAGGATCTAGACAGTTTGGGAGAGTGGTCCTGGAAATGGTTGATGGAATTCAATGTGAGCAAATGCGAGGTCTTGCACTTTGGAAAAAAGAATACAAGCATGGACTACTTTCTAAGTGGTGAGAAAATTCATAAAGCCAAAGTACAGAGGGATCTGGGAGTGCTAGTCGAGGATTCTCTAAAGGTAAACATGCAGGTTGAGTCCGTGATTAAGAAAGCGAATGCAATGTTGTCATTTATCTCAAAAGGGTTGGAATATAAAAGCACCGTTGTGCTACTGAGACTTTATAAAGCTCTGGTTAGGCCCCATTTGGAGTACTGTGTCCAGTTTTGGTCCCCACACCTCAGGAAGGACATACTGGCACTGGAGCATGTCCAGCGGAGATTCACACGGATGATCCTTGGAATGGGAGGTCTAACATACAAGGAAAGGCTGAGGATCCTGGGATTGTATTCATTGGAGTTTAGAAGATTAAGGGGAGATCAACTTACAAGATAATACATGGCTTGGAAAGGGTGGATGCTAGGAAATTGTTTCCATTAGGCGAGGAGACTAGGACCCATGGACACAACCTTAGAATTAGAGGGGATAAATTCAGAACAGAAATGCGAAGACATTTCTTCAGCCAGAGAGTGGTGGGCCTGTGGAATTCATTGCCACAGAGTGCAGTGGAGGCTGGGACGCTAAATGTCTTCAAGGCAGAGATTGATAAATTCTTGATGTCACAAGAAATTAAAGGCTACGGGGAGAATGCGGATAAGTGGAGTTGAAATGCCCATCAGCCATGATTGAATGGCGGAGTGGACTCGATGGGCCGAATGGCCTTACTTCCACTCCTATGTCTATGGTCTTATGGTCTTAAAGTCTTCTGAACTGGATTGGGAGACCTAATTTCCTGCTGTATTCTTGGTCTTGAAATGAGTGTGAGACCACCAAGGAATCAGAGAAATACTTTTGGAAGTAAAATTAAAATTACCCATGAATTTGATACATGTCATTGAATTATTTTCTCTGGGCACTTAGGTTTTAACTACAAATACAAACCAAAATTAATCTTAGATTCATGTATACCTTAGTCTGAAATATTCTGTTCTGTGATGCTCTCAAGGGAAATAAAAATTAATTAAATCTCCCAGTTATTAACTGTAAAAATGACACCACATGGCTTTACATTTTAAATAATTTTTATTTATACAAAAGAGAGAGAAGAGAGGTTGCGACCAGTGGTTAGAAGTGATGAACAGTAAATGAGACTGATAGCAGGATTATTGTGAGAGTTGCAGTGGAGTGAAGAGTGGTCCTCACTCAGTTGGTGGGTTTTAGTATTTTGACAGGCAGACTCCCAGTCTTCTCCATCAAGGGCCAAAATAGTCTATGCATAGGAGTTGAGAAGTCAAGTGTCAGGCACCCTTCAATCCATCCAGGCTCTTTCTGCCCTGTTATGCTAGCTTCTGTAATGAGAGAAATGCCGGAATTGAGTGAAAGGTGGTACAACTGTTGGTTCTGGTGCAGGCGGGGGAAAGGTGGCGAGGTTTCCCAGGCAAGTGACTCGCCAGTTCAGAGGTTGTGCAGAGTTAATGGTCTGGGAAGTTTGTGTTGGGTGATGATGAGGCAAATGTGAGGGATGTGATGCAGGCAGTTGTGAGAGTGACAGAGCATGAGCCTTGCTGGGAGGTAGTATAGATACAGTCAATGTGAGTTAGCCGAGAAAAGAATGCAGCACTTAATCTGGCAGAATGGAAAAGGTCATTGACTTTCTTACAGCTCTGCTGGCCATTTCTCTGGACCACAGAGATCACACTGACCCAGATGGCGACCTCAAACCAGCCTGTTAAGGTCTGGTGGCATGGCTACCTCTGCCAGTCCTCCAGCAAGAGAACAACTTTCCTTTGCAACACGCCATCCACCAAGACCACCATGTCCTTGTTGGAGAATTACAGTGCTGTCTTGCCCTTCTCCAACATATTCAGATTCAATTCTTGACTGAGCAAGGCGACTTCAGAATGCAGATCTCATCCAAATGCACAGCCACCTTTTAAATATGGCATGGGTGCCAAGGATGCTGGTGTCTTGACAGATATTTGGTGAGTGGCGAGTTGTTCTGGGAGCAGCACATGAGGGGCACCTAAGGGCTGGGGAACGTAGTCAATGACGCACATTCAGTAAGATAACACAAAAACAATCTCATTAGGCCTCTCTTGGAGAATCATTAATGGTGGTTTCAGATCATTTGACATTAAACTGATAAGACTTCTCTTACACATCAATTGCACAACTTTAAGTGTTTGGAGCAGTATTTCGTATCTGTGATAAGTTAATGAATTTGTTGCAACGAATATTGGGAACTCGAACAATTAAGCTAAAAGGTATTTTGAATATCAAATTGAGGATGCAGTAATGGCCTTGAAAAAATATAAGAAAGGACCCAAAATGTTAGCTGTTTCTCTCCACTAATACTGCCAGACCTGCTGAGATTTTCCAGTGCCTTCTATTTTTATTCATGATAAGAAAGGAAATGCTTTTGATGTTAAATTATACGGACCAATTCAGTAAGGAATTAGCTAAAGCCAGCAGCAAATTTAATAAGATTTGCAGAGTGAATAAAGGAAAATAAGAAAGTAACAAGATAGTCTTAAATCAGGTTAACTCTGCAAATAATAAATATTGTACTTTTGTCGTTTTCAGATCTTGTGAGGTCTTCAAAATCCAAGACTTCAGAAAAATGAAGACTTAGAGATGTACATGTGCAAGGTACATTAGCAAGGGGGAGGAATTTATATATCTCAGCCTCAAGATAGAGTAACTGTTAGGCTTCACTCATTGGCACATTAATCTACTGTGGCTTAAAGTATCAAATTGTTCTCTGCATGAGCTCAGTGATGAAAAGTTTTAATTTGTATATATTAGATGATTTGGGATTTTTGAGTGATGCCAACTTAAATTTGACATCTGTGATATTGGAGCTTTAAGATAAAAACTGAGATTAGGACCAGGAAGGTGCCCTGAAAGCAGGTGTTCCAGGATCCCTATTTTGATATAATATTGTTTAGAGAGGAAGCGAATGCTGCAAAGCTGTTTGGGGTCTCGTTGTTCCAAGGAACTCCTGTTAATAATACAGAAGCCAAGAGGAGCAGGAATTCAGTGATATGAAATGCCAAAAATCATGAAGTAGTCAAGCTCCAATTTGACACAGGACCTTGCAGACACCTGGAGGCCATCCTTTCCAGTATGAAAATGGTGGAAATGTGTTGCTGGAAAAGCGCAGCAGGTCAGGCAGCATCTAGGGAACAGGAGAATCGACGTTTCGGGCATTAGCCCTTCTTCAGGAAGATTCCTGAAGAAGGGCTAATGCCCGAAACGTCGATTCTCCTGTTCCCTAGATGCTGCCTGACCTGCTGCGCTTTTCCAGCAACACATTTCCATCTCTGATCTCCAGCATCTGCAGACCTCACTTTCTCCTCCAGTATGAAAATGGTAACCACCTCCATGAGAACACCTATAGTTCCAAACACAACATAGTATTAGATGGTTGATGTATTCGCTTCCATTGAACATGGAAATAGGTATTGCTCATGTTGCTCTTTCAGCCGGTTTGGATATTTGCTGTGATCATAACTATTCTGAGATCTAACTGCAAATGCTCAACTTTGCCACATAGCCCTTATTATTTTTGAATGTTACAGTGTTCAACTGATGCTAGAGATAGAGATAGTAGAAAGTCCAAACAAGACAACAGTTTTATAATGCAAGTGTAGGATAGAGAGTCATAGCTCATGAAGAGGCTGCATCCCATTAGTAGTTCATTTTACACATGTATACACTCTAGAATCATGACTACAAGCTACCTATTACAGTCCTTTGTAATTCATTGCAAAACTAACCAACACATTCTACAGTGATTGCATTCTTTAAGTCTAATCCATTTCTTCACGTTGCACAATGATCACAACCCTTTGTTTCAAGATAGCTTTCCAATCTTACCTGTTTACATTAATTAATTATTTACAAAGACGAGTTTCCACTGGGCAAATGTTACAATGGTCATGTCCCCTTTGTGATTTGAAACAGGTTTCCATTCGCCCTGAATACAACAATCGTTTCTTTTTAAGGTTAAGCAACTTCTCATTTACATATAATACTGTGTCACATCCTCCTTTTGTGATTTGAAAAGGTCTCAGCTTTGAGCAAAGAATGTCTTGACCTCTTTTGATGCTTGCACACTTTCTATATATAGCTGGCTTTAATTTCTATGTATATTTTCCTTTCAGATGATAAATCAATGAATCTTCATTGTAAAATTTAAAGTTGACCTTGCAACAATTGCAGAAGTATGTTCCAAACTGATGCCACTATTTCCTTGCAAAAGAATTTCCTAATTTCACTCCTGAAATGTTTAGCTCTATTTATTTGGTCTAATCCTACATTCCCCAGCTAGAGGAAATAATTCCTATAGCCATAGTGCAGCAGGTGCAGGGCGGCATGGTGGCTCAGTGGTTAGCACTGCTGCCTCACAGCACCTGCGATCCAGGTTCAGTTCCAGCCTCAGGCAACTATCTTTGTGGAGTTTGCACATTCTCCTCATGTCTGCGTGGGTTTCCAATGGGTCCTCCGGTTTCCTCCCACAATCCAAAGATGTACAGGTTAGGTGAATGGGCCATGCTAAATTGCCCATAGTGTTCAGGGATGTGTAGGTTAGGTGCTTTAGTCGGGGATAAATGTAGAGGAATGGGGAATAGGTTTGGGTGGGATACTCTTCAGTAGGTCAGTGTGGACTAGTTGGGCCAAAGGGCCTGTTTCCACACTGTAGAGATTCTCTGATAATTGCTTTCTATCTACCCTGTTTGTTCCACTGAATATCGAGAATGCTTTGAAATATTGAATTGAATTGAATTTGTTTATTGTCACATGTACCGAGGCACAGTGAAAAGTTTTGTCTTGCGAGCAATACAGGCAGATCACAGAGTTAAGTAGCATAGATAAGTAAATAATAGGTAAACAGCGGCAAAAACGCAGGTTCAGACAAATCTTAAAAGTTTGTGAGTTCATTCAGTATTCTAAAAATGGTAGGGTAGAAAATATTACAAAGCTGGCTAGTGCGTGTGTTCAGGCTTCTATATCTTCTCCCCGATGGTAGAGGTTGTAGAAAAACATTGCCAGGGTGGGGTGGATCTTTGAGAATGCTGGCGGCCTTTCCTTGACAGTGGGCCTGGTAGGTGGATTCTGTAGATGGGAGCTTGGCCTTTGTGATTGTCCGGGCCGAGTTCATCACTCTCTATAGCCGTCTCCAATCTTGAATGGTACAGTTGCCATACCAAATAGTGATACATCCAGACAGAATACTGTCGATGGCGCACCTATCAAAGTTGGCAAAATTGTTCACCATTATGCCAAATTTCCTCAGCTGCCTGAGGGAGAAGAGACATTGTTGGGCCTTTGTAACCAGTGCATCCACATGAAGAGTCCAGGAAAGGTTGTTGGGAATTGACACTCTCCACTCTTTCCATCTCTGTGCTGTTAATGTGTAGAGGGGGCATGAGTAACATCCCACGGCAAGTCAGTAATGAGTTCCTTGGTTATGCCAGCATTGAAAGCTAGGTTGTTCTCAGTGCACCATTCTTCCAAGTCTTCCACCTCCCATCTGTTTTGTCACTATCTGAGATTCAACCAACTATGGTGGTGTCATCAGTGAACTTGTAAATGGCATTCATTTGATATTTGGCGACGCCGTCATGGGTATACAGTGAGTACAGTAGGGGGCTGAGTACAGACCCCTGGGGGCTCCAGTGTTGAGTGTTACTGAGGATGAAATATTGTCCCCAGTCTTCACTGATTGTGGCCTTTGGTCAGGAAACTGAGGACGCAGTTGCAAAGAGTGGGGCTTAGTCTGAGATCACTAAGTTTAGTAATCAGTCTTGAGGGGGTAATAGTGTTGAAGGCTGAACTGTAGTCAATGAGTAGGATTCTTACATAGTTGTTCTTGGTGTCAAGCTGTTCTAGGGAGGAGTGAAAAGCAAGTGATATGGCATCTGACATGGAACTATTGATCCGATAGGCAAATTGGAGGGGTCAAGAGTAGTGGGGAGCCTGGAGTTGATTAATGCCATGACCAGCCTTTCAAAGCACTTCATGACCACCGAAGTTAGGGCCACAGGGCGGTAGCCATTGAGATATGCTGCATGAGCCTTTTTAGGCACAGGAATGATCTGGCCCTCTTGAAACAGGCAGGGATAGGGGCCTGCTGCAGGGAGAGATTGAAGATGTCCGAGAAGACCTCTCCAAGTTGATCTGCGCATGCTCTGAGTGCACGGCCTGGTACTCCGTCTGGTCCCATCGCTTTCCTTGGATTCACACGAAGGGAAACTGATCTGACCCTTAACTTTCTAAAATCTAGCAAATATATCTTTAGTATCTGTCATATCAAAATATCCTACTTCAGGTCTGCTGTCTAGAACTGCTAAGTAATTCAGGTGTGATCAAATGAGATCTCTACACAGCTGAATCATAATGTCTATCACCAACCATGGCCCCTCCCCTCTTGTGTTCTCGTCATTTCAATTTGAGTTCCATGTATCCTGTGCATGTTTGAAAAATGTCAGTTTCAAGAAAAGAAAGATGATCTGAACATTTTGGCCCAAATGTTTTCTTTCCTCAATAGTATTGGTGGGGAATTTCATTGCGATTGAGGGACCCAACTGAACCGTAATTTACAGCAGTCTGGCCAGCACTCAAATCGAGAAGTTACAGTGCACTTGCAAGGGTGCCTGACAAGTCTGTGCTACTGGTCAAATTGTGCCCTGTAATTTGGGAATGTGAGCTGATTTCTCAGAAATAGCACCAATTTTGATGTTTTTTTAGAGCTGATAATAGCAAACACAGACCCCTGCCCAGACGAAGGCATTATGAATTTAATTCATTTTAAAGATCTTGCCACACTGCTGTTAGCAAGGAGCTTTGCAGGTTTTAACTTATTCCAAAACTGCTTTCAAAAATAAATTTTTGCAGAAAGGAACAAATTGAGTGTGAATAGATATGGAGCTGACTTTGCTGATGTTGGGGTGTATTTTAATATTTTGTTTCCACAAAACAGGCAGCTCACACTAAGCTTGTTTTAATGCTGATCCAGTATGTCATTGGGGTTGATGTTTGTATTTTTGTTGGATCTTTTTAAAAGGAAACTTTATATTTTGGAGTTGTAACCTGCTGATTTCCATTACAGCAACATTTACTTTGGTTCTGAAGAAGATTCTCCCTGTGTCTGCGTGGTTTCCTCCGGGTGCTCCAGTTTCCTCCCACCGTCCAAAGGTGTGCAGGTTAGGTGGATTGACCATGCTAAATTGCCCATACTGTTAGCTGCATTAGTCAGAAGGAAATGGGTCTAGGTGGGTTACTCTTCGGAGGGTCAGTGTGGACTTGTTGGGCCGAAGGGCCTGTTTCCACACTGTAGGGAATCTCATCTGATTTAAAAAAAAGTCATACTGATCTGAAATGTTAATGTTGTTTATCTCTCCACAGACGCTGCCAGACTGGCTCTCCAGCACTTTGTTTTTATTTCAGGTTTCTGGCATCTGCAGTACTTTCCTCGTAGTTAACAGGAGTTAAATGATTCATTGTAAATGAACAAGTATGAATAAAAACCAAAAAGATAATATAATTCAAAACACTCATGAGAAATCAGAGTCCAGATTGTGCTGCCATAAAAGTATTTGATTTACTGCATAAGATTCGGAACATTCCACTAATAATGGAATGCAATTGACTGAAAGTGACAGATATTGGATATCAGGTCTAGTTTGACAAATAGTTTATGGGTAATGATGCCAGGCTGGATTAGACATATACAGTTCCTTTTAAACTGAGTTTAAACTGAGTTTGATGAATGAAAGAGAAGGCATAACAGGACATTATAATTGTGTTTAATCTTCAAGTGCTCTGGTAAACATGCCTTGAAGGTGACCTGCAGCAGAAGCTGATAGGGGAAGCATTTTCAACAGCAAACCTACTTGAAGACTATTTAGATAATTCTGAGGAATTAACAGCTGATCCATTAACATAATTTGTCTCTGTGGCAGTTTTAATAATTCTGTATCTATATCCAGGCTCACTTCAGGGTTTGTGTAACTAGTCATCTTCCTAATCAAATTAGCTACGGCCAAGACTGTACACATACAAATATTAATCTCCTTGACATTTTGTTCAGCTATGGTTACCAGTCAGTATGTTGTCTTCCAAGGCAAGCTTGCTGCATTTACAATTCAAAGTTTATTAAAATATTTATGTGTTTTCAAAGGTTAATTAAGTTTCTAAAAATATTTGTAAGGTTATGCAACTTTTGGAACTTTATTGAAGGATAAATGATTAAAATTTAAAAGGAAATTGAATTTTTCAAGCGCAATTTTTGCATTTTTTAACTTTCTGAAAACGGCCATTAAAGTTAGAGAAATGGATGGTGTAGATGAGTTGGACTGAAAGGTCTGTTTTTGTGCTGTATGACTATGATTTTATGACTAATTTATACAGTCATAGAGATGTACAGAATGGAAACAGACCTTTTAGTTTAACAGTCCAAGCCAACAGATATCCCAAATTAATCCCAGCATTTGGACCCAAATCCGTCTAAACCCTTCCTGTTCATGTAATTGTACCAGCCTCCACCATAGTTCTAACTCACTGAAGGTGTATAAGTTACCCAGGAAGACTTAGAGGATTAAAAACCTACTCTAACTCCTGGGTAACAGTTAAACTAACAACATCTTCCCTTTTACCAATTCACCACCAAGCCCCCAACCTCAACCGCTGACAGCTACATGTCAATATGAGTTTTGCTTCCAGTCGGATACTTGATTCAGAAATGCTTGTAGTATCTCCCATAAAATAAGAAACTGCGCGTGGATATTGTGGTATTGAGGAATCCAATGCTACAGCCAGCATTATATACAGACGTTAAATTCACAGCCACGTCAGTGTCTAATCTAACAATAAACTATTAGTTTATGCAGCACAACCTGCTTCTGTAGCATGATATGCTTCAGGTGATGCTCATCAAGATGGAGTGTCAGACCGTTATACCCTCAGGTCAAATGCTATGATACAATTATGACATCATGGGCATGTCTCTTAAAGGTATACTGAACTACTTTGTGAACTAGGTGAGCACTTTGGGAATAGTGACCATAATTCGGTGATTTTTACTCTCGTGATGGAGAGGGATAAGTGTGTACTACAGGGCAAGAGTTATAGCTGGGGTCAGGGAAATTATGATGCGGTGAGGCATGACTTAGGATGTGTGGCTTGGAAAAGTAGACTCCAAGGCAAGAGTGTAAATGATATGTGGAGCTTGTTCAAGGAGCAACTATTGAGTGTCCTTGATAATTATGTACCTGTCAGGCAGGGAGGAAAGGGTCGTGCGAGGGAGCCGTGGTTTAATAAGGAATTGGAATCCCTTGTTAAATGGAAGAGGGCGGCCTATCTCAAAATGAGACGTGAAGGTTCAATTGTGGCGATTGAGAGGTATAGGGTAGCCAGGAAGGACCTGAAGAGAGAGCTAAGAGCAGCAAGGAGGGGACATGAAAGGTCCTTAGTCGGTAGGATTAGGGAAAACCCTAAGGCTTTCTAAAGGTATGTTAGGAATAAAAGAATGACTAGGGTAGGAATAGGTCCAGTCAAGGATAGTAGTGGGAAGTTGCGTGTGGAGGCGGAAGAGATTGGGGAGACACTGAATGAATACTTTTCTTCAGTATTTACTCAGGAACAGGGCATTGTCGTCGATGTGAATACTGAGTCACAAATAAGTAGAATGGATGGCTTTGAGGTATGTAGAGAAGAGATGTTGGAAATCCTGGAAAAGGTGAAAATAGATAAGTCCCCTGGGCCTGATGGCATTTATCCTAGGATTCTCTGGGAAGCAAGGGAGGAGATTGCAGAGCCATTGGCCTTGATTTTTATGTCCTCTTTGTCTACAGGAGTAGTGCCAGAAGACTGGAGGATAGCAAATGTGGTTCCCTTGTTCAAAAAGGGGAGTAGGGATAACCCTAGTAACTATAGGCCGGTGAGTCTCACTTCTGTTGTGGGCAAAGTCTTAGAGAGAATTGTAAGGGATAGGATTTATGCACATCTGGATAGGAATAATGTGATCAAAGATAGTCAGCATGGTTTTGTGAAGGGCAGGTCGTGCCTCACAAACCTTATTGAATTCTTTGAAAAGGTGACGAAGGAGGTTGATGAGGGGAAAGCGGTAGATGTGGTATATATGGATTTTAGTAAGGCGTTTGATAAGGTTCCCCATGGTAGGCTACTGCAGAAAATACGGAGATATGGCATTGAGGGTGAGTTGGAGGTTTGGATTAGGAATTGGCTGGATGGAAGAAGACAGAGGGTAGTAGTTGATGGCAAAGTTTCTTCATGGAGTGCCGTCACTAGCGGTGTTCCGCAAGGATCTGTTTTGGGACCATTGCTGTTTGTCATTTTTATAAATGACCTGGAAGAGGGGTTAGAAGGTTGGGTGAGCAAGTTTGCGGATGATACGAAAGTCAGAGGAGTTGTTGACAGTGAGGAAGGATGTGGCAGGTTACAGCAGGATATAGAGAAGCTGCAGAGCTGGGCAGAAAGGTGGCAAATGGAATTCAATGTAGCTAAGTGTGAGGTGATTCACTTTGGGAAGAATAACAAAAAGATGGGGTACTGGGCTAATGGTCGGATACTTGGTAGTGTGGATGAGCAGAGGGATCTTGGTGTCCATGTACACAGATCTCTGAAAGTTGCCACCCAGGTAAATAGTGCGGTGAGGAAGGCATATGGCGTACTGGCTTTTATTGGTAGAGGAATTGAGTTCCGGAGTCCTGAGGTCATGATGCAGTTGTATAAGACTCTGGTGCGGCCGCATCTGGAATATTGTGTGCAGTTTTGGTCGCCATACTATAGGAAGGACGTGGAGGCACTGGAACGGGTGCAGAGGAGGTTTACCAGGATGTTGCCTGGTATGGAAGGAAGATCGTATGAGGAAAGACTGAGACACTTAGGGCTGTTTTCATTAGAGAAAAGAAGGTTTAGGGGTGACTTGATTGAGGTGTACAAGATGATTAGGGGGTTAGATAGGGTTGACAGTGTGAACCTTTTCCCGCGTATGGAGTCGGGTATTACAAGGGGGCATAGCTTTAAATTAACGGGGGGTAGATATAGGACTGAAGTTAGGGGTAGGTTCTTCACTCAGCGAGTTGTAAGTTCATGGAATGCCCTGCCAGTAGCAGTGGTGGACTCTCCCTCTTTATGGGCATTTAAGCGGGCATTGGATAGGTATATGGAGGATAGTGGGTTAGTATAGGTTAGGTGGGCTTGGATCGGCGCAACATCGAGGGCCAAAGGGCCTGTACTGCGCTGTATTGTTCTATGTTCTATGTTCTATGTACTGAATGTGAGACATTGTACAACATCTCTCTTTTACCAAAGCTAAAAGCTTATCCTAAACAGATATACATAATTGTACATTGGCACTTATTGTTAAATGTTTAATTGCACAATTAGGTGAAATGGATTTTGCAAGTTTCGAAGTTCAATTTAATACTTTGGAAATCTGACTGATGTCCCGATCTGGCTATTTACTCAACTCAAAAGATATACGCTGATTTCTCTTGCACTAGGTTGTTGTCATTCAACATCACAGTACAATCATCATCAACAAAGCTTTCTTCCTCACTCTGTTTATGCATGATTAGTGTGCTGTATCTTGGCACAAGTTGGCTTCTGTTTGTTTTCAATGGAGCACCATGATCACCAATGACTTTGTATGATCTGGGCTGGTTGTATATTTTAGAAAACTTTGCTGGTATCCAGTTATTTTAGATTTGGATTTCCAACACACACTTTTTGTCCAGTGCACATTTTTGGGAGTTCTCTACCTGCTCATTCATCATGTATCTCTTGCATTCTGCACAGTCTTTAAGTGTCACAGATGACAAGGACATTGGGTTCGATAATTGGTTGCTGGACAAGATTGTTTGCACTTACAGTCATAGAGTCATAGAGATGTACAGCATGGAACCAGACCCTTCGGTCCAACTCGTCCATGCCAACCAGATATCCCTACATAATCTAGTCCCATTTTCCAGGACATGACCCATATCCCTCCAAACCCATCCGATTCATATACCCATCCAAATGCCTTTTTAAATGCCATAATTGTACCAGCCTCCACCACTTCCTCTGGCAGTTCATACAATACATGCAGCACCCTGTGCGTGAAACGTTGCCCCTTAGGTCCCTTTTATATCTTTCCCCCTTCTCACCCTAAACCTATGCTCTCTATAGTTCTGGACTCCCCCACCCCAGGGAAAGGACCTTGTCTATTTATCATATCCTTGCCCCACATGATTTTATAAACCTCTACAAGGTCATCCCTCAGCCTCCGACACTCCAGGGAAAACAGCCCCAGCTTATTCAACCTCTCCCTGTAGCTCAAACCCTCCAACCCTGGCAACATCCTTGTCAATATTTTCTGAACCCTTTCAAGTTTCACAACAGCCTTCCGATAGGAAGGAGTCCAGAATTGCAATATTCCAAAAGTGGCCTAACAAAGTCCCGTACAGCTGCAATATGACCTCCCAACTCCTGTAGTCACTGTTCTTACCAATAAAAGAAGGCGAATTAAAGGCTTTCTTCACTATCCAATCTACCTGAGACTCTACTTTCAAGGAAAAATGAACCTGCACTCCAAGGTCTCTTTGTTCAGCAATACACTCTAGGACCTTGCCATTAAGTGTATAAGTCCTGCCCTGGTTTGCCTTTCCAAAATGCAGCACTTCACATTTGTCTAAATTAAACTCCATTTGCCATCCCTCAACCTATTGGGCCATCTGAACAAGACCTTGTTTTACTCTGAGGTGACCATCTTCGCTGTCCACTATGCCTCCAATTTTGGTATCATCTGTAAACTTACTAACTATACCTCTTTTGCTCGCATCCAAATCATTTATATAAATGACAGAAAGCAATGGACCCCACACCCATCCTTTTGGCACACCGCTGGTTACAGGCCTCCAGTCTGAAAAGCAACCCTCCACCACCACCCTCTGTCTTCTACCTTCAAACCACTTCTGCATCCAAATGGCTTGTTCTCCCTGTATTCCATGTGATCTGACCTGGCTAAGCAGTCTCCCATGAGGAACCTTGTCAAACACCTTACTGAAGTCCAAATAGATCATGTCCACTGCTCTGCCCTCATCAATCCTCTTCGTTACTACTTCGTAAACTCAATCAAGTTCATAAGACATAATTTCCCTTGCACAAAGTCATACTGACTACCCCTAATCAGTCCTTGCCTTTTCAAATACATGTATATCCTGTCCCTCAGGATTCACTCCAACAACTTGCCCACCACCGCTGTCAGGCTCACCAGTCTGTAGTTCCCTGGTTTTTCCTTACGACTTTTCTTAAATAGTGGCATCACGTTAGCCAATCTCCAGTCTTGTGGCAACGTACCTGTGACTATCTATGATCCAAATATCTCAGCAAAGGACCCAGCAATCATTTCCCTAGCTTCCCATAGACTTCCAGGGTACACTCGATCAGGTCCTGTGGATTTATCCACCTTTATGCGTTTCAAGACCACCAGCACCTCCTCCTCTGCAATATGAATCTAGAATCCCTACAGTGTGGAAACAAGCCATTTAGCCTAACAAGTCCACACCGACCCTCCAAAGTGTAACCCACCCAGACCCATTATCGTACATTTCCCCTGACTAATGCACCTAAATTACACACCCCTGAATGCTGTGGACAATTTTAGCATGGCCAATTCACCTAGCCTGCATATCTTTGAACTGTGGGAAGAAACTGGAGCACTCTGAGGAAAACTACGCAGACACAGGGCGACTGTGCAAATTCCACACAGACAGTTGGCCAAGGCTGGAATCAAAACTGGGTCCCTGGCACTGTGAGACAGCAATGCTAACCACTGAGCCACCATGCTCGCCATCTATTTCCCCACATTCTGTTCCTATCATGTCCTTCTACACAATAAACACTGATGTAAAATACTCGTTCAGTATCTTTCCCATTTCCTTCAGTTCCATACATACTCTGCCTTACTGATCTTTGAGGGGTCGTATTCTCTCCCTAGTTAACCTTTTGTCCTTAATGTATTTATAAAATCCCTTTTGATTCTCCTTAATCCTATTTGCCAAAGCTATTTCATATCCTCTTTTTGCCTTCCTGATTTCCCTCTTAACTATACTCCTACTGTCTTTATACTCTAAGGATTAACTCAATATCTCCTGTCTATACCTAATGTATGTTTCCTTCTGTCTCTTGGCCAAACCTACCTCAATTTCTTTAGTCATCCAGCATTCCTTACACCACCAGCCTTCCCTTTCACGCTAACAGGAATATCCTGTCTCTGGACTCATTTTTGTTCTCTCAATTTTGAAGGCTTCCCATTTTCCAGCTGTCGCTTTACCTGCAAACATCTGTGCCCAATCAGCTTTTGAAAGCACTGTCCTAATGCCATCCAAATTGGCCTTCCTCCAATTTATAACTTCAACTTTTAGATCCGGACTATCCTTTTCCATTTCTATATTAAAGCTAATAGAATTATGGTTGCTGGCCACAAAGTGTGCCCCCCTCCCTAATTCCTCCTCCCCCACCCCCACCACCACCCCCCACCACCACCACCACTGACACCTCAAGTCACCTGCCCTGCCTTATTTCCCAAGAGTCGATCAAGTTTTGCACTTTTTCTAGTAGGTACATCCACATAATGAATCAGAAAGTTTTCTTGTACACACTGAACAAATTCCACTTCATCTAAACCCTTAACACTACAGCAAGCCAAGTCTGTATTTGGAAAATTAAAAGCCCCTACCATTACTACCCTAATATTCTTACAGATGACAGAGATCTCCTTACAAAGTTGTTTCTCAATTTCCTGCTGACCACTGGGGGTCTATAGCACATTCCATTCTTTTAACTGATAAGTGGACCAAGTCTCTTTGTACGCAAACTCATATGGCTGTCCCATTGTCAACTTTGCCTTCTATCACTCCTGCCTGAGCTAGCCAAACATGTGTGAATCTGAGCTCCGACAGGAAAGAGCCCTCATTGGACATTAACTTTGTTTTTTTTTAAAGGTTATTTTTGTTTAAAACTCTATATTTCCCCTGGGATGCTTCAAAGTGTATGTGTTGCAACAATTGTCCCCAAGTTGACTGCACGAATAAACATTACTTGTGATTTCACCTGAAAGAGAGTTTGTTGAAGGTTACTTTAAAATTGGACCTCATAGAATGTTTTGTGGTTAAGTTGTCACAACCTGTTTTGAAGGAAAACAAAATTAAAACATCTTTGCTGACAAACAGTAGGGGAAAAAAGTTCAAATTACCTCTCTCCCTGTCTTTCACTGTTTGCAGACAAACTATTCCATGAGAGAGGATTTCACAAAGTAAATTTATCCCTGTGTATATTCTGTATGCAAGTTCCAGTAAAGTAGACACATTCCCAAATATTTTTGGGTCTTACAGTATCACTGTACAGTGATTGAGAGAATATATAAGAAGTGATTATTATAAAAACAATACTATTGATTTTGCAGTTAAATTTGTAAACATTAACCTCAGAGCTAAATGTTGTTATGCCTATTAACTTTGCAAGCATCAGGCAAAGATCAGAATTTTCTGTTAATGATGGGAGGTTATCATCCCTTCCGTCGTGGATATCCTTTCTTAAAAATATTATACCATTATGTTGTTGTTAATCAAAATGAAAAGGAACTTGATGACAGAGTAAGCCTGTGAAATGGAGGATATTGGTTAGATATTGTAATGCAGCTTGGGGACAGAAAAGGAACTGTTTAAAGAGATATGCAAATTATACTTAATTATACCATGAGACGGACAGCTAAAGCTTCTACGTGTCCCTTACACCAAAGCAGGTTTGTGGTTTGTGTCCCTGAATGATATATCTAACCTACCACAGGAAGACAGCTGGATCTGTTCAACCTATCAGGGCCTAACATGCAGAATAACTCAACATAAAGGAAGTAAGTGCAGCAAAACCTAGTGGAACATTCCACACTTTCCAGAAAGATACATTCCTCGTCTCTTCGGTTGGTTTTTATTGTGGTTATTACTATTTAAACTGTCTGGAAGCCTTAAAATAAACAGGAAAAAAGGATAACATAGATATATCCACATCGTTGGTAGTGAAAGCAAGGTACATTCAACTTCACTGTTCATGATACGAAATTGAATTAAACTGAATTGAATTGAATTTATTTTCGCGTGTACAGAGGCACAGTGAAAAGCTTTGTCTTGCGAGCAATACAGGCAGATCACAGAGTTAAGTAGCATAGATAAGTAAATAATAGGTAAATAGGTGGACGCTAGGAAATTGTTTCCGTTAGGCGAGGAGACTAGGACCCGTGGACACAGCCTTAGAATTAGAGGGGGTAAATTCAGAACAGAAATGCGGAGACATTTCTTCAGCCAGAGAGTGGCGGGCCTGTGGAATTCATTGCCACAGAGTGCAGTGGAGGCTGGGACGCTAAATGTCTTCAAGGCAGAAATTGATAAATTCTTGATGTCACAAGGAATTAGGGGCTACGGGGTGAATGCGGATAAGTGGAGTTGAAATGCCCATCAACCATGATTGAATGGCGGAGTGGACTCGATGGGCCGAATGGCCTTACTTCTGCTCCTATGTCTTATGGTCTTAAAAACAAAAACACAGGTACAGCCAACTGTTAAGTGTTTGTGCGTCCACTCAGTATTCTAACAGCAGTAGGCTAGAAACTGTTACAAAACCGGCTGGCTTCTGTATCTTCTCCCAAATGGTTAAGGTTGTAGAAAAACATTGCCAGGGTGGGATGGATCTTTGAGAATGCTGACGGCCTTTCCTTAACAGCAGGCCTGGTAGATAGCTTCTATAGATGGGAGCTTGGCCTTTGTGATTGTCCGGGCCGAGTTCACCACTCTCTGTAACCGTCTCCGATTTTGAATGGTACAGTTACCATACCAGGTAGTGATACGTCCAGATAGATGATCTCGATGGCGCACCTATAAAAGTATTCGCCGATATGCCAAATTTCCTTAGCTGCCTGAGGAAGAAGAGACATTGTTAAACCTTTGTAACCAGTGCATCCAGATGAAGAGTCCAAGAAAGTTTGTTGTGGATGACCACTCCCAGGAGCTTGACATTCTCTACTTGTTCCACCTCTGTACTGTTAATATGTAGGGGGGCATGAGTAGAAGGGGGAAAGAGAGTAGAAAGAGGAAAAATAAGTTTAACAATTGGATACATTAAAGTAGAATGAGGTCATTCATGCAAAAGGAAATTTGCATTTAAGTTCAATTTTCACAATAGTTTTGCAGACTAAAAGAAGTAACATAGATTTTTCCATTAACATTCCCTTAGTGTGTCAGATGGCCCAATTTTATCAGCACCAAAATGCACATTTTAGGCCTACAAGTGGCATGTAAATCAAACCTTTCTTTTTTGTGGTCATACATTTTGAATTATATCGCCTTGTGGAGGCAGGGGATATGGCTGAGGTATTAAATGAATGCTTTGCGTCTGTCTTTATGAAAAAGGTTAAAATTCGCATGACACCAGGTTATGGTCCAACATGTTTATTTGGAAGTACAAGCTTTCGGAGCACTGCGCCTTTGTCAGGTAACTACTGAAGTAAGATCATAGGACAGAATTTACAGCAAAAGATCATAGTGTTATACACTGATGCGATAAATTGAACACACCAAGATTGCTGTTAAGTCCTTCATCTTATAGAATGGGTTGCAGGTTTTGATTTATTTGTGCTTTTTGAACAAAATAGAATATATCTGCAAATACTGTTCTGCAAATGCAAATTCACCTCATAGGCTTATATGTGTGTTTGTGTGCATTGTACTTCCAATAAACCTGTTGGACTATAACCTGGTGTTGTGTGATTTTTAAGTTTGTCCATCCCAGTTCAACACCAGCACCTCCACTTTATGAAGGAAGAAGATGCTAAACATGATGAAAAAAAAGATAATTCAGATACTTGAAGGATCGAAAATTAATTCGGAAGAGGTATTTGTTATGCAGTTTGTACTTAAAGTTGATAAGACACCAGTACCACAGGAGATTAATATATGGATCATAAGGGAATCGGAGTGGAAATTGTGCAAATTGGCCATAAAGTTCCAGTCTTCCTTCAGCTTGGGTGGTGTCCAAGGACTGGAGATTTGCAAATATTACACCCTTGTTCAGAAAAAACATAGAAAGAAATGCTCAGCAAGAACAGACAAGTACAGTTTAACCCCAGTGGTGAGGAAACTTCTAAAATATAGGACAAAATTAATAAATGTTTGGGAAACTGCCGGCCAATTAAGCTCACATGGATTTGTTAAAGAAGACATTTGTTCAACTAACTTCACAGGTTGTTTTACTGAGATATCTTTGATTTAGAATAATGCTGTTGATGTGGTGTACGTAAATCTCCAAAATGAATTTGATAAAGTCCAGCAAAACAAACATGTCAATAAAGTTGGTGTTCATGGAATAAAGGGACAGAAACATTAGATTAGATTACTTACAGTGTGGAGACAGGCCCTTCGGCCCAACAAGTCCACACCGCCCCGCCGAAGCACAACTCACCCATACCCCTACATTCACCCCTTACCTAACACTACGGACAATTTAGCATGGCCAATTCACCTGACCTGCACATCTTTGGACTGTGGGAGGAAACCGGAGCACCCGGAGGAAACCCACGCAGACACGGGGAGAATGTGCAAACTCCACACAGTCAGACCCGGGAACTGAACCCGGGTCTCTGGCGCTGTGAGGCAGCAGTGCTAACCACTGTGCCACCGTGCCACCACAACATCATGGGGGTGAAATTGCCTCAATGACAGGAGACAGAGGAATGGTGAATGGAATCTGTTTGGACTGAAGGAAGACTTATTGTGAAGGTCCCTCAGGATCAGAGTTAGAACTCCTGCTATTACTGACATATCAATGACCAAACCTTGTTGTAAAGGATACGATTTCAAAATTTGTAGACAACACAAAAGCTCTAAGTATTCCAGTCTGTGAGGAGGGCTGTGTAGAACTTCAAAAGGACAGAGACAGATGACTGGAATCGATGAACAAGTGGCAGATGTAATATGCAGAGAAAGGGGAACTGTCTCGTTTTGGTAGGAAGAATGAGGTGAAACAAAATTGGATAAAGGATATAATTCTCAACGACCACAGAGGGATGTTGGTGTAAAAATGCGTAATTAATTGAAAGTGTCAAGACAGGTTAAGAAAGCAGTTAATAAAACATATAATATTCTAAGTTTTATTGACCGTCTTATAAACATGAAAGCATTGAGTATATTAAACTGGTACAGAAAGGCAATTCAGCCTCTAATAGGTTCGGAAATATATCAAGGTCTTAGAAACAGTGCAAAAACTATGAATGAAAATGGCTCCAGGAATGAGAAACTTCAGGTAAATATATAGATTTGAGAAGTTGGTAATCTACAGAGAAATGAGGTTGAGAGGACATTTCAGAGAAGTATTCAAAATTATGAGGAGCCTGGACAAAATAGGTCAGGAAAAACTGTTCTAATTTGCTGAAAGATCATGAACTATTCATGCTGTTTATTGCAAGGGAATGGAATGTACAAGTCGGAATATTTTGCTACAGATGTATGTAGCATTGCTGAGAGTATGTCTGAAGCACTTTGCACAGTTTTCAGCTCCTATTTAAAAAAAGGATGTCAATGTTTTTGTGACAGTTCAGAAAGGGTTCACTTGACCTGGGATGGGAATTATATTATTGGGAAGGATTGGAGCAATCAGTCCGCTTTACATGAGAGTTTCAAGGAATGTGAGGCGATCTTATTGAGGCATAAAAGATCCTGAACACACTTAATGGGATGAATGCTCAAAGTATGTTTACCCTTGTGGCAGAGACAAAACTAAGTTTTGAAATCAGGAGTTTCCTTTTTACAACAGAGATGGAGAGAAACTTTACTCCCTCAAGAGAGTCAAGAGTCTTTGCAAGTCTCTTCATGAGAGAGATTGAAGACAGGGGCATTGAGTACTTTAAAGGCAGAGATCGATAGATTCAGACATGATCTTGCTGAAGAGCAAATAAGGTTAGTGGAGTCAAATGATCTATTACCGCACCAAATTTGTATGTAGCCAGATTTAAGTTAAGTCAGAAAAGAATCAATGGAAACATAAGGAAAAGCTTTTACATGCAGCAAATGCTTAGGATCTGGAATGCATTTCTGGATATGAGACAAAGTCAAATGTGACGTTCAACAGGTACTTGGATTATTATCTGAAAATGCAGAATGTGCAGGACTATAGTGAGAAGGTAAGGGAGTGCGCAAGGTGAATTGTTCTTTTGAAGAGCTAGCATAGACCAAACAGACCAAATGGCCTTTTTCAATGCTCTAACCATTCTGGTTCTGTGCAACACCTGTATAAAGCTGCACTCAAATTTGGAGCTGGCCTTAATTTTTCAGCTCACACATATAGTTTTATTATGATATTTCCCTTTGACGGTCTTTAAAACCTTATGAATGTGGTACATGCAATCCTTGTAGAGTCTTTAATTAAATAAAGTGCAGCCTATTCTATGTAAACTTTCAGTCCTGGAGGAGGCACAAAGAATCACAGGCCAGGAAACTCAATCAGGTGAGAGTCCAAAATTCAGAATTCCAAAGGAGAGATAAACCTCAGCAATTAAGTTCTTTGGCTTTAACGGGTAGGTTGACCTTGCTGAACACAAGAATTGGGAAGTCAATCTCCATATACATGCCATTGAAAGGACAATTCACTGGATCGAAGTGCTTATCCCAGTTAAGTTCAACACATTCAACAAATAGATAGCTTCAGAAACCTGACTGCATGTACCTGGTGAGCTTGACTTCCACCAAGACTTCAGAATTCGTACTCATCATTTAATGCTTCCAGAGTTGTGACTTCAAATCAATATGAATAATTGAGTTTCTGTGTAGGTTCCCCAAGTGGAGCAGAGGCAGCACAAGCAACTAAGGCCAGTCATTCCTGGATCAGAGATTTTTTGTTTTAACTTGGAGGGAGGTCAATATCCTTCATACTGTTTTCGCCTTTGTACTGCTGCTGTTCACCCATGGCGAGAGTGATGGAGCACAGGCCTGAGCACATGTATTTGGCCAGACCTTGGCTTCCAAGGCAGCTGCCTCCCTTTCCATGAGGCTCACAAAAACTGTACATGGTCTTTGCTGTCTGTGCCAGATGTTCCCCTGTCTACCTCTGCAACTCCAACATATCACTTAAACCCATCTATAAAGACTCATTATTTGTATAGGGTTCAGAATGTTTCTGGTCTCGGGTAGTCCTCTGAGTGTCAGAGTACGTAGTTGTTTCTTCCATCCATGCTGTGGACCCATGTCTGCCATTTGATCACCAGATTATGACTGGGAGCTTTTTAATGAGCATGTGTACCCCATGATGGATGTCTCTGTGTTGGTGCAAGGTGCAAATGAATACCATGCAGGTCCCTCCACTAAGGATTGTGAGACATCATCCTCAGAGGAGGTGGCAGTCTACCTGGACTTGGATGAGCAGTGCATAATAATAATATCCAAACAAATATCCTGGCGACATGGGTTAAAATACGACCATGACTGCTGATGGAATTACAATTCAATGAATAAAAATCTGGAATTGCTGGAATAGCTCAGCAGGTCTGGCAGCATTTGTGGATTAACATTTCAAGTCCAGTGACTGTCAGTTCTGAGGAAGGGTCACTGGACCAGAGATGTTAATTGTGATTTTTCTCCACAAATGCTGCCAGACCTGCTGAACTTTCCAGCAACTTCTGCTTTTGTTTCTGATTTGAAGCATCTGCAGTTCTTTCAGTTTTTAATAAAAATATGGAACTTGATCTGATTCACTGATATCCTTGCCTGATCTGGCTTACAGCGATTCCAGACTCATTTGTTGACCTTCTGAAATGATGCAGCAAGCCACATTGTTCAGGGCCAATTATGAATGAGCAACAAATGCTGGCCTTGCCAGTGCTACCTACAATGCATAAAAAGAATAAACAATTCTATCTCTGCTGAATTTTGAGCTAGTTTGTTTTGCAGACTCTATTATGTTGGTGGATTACCATGTGTTGAAACCATATGATGCATTAAATTTTGTTGGGAACAAACTTACTCAATGGTTTTGTGAAAACGATTTTAAAATGCTGCAAAATATCTGTCAGCAATTTGTACTTCTGCAAACATTCACAGGAAGTTATGCTATTCATAGCATTGCAGCAGTTCCATGTCAGTTTAGGCAACCATCTGGTAAAAAAAACCTAATCATGTGCGTAGTTCTTAACTAGCCTTGTGTGTCCATTCAGTTGAAGCCTTGTACATTGTTATGCAAAAGAGCAAAAAATATCACCAGTGTAAAACTCAGCCAATTATGATTCCTTTCATCTCTCTAACCCAGCTGAATCAAGTAAATATTATGACCACGGACCTTCAAGTTCCCGAACATTGAAATTTATGATCAAAACAGTAAAGACAAGACCAAAATAAGTTTGATATGCCATTTATTTCAGTGCTGTGAGGCTGTAAGACAACTGTAGATTTCTAGGTAATTTAAGTCTTTCCTCAATTTTCCATGATCCACCCACAACTGATACTTCCTCCAGCTGCGATCAGTTCCGTTTGATGCTGGATAAATCTGCACTTCTCTTAAATTTTCAATTTCCTGAATGAAGAGAGTACATTCAAGAGTCCCCAAGTGAAGGAATAATATTCGCTTGAAATCCTTTGTAAACCTGGCAACAACAGCATTATAACATAGATTCTGTTAGGCTGAGTATTAATAGAAAAAAAGTTAGAATTATTCTCTTTATTATTAAATTCACCTTGCTCACAAAAGAAAATTGCCAATTGTACGAAGGTCATGGTTCCCTTAATTCATTGACAGTTAATTGCCAGGCTTTGCTACAGTCTACATCAATAAATTCAGTCAGATTGGTCATAGCATTGCATTGAGAATTGAACCTATTTTGTTGAGTTAAAATGAGTGCTGTGTGTGTGTATGCATTCTTTCACTCTGTAAATAACAGGGACCTGTGTATTTTAATATCTGAAGCTTCCAGTCACACAGGGGCTAACCTAATTGACAATCCTAAATTTGTAATCAGTGCAATTCTTTGCATTTTCAAGATTATCCAGCAAATGTTATCCTGGCTGTTAACTGTCAAACAGCAATCATTGCTACATTCTCCATGGCAATTGCACTAACAATAACAGTCCACTTACTAACCAATTAGCACTGTCATTTTATGCAGTTTACATGTGGGTTTGTCCTTGAATTTGTATTCTTGCAAAATGTCCTGATTAGTGCAAAACGAAAAACGTTGACAAAACGTGTCTTTATTCAGCAACATCATTTTTTTTATTTTCTCATGGATGTGGCATTTATTGCCCATCCCCAGTTACCCTTGTGAAGGTGGTGATGAGCTGCCACCATGAAACTCTGCAGTCCATTTGTTCTCGGGAGACCCGCAATGCCTTTAAGGAGGGAATTCCAAGATTTTGAATCAGCAACAGTGAAGGAACAGGGATATATTTCCTAGTCAGGATGGTAAATAGCTTGAAGGGCACTTTCAAGTGGCATGTTCCCATGTGTCTGCTGCTGTTCTGTTTTAGATGGAAGTGGTTTTTGGTTTTGGAATGTGCTATCTGAAGAGCTGTGGTGGACTGTGCAGTGCATCTTGAAAATGACGTCCACTACTACTACTGAGAGTCAGTAGTGAAGGGAGTAGATGTTTCTGGATGTGGCATTAACCAAATGGACTGCGTTGTCCTGGATTGTGTCAAGCTTCTTGAGTATTGTTGCAGCTGCACCTATCCAGGCACATGAGGAGTATTTCATCACACTCCTGACTTGTGCCTTGAAGATGGTGGACAGATTTTGAAGAGTCAGGGAATGAGTTACTTGCTGCAAGATTCCTTCTCTGACCTGCTCTTGTGGCCATAGTATGGCTAGTCTAGTTCACTTTCTGATCAATGTTAACCTCCAGATGTTGATAATGGGGGATTCAGTGATGGAAATATTATTGAATTTCAAGGGATGATAGTTAGATTTTTTTTCTTGCTGGAGATGTTCATTGGCTATCATTTGTGTACCGTGAGTGTTACTTTCCACTTTTCAGCCCAAGTCAGGATATTGCCCAGATCTTGGACATGAAATGTTTCAGTATCTGAGAGGTCAAGAATGGTGCTGGACATTGCTCACCGATGATTGCACATCCCCACTTCTGACCTTATGATGGAGAGATGGTCATTGATGAAGCAGCTGAAGATAGTTGGGCCTAGCCAATCATGCTATCAGGCTGTATTATCTGAGGCATGATCTGATAGGTACAGGGTAAAACATTATTTTCAAAAAGGCGTAAGATATAACTTTTAGGGCTAAAGGGATTAAAAGGTATGGGGAGAAAAGAGGAACAGGGTACTGAGATGTATAATCAGTCATGTGGAATGATGGAGCAGGCTCAAAGGGCTGAATACTCTATTCCTGGTCCTATTTTCTATCTTTTTTATGAATGCCACAATTTTCCATTTACCATTTTTTTCCTTACTTGCACCTTAAATGCTGGTGTATTCTAACTTTTTTTTGCATTCTGTCACATTTTGACTGTGATTACTTACATCAGCACACTGCACTATTAGCTTGCATTTTATCTTTAATGTTCCAAATTTCAGCTCACTGGAAACCTCTTTCCCACCCTAATTCTCTCCAATCCCACTATTTAGTTTAAAGCCCTCTCTATGTCCCTATTTGTATGATTTGCCAGTACACTGGTCACAGTGCAGTTCAACTGAAGGTCATCCCAATAATACAACTTCCTCTTTCCTCAGTGCTACTGCCATAGCCCCATTACAAAACCCATTTGTAATGAGCCATGCACTTACCACTCTGATCTTATTTATGCCAATTTGTTCTGGCTCAGCGAGTAATCCAGAGTATTTGAAGTTAAAAATCACACAACGCCAGGTTATAGTCCAACAGGTTTAATTGGAAGCACACTAGCTTTCGGAGCGATGCTCCTTCATCAAGTGATAGTGGAGGGCTCAATCGTAACACAGAATTTATAGCAAAAATTTACAGTGTGATGTAACTGAAATTATACATTGAAAAATTGTCTGTTAAGCCTTTCATCTGTTAGAATACAGTGATAGTTTCACTTCTTTCATGTGTAAATCACAAAACCTTTTTTTAAAGTTGCATTCTTGGGTTAGCTGTTAACAATGGTGATAGCTAGACAATATGTTGAAGGTGTTCTCTGTCTATGCCATGATGTTTAGATTGATTCTAATCTAAAAAGTGAGATAAACAGAGTTTTACATAAATTCATGCAGTTTTTGAGCTCAGAGTTCTACATGAATGCATGCAGTTTTTGAACAAAGTACAATGTAACTCCGCAAGTACAAATTCACCCCACAAAATATATGTGTGCATGTGGGTCTTTGTCTGTCTGTGTGTGTGTGTCTGTCTGGGGTGTGGGTTGTGAGTGTGAGAAAGTGTGTGTGTGTGTGTAGTGAATGCAGAGTGTCTTAAGTCTATGAGGGGGTGCATGTCTGAGTGTGGGAGTGTGTGTGTCTATAAGGGTGTGTGTGGGTGTCTGTGTGCGCGTCTGTGTGTACCTGTGTCTGTGTGTATGTGAGAGTGTGTGTGTGTAGGAATATCTCTGTGTGTGTGTGTGTGTGTAGTGCAATGGTGATCACCTGTAATGTGACATGAACCCAAGGTCCCGGTTGAGGCCCTCCCTACGGGTACCGAACTTAGCTATCAGCCTCTGCTCGGCCACCTTTCTCTGCTGCCTGTCCCGAAGTCCACCTTGGAGGATGGTCACCTGAAGGTCCGAGGCTGAATGTCCTGGACCACTGAAGTGTTCTCCAACTGGGAGGGAACCCTCCTGTCTGTTGATTGTTGTGTGGTGCCCATTCATCCGTTGTCGTAGCCTTTGCTCAGTTTCCCCAATGTACCATGCCTCTGGGCATCCTTGCCTGCAACGTATAAGATAGACAACAAATAAGACAACTTATAAACATCATGGCATAGACAGAGAACACAGGGGGCCAACACCTTCAACATATTGTCTAGCTATCACCATTGTTAACAGCTAACCCAAGAATGCAACTTTAAAAAAACGGTTTTGTGATTTACACATGAAAGAAGTGAAACTATCACTGTATTCTAACAGATGAAAGGCTTAACAGACAATCAATTTTTCAATGTATAATTTCAGTTACATCACACTGTAAATTTTTGCTATAGATTCTGTGTTACGATTGAGCCCTCCACAATCACCTGATGAAGGAGCGTTGCTCCAAAAGCTAGTGTGCTTCCGATTAAACCTGTTGGACTATAACCTGGTGTTGTGTGATTTTTAACTTTGTACACCCCAGTCCACCACCAGCATCTCCAAATCAGAGTATTTGAATTATGTTCAGAATTTGAGTATCACATCAAGGTTTGCTTTTCAAACAAATGGTAATTATTTTCGGCCAGCTTCTGGTTTAATCAAACAGAACTATAAAGACAAGCAAAGGAGTGAAACCAGGAAAGCAATAAAAGTGAAAACAGTTGCATAAAGATTTATCACAAGCAGTTTTAGCAAACATCTTTTATATGCTTACCTTGACTTTCAGCTTAATTGTGGCCAATCCTTGAATAGGCTGGATAGAAACTTATGCTTAGCCATCAAATGAAGGGAAATATGATCATTGTTATTTCATTTGAATAGTTGATACTTACACATAATTCTCAGTTAATTTTATCTACATTTCAAAACTTGTTACAAAGCGTCAGGTTAAATAGGCCTTCTGAAGCAATTAGTTTCTGGCTATTTTATTCTTGGCTGCAACAACTCACATCGACTCTATCTGCAGCATTCTCCAAACACAAAACCTCTGTCACCTTTAGGAACAAGAGCAACAGATGTATGGGATGTATGCTAGATCCCTTCCAAAACAAACACAGTTCTGACTTTGAATTGTTTAGCTGTTCTTTCACTGTTATTTGACCAAAATGTACTACAGTGGTTCAGGAAGATGGCACACTGTCACTTCCTCAAGGCACCCCTTCAAGTCCATATCTCTTGAAAGAACAAAAATGCTCCTCCCAGTCATTTATGTGAATGCTGCCACACCTTGAAGAAAGCTTCAAAGATGTAGTCTGGTTTGATCGCCCTTCCATTGAATCTGGGGGCTGCAGTGAAGGTTTTGGTGGTGAACTTTCTCCAGTGCTCTTATCTAGCACTGATAGACAATCCAAGTCTCACTGCAGGATAAGAATGTGATAATGACAACTATTCCATACACTAGAACCTCTGTTGACTTGTGGTGTTTTTTTTGTCAGTCATTGTAATAGTTTGTAAAAGGCTGATTTGGCATAGCTAACCCTAGACTAGATTCTAAAGGCATCTGTTTCAACTCTTCTAGTCAAGATAGTTGCAGACATGTTATAAAGATGCAACTGCAAGATTGTGAAGACATTTCTTAGACATCCAGATCTCTGAAACACAATCCTCAGAGCTTGCAGTTGACTGAGTCAAATGTTTTGCCCAGATCAATGAATGCAATGAGGAGTTTTGATGGTGCACTCAACAATTTTCTTAGATTTTTCTGGAAAATGTTATGGACCAGACCAAACCCCCTCCAAAGACGTCAAGGAAATATCCTAGACTCTAACTTTTATCTAATTTACAGTAAAGTGTAAGGCGTTGCTTTCCATATGTGATTCAGTTGGTCACATTACTAGGTTTTAAGCAAAACCCACGTTATTCTTACAAAGTTAAACATTTATTCTTACACTACAGTTAAAATAGAAACAAAAGAAACAAGAATTTGTATAACTTTAACTCCATTCAAAAACTTAACAGAATAATAGATTATTTAACTACTAACCAGCAATTAAAGTTTCTACAACGACTTAGCTTTTTAACTGCTTATTTAAATTGCAAGAGTTTTTTTTTAAGAGATACAGAGACGGTTAATAAGGGTGATACTATTGATGTGTTTTATTTGGACTTTGAAAAGGCATTGATTCATTGTCAGGCAAGAGGCTTGTGGGCTATGTTATAATATTGCACAGAAGGGACAGAAACTTTGTTGCTACCAAGAGTAGTTGTCAATGGATGTTTTTTGGCTGGAAGAAGGTTTGCAGAGGAGCTCTTCAGGGGTTGTTGTTGGGATCCTTGCTCTTTCTAATATGTATTAATGACCTAAACCTTGATGGACACTACACAGTTTCAAAATGTGAGGATAATGTGTAGCTTGGGATCATTGTGAACTCTAAGGAAGTTGGTGTAGACCAAAAAGATTTAGGCAAGTTGGTGGGATGGGTGGATGGGGAGTGGAGTTCAATGTGGAGCAATGTGAAATGATCAATTTTAATCGAAAAAAAATGGGGAGACAACATAAACTAAAAAGTGCACTCTAAAGGATGTGCAGGAGCAAAAGGGCTTGGGCATGTAGGTGCATAAAGCAGTGGTGGCAGAATGGATTGTTTGCTGGTTTCAGGACAAAGCTGTGAGAGTAAATGTTATTCAGAGTGGCAGAAGGTGAGAAGCGATTGTCGCAAGTTCATTGCTGGGACCACTACTGTTCATAATTTGCACAAGTAGTTTGGACTTAGAAATCAAAAACACCAAATTGCAACAGAGTTGATATCAAGGAGGACTGCAACAAAGTGCAGCAGGGCACAGATAATTGATATATTAACATGAGATTGACCAACTTACTTAGTTTTTTTAGGAACTGGACAATGTGACTCACATTGCAAATCTCGGCGGTGGTGGTGGGGGCCGGGGCGGAGGTTGTAGCGGAATAGCAAGGATATGAAAACAAATATGCTATTGTTCAGGCCATTAAAATGAGTAAGTACTGAACTTCATTTCTGTCAGGATCGAATTGAAAAGTAGAGAAGTTTTGCTAAACTATTTTGGACCTTTACGAGACCATACTAGTTCTGGATAGGATGCAGAGGAGGTTTACAATGTTGATATGAAGAATGTGTGGACATGCATATCAAGAAAGGATTGACAGACTCTTGAGGCAAAGAAAGGGCCGAAGGGTGACCTACTGGAGGTGTTTCAAGTTGTGGATGAATGGTTTGATAACATAATCAAGTGGACAGTGAAGAAGGTTATCTCAGAATACAACAGGATCTTGACCAGATGGGCCAATGGGCTGAGGAGTGGCAGATGGAGTTTAATTCAGATAAATGTGAGGTGATGCATTTTGGGAAAGCAAATCTTAGCAGGACTTATACACTTAATGGTAAGGTCTTACGGAGTATTGCTGAACAAAGAGACCTTGGAGTGCAGGTTCATAGCTCCTTGAAAGTGGAGCCGCAGGTAGATAGGATAGAGAAGAAGACATTTGGTATGCTTTCTTTTATTGGTCAGAATATTGAGTACAGGAGTTGGGAGGTCATGTTGCGGCTGTACAGGACATTGGTTAGGCCACTGTGGAATATTGTGTGCAATTCTGGTCTCCTTCCTATCGGAAAGATGTTGTGAGACTTGAAAGGGTTCAGAAAAGATTTATGAGGATGTTGCCAGGGTTGGAGGATTTGAGCTACAGGGAGAGGCTGAACAGGCTGGGGCTGTTTTCCCTGGAGCATCGGAGGCTGAGGAGTGACCTTATAGGGGTTTCCAAAATTATAAGGGTCATGAATAGGGTAAATAAGCAAAGTCTTTTCCCTGGGGATGAGGAGTCCAGAACTAGAGGGCATAGGTTTAGGGTGAGAGGGGAAAGTTATAAAAGTGACATAAGGGGCAACTTTTTCATGCAGAGGGTGGTATGTGTATGGAATGAGCTGCCAGAGGAAGTGGTGGAGGCTGGTACAATTGCAACATTTAAGAGGCATTTGGATGGGTATATGAATCGGAAGGGTTTGGAGGGATATGGGCCGGCTGCTGGCAGGTGGGACTAGATTGGGTTGTGATAACTGGTCGGCATGGACAGGTTGGACTAAAGGATCTGTTTCCATGCTGTACATCTCTATGACTCTAATTGCTCCAATATAATAACATCCCTTAAACACGCCCTTGACAAAGGCAAATTCAGTAAAATAGATGGTCTCCAATCCAGGAGAAAAGAACCCCAAGTGAAAACTCTTGCAGAGAGAATGGACTCAAGCTTTTTGCTGTGGCAGAGAGAGAGAGATATAGCAGCTGTCACAACCAACTTCAAAACCTCAACAATTGAAAACTAAACTAAAACCCTGGTTCTGTGGGAGCCTGATTGCACCCATTCATGCTGCTTGTATTGTTCCAACTTTAATTAAAAAAAACCCCATGGCCTACTTTATTGGTTTGGAAGAGGCAATTTGAGCCTGAAGACTCAAAACCTCTCTTTTAAAAAACCCAGCACAAAATACACCTCTTAAAGCCATAGTACAAGAATAAGGACCATGTAAAAGATTCCAATGGAAGTTGTGAACCCCAACTATCTCTCTGGGATGATTTTCTTAGTCACCGGAAGTAGGTAATTCAGGAGAAAGTATGTCAGGACTTCCCCTGCTGTGGGGGAATGAGAAATATCTTGATAATTTTCATGATCTAATTTATCTCCCTTCTTGAATGTAGTTACTGCTGCTGCATTTTTTAAGTCAGGGCAGTGAGAGAGGAGTTTTTTTCACTTCCTTGATCGATAGGATGAGTACACAGAGTTTTCATATGAATAAAGGTCGAACAGTTTTGAAGGCTTTGACTGGAATCCCATCAAAGCCACATTCTGGGTTGTTCTTTTTCATCCCTTTGATTGCTTGCTGCAGCTCCACCATCAATGGTTGTTCCCTATAAATTCTTCCACAAGTTAGTGGGGATTGTCTGAGAGTATCAGCTGCTACTATTGATTCACGGTTGAGGACTTGTTTACAAATTATTTCCAGTGTTGACAGATACCATTCAAAAACAAAAGAGATTTGTCCATTTCTCCACGTGTATTGATGCTTAGCAAAATATTTTGCATGTCATGGTAGTCAGCATATTGTTGGATTCCCTGGACTTTCTCTTCCCACCATTTATCATTTATCTTTGGGGGTTGCCTTGAGCTGCTGAATTGCTTCTTTCTTGATATAATTGTTTAGCATGAACCTCTTTACATCACATGGATGAAGTGAAACAGATATCAACGGAACATTGACATAATCCAACCTGTTCCAGTGCTCTGTTTCAGGATACTTCCATGTGGTTTTGTATTCGTCCTTTTGGTGAAAGACAGCATTGGTTACAATGAAGCCATGCTGCATACACTTTGTTAGCAGCAAGTGAATATTTGCACTGGCATTCCCCAGGCTGTCTTTCCCAATGGTTCTTTCTTGACATCAAAGTAAAATAATGGCCAACCATGGCAGTGAAGTTCTGCGGAAGGATGATCATTTCTTCACTGCTGAAACATTAGCGAGGACATACGTTTAGTGTCATGCGCCTTTCAATTGTACAACTCGGGAGTTCTGACAGTGCATCTAAGATCTTATTCCAGAAGACAAAATCAACTTCTTGGTTATGAGGATTGCTATCAATCTTTCAAGTGGAAGGTGCAACCATCTGATTGTCCCATTAGATGCCCATCTTTTGGGAGGTGCAAAGCAATTGATAAGAAGGATGCAAAGTGTCTGAAAATGCATATAGTTATGTGACAGAACAAAAGAAATATAGTTAATTATATAATTACCAAATACAGCAAGATCTGAAGTCTCATCGTTCACATCAAACTTATCTAAGGAAGAATACATTTACCATAGAGGGAGGGTACAGCAGAAGTTCACCAGACTAATCTCTGGGCTGGCAGGATTATTTTATGAGAGAGATTGAAGAAACTGGGCCCATATTCTATTGAAGAACATGAGGTAATTTCATTGAAACTTACAAAATGCTTCCAGAGTAAGATAGAGTAGATGTTGGTGGTATATTTTCCCTGGCTATTAAGTTGAGAACGAGGATCACAGTCTCGGAGTAATGTTTTAGGCTACTTAAGCAAACACAAAGGATGTTGGAGAAACTCAGCAGATCTGGCAGCATCCATAGAAAGAGAAACAGAATTAATGTTTCAAGTCCTATATGACATTTTTTCAGATCTGTTGAGTCTCTCTAGCATTGTCTATATTTGTTTCAGATTTCTAGCATCTTCAGTGTTTTCCTTTTAGGCTACTTAAGACTGACATTAGGAGGATTATTTTCTCATTTAGATGGTGGCAAGTCTTTGAAATTCTCTACTGCAGACCAATGTGGAAACTCAATCATTGTGCATGGTCAACACAGACTTAAATCAATTTCTGGAGACAATACGTGAATGGCTATAGAGATACAGTGAGAAAGTGGTGTTGTGGCAGATGATCAACCATGATCTAACTGAATGGCAGGGCAGACTCAGTGTTGCCGATTCCTACAGTCCGACATTCCTCATTGGAGTTCTTCTTCTTAATGGTCACTTTTGAGATTATATATGAGCATGCTAACATTTCAAATTGCAAAATGTAAGGTTTTCTTTAAAATAAGGCTGTAGTGTATTTGGATTTCTGAAAGGCATTCAGTAAGGCACTACATAGAAAGGTTACTGCACAAGATAAGAACTCATAGCATGAAGGTGTACAGTGCTTTTTTAAAATTCATTTGTGGGACGTGGGCATCGCTGGCTGAGTCAGCATTTATTGCCATGGTCTAAGTAATGCTCTTAGGGATGGAACTCCCCTGGGCAGTAAGCAAAGTGATGGAATAAATATATGACTTTCAGGTTGGCAGATTCTAACTGGTGGAGGGTCACAAGTATCAGTGCTGGGACTTCAACTATTGGCAATCTATATTTATGTCTTGAATGAAGAAACTGATTATGTTTTAGCCAAATTTGCATATAGTACAAAGATTGGTTGGAAAGCAAGTTATATGAAGGATGCAAACAGTCTGCAAACACATTAGGTTATTAGATTAGATTAGATTAGATTACAGTGTGGAAACAGGCCCTTCGGCCCAACAAGTCCACACCGACCCGCCGAAGCGAAACCCACCCCATACCCCTACATTTACCCCTTACCTAACACTACGGGCAATTTAGTATGGCCAATTCACCTGACCCTGCACATCTTTGGACTGTGGGAGGAAACCGGAGCACCCGGAGGAAACCCACGCAGACACGGGGAGAACGTGCAAACTCCACACAGTCAGTCGCCTGAGGCGGGAACTGAACCCGGGTCTCTGGCGCTGTGAAGCAGCAGTGCTAACCACTGTGCCACCGTGTCGCCGTTATGTGACAGAACTAAAAAAAATGTAGTTAATTACAGGGTGGGGAAATATGAGGTTATTCATTTTGGCAGGAAGAATAGAAAGTCAGAATATTATGGAGAGAGACTGCAGAAAGATGCATTGTAGAGCGATTTGGATGTCCTTGTACACTTAAGACGAAAAGATTGCATTTATGTACTGTAAGTAGTTAGGAATGGAAATGGATTATTGCCTTTTATTGCAAGGTGAATGGAACAAGGTCTTGCTGCAAATCTACAGGTCCTTGGGGAAATTGCACCCAAGACTGCTGTGTCTGCTTTTGGCCTCCTTTATCAAAGGTGGGTGTAATTACAAAGGAGGCAGTTCAGCGAAGGTTTATCAGGCTGATTCCCGGGGTGAAGGAATCGTCTGATGAAAGGTTGATCAGGATGGGTCGATACTGATTAGAGTTTATTGATGACTGTTGTTTGATGATCTTATTTAAATATGTTATACTTGGGGGGCTTGATGGAATTTGGGTTCCCCTTTTCAGGGAATCTAGAAATGGGGGGTGTAATTTCAAAATAAGGAGTCTCTCACGTAACGCAGAGGAAAAATAAATTTTTTTGGGAAGTGTTAGTCTTTGGATTTCTCTTCTACCAGAAGTAGTGGAAATTGAATCATTAAATAAATTCATAGCTGTGTTTGACAGACCTTTGAAATAAGTGGGAGTGTAAGGGTATGAAAGAAAGGTAGGAAAGTAATAAAATACAGTTTATTGTTCTGACAGCCAAAGTTTATGATTTTGTTTTACACCCTTTCACTGTCTTCCTGACTCTGTCATTTTGTTTCAACCATGGAAGATGCATGGTAAGCAGGAACACAGGAAATAAGAGGAGTCGACTATTCAACCCCACACGCCTGCTCTGCCATTCAGCTAGACAATAGCTGATCATCTCATCACAAAGCAATTTCCCCATTTTTTCCCAATATCTCTTGGTGTAATTTGTACTTAGAATTCTATAATTCTCTGTCTTGAATAACTGAGCCTCCACTAGTCTCTGGTGTATAGACTTCAAAAGATTCATCACACTCTGAGCAAGATATTTATCCTCATCTCAATCCTCAATGGCCTTGCCCAGATTCTAAGGTTATGTCCCATTGTTTTGCTCCTCTTCCCAACAGGGAAATCAACCTTCCTACATCTATCTTCGAAAGCCCTGTCAGAATTTATTCGTTGGTAGAAATTTTACAACCAATCAATACCTGTCTATTTGGGTTTCCAGAAGGCCGTTGACAAGGCACTGCACAGGGCGCTAAATAAGATAACCGCTTATGGTATTAGGGGCAAACTACTGGCATGGATAGAGGATTGGTAGACTGGCAGAGAGCAGGATAAAGGGGTCTTTTTCAAGGTGGCAGTAAGTGACTCGTGCATTTCCGTGGGGGTCAGTGTTGGAACCATAACTACTAATGCTATGCATTAACAATCTGGATGAAGAAACTGAGGACTTTGTTGCTAAATTTGTAGATGACACAAAGATCAGTAGAAGGGCAGGTAGTGTTGAGGGGTGCAGGGAGGATGCGGAAGGATTTGGACAGGCTAGGAGACCAGGCAAAGAAATTGCATACAGAATACAATATGGTCAAGTGTGAGGTTATGTATTTTAGTAGGAAGAATAGGTACATACTCTATTTTCTAAATAGTGAAAGGCTTTGGAAATCTGAAGCACAAAGGGACTCAGAAGTCCTAGTTCAGGATTCTCTTAAAGGGTTAAATTGAAGGTTCATTTGGCAGTCAGGAAGGCAAATGTGATGTTAGCATTCATTTCAAGGGCGAGAATACAAGAGCAGGGATATAGCGCAGAGGCTGTCTCAGCTCTGATCAGATCACATTTGGAATGCTGAGAGTAATGTTTTGCCCCATATCTAATGAAGGATGTGCGGGCTTTGGAGAGGTTTACAAGATGATCTGAGGATGAAGGGCTTGTCATACGAGGAATGATTGAGGACTCTGGGTCTGTACTCAATGGAATTTAGAAGTATATGGGAGGGATCTGATTGAAACTCAGAATACTGAGAAGCCTGGATAGAATGGACCCCGAGAAGATATTTCAGTTACTAGCAGAGACAAGGACATGAGGCCACAGCCTCAGAATGAGGATAACCCTTTAGAACGGAGATGAGGAGGATTTCATCAGCCAGAAGGGAGTGAATCTGTGAAGCTCATTGCTACAGAAGGCTGTGGAGGCCAAATCATTGAGTGTATTTAAGTCAGAGATAGATAGGTCCTTGATTCGTAAGGGAATTAAGGCTTATAGGCAGAAGGCTGGAGAATGGTGTTGAGAAACATGACAATTGTGGAGCAGACTCAATAGGCTGAATGGCCTAGTTCAGCTCTTATACCTTAAGGTTCACAACCTGCAACACAGGATCGATGAGGGTGAGCACCTCGCCAAGATCTTCCCTATGCCTCCACATCTTGCCTTTAAACAACTGCCAAACCTTACACACACCATTGTTCACAGCAAACTGTCCAGTCTTCAGGACAACATTGACCACAACACCATACAACCCTGTCATGGCAACCACTGCAAGACGTGTCATCGTATCAACCTGGATACTACCGTTACATGTGGGGAGACCACCCACCATGTACACAGCAGGTACTCCTGTGACTTAGCCAACATTGTCTATCTCATACGCTGCAGGTAAGGATGCATGGTACATAGGTGAGACCAAGCAGATGCTACAACAACGGATGAATGGACACTGCGCCACAATCGCCAGACAGGGGTGTTCCGTCCTACACGGGGAACATTTCAGCGGACAAGGACATTTGGCCTTAGATCTTCGGATGACCATCCTCCAAGGCGGACTTTGGGATACACAACAAGGCAGAGAGTGGCCAAGCTGAGGCTGATAGCTACGTTCGGTACCCATGAGGATGGCCTCAACCAGAACCTTAGGTTCATGTCACAATACAGGTGACCCCACTGCACTATACACTCTCACACACACACAAGCAGACATACACACACACTCTTACACCTGATCACACTCACACAAACTCTCTCATACACACACACTCTCTCACACACATACACTCACAGTCATTCGCACACTCTCTCACATGCATGTACTCCGTCACACTCATGCACACACTCGATTAAGCATGCACACACTCTCACATGCACACACATACACCCTCTCCCAGACATGTACACACACACACTCTCATGCATGCATACACACACCGAAGTCTATGGGGCGAATTTACATTTGCAGATTTGTATTTGCAGACACATTCTATTTTGTTCAAAAAACACAGTCAGTCCACGTGACATTTTATAAATTCCGACTTTGGAAATAGAACCAATCTAACTCAAGGTTGAGATACAGACAGACTCTAACCTCAACCTTTAATGCATTGAATGGGCTAAGATGTCACCTTTTTTTATAATGATAAAACCTTAAGTTATCTCGGGACTGTGACTTGGAAGAATTTCTGGGATTTACATATTAATCAATCGAAACCTGCATCCCCATTCGAAGCAATTAAAGACTTAACAGCAATCTAGGTTTGTTCAATACTTTGCATCAGTTGTATGACTCTTTGATCTTTTGCTTTTAAATTCTATGTCCTATGATCCTACCTAACTAGCTACCTGATGAAGAAGCACTAGCTTTCAGAGCACTGCTCCTTCATCAGGCGGTTGTGGAGTACACAATTGTAAGACAGAATTTATAGCAAAAGTTTACAATGTGATGTAACTGAAATTGTACATTGAAAAATAACTTGATTGTTTGTTAAGTCTCTCATCTGTTAGAATGACCTTGATACTTTCACTTCTATCATATTTAAATCACAAAACTTTTTTAAAAAAGTTACATTCTCAGGTTAACTGTAACAATTGGTGTCAATCCAGATAAGATGTTAAGATGTTGAGGGTGTTAGCCCCTGTGTTCCCTGTCTGTGCCATAATGTTTAGACTGATTCTAATGTGAAAAGTGAGTTAACAGAGTCTTACATGGATTCATGCAGTTTTTGAGTAAAGTACAATGTAACTCTGCAAGTACAAATTCACCCAACAAACGTATATGTGTATGTGTGCATGTGTTTGTGTGTGTCTGGGGTGGGGTGTTGTGAGTGTCTGTGAGAGGTGGACTTCGGGACAGGCTGCAGCGAAAAGAGGCCGAGCAAAGGCTGATAGCTAAGTCTGGTACCCATAGGGAAGGCCTCAACTGGGACTTTGGGCTCATGTCACATTACAGGTGACCACCATTGAACTATACACACACACACACACACACACCTATACACAGACACGCACACACTCACACACACTCCTACAGACATACACACTCACACATGCACCCTGTCACAGACTTAGACCACTTTACACTCACACACATATACATGCTCTCTCACAGACACTCACAAACCCCCACCCCAGACACACACACACACGCATGTGCACATACACACAAAAACCCACATGCACACATAAACATATGCATCTGTGGGGTGAATTTGTACTTGCAGAGTTACATTGTACTTTGCTCAAAAACTGCATGAATCCATGTAAGACTCCGTTAACTCACTTTTTAGATTAGAATCAGTCTAAACATTATGGCACAGACAGTGAACACAGGGGGCGAACACCTTCAACATCTCAACATCTTATCTGCGCTGACACCAATTGTTACAGTTAACCTGAGAATGTAACTTTTTTTATGATAAAAAAGTTTTGTGATTTACATATGAAAGAAGCGAAACTATCATGGTCATTCTAACAGATGAGAGACTCAACAAACAATCAAGGTATTTTTCAATGTATAATTTCAGTTACATCACACTGTAAATTTTTGCTATAAATTCTGTGTCTTACAATTGTGTACTCCACAACCATCTGACGAAGGAGCAGCGCTCTGAAAGCTAGTGCTTCCAATTAAACCTGTTGGACTATAACCTGGTGTTGTGTGATTTTTAACTTTGTACACCCCAGTGCAACACCGGCATCTCCAAATCATGATGAAGGAGCAGTGCTTTGAAAGCTTGTACTTTCAAATAAACCTGTTGAACTATAACCTGGTGTTGTGTGAATTTTAACTTTGTTCACCCCAGTCCAATAGCAGCACCTCCATATGTAAAGCTTTATTATTGGCTAAGACAGGATGGGGGCTGGAAATGTGTTGCTGGAAAAGCGCAGCAGGTCAGGCAGCATCCAGGGAACAGGAGAATCGACGTTTCGGGCATAAGCCCTTCTTCAGGAATGGGGAAAGTTTGTCCAGCAGGCTAAGATAAAAGGTAGGGAGGAGGGACTAGGGGGAGGGGCGTCGGAAATGTGATAGGTGGAAAGAGGTCAAGGTGAGGGTGATAGGTCAGACTGGGGTGGGGGCGGAGAGGTCGGGAAGAAGATCTCAGGTTAGGAAGGCGGCGCTGAATTTGATGGATTTGACTGAGACAGGGTGGGGGGAGGGGAAATGAGGAAACTGGTGAAATCCGAGTTCATCCCTAGTGGTTGGAGGGTTCCTAGCCGGAAGATGAGGCGTTCTTCCTCCAACCGTCGTTTTGTTGTGGTCTGACGATGGAGGAGTCCAAAGACCTGCATATCCTTGGTGGAGTGGGAGGGGGAATTGAAATGTTGAGCTACAGGGTAGTTGGGTTGGTTGGTCCGGGTGTCCCAGAGGTGTTCTCTGAAACGCTCTAAGACAGGATGGGAACACTCAATAAGCTATTCCTGATGAAGGGTTTTTGCCCAAAACGTCGATTTTCCTGCTCCTCGGATGCTGCCTGACCTGCTGTGCTTTTCCAGCACTACTCTGATCCACACTCAATAAGGTGGTGATATGGATAGCATTTTCGAACAATTTTACCCTGAAATAGGATCACTATTAACAAGACTAACTCAATGAAGGTGTAAAAAGCTCTCCTCATTGTTCACAACTCCCCACCTAAAATAACACACTATCAAAACCTGCATATGTTTTATCAGCGGGAACAGCTTGGCTCCTTTGTTACAGTTCGTGGAACCTTCAGGAGCTAATTGGTTGGAGTTCAGATAAACAGATTGCATTCTAACAGCCACAGCAGGACAGGATCCAAGTGTGTTCATAATGAAATTGATAACATCCCTGTTGGGGGAGAAGGAAAAATGGTAAATGAAGGTTTTGTAACACTTTAGAACTGATGTAGCATCAGTCTTTCTCCCCTTCCACTGAGTATCCTAAAATAAGCAACATAAATTTATCATGGTTGATTGGAATGAACTCTTAGATTACTTTCTGGTTATGAGGTAAGTTTTCCAAATTGCAAACACATTAGTTGTTTCTTTGTATTTTGAAACTGACATTACAAATTTGGTTCTGGTATTTTCCACTTTTCCCTGAATTTTGTTCACTGTTAAAACGGGGTAATTCATTTCCAGTTCTGAAGGGAAGTATTTTCAAGTAGATGCACCCAAAAATGTTTACAAAGTCAGTGGAGCTGCTCAGTTTCTGCTGGTCAGCCCCAGGCATCTGTCCCATGTGCTGCTGAGTTGAGTGCCCTGTTTCACCTTGCTATATCTGCACATGCTGAGTCAGCCAGTGAGTTAAGCCTGGGGAGGGAGAGTAAAATTAATCCCTATGGCCAGTACTGGATCAAAGATGTTTTGTAGAATCCAGCAAAAGTGGAACTGCACCCTCCTTGGTCCACCACACAAACTAAAACTTTAATGGCTATTTTACGTATCTCTTTAAGGACAGTTAATAGTACAAATCAGTGGAATGTGTGGTTCAGTGGAAGTCACTTGACTTAGTTTGAATGTTATGGGTTCAAATGTGACTTGAACAAGTAAGTCTAGTGGCGCTGAGAGAGTGCTGTACTGTTGGCGGTACCATCCTACAAAGGCAAGGCTACACTGAGGCCTTGTCTGCCCTCTCAGTATTGTGAAAGGTTTCCATGGTGCTTTCTTGAAGATGAGCAGTGGAAGTCTTCCTTTTGAAGGACAGACTGCTTGCCCAATTACAAGTTCCCCTCAGAATCACATCAAGTGAACCTGGCATTAATTGGTGAACAGAAGCATGTACTCAAGATCACTCCAGGCCAATTTTCAATTCCTGGCCACCTATATTTTGGGCAATGTGCAGACAGCTGGCAGTTGAAAAATGCCCAAGGTGAAATATTTTGCTGCCTTTTCTGCAGGTCGTATTTCTGCATTTTCTGTGCTTACTTCTTGGTGTTCACATTAAGGTTAATATTGAACTCAGAAGCCAAACTAAGCATATTTCCTGTCATTATATTTTTCTGTTGGAAACAGCTTGAATTGTTTTGGTGATTTGCTCCCTTCACATTCAGCACAGTGTGAATGTATAACCTTTTGACTCTTGCTCAATTGTGCATTTAATTATCTTGGTAAAAGATTTTAATTTAATCCTCTTAAGTGACCCTTTTCCTAAGAAGAGCACTTAACTTTATGATACCACAAACAGTTTTGAAGATCTCATTGTCATATTTAAAAGAGTGAACAGCACTTTTAGGTTCGAGTCAATTTTTTCAAAGTCGATAAATAGGCTACAAAATGAACAACCTCATTATAAAAGTAGTTAGTAAATTTGAACTCCTGACCACTATTTATTCTTTCTGCCATTCAATGTTCCTTTAGTTTGTCTTTGCCAAACCTATGATAAAAATTGTTCTCTGGTGTGGTCAACTAAATATTTTTGAACAGTTATGTACAAACCTCTTTATCCTTTCAAATATTGCTAGTACATTTTCTCCTTTTATCTAAAATAGTGTGGGCTGATCCATGGGCGCCATATTGCTCATCACTTGATAAATAACACAAACAGACAGAGGAAAAGAAGCCAAAATGACTTGCACTTGCAGGCCATAAATGCAATGACCTGTAGCATACTGTACTAGAAAACTGGCAACAACGTCCAATTGAAGGATTTAATGAAATACCAACACACAGAATTCTCTGTCCTCCATTTGTTAATGCACACTCATTAACCACATTTTAATTGAGCTGCACCAATATCCTCATTGTAATATCACTGGTGAAATCAGAGATTATGGGGAGATGTCTGATTAAGTGGTATTAAGCCTGATTGTGTGATAGGTCAGTGAGACAAAGCAAACATCATTCCAGGAAGCGATGCAATGTCATATGATCTTGTTCTCTATGTGCCTCATGGTAAGAGGATGCCACAGCAAGATATTTCTTAAATTGGAAGCTGTAAATACTCTTGAATATTCAGCAAGTCAAAAATATCGTACTCGAAGATTAATTTGCCTCTGTTTTGCTGTTGTTCCTTTTACTTCCCCAGCATCCCAAACCTTTCTTTCACTGCTGTTCCTTCACTGCTGCTGAGTCAAAACCCTGGAATTACCTCTTTCTCAACATTGTGGGTCTTCCTACAGCACATTGACTGTAACAGTTCAAGAAGGCACCTTCTCCAGGGCAGCTAGAGACGGGCACTAAATGCTGGTCACTCAGTGATACTCATGTCCAAGCGTGAATGAAGAAAAACACTCACCAGTGTTCAAACATGGCCTCGGATCCTGAACCTCGGGCTAGTTTCTCTTTTATTTTCCCATATAACCTCTCTGAGCTCATCCATAAGGCATACTTCCTGTTCTCTTGACTCTGTAAAGAATAAATTTCTGATCACCTGCTTTCTTGGCCTCCATGCTACGTCAATCTGTCCTACTCCTCCATCATGGTCTTCTTCTCGTTCAAACAGTTGTGATCTTTTTTTAAAAAACCACCCACAACCAAATCATCTTCTTCACTTCCATTTTACCTCCAATTACCCTTACCTTGCTCAGGTGTTGTAATCTCCTAACTCCGTGCCCATCTTCCCTATCAGCCCATGTTTGAATCTCACCAGTCAGGTTACAATATCAAAACATTCCCAACTAATGTAACAAATTACTTGATTCCTGACTGTGACTTTGGTGCATTATCCTTATCTTCAACCATGACATAGAAAAATAAACCACATAATCTTCTTCCAAAACCTTTCACTCTATATGATTGACAGGATAGGAGATTGAATATCATGCAGCTCACCTGTGGAGTATTATGCAGTATCATTCACTTCATTCCATTCTCATCTGTCCAATCAAAGTAGAGCAACTTGATTAATGGCTTTGCTCCAGCAATCACAATTTTCATTTACAATCACAATTTCTCCTCTATTATTGGTCATTCCTTAAAATTCCTTGATCCACAATCTGGAATTTCCTTCCTGAAGCTCTTTGCCTCCAAATCTTACTTTCCTCCTTTAAGACGTTTCTTAATTCCGATCTCTTTTCTCAAACTTTTATTCATCTGACCTCATATGTTTTAAATGGATCATCATACTTCTGTAATGTTTCTTGAGATGTTTTTCTACACTCAGTGTGTTATAAAAACACTACTTAAGTGTTGTTATTAATAATGGTTTCAGCTGAGGCTAAAGTTCTTATTCCAGCATAATAATACTCATTATGACCATGAACAAGCACATTTGGCTCCCAAAAAATAAGCCATCAAGGTCTCATCAAGTAAGCATTTCATGCAAACAGATGCTGGCCTATCTAGTTACACATTAGCACAAGGAATTTAAAGCAGGTAACATTGCTTTTGCCCACCATTTAGGTCAGAGCTGCAATGCCCCACTCCTCAGTCAAAGTTTTTATAAGGAAATGCTGAATAATTGGAAAATGATTGTGGTTTTGGAAGTCAATCATCTTAGTCCAAAAGATCCACAACAGGAGGTCTTCAGGGCAATACTGAGCCCAACTCTCTTCGGCTGTTTCAATAATAACCTTCTCTTGATGCTGACGTCAGAAGTGGAGATGGTTGCATGTGACTGCCCAATTTTCAACACCATTCGCAACCTTTTAAACGTTAAATCAATCTTTTTCATATGCAGCAAGACCTGTACAACATCCAAGCCAATAAATGGCAAGTGACAATTACATCCCACTAGAGGCCTTGTTGCGACAATCCCTTCGAGCAATTTGATGCAACTTGGACTTTGCCAAAAAAAATCAGCCCTATGTGTTTGTGAGAGTAGTAAACCTCCTTTCATTCTGAGTCATAGCCACCCATCCTCATGTGCATGTGAAACTGATGCAACATATGGTGCAGGGATGGGATACAATGCATAGACTCAGTGAAACATGATGATTACTGTGTTAGCTAGTGTCCAACTAAGTGTACCATATTCAATTTGATGCCAGGTACAGCACCTGACTGTTCTCCTCTGACTTCAATTACTGCAATATTTGTTGTCCATTGTCCTCCTGGTCATATGCAATGAAACAATTTGTGTCAAAACAACTTCATCTTGTGAAGATCCCACGGCTAACAGTAAAATGCACACTTTTAGGTAGTATGACAGTCACATTGGATCGTGTATGGCCACTTTCAGAGTTTCCCTTTGGAGTCTGTAAACTCTCCATGACTGTATTCAATATCTATTGGGCCAGGTCTAAGTCAGGATGATTGGCAAATAGTTTTACTTAGAAATTACTTTAGTATAGTGTGTTTATCACTATCTCAGCTGACACACCCTCCAGTTTGTTCCATCTCTTGGTTCATGTAAGATCAAACCTGGAAAACTGGCTGCTTCATATTTACTGGCTATACAATATACTCAGCAAGATTTCAAAAGTCAAATTAAGTTGCTTTTCACATACACAATGATCCATTTAAAGTTTAACAAATAAGGTTAGAACAATGGTTAATTCCGTTGAAACGTAAGCAAGTAATTCAGTTGACCAGTTCCATTGATTTCAGTAAGAATGAAAGCTCGTCATAAATTTTCAAACAATAAGGCAATTGAATTCTTGGCTGAAAATACAAAGGAAGGATATTGTTGCCACAGAGCGAGTACAACAAAGGTTCATGAAACGTGTTATTGGGATGGTGGAATTGTCCTATGTTGAGTGATTAGCATTCTCCAGAGTTTGGAAGAGTGCAAGGTGATCTAACTGAAACCTACAAAATAGTTAGAGAGGTATGTTAGACAGATAGTCTAACGAGGTAAGTGTAAGTTAGACAGATAGTCTAACGATTAGACAGACAGTCGCCACCAACATTAAGCACAAAAATGGAAAGAAACACACTCAATACACAAGAAAGAAAAGCACAAGAAGTACTGAGAAAAGATAAAAACATTGTGATCCAACCTGCAGACAAAGCATGTTTGACAGTCATTTTAAATCGAACAGACTTCATTGAAAAAGTGAACGCACTGTTTGTAGATACCAACACTTACCAACAATTGGCAATAGACCCGACCCCACAACTAGAGAATCAAATGACAGCTCTACTCAAAAACCTTCAGAAACCTGGAGAATTAAATAAGACCAAATTCCAAAAAATGGATCCAACACATCATGCTTCTACAGAATACCCAAAATTCATGAACAAGAAACTCCCCTCAGACTCATAGTCTCGTTACCTGTAACACCAATGTACAGATTAGCCAAGGAGCTGCACATTTAGTAGAAGACTCACACCACTCCATCCACTCCACCCAAGAATTCCTGAACACCATCAAAGACACCGAGATGGAAGAGGATAAAATAATGGTCTCCTTTGATGTAACAGCCCTGTTCACATCCATCAACATCAACCTGGCCAAGGAAACACTGACTACACTATTAGAAGAACCAAAGACACATATATCAAACACCACCAACTTCATCAGCAAGGACAATATTGTCAAGCTATTGGACTTATGCCTTACCACCCACTTCACCTTCAACAACAAAACCTACAGACAAACCAACAGAACACCTGTGGGATCTCCGATATCAGAGTTCTTAGCAGAGGCAGTAATGCAGAGACTCAAACAAACAGCTCTGCCAACCATCCAATCCAAACTTTGGGTCACTACATGGATGACAACTTTGTCATTATTAAATGAAACAAATTAGAGGAAACCTTCAAGATCACAAATAATACCCTGACGGGCATAAAATTCACTAAAGAGGAGGAAAACAACAAACTGCCATTCCTAGATGTCACAGGAGAGTGAACAGCCAATGAGGAACTTCAAACCAGTGTCTACAGGAAAACAACAGAAGCAATCATCCCAACACCCACAAACGGAGCTGCATCAAAGCATTATTTCAATAAGCCACCACACACTACAGCAAAGAGAAACTACACCAGAAGAAAATCACCTATACAGCGTATTCAAAAAGAATGGGTACCCAATGAACACAGACCGCCGATTTCTGAGCAACAAGCCCAAACAAGCAGAGAAAATGCACCCAGAAACCTGAGCCACTCTCCCCTACATCAAAGACACCTTGGAAATGACTGCCAGACTACTCAGACCTCTTGGCATCCTGGTAGCCCACAAACCCACCAACACACTAAAACAGTAGCTAATGAACTTGAAAGACCCTAGACAGACAACAAGCAAAATTATTGTAATTTACAAAATACCTTGCAAGAACTTTAACAAACACTACATTGGACAAACAGGCAGGAAACTAGCCACCAGGATACATGAACGTCAATTAGCCACAAAAAGACATGACCCACTCTCACTAGTATCCTTACATACAGATGAGGAAGGACACCATTTCGACTGGGACAGCACATCCATCCTAGGACAAGACAAACAGAGGCACACACAAGATTTCCTAGAAACATGGCATTCCAACCGGAACTCTATCAATAAACACATCGACTTGGACTCCATTTACCACCTCTGAGAAAAAGAACTGGAAATGACATCACCACAGGAAATGGCATCACCAACCCAAGGAAACCTGAACACATTCACAGAAAGCAGGTCACTAACACCAGTGTTTCACCGGAGGCTCACTGATGATGTTACCTAGTATGGTGATAAAATATCTGAAAACAAACCTTCCAGCTCAGCCAGCAAACTTGCATCCAGAACCTGAACCTGCGCTACAAATGTTCTCAAAACTCACAGACAGGGTAAGTGTTGCTAAGATTTGTTGGGGAAGTCTCAAAACCAGGGGCCACAATTTAAAAATAAGAGGTAGGCCATTTAGGAGCAACATGAGGAGAATTTGTTTATTTGCTCACAGAGTTGTGAATCTTTGGAATTCTTTACCCCACAGTGCTGTGGACGCTTAGTCTTTGAGTATGTTGAAAATAGAGGTCAATAGTTTCCGGATTATTAATGGCATAACGCTTATAGGAATTATGTGGATAAAAGGCACTGAATTGTTCAATCAGCCAAGATTATATGAAATAGCAGAGCAGGCTTGAAAGGCTGAATGGTCTACCTCTGTTCTTCTGATCTTAACTGATACAGTGATTAAGTGTAACTGTACTGGTGTAGAGAACGGGAGCTATGGACTGTCTCTGATGATGAAAGAAAACATTGACTCCCACAAATCAATCACCACCCATCTCAAGTCAGGCAACCCCAGATAGTAATGTGCTGATCCACATTGTCCATCTACTTCAATCGTTACTTGGAGCATAAAGTGGACAGAATCCATTGCACAGGCAAACAAGTAAATATTGACATAGTTTCTCTGTAATAGTCCACGTTTCCTGAGAGCGGATCACTGAAAGGAAAACATTACACGTTTATTTGGCACTAGAAGAGTTTTGGGGAAACATGTAAGCAAGATGTCAACTTTGTTGGAAGGCAATGACTCCTCACAATAATAGAACATGCCACAAATGGTTCAGAATGTATTCTCTGCATCTACACGTCAACTCAAACTGGACCATCTAACCCAAGACGCATCTGTGCTGCTCTGCCGTGTTCCACTCCAGAGATAAAGTACCAGTGTTTTGAGGAGTTTGACACTGATAGCAGCAGAATTCCTCAGTCAGAACATTATTATCTCATGGAGGATTTCAATGCAAGAGTGAGCAGGAACCGTGATGAATGGCCTTCTTGACTCTGATATCATGCTTTGTGAAAGCAAAATGAGAACAGCACGGTGGCACAGTGGTTAGCACTGCTGCCTCACAGCGCCAGAGACCTGGGTTCAATTCCCGACTCAGGCGACTGACTGTGTGGAGTTTGCACGTTCTCCCCGTGTCTGCGTGGGTTTCCTCCGGGTGCTCCGGTTTCCTCCCACAGTCCAAAGATGTGCACGTCAGGTGAATTGGCCACGCTAAATTGCCTGTAGTGTTAGGTAAAGGGGTAAATGTAGGGGTATGGGTGGGTTACGCTTCGGCGGGTCGGTGTGGACTTGTTGGGCCGAAGGGCCTGTTTCCACACTGTAAGTAATCTAATCTAAAATCATCCCTTTCAGATCAAATCATGCCACAAGATCCTGAAGAATCCAAGACTAGGATAATGGTACCAGCTGGAGCTGATCACCACCGGTGATGACTCTTTGATCAGCAATATCAGCCACTGAAAGTGGCCACTTGGCCCATCAGGCTTGCACTGGCTCTTCAAACAAACATCACTGCCTTGTGCCAATCTCCTCCCTTTCCCCATATTTGTGAGCACCATTTCTATGCAAATAATCATCCAATGCCCTCTTGAATGCCACAATTGAACCTGCCTCCACCACATTTCCATGCAGTGCATTCCATACCCCAACTGCTCACTGTGTGAACAAGCTTTCTCTCACATCACCCTTGCTTCACTTGCTAGTATGGTATACACATAGCACTGAGAATGATACAGATCACCATTTGCTGTGCACGAAGGTGAGGATGCAATCCTGCAGACATTTGCTTTCTAAATAGAAATACCATCATCATGTTAATATCAGCCTTTCTACTGACCTGAACAAAACAACAGTTCTTCAACTCAGTTGGGCAACTGCTCTCTGTGTTCCCAAACAGAGTGTAGATGCAAAATAGAGATACCATCTCCAATACTGCACTCTCAACACACAGAAAGCAAGCAGAAATGTTCTCCTGATTATCTCCTGATTTGCTCTTTGTCCTCTTGAGGAACTTCTATTAGAGGGCCAAAATATTACTCCCAACAATATCCTCTTCCCATTGTTATTTCTTCCCCTATCCACATCAATTTGACATCATCCAATCCAATACCATTTCTTCCTTTCATACTTCTTCCATATCATACTAACAAAGCCTCCCCACCACCCTTACCTTTCTACCTATACTTCTGAAAAGTCACATACCTCTGAAACATTTGATCTCCTTGTAATGTCTCAGTGACATTTATGAGATACAGATAAAATGCACTTAGTCCTCATCAATACACTGACAATGATGCACTAATAACCCATACTGAGGAACACCTACATCAGCAAATGGACAAATTGTCTTCTAGTTGTGAAGAGTTTGGTTTGACCGTTAGCATTAGGAAGACTAATATCATTGTCACTGCAACCACTCAACATTCCTAACATGCCACTGGTGATTGATAGCTTCACATATCTATGATTTGCAATCACTAGTAATTTCTCCATTAATGATGATATTAGAAATTGTGTTGCAAAAGCTGCAGTTGTTTTATCAAAGAAGCAAGTTACTACAGATGCTGGAAACTGTACTTAAAATGAAAAATGCTGGAGATCACCGTGGGTCGGACAGCATCCATTGACAGAAATCAAGCTCATTTTCAAGTGAAGAGTCATCTAGACCTGCAACATTAGTTTGCTCTCTCTCCATGGTTGCTGCCTGACCCGCTGTGATCTCTAGCATTTTTTGTTTTCAATCTTTGTTCTATTGAAGCTGAGTAAGTCATTGTGGAGCAACCTAACAGAGAATACCAAATAGTGAGTTGAATAAACCTGAGTCCTCAGTGGCGTGACCTGGACAGCATATACTAGGCAGATAAAAAGGATGAACAATTCCCACCTTTGCTGTCTGAGATAGATTCTTAGCATCTCTTGAAAGGACAATGTCACCAACTCAAATGTCATGGGATGTGCACACATGTACACAGCCAATGATGTCAGTGCTGGCTCCTCCACATTCATTGGGTGGATGAAAAAGATCTTCTGTGTGGTGAACTAGTCACTTCATCATAACCTCCATCGCTTCAATATTTCAGTGAAAGGACCCCCGCAAGTGAGATGTAAAGATAGTAAATGTTGACACTGACAACAGGGAGACATTCTCTGTTGATGGTAACCCCTGTGATTTGACTGTTTGGAGTGGCAAACAGAAAGAAAAAGCCAAAAAAAAGGTCAAGAGAAAATTGAAGTGAGCAAATTATACTCCTTCTCAGCCCACTGCTTTACACATGACCAAAACTGTCATAACAGAGTGGGACATGTGACACTAGATGGTGCTTTGATGTGGAGCAGCCGGTGTTGGACAGAGATGGACAAAGTTAAAAATCACACAACACCAGGTTACAGTCCAACGGGTTTATTTGGAAACACTAGCTCTCGGAGCACCACTCCTTCTTCAGGTGGTTGTGAAGCAGGACCATAAGACACCGAATTTATGGCAAAAGATTACAGTGTTATGCAAGTAAAATGATATATTTAACAAACCTAGATTGTTGTTAAGTTTTTCATGTTTTAGAACGGGTTGCAGGTTTTGGTTCATTAATATGTAAATCCCAGAACTTCTTTTAAGTCACCTTCTCAAGATAACTTAAGATTTCATAATAAAAAGTGACATATCAGATCAGACAATGCATTAAAGGTGTAAGTACAGAATCTGTCTGTATCCAATATTTAGTCAAACTGATTCTATTTCCAAAGTGGAATTTGCAAAATATTATATGGATTGACTGTCTGCATTGGCTGCCTACAGATTATACCATTTTTGAGCAAAATAGAATGTCTGCAAATATAATTCTGCATATACACATTCACCCCATGGACTTATATGTGTGCGCGCATGCACAGGAGAGAGATAGAGAGAGAGTGAGTGTGTGCAAGTGAGTGTGTGCATTTGACTGTGAGTGCACGTGAGAGAGTGTGTGTTTGTGTGTGCGTAAGCTTGGTAAACTGTGTGTGTGAGTGAGTGAGTGAGTATAAGTCTGTGAGAGGGTGCGTGCGTGGGTGTATGTGTGTATGTATGAGAGAGACCGTGTGTCTGTGTGTGTGTATGAGTATGTAAGAGTATGTGTGTGTGTGTGTTTCGTGCAGTGGAGTCATCTGTAGTGTGACATGAACCCAAGATCCTGGATGAAGCCATCCTCATGGGTACCGAACTTGGCTATCAGCCTCTGCTCGGCCACTTTGCGTTGTTGCCTGTTCCGAATTCCACCTTGGAGGATGGTAACCTGAAGGTCTGATGCCGAATGCCGCTGACTGCTGAAATGTTCTCCGACGAGGTGGGAACACCCCACCTGGTGATTGTTGTGCAATGTCCATTCATCCGTTGTTGTAGCGTCAGCTTGGTCTTGCCAATGTACCATGTGATAGTGGTACACGTGTGGACACCGCCCACCATGTCCATGGCAGTACTCATGTAGCAGAGCCTACATTGTCTATCTCATACGCTGCATGCAAGGTTTGCCAGAGGCATGGTACATTGGCGAGACCAAGCAGACACTATGACAATAGATGAATGGACACTGCGCAACAATCACCGGACAGGAATGCTTCCTCCCAGTCGGGGCACACTTTAGCATTAAGGGACATTTGGCCTTGGATTTTCGGGTGACCATTCTCCAGAGCCGACTTTGGGACAGGCAGCAACACAAAGTGGCTGAGCAGAGGCTGATAGCCAAGTTCGGTGCCCATGAGGATGGCCTCAACCGGGACTTTGGGTTCATTTCAAACTACAGGGAGTGACCTCACTGCACTATACACTCTCTCACACACATACACTCTTACATACTCACACTCACGCAGACCTTCTCTCATGCACACGCTCTCTCATACACACACACACACATACACCCCCCACACTCACACCCATGCAAGCATCCGCTCACAGGCTTATGCCCCACCACACTCACAACACGCTTTACAAACTTATGTACACTCAAATACACACTCTCTCATATGGACTCACAGTCACATGCACACACTCACTCTCTCTTCCCCTGCACGCACACAAACATATAAGTCTGTGGGGTGAATGTGCATTTGCAGAATTATATTTGCAGATACATTCTATTTTGCTCAAAAAATACACACCCTATAGGCAGTCAATCCGTGTGATATTTTGTAAATTCCACTTTGAAAGTAGAACCAGTCTGGCTGAAGATTGGATAAAGACTCTAACTTCACACCTTTAATGCATTGTCTGAGCTGAGATGTCACCTTTTTTTTATAAAACCTTAAGTTATCTTGAGAATATGACTGTAAAGAAGTTCTGGGATTTACATATTAAAGAACCGAAACCTGTAACCCATTCTAAAAGCTGAAAGATTTAACAACAAGCCAGGTTTGTTAAATATATCATTTCACTTGCATGACACTGTAATCTTTTGTTATATATTCTGTGTCTTATCGTCTTGCTTCACGACCACTGGAGAAGGAGCAGCACTTCAAAAGCTAGTGCTTCCAAATACTGTGTAAACCTGTTGGACTATAACCTGGTGTTGTGTGATTTTTAATTAGATGGTGCTTGACATAGAATTGACCACTACCATGGAAACCATTATCTCATGAAAAGGAAGGCTGCAATTATATCTTGGAGAGTTTTGTCAAAAACATCAGTATGGTTCAATTTATATTCATGGACAATTTATGAAAACATTGTAAAAAAAGTGCAATTTGTTTGGAAGGGTTTGTTAATGGGGTATTTTATGCTAAGAAAGAAAACATTCTCACGCCAAACCACGAAACTAATCATCAATTCACAGTTAGGTTATTATCTTGAAAACATCCCCCTGCCCCCATCTGCACCATATCAATTTATTCTCAACACTCCTGTAAACCCACAGCTCCTGTACAGATATCAGCATTCTCCCCCCCACCCCCATACCTCACTCTTAAAGTGGTACTTCAGACAGCAAACGTTGTGGTGTTTATAAGTGGATGATATCATCATTGGAAAATCAACATGTACAGATAGGTTTTTTTTCCAGATAATTTCAAGTTGCACTGTAAACTAATTGAGCATGTGAAAGCGAAATTGACTGAAACTTTCTGTTTGCTTTTGTGTATAAACCGGGGGTGGGGAGCAGTCAGATAGTGACACATTTGTTCCATTGGTGGCAGGATTTCTCTTGTCAGCAACTCATTAATCATCAGTCACTGTGCTAGAAACTATCAGTCAAGCAGTAACATCCTCAGAGACAGAAAAAACATCAATTGAGTAAGCAGTAGAAATCCATTTAACGATAAAAAAGTTTTTAAAGTGGGCGGCACGGTGGCACAATGGTTAGCACTGCTGCCTCACAGCGCCAGAGACCCGGGTTCAATTCCCGACTCAGGCGACTGACTGTGTGGAGTTTGCACGTTCTCCCCGTGTTTGCGTGGATTTCCTCCGGGTGCTCCGGTTTCCTCCCACAGTCCAAAGATGTGCAGGTCAGGTGAATTGGCCATGCTAAATTGCCCATAGTGTTAGGTAAGGGGTAAATGTAGGGGAATGGGTGAGTTGCGCTTTGGCGGGTCGGTGTGGACTTGTTGGGCCGAAGGGCCTGTTTCCACACTGTAACGTAATCTAATCTAATCTTTAATAAACAGCTCTAAAAATATCTGACCAGCAGTGGCAATTGACAATTGCTATTCTTTTGGGTCACAAATGGGTTCTATTCCCTTTTTGCTGCATCTACAAACTGAAGTTGTAATGTTATGAATTCAACAACGTCTTTTGTTATTTTATCTCATCAAAAATGATATTATGCAACTAATTCTGAGCAAAGTTTCTATTTCAAAACTGACTGTCCAGGATATTGGAATTATTTAGGTTGCACCCTTCATCTAGAATAAAGACATTTTCTGACTATTAAGCTGTCATTCATAATTTGGACTAAGGGCTAATAACTTCTATTAGAATCCAGAAAACAGAAATCATTGAACAGCTCTAGCATGAGAAAAATATTTATTTTAAATAAAGCAAGGATATTTGGCATGGAATTTCTTTATCCAGCAATACAGGAAGATCAGTTAATTCTCTAGTAAACTACAAAATGGCCATACAGCCCAATGGCCTCATTATTGACTTCACCAGCTTCAAATTCCCTCCACCCTCAGCCTTAATCCATGTTCAGCTCCATCCCCCCCACCTCACCTCCCTGACCTAACCTTACCTGTCCATCTTCTTACTCACCTATCTGCTCCACCCTTCCCACCGACCGTACGCAATAACCCCCTACCTGCATCCACCTATCACCATCCCACTTACCCTTTCCCCAGCCCATTCCCCTTCCCTCTATTTACTTCTGGGTTTCCCTCCCAGTCCCAATGAAGGATTTCGGCCCGAAACATTGACTTTCCTGCTCCTCGAATGCTGTCTGACCTGTGGTGCCCTTCCAGCTTCACATCTATTGACTACAAAATGGCCATAAATTGGCTGTTCAATTGTCTCTTTATCTGTGCCTGTTTGCCACTCAAACTTTCTCTCCTCCTTTCTGATAGTTTTTAAAATCAGTCTTTAGATTTTTGTCAAGTGTCCTAATGTTTCTTGAGGTGGCTCAGAACCAACGTTTGTTTGATAATGGTCCTCAGAAGCACCTTGGAACTATTTATCGCATAAAATGGAAGCTGTTGGTGTGGTTGGTCATCATCTAATTTGAATTATTTGATTCAATTTCTATTACCTCGATTGCCCCCAGCAGCACTTAGGAGCATATGAATTAGGAACAGGAGTAAGGCAATAAAGCCTTCAAGGCTTGTCTGTTATTCAATATAATCATAGCTAATGCTCATGTGTTACCTCCTACAGTGGGAGCCCCACCATAAGCTCTTATTTTGTGTACCATGTGGCACCATGTCAAATGCCTTCTGTTAATCTAAATGCACCACATCCTCAAGCTTCCTCTACCACTTTGCTTCACCAAGTATGACTCTTCAACCATCATAATTCTCTCTGTTGAACGTCTGAATCCTTGCCTGTCTTACCAGTTCTCACAGAGCTGTTCTTTGGTTTTGCCCCAACTGGTATGAACACAATAGTATAGAATATGAGTCTAATCCTTGAGTAGGTACAAAGGAAGCTATGAAACAGTGACGTCTGCAGATGCTGGAGATCAGAGTTGAGAGTGTGAGGCTGGAAAAGCACAGCAGGTCAGGCAGCATTCGAGGAGCAGGAGAATCAACATTTCGGGCCAGAGCCTTCTTGATGAAGGGCTCTGGCACAAAATGTTGATTTTCCTGCTCCTCGGATGCTGCCTGACCTGCTGTGCTTTTCCAGCAACACACTCTCAACAAAAGAAGCAACGTTAATGACTATGTCATGATTGTATGAATCTGTGTAGAAATAGTAAGAGCTTAGATCTTGTGCTTCTCCAGAACCTATATGGTCGTACAATGTAAATAAAAGATTATTTTGAATAGGCCTCAGACTGTAGCCACATCTCTTTCATAAAGCTGTGCATCCTAAACATCCTCTAAAATACCATATGACAACAGAACTAGTAACTCGACTATGGAGAGGTAGACAAATAGACTAATATTTGTGTGCACTTGCCAAATAACAAATTAACTATGTTGGATGCTTATTTATTAGAACCAATGGAAACACCTTGTTGGTTACTGTAATCTCTAATTTATGTATATTTGAGGAAAATTTGAATAATCACACCACCCTTTTAGCTTAGATCATATGGTCTTCTCATCTTAAGATTAGCCAACTCGACATATTTTGTGTTTTCTTAATGTTATTGGTAAATGACACGGATTGAGTTGGTTGGATTCTTAACAGTTTAGACCACAACTTGGAGTTACAGATAATGATGTCTGCAACTCCTTTGAGCATGCTTCTTGCTGACCAATACATGTAAATTGCATTCTGATCCTTGGCTTATTCAGTAGGAAACACTTAAAGCAGCACGACTCTGAAAGCACTCATTGAGCATACCTTCTTTTCACAAAATAACTACATTCACTAAGTGTGAAAATACCTACATGTAGGCAGTTATACAAAAGTAAAAGAGTTTAAACTCAGTCTAAAGTAAGGGTAGTTGGATAATCTTTTCAGATTCTATGATGGTGTAACCTTCCAGAGCTTTGGGCTTCACACTTGGTTGTTCTCAACTTGTGGTTGTTTTGGAATTTTGCCTATTGTTAGTCAAGTCGATTGTTGTCCTGATGATGTTGCTTACCTTCATTATCAAAACTTATTTTTGTGTATGTTTCACACACAATTGGGATAATTTAGTTCCCTGAGTTGCCTTCTGATTCTCCTTAATGTTGTTTTATTCAGTGTTGTGACAGTGTAGGAATGAGACTCACTGCACATTTTAGATACCTCTATGTGGGATATCTAACTCTGACCTTCTATCTTTCACCCAGATTTGGTTGTTCTGCATTTTCATGTCATTTTGCACCATTTTCATTTTCCCTTGGCTTTGCAGCTTGGAAAAGAGTTTCATTCTTGTGAATTCAGTTCTTCTAATCTTGTAGTTGTGGGAAGGCATCTCTTAGGAGAAAGATTTCATCATCCTGAGTCCAAACATACCCTGATTGTGCCACTAGTTGTTCGTGCACTCATAATAGAACTGCACCAGCTGGCGTTTTGATTTGCATTCCATTTCATACAGCTCATTCGTCTGCTTTTGTTGTATGTACCTACTGCACTTTGTGGGAAAGTCAATTCACGGAATTGCACCTTTGTTATCATCAAATCTTCCTGGGTAAAATTTTTCTCAGCCTGGACTGCCTTGAGGACTCTCATGCTGGAATTGACATCTTGATGATCTTGGGAATGATAGTCATACTGAGATCTGTGCATGCCTGTCATCCTGCAACTTCTGGTCCAGTCATGTCCACTGGATAGAATGCTGATGGTTGCCATGCGGAATTGCCACAAGCAGCATTTTATCATCAATGAATCAATGCAAATGATTGGTAAATTTTGCTGTGTACAATTGACTTCCAACAATTCAGATATATATCCTTTAGAGTTCTGTCATTTTTCATCTCGAGTGCATGCTTGCCAAATTTCTTCAGACATTTTATGTTAATCATGGCAAAAGCTTCTAACAATTTGACTTTGTCCACACAGTGCATCACATTTGCAATGTGAACAGCCTTTTTGTCTTCCATCCAAGTCTTCCTGTTAAATTTATGTACACACTTCGACTTAGGCAGGCTTATACTGCACTTGCTGTTGTTGCTACAAGCATGCTATATCAGCTATTTTCTGCTTCTGTTCTTTTCAGCTTCTGGTTCCATCTTTGGAAACAATTTTCTTGTATAGACAAGCCTATTATCCTTCTGCATTATGTGACTTGCAAAGATCTTGCATGCAGAATATCTTCATAGTAAGAGCAACTCAGTACATTTGCTTACAGTTTGCTTGCTTTCTGTATCCTGGCTACTGCATCAATAGTGTTAACCACACCTCCACACTTACAGATGTCGTTGACTGACTGCAATGACTCTACTTTTTTGGTTATCTTTAATCAATGTATTGATGTTATGACCTTATTTTATCTCTAAAAGGTCATGTTGGAAAGCATCAATGGAGCTGAAGCTATAACTAGCTTCATTGTTCATTCAAACAGCTCACCTAATGAAAAATCAACCATTGCCCGACTCAGGACTGACAAACCAATCAATTGATTTTTGTGGCTGTTGCCTATAACTCATTGGCTCCAGATGGTGAATTCCATGTTTACTTTAAAACTATTTAGCAGCATTGTTTATTAGGATCGCTGTCATCCTCGTCAGACATGCCTGAAGTATTGACTCTGTCCAACCCCTTATTTTCAAAGGCTATCTTCACTTTCACTGTTAAAAATCACACAACACCAGGTTCTCATCCAACAGGTTTAATTGGAAGCACTTGCTTTTGGAGCACTGCTGCTTCATCAGGTGGTTGTGAAGGAGTGCAGCGCTCCGAAAGCTAGTGCTTCCAATTAAACCTGTTGGACTATAACCTGGTGTTGTGTGATTTTTAATTTTGTACACCCCAGTCCAACACCGGCATCTCCAAATCATTCATTTTTATCTGGTTCTGCAGCAGCTAAATAAAAGAAAACTCTGTCTTTTGTTTAAAATGGTTGAATTTAGATAAGATGTTTGTGACTTTTCAATTCATCCAAGGGAACCTGGTAATCATCTTTCTCATGTTCCCTGTCTTTTGCAAATACTATTGGTGTCGAGTTGGTTGTTGTTTTAAAACTCTGTCCTGACTTCTTTCAGCTGTGGCTCAAACTTATTTACAAATCTAGAACACACTGTTCCTGTAGTGACTTGTTTCTGGGGTTCCAGTGCAGACATAACTTCTGCACTGTTTTATTCTTGTCTAGAGCCCTTTCTGATGATATTCAGGTATGTATAATCACCTTCAATTTTAAGAAAAATCACGAGCGCTTCAATAGCACGTTGTGTTTTGTTGTGTTATCAGAGAGTACCACAGATTGAATAGCATGCATTCAGTTTATGCGAAAAGCTCAAATATGTTTTTTCAACAAGTTAGACCAAAGCTTGCTGTTACAGATAACTATGTAGAACTATATATAAAAATTCATCACTTAAAATTGCAGCTAAATTTCTGAAAATCGTAACTTCAAATGAAGTGGTCTTAGTGAAGTATTTGTTAAAACCAGTGTTATGTTCCTTCAGCCCTCTTTAACATAATAAAAACATTAAAACATTATATCAGTTCCCTGTGAGTCAAAATATAATTTACTTTAATAGCTAAATTCCTCCATTGGTAAATAAAATAACTACTAAAACAAAATAAACTTTAAAATATGAAAGGAAATATTACTTGCTATGTGCAGTACCTCTTTTAGTGGATCCTCTGAGAATGGAGACTGTCAGGGCATGGCCCAGGGTCAGGAGGTCTTTGTGCATCAGCTCCAGGTCCCCTACTGAGGGCATTGCTTGTTCTTGGCTGCAGGTGGCCAGAGCCTGGTGGCATCTTCTTGGGGAGGGGGTATGTTCTACAGTCATTTTACTGCTACTATTGCATTCAGTCCCCAGTTAAGTCTATGCTTGGTGGGCCTGCTCCTCCTGATTGTGGCTTCATCCCCTCATCTTGGAGGGTGGATTGGCCAGAGATGCCCTGGGCTAGATGGAGTTTGGTAGCTCCCTGCATTGTTCCATCAGCAAGAGTGACATTCCAGCTGTCCACTTGGTGGGGAGGCAGAGGATAGTGCTGCCAAGCTTGGTCATAGCTGGTGCCTGGCAGCCAGGTGTTAAGGCAAGGCACAGCTCTGCAGCAAGCAGGGGCAATTGGCTCTGGCATGCCCAGGCATGTGCCAGAGGAGATGGCGGTTGGCAGGGATTGGAGCTACAGACTTTGAGGAGATGCTGTCTGGTGGCCAGTTATGGTGCTGCTGTTTGTGGGCAGCATCGCTGGCAGGTGGCCTGAGGCTTGGTGGGTGAGGGCTTCCTATGCAAACTTCAGGACATGGTGAACATGGGCATATACTACAGGTTGCAGAATGGAAGACGTTCCACCAATGTGGACCCAGTAAGCTATCTGGTTGACATGGATGAGTTGGACCGAAGGGTCTGTTTCTGTGCTGTACATCTCTATGACTCTGTGACTAAACTGGGAAAAATTAAATGAGGATATCCATTATGCAATCTGCTGCTGGCATGCTTATTGCTCAATTATACATATTGCAGTTGGTCCATATCACGTGTTGTTCCTTTAGTCAATAGCACACCAAAACTGGAAAAGTTGATGAAAAACACAGAAGAACAAATTGAAGTGTGAGAGAAAATGAACAAGAAACATAAAAACAGACAATAGAATCTTTCATAGGCTGAAACAAGTATCAGATGGTGTGACTGGATATTTAATAAAGGGAAACAAAAAAAAAAGCCAGAAACAATGAACACATATTTGGCATCTGTCTTCACTGTAGAAAACACTAAAAGCATCTCAAGAATCATAGAAAAGCCGGGGAAAAGGGAGGGATGAATTTAATATACTATAGACTGGTGAGCCTGGCTTCGGTGGTGGGAAATTGTTGGAGGGAATCCTGAGTGACAGAATTTACATGGATTTGGAAAGGCAAGGACTGATTAGGGATAGTCAGCATGGCTTTGTGCATGGGAAATCATGTCTCACAAACTTGATTGTTACTTTTTCAAAAAACTCAAAGAGTATTGATGAGGGCAGACCGGTAGACATAATCTATATGGACTTCAGTAAGGCGTTCGATAAAGTTCCTCATGGGAGACTGGTTAGCAAGGTTAGATCTCATGGAATACAGGGTGAGCTAGCCATTTAGATACAGAACTGGCTCGAAGGTAGAAGACAGGGATGGTGTTGTAGGGTTGCTTTTCAGACTGGAGCCCTGTGACTAGTGATGTGCCACAATGATCAGTGCTGGGTCCACTGCTTTTTGTCATTTATATAAATGATTTGGATGTGAGTATAGGAGGTATAGTTAGTAAGTTTGCAGATGACACCAAAATTGGAGGTGTAGTCAACAGCAAAGAAGGTTATCTCAGGGTACAATGGGATCTTGATCAGACAGGCCAATGGGCTGAGGAGTGGCAGATGGAGTTTAATTTCGCTGAATGTGAGGTGTTGCATTTTGGAAAAGCAAATCACAGCAAGATTTATACACTTAATGGTAAGGTTCTGGGGACTGTTGCTGAACAAAGAGACCTTAGAGTGTAGGTTCATAGTTCCTTGAAAGTGGAGTCACAGGTAGATAGGATAGTGAAGAAGGCATTTGGTATGGTTTCCTTTATTGGTCAGAGCTTTGAGTATACGGGTTGAGAGATCATGTTGCAGCTGTACAGGACATTGATTAGGCCACTTTTGGAATACTGCGTGCAGTTCTGGTCTCCTTCCTATCGGAAGGATGCTGTGAAATTTGAAAGAATTCAGAAAAGATTCACAAGGATGTTGCCAGTGTTGGAGAATTTGAGCTACAGGGAGTGGCTGAATAAGCTGGAGCTGTCTTCCCTGGAGTGTCGGAGGCTGAGGGGTGACCATATAAAGATTTATAAAATCTTAAGAGGCATGGATAGGATAAATTGACAAGGCCTTCTCCCCAGGGTGGGGAGTCCAGAACTAGAGGGCGTAGGTTTAGGCTGAGAGGGGAAAGATATAAAGGGACCTAAGGGGCAACATTTTCACACAGAAGGCGGTGTGTATGTGGAATGAGCTGCCAGAGGAAATGGTGTAGGCTGGTACAATTACAGCATTTAAAAAGCATATGGATGGGTGTATGAATAGGAAGAGTTTAAAGGAATATGGGCCAAGTACTGGCAAATGGGACTAGATTAGGTTAGGATATCTGGTTGGCATGGACAAGTTGGACTGAAGGGTCTATTTCCGTGCTGCACATTTCTATGACTATGTCTCTAATCATGATCACTAGAAAATAAGAATGAGGAAAACTCGTGGAAATAAAGGCTGACAGGTTCTCTGGATTGGAAGGCCTGCATTCTGTTGGCCTTTAATGAAATGGCTGAGGAGACACCATTGCTTGTAATCTTCCAAAACTTCCCAGATTTTGGAAATGACCCTGTCAATTGGAAAGCGCAAATGTAATATTCCCATTCTAAAATGGAGGGACACAAAAAGCAGGAAACCATAGGATTAATTCTCTTAATCTGTCATCTAAAATGTTGGAACATGCTGTAAAGGAAATAGTTATAGGCCATTTTGAAAATCATAACACAATCCAGCAGAGTCAAAATATATTTTTTTGAAACATTATGGAGACTGTGTTTGACCAATTTATTAGCCAGTTTTGATAATGTAATGAGAAAGGTGGATAAATGGGAACCAGTGGATGATTTCCAAAGGCATTCAATAAGATACCATGTAAAAGATTATAGCGTAAGATAAGAGCTTTTGTGTTAGGGGTAATGTACTAGCATGGTTAGAATGGCTAATGTACATGGCATAGAGAGCAGAATTTTACAGTCTACCATTGGCAAGGATAGCCCTTAAAATCTCCACGCTATGTTGTTGCTGACCTCCCACCCACCCAAACCTGTCTACAATGATACATGGGGTAGATTAGGCCAAGATTAGCACTCCCTTGCCAAAGCTCATGTCTTAAAGTGGCTGTGCAAGTGCTGTTTCCCAGACACGTTCAGTGTGAGGATGGGGCAGGGAGGATGGTGGTGTCGGTGCTGGAGGATGTGGGGGTGGGGGTGAGTGGTGTAGTAGTACAGCACAGAAACCCAGAATGTAACCCCGCTTGAGCTCCTAGCTGGAACCATCTCCTTCAAAGGGTCCCTTTCCACACCAGATCCCACCCCAGTTAAGGGCCTGTGAAGATATTTTCTCCCCACTGGCCTCGCCATCCAGACCCCTATCCCCTTTCCTCAACACCCTCCATTTGTTGTGGTGAGATATTCCCCCAAGTCATACCAACCTAGTCTTGCACTATAAGATGTAGAATCTTGGCATGAATTGTAGACCTGGCCCTGGCCACTGCTGCCAATTACATTGCTGAGAACTGACAGCCAAACTCCAGTCTTGCTGCGGTGTCCTTGGGTGGCAGGAGGAACTAATAAATCCTCCCCACTGAGACAGGAGAAATGGGTCATTTTCGTTTTGGCAAAGTGCAAATAATGGAGTACTGCAGGAATCAATGTTGGCCCTCAAGTATTTACAGTCTACGTCAATAGCTATGTCACCAAATTTGTGACTGATACGGAGATAAGTTGGAAAGCAAATTGTAATGAGGATGCAAAGAGGGTGCAAAGGGATTTTGATAAGTTTAGTGAATGATACTTAAGGTTGAACTATGGAACACAGTTTATAAAACAAAAAAAATTCTTCCATTTAAGATGGAGAAATTTCTTCTCAGAATCTCGTGCATCTTCGGAATTCTCTTCCAAAGAGAGCAGTGGAGGCTCAGTTATTGAATTATATTCAAGATGGAAATTGACAGGTCTTTGATTGATGAGCAAGTTATAGGAACAGGGACGAAAATTAGGTCAAGGCTCCAATCAAATCAGCTGTGATCTTTTTGAATAGCAAGACAGGCTGAATAGGCTAAATAATTGTATTTTTGTTCCTATTGTTTCTAACTTTATGAATGCTGGACAGGGGAGCTATGTAAGTCAGGACATCAGGACATCAACATTTCTCTTGAAATATAGCTCAGATGCTTTATATCTGTCTCAGAAATTTATGTCTAAACCAACTTGGAGTACTGGCTGCCCAGGACTGAAGTGTCAGTTTCTGGAGTGGGGCAAAGTTCCATGACTTTCTATCTCACAACCAGAGCTGAGCCACAGCTGGCAGCTGTTACAACTGGATTATTTATATTTCAAGGTTAGGTTTTGCAAGTTTCACTTCAACTGGAAAGAAACTCACCACCTCCTCCTATGTTCCAGTATTGAATGACATAGATATTTATATCAGTCATTTGGCAGAATGCAAACACAAACCATTTAGTGTGTTCAGTATCTCACCAGTTTGGTTAACTCTCAAATTGTCCTACGCAACTTTGTAATTCAAGATTAGCACCTAGCCAAAGACCAAAAAAGAATAAAAGAACGTTGATTTCTATTTCTGTCAGAAATGTGCTTTTCATAATTTGGGCTCTTTTATTGTCAGGTAGCCAACCAAAAAAAACCTAAAAAAAACGTCAACTTGTGGTTCTGTTAAAACATTAATTGTTTCATCCAAAAAGGCAAGTAGGATCATCTCATTAAAAGAGTTCCACTAGTACTCTCATTAAAACAGTTACGAAAAAGCTGAAATTAAACTACATTTTGTCCTGTTGATTACCAATGACGATAAAAACAGACCGATCATGCAGTGCTGAAAAATTCTTGATCGAGTCACCCTGCACCTTTTTTAATGTTTTTCATTCCAACTGAAGGTTAATAAGAAAGGAAGTTGCTGCTTTTGTATTGGTTATGTTGTGATCTCCAGAGAGATCAAGTAACGTTAGAAAATGATCAAAGCAAAAGCTTTCAGGTTTTATGAATCCTACAGTAAAGTACAAAATAAAATCAGCATGGATCCAACATTACTTAACAGGTAAATGATTCATTGAAGTAAAGGGAATGAAGCTGTTACCTGAAAAGGAAGAAATGTGCTGGGTTACTGAGAAAGGCGAAGAAAATGGCATTAAGTGAAATGCTAATTCAGAAAGCTGCTGTATTTAAGACAGACTGAATAGCCTTACTCTCCACTATAACAATTCTGTGATTCTTTGATTCATTAACTAACACTATTAGGATGATGGATCAGAGCTCCAAAGTATTAATAGATAGTTTTTTTACTTTTAATTCTGAAAACCATTTTTTAGGCAAAGAAAATGTAGATGTAAATAGAGTGGCTGTCAAACAAAGTCTTGTGTTAAGCCCATCGAATATTGCACCTGTAAAGTGTCAGGGAACTGAAAACAGGGAGAGATTTTCTGGGAAGAGATAACAATGGGGAAGACTGCCATATTCTTTCAGCAGAAAGCCACTTCTTTTAATACATCTGTTTTCCCCTCCAGAAATATACAAATGAAGTATACAAAAGAACTGACTGCAACACCAGCCTGTGTCTGTTTTTGGCCAGATGGCGAAGTGTGTGGACAAGATAACTGTGAGGGTCACAGTTTTGAGAACAGTCATTTTCAACACCCGTGTACTGCAGGTAACAAAGGGAAAGAACTGTCAATTTTCAATGCTGGAAAAGAATCTGAACAACATAATTTCTGCCAACCTGCAAAAGCAAGAATCTTGAAATTGACTGCAAAGCTACCAATGTCAGCACTACGATGTCATCCAGTAAAGGCGGCAATCATCTTATGTGCTCTTCATAAGCAATTCAAAGACTATTTATGCTTTTTTTAGTTCTACCTTTTCGGGCTCACCTTTTATTTCTACTCTCCGTGTATGTGTGTTATGTTGCTATTTCTTTTCAGATGTAGTAATTAATAAACTCACTCTTTTTGTTCATCAAAGGCTGGTTAAATTAAGCTTTTTTTAAAAAAAACGTAAGTTTGTGTAGATCTGGGAGGAAGGAAAGGAATTTTTTAAATAGTTAACATCGTTGAAACCAGCTGGGAATGGATGACCAACCCAGAGGAGCTGGTTCATTCCTCCTCACTGAGGAATTTTACAATTTGGGGTACCTTGTCTGAAACTGTTACAAATTGGGGAGCCTCACCTGTGATCTGTCACATCAGAGCCCTCTGACACTCCACTTTGCTGTGCACTGCAGATGTATATCATTACATAACCGTGTCGATATCATACTTAGTTGTAAATGGAACATAATCAGGCTTCAGATCAAACCTGTATTTATTGCCCATGCCTAATGTGCTTGAGAAGATGGTGGTGAGTTTTTCTCTTGAACCACTGTGGTCTGCTTTATGGAAATACACCTAGAGTGTTGCTGGGACTAGAGTTCTGGGATCTTGATGCTACAATAGTGAAAGGATGACAAAACAGTTCTTAATCAAGTTAATTCATGACTTCAAAAAGTGTGGTGCTGGAAAAGCACAGGCAGCATCCAAGGACCAGGAGAGTGGATGTTTTGTCCAGCATCTGTAGTCCTCACTTTCTCTTAATACATGATTTAGAAGGCAAATTGAGGATGGTAATGCTCCCATTCACCTACTGCTCTTGTACCTTGAGGTGATAGTGGTCCTTCGTTTAGAACATGCTGTCAAAGGAAGATTAGTAGTTTACTGCAATGCATCATGTAAATGCTACACACCGCTGCCAATGTGCATTGGTGGTGTACAACAGGACCTTGATAAAAGGGCTAATGGACCAAGGAGTGTCAGATGGAGTTTATTTTAACTAAATGTCAGGTGTTGCATTTTGGTATGGCAAACCGGGACAGGACTTACACAGTTAATAATAGGGCCCTTGAGAGTGTAGTCAAACAAAGGGACCGAGGGGTGCAGGTGCATTTTGCCTGGAGTCCGGTTGGCAGTGTGGTGAAGAAGACAATTGGTATGCTTGCCTTCATTGGTGCATTGATTATGGAATTGGGAGGTCATGTTGTGGCTATGGAGGACACTGGCAAGGCCACTTTTAGAATACTGTGTTCATTTCCGGTCTCTATGCTTTAGAAAAGGTGTTGTTTAACTTGAAAGAGTTCAGAAAAGATTTACAAGGGATTGAGGGTTTGAGTTTTAGGGAGAGGCTGAATAAAGCATAGAACAGAACAGGCCCTTCGCCCCTTAATGTGCAAAAGTGAGGACTGCAGATGCTGGAAACTTGAGTCTAGATTAGAGTGGTGCTAGAAAAGCACAGCAGGTCAGGCAGCATCCGAGGAGCAGGAAAATTGACGTTTCGAGCAAAAGCCCTTCGCTCCTTGATGTGCCGACATTTTATCCTACTCTAAAATCAAACAAACCGACATACTCTATATTTTACTATCATCCATGTGCCTATCCAAGGGTTGCTTAAATGTCCACCATGTATCTGACTCTACTACCACTTCTGGCAATGCATTCCACACACCTACCACTGTCTGTGTAAAGAACCTACCTCTGACATCTTCCTTAAACCTTTCTCCAATCACCTGAAAATTATGCCCCCTCATGATAGCCATTTTCATCCTGGGAAAAAGTCTCTGGCTATCCACTCTATCTGTGCCTCTCATCATCTTGTACACCTCTATCAAGTCACCTCTCATCCTTCTTCGCTGCAATGAGAAAAGCCCTACGTCGCTCAACCTTTCTTCATAAGGCATTCCCTCCAGTCCAGGCACCATCCTGGTAAATCTGCTTTGCACCCTCTCTAAAGCTTTCACATCCTTCCTGTAATGAGGTGACCAGAACTAAATGCAATATTCCAAATGTGGTCTAACAAGGGCTTTACAAAGCTGCAGCATAACCTCTCATCTCTTAAACTCAATCCCATGCTAATGAAAGCGAACACACCATATGCCTTCTTAACAACTCTATCAACTTGGGTGTCAACTAGGCTGGGGCTATTTTCCTTGGAGTGTCAGAGACTGAGGGATGACCTGATAGAGGTTTATAAAATGATAAGAGGCATGGATAGGGTGGATACCCAAGGTCTTTTTTCCCTTAGTGTGGGAGTCCAAAACTAGAAGGCATAGGTTTAAGCTAAGAGGGTAAAGATTTAAAAGGGACCTGAGGAACACCTTTTCACGCAGAGGGCAGTACATGTATGGAAAGAATTGCCGGAGGAGGTGGTGGAGATGGATACAATTACAACATTTAAAAGACATCTGGGTGGGTACATAATACAAAGGGTTTTGAGGGAAATGGGCGAAATGCTGGCAAATGTGAATAGATCAGTTTAGGATATCTGGTCAGCGTGGATGAGTTGGGCTTGTGGGTCTGTTTCCCTGCTGTACAGCTCTGTGACTCTGTGTTGGTGTTAATGTTGAAGTTGCTGGGTGGAGTGCCCATCAGACTTCTGTGTCCAGGATGGTGTTGAGATTCTTGAGTGTTTTTGTTGGAGCTGCCCTCATCTAGGCAATTTGGTCACACTTCTGACTTGTGCCTTGTACATGATGGACGGGTAATGGGGAGACAAGGGATGAATTCGTCTCAGAATTCTCAGCCTCTGACTTACTCACGTAGCTATGGTATTCATATGGCTAGTCTAATTCCATCTTTGATCAATGGCTAACCCCAACTCCCCCCACTCTGACAAGGTTGATTGAAGGGATATACAAACACAAACATTCAATTTAGGAACAACAGGGAGCCATGCAGCCTGTTAAACCTCCCACCCCCTCCCCACAATTCATTCAGATCATTGGTTGATTTGTTTATGGCCTCAATTCCCTTTGAATCCCATGTCTGTCAAAAATCTTTCTGCCTCTGCCTCCACCACACTGAGGAGAAGCTTATTCCACAGACACATTACCCTCTGAGGGAGAAAAAAAATCCTCTCAGCTACTCCTTAAACTATGTTTTTAAACTATGCTCCCTAGTTCTCCCAAGGAAGGAGAGATCCATTCAGCACCCACCTTGTCAAGTCCTCTCAGGATCATACATGTTTTTGGAAGATCATCTCTTATTCTTCTAACTTCCAATGGATACATACCGACCCAGCCTGCCCAACTGTTCCCATAATGCATTCCATTCGGAGGATTCAGTCAAGTGAACTTTCTCTGAACAGTTTCTGATGCAATTATGCTTATCCTTAAATAAGGATCAGTCTGTACACACTGGTCTAGATGGGGGTCTCACCAAAGTACTGCAGCAAAAAATCCCTACTTTTATATTTTCCATTCATATTGCAATCATTGCAATCAATTCATTTGCCTTTCTAAGCACTTGCTGTGCATGTATACAAACTTTGTGATTCATGTACCAGAACACTCAGATCCCTCCAGGCTTCAGAGTTCTGCAATCTCTTCAGTTGGAAATGGCTATTGTTTGACACTTGTGTGACATGAATGTTACTCGGTACTGATCAATCTGAGAGAGAAAGTGAGGGCTGCAGATGCTGGAGATCAGAGCTGAAAAAGGAATCCTGAAGAAGGGCTTATGCCTGAAACGTCGATTCTCCTGTTCCTTGGATGCTGCCTGACCTGCTGCGCTTTTCCAGCAACACATTTTCAGCACTGATCAATCTGAGCTTGAATGCTGCCCAGGTCTTGCTGCATATGGATACAGACTGCTTTAGGATACAAAAAGACATAAATGCTAGTGAACATTCTGGAATCTTCAGGGACAGCCCCATTTCTGACTTTAAAATAGAGACAAGGTCACTGCTGAAACAACTGAAGATGATTTGGCCAAAGACCTTACCCTGGTGAACTTCTGCAGTGACCTCCTGACACAGAGATGATTGACCCTCAGCAACCTGAACAATCTTCCTTTGTGCTGAAGTCAGCAGTCAAGAATTTTACTCCTGACTCCCATTGACCATTTTTTCTGTAGCTCCTTGATGCCAAATTCAATCACATTCAGCCTTTATCCAGTGGCAGTCACTGTTACTTCACCTTGAGTTCAGCAATCCTTTGGTGTTTGGACCAAGATTGTAATGAGACCTGGAGCTGAGAGACACTGGCAGAACCCAAACTGAGCAAATGAATAAGTGCCATTAAGCATGAGTGAAAATTGCTACATAAGTGCTGCTTCACTCTCAATTACACTTTCCATCACTTTGCTGTCGATTGAGGGTAGAATGAATGATTGGCCGAGTTGGATTTGTCCTGCTTTTTGTGAACAGGACACACCTCGCCATTTTTCCAAATTGCTAGGTAGATATCACTGTTGTCATTGTACAGCTTGGCTAGTTTTGGACCATAAGTCATTAGTACTATTACCAGAATGTAGGTAGGGTCAACAACTTTTGTCGCATACAATGCCTTCAGTATTCTTTGGTATCATGTGGAGTGAATTGAATTGGCTGAGGATTGGCATCTGTAATAATAGGGCCCTCATGAGGTGGCTGAGATGGATCAACCTTTGATTGCAGACTGTTGCAAATGCTTCTGCCGTGTCTTTTGCATTGATGTGCTGGGTTCCCCCATTGAGTCTTGCACTCTTCCTTCAACTGGATTAGAAGTCTTCCACCCAGAGTATATTTTGTCACTGTTAGCACTTCTTCCAAGTAGTAATGGGACTGGACTATAATCCAAACTGAGAACAGAAAGCAATTTATACTGTGAACCCAAAGCAATAATATTGGCATGATCATGCTTCATGAATTACTCACCAAAACCCCAGACCAATGAGCTTCTCATGCTCAGTTTAATATTTTGGTGTGAATTTTTATAAAAAAAATGTTTTAAATTTTAGCAGTCAAATTTAATGAACTTCATGATGCACCACTGATTAAAAGTGATCTTTGTCATAAACATGTGTTATAATGGTTTAGCTGAATGTGTATGTATCGCATGTCGTCAAATTACGGATATTTTAAGGAAAAGATGGGTGCAGGAAAACAGATTAAATATTCAGTCATTATTATGTTGCAATTGTTTCTCACAGCCGTGTGCCCTGTGCCTTTAACTAAAGCAGGCTCATTCCTCTTTAAAAGTGATGAGTGTTGTTTTGTAGGAAGCGGTCCCTTGACAACGCTTCAAAGCTGCGGCTTGAACACGAATTTCCGCGTATTGTCCGAGTCGTGATGAGGAAAAGGAAACGTGTGATCAGGGCTCAGCGCAGTATATAAAAAAAAGCAAGCAGCAGCTTCGGGGCCTTGCAGAGACGCACAGAGAGACGGAGAGTTAGCGACCTTGCTCCATCCCCGCTCCTCGAACCAATGTCAGCACCAATCGAGAGGAAATCGCTGGAAAATGCAGAGTGAGTTAAACGGCCGGCTCGTTTTCATTTGCATTGCAAACCGCTGGAAAGGTGTAGAGATTGCACTCGATTCAGTCGAACCGACCAAGGATTGAACAATTTCCTCAAACATGGGTCTGTGCAGACAGTCAAACGGGGCAGCCAGTATCTGATTGTGAGATTTCAAACCACCTCTATATTCTTCATTTCTATTACACAACATAATGGCCTAACACAGAGACAAAATCGCAGATCTTAACCACTTGACATTTCGAAGATGGTAACATCTTGCGGAATGTATTTATTTTCATTGAATTATTTCATAAACTTTACATTGACGCGCCACAGACAATCCATTCGCGATAGTCATGTACCATACATTATTTCAGTTTTGATTTATTAGACATGTTACTCATGTCTTTGATCTGAGCAACTTTTAGCAGGGCGGTGTTGTGGGACTGATTGATTCAGTCCCTGATACGCAATACATGTAAAATCCCAGTGACGGGCGAGCGATATTCTTCACGGTGGACCCGGTCAGTTCACAAGTGTATCTGATCTGCTAGTTATCCGTTGTCAGCCTAAATATTAATATTTTGAAGTCACTGTCCCTTTGGAGAATTCTCGTGACCTCTTCATATTTTAAGTTGAACTTCCCCTTCAGGCAGCTGCAAGTGAATTAACCCGAGAGCCATTTTTCTTCAGTTTTAAACAACGCATTTATTCCGGCATTACCATGATCAGGCATCTTGCTGAGATATATTGGAAAAAGTGGACACAACAGCACTTTTGAATCCGCAGCATCTGTGATATATTTTCAATGTCAGTATGTGAACAGGGCTAAATATTTTGTGTGCTTCTAAGCTGAGCTTCCACTTGAAGAATGCTTTCTAACCATCGTCTGTTTATTCAATAAGATTGTGTAGCTTTAAACCAACATTGTACTATCTTACAATAACAGTACATCACTTATAGTAATGCCCGTATCACACTCATCTTTCTATTATGAACCCCTCTGGGAGATCGACTATTACACTGAAATTTTCAAGACACCGCCGTGAGTAGAAATATTTTTAAAAGACTGGCTCATTGGTAACACTCTTGCTTTGGAATTTAAAAATTGAAGCTTCAAACCCCACCACAGCAGCTGAGCTCAAAATCCAGGCTGGCACTTTAGGACAGTGCTGAAGGGAGTTAGTTAAGGGAAAAGTCACTGTCGTCTTACCAGACCATAGGGTGCTGTCTCATTCGAGAGAGAGAGAGAGACGACTGGTGGTATTTTAACCCCAGGCGAGGGGAGAGATTGGAGAAGGAGAGTCCTTCATGGTAACCATATCCAGTTCAGGAATTAAATCCATGCTCGTGGTGTGACTCGACATGGTAAACCAGCTGAGCTACCCGACCCTGAAATAGGAGCATTATATCATCAAAGGTGCTGTTTCTCAGATAAAATTAAAACAAAGTCCATTGCCCTGGTCAGCTGGATGTGACAATATTCTGTTCTCTGATTTGTGGAAATGTTAGAGAGTTCTGGCTAATATTGTCCCTTCAGCCAATATCAGTTATTTGGTCATTTACCTCATTGTTGGGACTTTGCTCCTGCACTTTCTACTATAACAACATAAGTAAGTGGACCAGGATTTAATGCCTGGAGTCTGCTTCACCATTGAGTAAGATCATGTCTGAGTGGATTGTGGTTTTATGACCTGACTGTTAACTATAAGATTTTTTGAGGCTATGAAAAGTGCTATGCAAATGAATGGGTTTACTCATGCAGCTTGAAGTGAAACAAATGTTTTTTTTTGAAAGCCTATGAACAAGAATTACCTTGTAATGATCTTACAAACCAAGGCAGAAAAATTCTTTGTAAATGCGTAGAATTGTTACAGAAGGAGATTGTTTGAAGCCTGTGCTGGCTCTGTTTAAGAATATTTCAACTTGTTCCACTTGTCTGCCCATCCCCTATGGGATGCTACCCTAAGGAATTCCTGCAGTAATGCCCTTGGCCTGAGATGATTAACCTTCAACAATGATTGAGCTCCTTTGTTCCAGATGTGACTCCACCCAGTGGGGGTTTTCCATGATTCTCATTGATTAACGTTTTGTTCAGGTTAATTGATGCCACATGTTTTAAAACATTATGCTGTAGAATTGCGTCCTCAATTCGTCAATAGCGTTACAGCAAATTTGCGATGATGAAAAGAGTGTTATAACAGAATGACTTGTACAGCAAGTCACTGGAAAAGCTAATTGAATGTCATCAGTGAGTTTGATCAGTAACTTTGCAGATCATTAAAAAATTGGTGGTGGTAAATAGGAGGATAAAGGTGGGCTGGTTAGATGGGCTAATCAGTGGCAAATGGAATTCAATCGAGATAAGTGTGAGGCAATGCAGTTGGGCAGGACAAACAAGACAAAGGAATGTATGATGGTTTGGGAAGCACTGATGATCAGGGGGACCTTGGTGTGCATGTGGTCCTTTTAGGTAGTGGGACAGGTAGGTAGAATAGATAAGATGGGATGTGGGATAAATGCCATTATTAGATGAGGCAAAGAGTTTAACAGCGGGACGTGATACTGGAACTGAATAAAACACTGGCTAGGCCACAGCTAGAGTATTGTGTACAGTTCCAGAATCCACATTTTAGGAGCGATGGGTGTACTGGAGGTGATACAGGGGAGATTTACCAGGATGTTGCCTGTGCTGGAGAGTTTTAGTTATGAAGAGAGATTGGATATATTAAGGTTGTTTCGCTGGAGCAGAGGAAACTGAGATGTATAAATTTATAAGGGGCATAGGGTCGACAGGAAAGAACTTTTTCTTTTGATGGAGGGATCAATGATCAGGGCATAGAATTAAGGTAAGGGGCAGGAGATTTAGTGAGGATATGAGGACTTTTTTTTCACTCAGAGGATGGTGGTAATCCAGTCAGCAGGCTTTGACTTGTTGGGTACTGTGAAGATCAGTGCTTGGGCCCCAATTATTCATAATAAATTCCTATGATCAAATATAATAAATGCTATATTTCCAAGTTTGCAGCGACACAGACTGTGTGAGTTGTGAGGAGGATGTAAAAACACTTCAATGAGATTTGGAGAAGCTCGGTGAGTGGGAAAAAAAAATTGGCAGATGGGACACAATGTAGAGAAAAATGATATTATCCTCTTTGGTAGCAAAAGAGAAATACAGAATGTTAAATGTTGAGAGGTTTGGAAGTACTGAACCAGAAAACGAGACTTGTTCACAGAATTACTAAAACATTACGGTGCAGAAGGAGCCATTTGGTCCATTATATCCACACCAGCTCTCCTAATGAGATTTGAGTCACTTAAAGTTAACATTGCACTGAGAGCAAGCAATTAAGAAGGCAAATGGTATAGAGAATTTGAGTGCAGGATCCAGGGTTCCTACTGCACATATGTAGAGACACTTATGTTGGTAAGACCACACCTCAAGTATTGGTGTCCTTACCTATGGAAAGACATATTTGCCATTGAGGGAGTACAATAAAGTCTCACCAAACAAATTCTTGGAATGGAGGGTTTGTTCTGTCAATTATTCTCCAGAGTTTAGTGGAATATAAAGTGATCTCGTTCAAGCATACAAAAGTCTTACCTGGCTCACCAGGTAGATGCAGGAAGGATGTTTCCCCAAATTGTGAGGTGTGTAGAATCAGGGGACAACGACTCAGAAGCTGGGAAAGGCCATTTAGGACTCAGAAGAGGAAGAATTTCTTTACTCAGGAAGTTGGTGATTCTTTGGAACTCTGTACTTCAGAGGGTCATGGAGGTTCACTTATTGGATCTATTCACAACTGAGATTGACTGATTTCTATGTGTCAGGAATGTCAAGGAAAATAGGTGGTGTGGTAGACAGTGAAAAAAGATGATCTCAGAGCCTAATGGGACCTTGATCTGATGGGCCAATGCACCAAGAAGTGGCAGTTGGAGTTTAATTTAGATAAATGTGAGGTATTGCATTTTGGTAAGACAATCCAGGCAGGACTATACAGTTAATGGTAGGGCCCTGGGGAGTGTTGCTGAACAAAGAGACCCACAAATGCATAGTTCCTTGCAAGTGAAGTCACATGTAGACAGAGTGGGAAAGAAAGTGTTTGGCACACTTCCCTTCATTGGATAGAACATTGAGTATAGCAGCTGGGAGGTCATGTTGTGGCTGTACAGGACGTTGGTGAGTCCACTTTTAGAATACTGCAAACAATTTTGTAGAAAGGATGTTGTTAAACCTGAGAGGGTTTGGAAAAGATTTATAAGAATGTTGCCAGGGCTAGAGAGTTTGAGGTTTAGAGAAAGGCTGAGTAGGCTGGGGATTTTTTTCCTGGAGTACTGGAGGCTGAGAGGTGATCTTACTGAGAATTATAAAATCATGAGGGACATGGATAGGGTAAATAACCAAGGTCTTTTTCCTCGGATGGGGAGTCCATCACGAGAGGGCATAGGCTGAAGGTGAGAGAGGAATGATTTAAAACAGACCTAAGGGATAATCTTTTTACACAGAGAATGGTGTGTGTATAGAGCAAACTGCCAGAGAAAGTGGTGGACATGGGTACAATTACAACATTTAAAAGGCATCTGGATGTGTACATGAATGGGAAGGGTTGAGAGGGATATGGGCCAGATGCAGGGAAATGGGACTAGGCCAGATTGAAATGTCTGGTCAGCGACGATGAGTTGGATTGAAGGGCCTGTTTCTATGCTGCATAACTCTGACTCTATGACTGTTGGATAGTGCAGGAAAATGGTCATGCAGTCAATGATTGGCCATGATGTCATTGAATGATGGAGCAGATTCAAAAGACGTAATAGCCTCCTTCTGCTCCTATTTTCCATGCTCTTTTGTAGTTCAGACTTTGTCTCTGGAATGGAGTCTGAAAACGCATCCTTCTGATACTAGAGGCATGTACACTGCCATTAAGCTGATGTTTCATAAATCAAGCCGTAGCAAGCCATTTTCTTTTCAATCAAATCTGTTTATGAAAATTTTGCTGGCAGTTGATATATGGTAATAAATTGGCAGCACTTCAGAATTACAAGGTTTGTGATTTTTGCAAAATGCTGATTAAGTTGGTGAGGAATGTATTAATTTCCTGAGGTACTTTAGTTCAAATTTTATCTCTCTGTGTTTGATGTGTTTGGAAGCAATGGAATTTTCAGATATTTGTCACACATTTTTAGACTTTAATTCTCTACACTGATGCAAGCGAGGAAATTAGTGTTAACTGCAGGGTGTGGTCCTTGTGAGCTGGATTCAGAGTGAGTACCACACCTACTTTCCCTGTTATTTGAAAAACCATGGAAAATATGTGTACAAGAGCAAAACTGCAACATGGAAATGAGATTCAAGTACTTTGATGATATATCTGTCATAATTTGATTAATCCTTATAAATGTGGAACAAAGATCACAATTAAAAAATGAATAAATCAAGCATGAATTTTGTTACTCTATCTCCATCTTAGAACAAGATGCACTCAAACAGATTTAAGATACAAGATTAAAGGAGTGATGGGTTTCTACAAGACAGTAATTTGACCACCACTAGAACACTGACAGCAGCTTTTAGGTCCCCATTAGAGAAAGCTTATTAAAGCCATCAAGAGTATACAGTGTAGCATCAGGAACTTGATATGAGGGATGAGTTACTCTACTTAAGATATGAGGTTTAGATGGTCAAATTATCAGGACTTGGTGTGTGTTCCCTTGAGCATGAAATATTGAAGAGACAATCTAGTTCTGATGTAATTTTTGAAAACAGAATTTGACAGATTACATGCAGAGAAATGGTTTTCTCTTTTAGGTATTTTAAGAATAATGGAAAATAATCTTATTGAAGAGTCACATCAAAAAGTACTTCCTCACACAAATATAATGAGATTTGAACTATTTCCCCCAAAATACTGAGGATAAAAGAACAATGGGCAAACTTTTAAGAGTGAGCTATCTTCTTAGGTATGACTATCAAAGGAGGGCAACAAAGATGGAGAAGTGGAATTCGGGAGTATGATTTATTTTATTCTGGCTTTGTTCTTCCCTTGTTTTCCTTAAGAAGTCTGCCTTCTTGAACCGCAGTGTTTGGTGTAGTTACACCATGATGCTGTGGGGGAGGAAGTTCCAGAATTTTGACATGAAGGAATGGTGATGGCGAGTGACTTGCAGGGACACTTTCAGGCAATGTTCCCTTGGAAGATCTGCGCACACCGATTGATGTACAGACACATTCACTTCGTGTTTATCTTGCTGCTGCTGTTGTGCACAGACCTCAGAAAATGGAGAACCGAGAGGGAAGGTAGCTTATAGGTGATCGTATTTATACGTACCTGTTACCTTTACCCCTCTAGACTGATGTTCATCAGTCGGAAGGTAATGTCTAACGAGCTTTGGTGAATTTCTGCAGTGTATCTTTTCGATGATACACACTGCTGTAGTAAGTGTTGGTGGTGGAGGGAGTGGATGCTTCTGGATGTGGCGCCAATAGAGTGGGCTGCTTTGTCCTGGATAGTGTCAAGCTTCTTGAGTGTTGTTGGAGCTGCACTCATTGAGGCAAATGGGGAGTATTCCATCACACTCCTGACTTGTACCTTGTAGATGATGGACAGGCTTTGAGCAGTCAGGAGGTGAATTAATCACCACAGTATTCCTATCCTTTGCCCTGCTCTTGAAGCCATTGTGTACTCGATCCATTTTATACAGATAGACCAATTAACTTATGGTCAATGGTAATCTCCAAGATGTTGATGATGAGGGGTTCACTGATGGTAATGCCATAGAATGTCAAAGGGCAATAGTTAGATTCTCTCTTGTTCGAGATTACCTAGCAGTCATGTGGCACGAATGTCACTTAGCACATGGCAGACCATGTCAGGATATTGTCCAGGTTTTGCTGCATTTGGAAATGGACTGCTTCAGTATTTGAGGAGTTGTGAATGGTGCTGAACATTGTGCAGTCAATGTGATAATCTTCACTTCTGACTTTATTATGGAGGCAGGTCTTTTTAGGAAGCGGCCGAAGATGGTTGGGTCCAGGACACCAACCTGAGGAACTTCTACAGAGATGTCCTGGAGCTGGGATGACTGACCTCCAAAACCATCTTCCCATGTGCCACATATGACACCAACTAGCAGGGAGAGGTCCCTTGATCCCATTGACTTCAGTCATGCGAGGGCTTCTTGATGCTATACTTGGTCAAAGGCAGACCTAATGCTAAGTTCAGGCATTTTCACCTCCTCTCTGGAGTTCAGCTCTTTTGACCACTTTTGAACAGAGGCTCAAATAAATTCAGAAGCCGAATGGCCCTGGTGGAACACAAATTCAACATCACCAAGCAGATTATTGCTTAACACGTGCTGCTTGACAGCACTGTTGATGACCACTTTGATCATTATTTTTAATGATTGAGAGCAGACTAAAGGAATGATAGTTGGCTGGATTGGATTTATCCTTCTTTTTGTGTGCAGGACACACCTACACAATTTTCCACATTGTTGGGTAGATGCCAGTGTTGTAATTGTATTGGAACAGCTTGGTGTGAGACATGTGGTGCTGGAAAAGCACAGCTGGTCAGGCAGCATCTGAGGAACAGGAGCCTCGATGTTTTGACATAAGATCTTCATCTGGAAGCTCTTCATTCCTTATGAAGAGCTTATGCTCGAAATATCAACTCTCTGCTCTTCGGATGCTGCCTGATCACTCTACTTTTACAGCACCGCGCTTTTTGACTGAGCTCCAGCATCTGCAGTCCTGACTTTCTCCTCCTTGGTATGAGACATGGCAGGCTCTGGAGCACAAATCTTCAGTACTGTTTCTGGAATGTTGTCAGGGGCCGTGGTCTTTGTATTACCCATTGCCTTCACTCATTTTCTTGATATCATACAGACGGAATAGAATTGGCTGAAGACTTGCATCTGTGATACTGGGAACCTCCAGAAAAAGCCAGGGTGAATCATCCATTTGGCACGTCAGGCTGAAGTTTGTTGCGAATGTTTCAGCCTTATCTTTTGCACTGACATGCTGGGCTCCCCCATCATTGAGGAAGGGAATATTTGTGAAACTTCATCCTCCAGAGAGTTGTTCAATTGTCAAACATTGTTCACAACTGGATATGGCTGGACTGCAGGACTTACATCCGATCTGTTGGCTGTTAATTGCTGAACTCTGTCTTTCACTTGCTGATGCTGTTTGCACATGGGTAGTCCTGTTTTGTAATTTCATTAGCTTTTCGCCTTTTTTTTTAGGTATGCCTGGTGCTACTCCTGGCATGCCCTCTGCACTCTTCAGGGTTAATCCCTTGGCTTGATGGTAATAGTTGAGTGGGGGAATATGTCTGGCCAGGTAGTGTTGGATGTTCCCTTTAAGCTGCACAGGTCTGACGTTCCAGGTAAGGTGGTTGGCGTGCCAACACATATTGCAGCATTGACTAATGATTCCACAAGTAACTAGCGCCCATGGACTTTGGAGGTCCATGCAGAAGAAAAATAAATTATCATGCAGGCTTATCATGGATGACCAGATTGCACTTGTTAGATCTGCTCAAAGCCTGTCCACCCAGCACAGTGATTGCATTGCACAACACAGTGGAGGGTATCCTTGATGTGAATAGGATTCTCTCTGTAAGGACTGGGCAGTGGTTACTCTTGCTATTACAATCACGGACAGTTGCATCTGCAGTATGCAGACAACGATATGAACGTTGCTTCAGATTACAGCAGGATCTTGATCAGATGGGCAAATGGGCTGAGGAGTGGCAGGTGGAGTTTAATTTAGATAAATGCGAGGTGCTGCATTTTGAGAAAACAAATCTTAGCCAGACTTAAACACTTCATGGTAAGGTCCTAGGGAGTGTTGCTGAACAAAGAGACCTTGCAGTGCAGATTCATAGCTCCTTGAAAGTAGAGTTGCAGGTAGATAGGATAGTGAAGAAGGCGTTTGGTATGCTTTCCTTTATTGGTCAGAGTATTGAGTATAGGAGCTGGGAGGTCATGTTGCGGCTGTACAGGACGTTGTTTAGGCCACTTTTGGAATATTGTTTGCAATTCTGGTCTCCTTCCTATCAGAAGAATGTTGTGAAACTTGAAAAGATTCAGAAAAGGTTTCCGAGGATGTTTCCAGGGTTGGAGGATTTGAGCTATAGGGAGAGGGTGAATAGGCTCGGGCTATTTTCTCTGGAGTGTTGGAGGCTGGGGGTGATCTCATAGAGGTTTATAAAATCATGAGGGGCATGGATAGGATAAATAGATGCTGGGGTGGAGGAGTCCAGAACTAGAGGGCATAGGTTTAAGGTGAGAGGGGAAAGATATAAAAGGGACCTAAGGGGCAACTTTTTCACACAGAGGATGGTGTGTGTATGGAATGAGCTGCCAGAGGAAGTGGTGAAGGCTGGTACAATTGCAACATTTAAAAGGCATCTGGATGGATATGTGAATAGGAAGGGTTTGAAGAGATATGGTCCAAGTGCTGGCAAATGGGACCAGATCAGGTTGGGATAACAGGTCGGCATGGATGTGTTGGATGTGTTGTTTCTGTGCTGTACATCTCTATGACTCAATGACTCGGGTAAGTATGTTTTTCCCTCATGTTAGTTCCCTCACCAGCTGCTGCAGACCCTTTAGGACCAGGTCAGTAATGGTGCAGCCAAGTCACTCTTGATGATGTCCCCTGCATAGAGTGCACTCTTAAGGCCTATCCTCCTCCAAGTGCTATTCTCTATAAACTCACTTGTGGAGGGAGCAGAGGCATGTTACATTCCGAAACCAGATTGATTAGCTGGTTTCAATTTCTAGGCAGAAGTGAGCACTACAGATGCTGGAGATTAGAGTCAAGATTAGACTGGTGCTGGAAAAGCACAGCAGGTCAGGCAGCATCTGAGGAGCAGGAAAATCGATGTTTCAGGCAAAAGCCGTTCATCAGGAATGAGATTGGGAGCCTTGGGAGTGGAGAGATAAATGGGAGGGAGGTGGGGCTGGGAGGAAGGTAGCTGAGAGTGCAATAGGTGGGTGGAGGTGGAGTGAACCTTCCGAGGACCCTTTCGCCTGCCTCCAACAAACCCCATCCAGCTGGACACCCTGTGCTGGCCTATTACCTGCCCTCAACCTCTTTATTTCCAACTTTGATCGCTTCAACCTGTCCACCCCCTCTTCCACTCCAACCTCTCACCTTTACAATACGCAGCCCTCCACTCCCTCTGCTCAAACCCCAACCTCACCATCAAACCAGCGGACAAAGGAGGTGCAGTGGTAGTTTGGCACACTGACCTCTACACCGCTGAAGCCAGACGCTAACTCAAAGACACCTCCTCTTACCGCCCCCTCGACCATGATCCCACGCCCCATCACCAAACCATCATCTCCCAGACCATACAGAACCTCATCACCTCAGGAGATCTCCCACCCACAGCTTCCAACCTCATAGTCCGGGAACCCCGCACCACCCGATTCTACCTCCTACCCAAGATCCACAAGCCTGACTACCCCGTCCGACCCATCGTCTAAGCCTGCTCCTGCCCCACCGAATTCATCTCCACCTACCTCAATACTGTCCTGTTGCCCTCTGGTCCAGGAACTCTGCATATACGTTTGAGAGACCACCCAAGCCCTCCACCTCCTCCAAGACTCCATTTCCCTAATGCTCAACGCCTCATCTTCACCATGGACATCCAGTCCCTCTCTACACCTCCATCCGCCATGACCAGGGCCTCTAAGCCCTCTGTTTCTTTCTCTCCCAACATCCCCAACAGTACCCTTCCACTGACACTCTCATTCATTTGGCTGAACTGATCCTCACCCTTAACAATTTCCCCTTTGAATCCTCCCACTTCCTCCAGACGAAAGGGGTAGCCATGGGCACATGCGTGAGCCTCAGCTATGCCTGTCTCTTTGTCGGCTATGTAGAACAGTCCATCTTCCGGAGTTACACCGGCACCATTCCCACCTCTTCCTTCGTTACATTGATGACTGCATTGGCGCCACCTCGTGCTCCCACGAAGAGGTTGAACAGTTCATCAACTTCATCAACGCATTCCGCCCCAACCTTAACTTCACCTGGACCATCTCTGACACCTCCCTCCCCTTCCTGGACCTCTCCATCTCCATCAACGATGACTGACTCAACACTGACATTTTTTACAAACCCACCGACTCCACAGCTACCTGGATTACAGCTCTTCCCACCCTACCTCCTGCAAAAATGCTATCGCATATTTCCAATTCCTCTGCCTCCACCGCATCTACTCCCAGGAGGACCAGTTCCACCACAGAACACACCAGATAGCCTCCTTCTTTAAAGAACGCAATTTCCCCTCCCACGTGGTTGATGATGTCCTCCAATGCATCTCAACTACATCCCGTACCTCCGGCCTCAAATCCCACTCCTCCAACTGTAAAAGGACAAAGCCCCCCCGGTCCTCACCTACCATCCCACCAACCTCTGCATAAACCACATCATCCGCCAACATTTACACCACCTCCAAACGGGCCCCACGAGCAGGGAAATATTTCCCTCCCCACCCCTATCCGCTTTCCGCAAAAACTGGTCCCTCCTTGACTACCTCGCCAGATCCACACCCCCTAACAATCCATCCTCCCCTCCCAGCACCTTCCCTTGCCACCGCAGGAATTGCAAAACCTGCACCCACATCTCTCCCCTCACCTCCGACCAAGGCCCCAAAGGAGCCTTCCACATCTATCAAAGTTTCACCTGCATTTCCACACATATCATTTATTGAATCCGTTGCTCCTGATGTGGTCTCCTCTACATTGGGGAGACCGGACGCCTTCTCACAGAGCACTTCAGAGAACATCTCCGGGAAGCCCGCACCTATCAACCCACCGCCCCCGTGGCCCTACATTTCAACTTCCCCTCCCACTCTGCCGAGGACATGCAGGTCCTGGGCCTCCTTCACCACCACTCTCTCACCACCTGACACCTGGAGGAAGAACGCCTCATCGTCCGCCTCGGGATCCTTCAACCCCATCGCAACAATGTGGACTTCACCAGTTTCCTCATTTCCCCTCCCCCACTTTAGCCCAGTTCCAACCTTCCACTCAGCACCATCCTCATGACCTGTCCCACCTGTCAATCCTCCTTCTCACCTATCCGCTCCACCCTCCCATCCGACCTATCACCTTCACACCCACCTCCATCCACCTATTGTACTCTCAGCTACCTTCCCTACAGCCCCACACCCCCCCTCTCCCATTTATCTCTCCACCTCCACAGCTCCCTGCCTTCATTCCTGATGAAGGGCTTTTGTCCAATTTTCTTGCTCCTCGGATGCTGCCTGACTGGTTATGCTTTCCCAGCACCACTCTAATCCTGGCTTCACCGTCTCCTGAGTCTGACTTGCCTTCATTGGATTTCACAGCAACTTAGGTGGTATTTATACATGTGCAGTTAATCTGAAGTCAGAGACCTGACCGCACACCCACTGCATTTGAATGATCCATTTCCCCCTATTTATACCACAATCAACTTTGCCTTTGTATCGATCCATATCTATGCAGACTAGTAAATATTCAAAAGTGCTTCAGGCTGTGAGGCTAGTCCACTATTCACTCCAAATAACAGCCAATAATTAAAACAAGTACTATTTATAATTTCTTCTGCGAAAATATTCATCAGTGGAATATGTAAAGTAGTTCTGAAAGTGTTTCTCTCGTGATTGAATATTGGTTTTTGTAAGGATGCGTCCAATTTTCAGATTCAACAGAACTGAAGTCATGCATGCACTAGACAAATGGTGATACTGTGACTGTTCCAATATCCTCTCTATCCACATGAACTTACTTAAGGAAGCAGTAAATGTTAAGTAACCGCATCTATGTAGAACTCCGTCGACGAAATTTGTGTGATAACCAATACATTATGTTGCCTTCTTTACAAATGTAACTGCTGATGTTTGCACAAATGCTCAGTCAATTTAACATTGACAGAAATCAAAGTAGCATTTTTACGCTTAAATTTTGTCATTAATTTTAACTGATGCCACAACCCATAGTTGACACAAAAAGTGTCAAGAAAGTCAATGAGAAAATAATTGATCTCATGTCATATCTGCTTATAGAAACAAGGGAACATAAAAAAAAAGGAACAGGAGTCGTCCATGCAAATGACCATGGCTGGAGCGTGGCAACATATTATACTTTTCTCTGTATTTATTTGTTAAATACAAGTGCCAATAAATCTTTCAATGCATCCTCCTCAGTACCTTGTTCCTGCTTTTGTCCACTGAGCTTTGTTCCCTTTAGCCCTAAGAACTATATCTATATCCTTCTTCAAAGCATTCAGTGTTTTGGCTTCAACTGCTTTCTGTGGCAGAGAATTCCATAGGCTCATCGCTGTTTGAAGAAATTTCTCCTCATCTCCAAAGCTCACAATCTTCTATTATATAAAGGATTTGCTTCATCTCGGTTTAACTGGATGACCCCCTAGTTCTAAATTCCCCAACATAGAGTCATAGTGATGTGCAGCACAAAAACAGATCCTTCGATCCAACTTATTCATGCTGACCAGATATCCAAAATAAATCGAGTCCCATTTGCCAGCATTTGGCCCATATCCCTCCAAATCCTTCCTATTCATATACCCATCCAGATGCCTTTTAAATATTGTATTTTAATATTTAAACATTAAATATCAGCCTCCACCACTTCCTCTGGCAACTCATTCCATACAAGCACCATTCTCTGCGTGAAAAAGTTGTCCCGTGGGTCCCTTTTGAATGTTTCCTGTCTCACCGTACACCTATGCTCTCTAGTTTTGGACTCCTGGGAAAAAGACCTTGTTAATTTACTCTATCCATGGCACTCATGATTTTATAAACCTCTTTAAGGTCACCCTAGAGTCTCCGACATTCCAGGAAAACAGCCCTAGCCGAATTAGCCTCTCCCTATAGCTCAAACCCTCCAATCCTGACAACATGCTTGTAAACCTTTTCTAATCGCTTTGGAGAGGCTGAACAGGCTGGGGCTGTTTCCCCTGGAGCGTCAGAGGCTGAGGGGTGACCTTATCGAGGTTTACAAAATTATGAGGGGTATGGATAGGGTAAATAGGCAAAGTCTTTTCCCTGAGGTTGGGGACTCCAGAACTAGAGGGCATAGGTTTAGCATGAGAGGGGAAAGATATAAAAGAGACCTACGGGACAACTTTTTCACGCAGAGGGTGGTACGTGTATGGAATGAGCTGCCAGAGGAAGTGGTGGAGGCTGGTACAATTGCAACATTTAAGAGGCATTTGGATGGGTATATAAATAGGAAGGGTTTGGAGGGATATGGGCCGGGTGCTGGCAGGTGGGACTAGATTGGGTTGGGATATCTGGTCGGCATGGACGGGTTGGACCGAAGGGTCTGTTTCCATGCTGTACATCTTTATGACTCTGTAAGTTTCATTGCAAAATTCCTGTGGCAAGCAGACCAGAACTGAATGCAGTATTCCAAAAGTAGCCTAACCAATATCCTATACAGCTGCAACATGACCTAACAACTCCTATATTCAACGCCCTGACCAATAAAAGCAAGCATATCAAACACTGCCTTCACTATCCTGTCTATCTGGGATTCCACTTTCAGGGAACTATCAACCTGCACTTCAAGGTCTCTTTGTTCAGGAACAGTCCCCAGGACCTTACCATTAAGTGTATATGTCAGGCCCTGATATGCTTTTCCAAAATGCAGCACCTCCCATATATCTAAATTAATCTCCATCTGCCATGTGGGCTACGAAGTTACGGCTGGAGAAGGGGACTGGCAGGAGCTGATGCAGATATGATGGACCAAATGGCCTCCTTCTGTGCTGTAAACTTTTATGAATCTAATATCATGGAATACATTACAATTTCCTGAACACTGGTTTAAAATTGTATTTGAAAGATTCTTTTCTCCCGAGTTGGGTGGGTGCATCAGCAGCATTCCCTCTAAAAAAGCCCACCCGCCTGTACTCCCCACGTTCAAACCTCGTAGTTGGGGGGAGCTGGATTAAAAGTTGGGCTGGATGGCCAGAAAATAGCTGAGGAAGATGAATGTTGCCGAGACAGGCTACACACGTGAGGGAAGCCTGCTGTGGATGTCCAGCACTGTGTCCAAAAAAAATACAAATGTAAAATATAAAAATTCCACATGCCTCATTCATGACATGCCATACGACCTAACTCTCTGGACACATACCTGTCAGCTCTTCGTAATCACTATGTGCTCCTCAATGCCGGTCCATCTGTATCTCGGACCCCTTGTAGTCCTTATGCAACTTCACCTTAATGGGAAGGCGATGGCCTCGAGATATTACTGCTGATCTACTAATCCAGAAACTTAACTAAAGTTATGGGGACCTGGGTTTGATTCCTGCCACAGCAAGTGGTGGAATTTGTATTTAATTTTTAAGAATCTGGAATAAAAGATCTAATGATGACCATTAAACCATTGTCAATTGTCGGAAAAATCCATCTGGTTCACTAATGTCATTGAGGAAAGGAAATCTGTAATCCTCACCTGGTCTGAGCTACATATAAATCCAGAGCTACAGCAATGTGGTTGACTCTCAATTGCCCTCTGAAATGGCTTAGCAAGCCACTCATTTCAAGCGTGGCTCGGGATGGGTAATAAATGCTGACCAGCTGGCAAGGCCCACATCCCACAAATGAATTTTTAAAAAATTACCATCCCATTAGATCTTACATCTACAAACACACAGGAGAAAAATAAAGTTCTATTAAAAGATTCAACTAAAAGTTGCATTGTGCACTCTATTGAGAAAAACACTCTCAATCTTAAAAAAGGCGTCCTGGTCAACCTTGATAGGTCTGACATGTTTTGATAGGCCTTTATGTATTGGACAGGTCTTTGACAGGATTAACAGTTCCAAGGAGTTAATGCATTTATTAACATAAATCCTTTCTTAACAATCTGAAAGAGTATCTGACAGCCCGCAAGGATACCTGAAGTCCCATCAAATGGCATCCGAAACCCCCTCCAAACGAAGTATCTGCACCCTTCTCCCTGCCTTAAAGCTATCTAAATGAACCCATCCTCGAAGTGTCTTGGGACCATATCCAAACGGTAGCCCAGCTCTGATACAGATATTATAGCTTTCCAAAAGAAATACACTGTGAAGAGAGCTGCTGTGATGGGTTTGCACTGTGCTCTCTGGGTTCTGTGCAGCGGGGTTACCAAAATGGCCATTAAAATGGGCGGTTGCCTCCTGGAACTGCAGACATGTGAAGCTTGAGCTAACACCATTCCCACGGAATTAGGGAGAGCAACATTGGAGGTAGAAATTGCACCTCCAGCCAATTAAAACTCCACAAGGCCACTGACATCAGTAGGAGTGCATTCCCGTTGTTGGCAGCATGGAGGATTTTAAAGGACCGTAGCCCACATTAACTTAGAACATAGAAAAATACAGCGCAGTACAGGCCCTTTGGCCCTCGATGTTGTGCTGATCCAAGCCCACCTAACCTACACTAGCCCACTATCCTCCATATGCCTATCCAATGCCCATTTAAATGCCCATAAAGAGGGAGAGTCCACCACTGCTACTGGCAGGGCATTCCATGAACTCATGACTCGCTGAGTAAAGAATCTACCCCTAACATCTGTCCTATACCTATCACCCCTTAATTTAAAGCTATGCTCCCTCGTAATAGCTGACTCCATACGTGGAAAAAGGTTCTCATAGTCAACCCTATCTAAACCCCTAATCAACTTGTACACCTCTATCAAGTCACCCCTCAACCTTCTTTTCTCCAATGAAAACAGCCCCAAGTGCCTCAGCCTTTCCTCATACGATCTTCCTACCATACCAGGCAACATCCTGGTAAACCTCCTCTGCACCCGTTCCAGTCCCTCCACATCCTTCCTATAGTATGGCGACCAAAACTGCACACGATACTCCAGATGTGGCCGCACTAGAGTCTTATACAACTGCAATATGACTTCAGGACTCCGGAACTCAATTCCTCTACCGATAAAAGCCAGTATGCCATATGCCTTCTTCATCGCACTATATACCTGGGTGGCAACTTTCAGAGATCTGTGTACATGGACACCAAGATCCCTCTGCTCATCCACACTACCAAGTATCCGACCATTAGCCCAGTACCCCGTCTTTTTGTTACTCTTACCAAAGTGAATCACCTCACACTTACCTACATTGAACTCCATTTGCCACTGTTCTGCCCAGCTCTGCAACTTATCTATATCCCGCTGTAACCTGACACATCCTTCCTCACTGTCAACAACTCCACCGACTTTCGTATCATCCGCAACTTGCTCACCAACCTTCTAACCCCACCAGCCCACATATTGTTTTCCATTTACCTGCATATGTACACTGGGCACAGTTTTATTTCTCATGGAAGAGGTCTGTCCAGGGCCCTCTTGATATGGGCCATGGTTTTGCTTATGCGCACCTGGCAAGCTTCATGCATTTGCTGGGCATCCCAGGGTGATGAGAATGGAACTTTGCAGCTGTTGTATCACTTGGAGTGACTCTTGGCTGGGTCATGGAATGCAAAGGGGAGTTTAGGTGGAGACTTTGATAGAAATTGAGCTGGGAAAGAGAGGGGAGGTGACCAGGATGGAGGATTCCGAGAGGTGGAAGGTTATTGGGAGGGAGAGACCACTTTGGCCTATTGAAGTCTATGCTGGTTGTAGGGTTGGGGGATCAAAATCTAAATGAAATTCTCATACCAAATGCATTCGTGGATAGCCCTTTTTTCCTCTCTGTTCATACGTGGCATACGATATCACTGGCAAGGCCAACATTTAATGGCCATCCCTAGTTGGCCTTGAGAAGTGATGGTGAGCCATTTCTTTCATCCAATACACTACTCTTTGTAACTTGTTAGAAAGGGAGTTCCAGGAATTTGTCCCAGTACCAATGCAAGAACAGTAATTTTGAGGAAAACATTTTTGTTGATGATGGGCCAGATATCTTCTGTATTGGAGCTCCCCCTGCAGGCCTTATGGAGTATTGTGTCCATCTGAAATGTTCTGTCAATTGGTCACTCTGCTCCAAAGAGTAAATTGGCTTGCCAGAGCATAGTTACAATGGCATCAATCACACATGGAACTTTGCACCCTTTTCCTCCAAACATGAAACAAGCACTTGCCAGTTTGTCTTGGACCTACTGCAGTGCTCCAGCAAGGCTCAACCAAGCTGAGTAACATCTCACCTTACGCTTGGAAACCTTTGAGCCTTCAGAACTCAAAATTGAATTCAGAGCATGAACGCCTTCTTCCATGTCCTTAATCGACTCCCACACCCCTAGTCCTGTCAGGACTTGGCTTGCTTCTAGCACACCGTACTCATTTTCACCCAGTCATAGTCCCCTTCATTATCACCTGTCTGAACTTCCCTTCTTCGTGGTGATCAACAATCACTTTGCCTGCCTGAACTTTTTTTTCTCTCTCTCGCTGTGCTGCATTTCTACCTATTTGCGCACTCTTTTCTCTCCCCTAACTCCCTCATCATCAGTGTAAATTCTGCTTGCTGATTTTCACCTCCCTATTTCAAATGTTAAATTGTAATATTGTTTAGATTGCATCTTAGCACTGTGCTCAGACTTTAACTGAAATTGCCTCTGACCTAAGTTTCTTTGTTACAGAGAGCCGGTGGATGAGGTTTTGCAGATACCTCCTTCATTGTTAATGTGTGGGGGTTGTCAACAGAATATTGGAGATCGCTATTTCCTGAAAGCTATTGATCAGTATTGGCACGAAGACTGTCTGAGTTGTGACCTGTGCGGCTGTAGACTGGGAGAAGTGGGGAGGAGATTGTACTATAAACTAGGCAGAAAGCTCTGCCGAAGGGACTACCTCAGGTAAGATAGCTTTATTTAATTCAAATTATTTCAATTTTTATTTAATACTGAATCCCCTGTATGTAAAAGCAGTGCTTCATCATTGCTTGAAAAATTTGAGTATATACTGTTTAAACTCTGTGCTGTTATGGTAAATTATCAGAATCAGACCAGGTGATTACGTACAAAAATGTGACTTTAATATTTCCATGTGATAAATTTTTCACATTCATGTCTCACACAAGTACTTTACTTCAATCTCTTTGAAGTTAAACAAAGGTAAAACTTGATGAAGATGATGTCATAGAAGAATTGCTAAACCATATCATTTCACAACGAGTGAACAAAAAAACCGAACAACTTCTCCTTGTAGATTAATACAAAATAACAAAGATTTCACATTTCTCTACATCAGTGGATTGTGTTTTTCTTTTAATTAATTGAATTAAAATATAGCATTCTCCCTCAAAGACTGGCCAAACATCACCCTCACAAAAAGCTAACTGACCTGGCAGCCTTTGCTGTACCTGATTTGGAGACAGTTTTTTAAAAATCTCGTGCTATTTGTGACTACACAAGGCCAGATACTACTGCAGAACTTGTGAGTTGTTTATTAGTAGCTGAGGCAGGCTAATAAGTTGTTTATTATTTCCTACCTTGAATTGAATCAATACCAGTCACAATTCAAACATCCTGCATCTTATTTCTTTGTAAATTTATGTGAATACTCTTTATGATAAAGACCCAACATTTGTCCAAAGACCTTCTGTGCAAGTGTGATTAAGAAATTCTGAAAATGACTGCTTCTCGCAATGGTTCCTTGTCTCCACTGTTTGGAGGTTTTTTTCCATTGACACATTCGAACTTTTGTATGTTCAGGAGGCCTGTGCACAGACTAAAGCTTTGCTGTCTATTCATTTCAACATCATGCAGATACAACTGCATGAAAACAGCATGAAAATTGTGAAGAATAGGAGTGCAGATTAAGAAAATCAAGAAAAATGGATTAGATTGCATCATGTTATTTCTGGATATTGAGTTAGGGTTAGGGTTGGTAACCTGACTGACTGCAGGAAATTGGAAGCACATTAAGCCAAGTGCAATCCCATTCTCATCAGAAAGTCATGATGTGGAAGTGCCGGTGTTGGACTGGGGTGGACAAAGTCAGAAGTAACACGTCACTAGGTTAAGTAACATATTAAATCTTTCAGCTTAGATTTCTGGATATTATTAGTGGAGTATGAAAGCAGGAGTAGGTCTTTCAACCCTCACACTTGTTCTCCCATTTTGTTAGACCATGGTTGCTCTGTAGCACAACTCCATTTCCCTCACCATGCTTTGTGTCCCTTAATACCCTGAAATCTATCAATTATTGTCTTGAAATTTTCAATTGAGCCAGTGTCCTCAGGTTCCTATCGGGAGCAAGTTCCTGATCTCCACCATGGAACAGGAACTTTGCATAATTTTCTCTTCTGAGGAGAGCTTGGCTTTCTTTCAGATAGATCTGTTTGCACTGACCTACACTGAGCATTTGATAATAACCAAGAGTTGTATCTGTATCATCTTTAATAACTAGATAAGTAATACAGCTGTCATATTTCAAGCTTTCCTCCAGCATTCCACCATGTAACAATGATTGAAAAATGTCCATTTGAAAATTAGATTTGAGAATAATTGCTAGTTACTACCATAATTAGTTTGTGGAGGATGCACACATCTATAGATGAATAATGGACAATGGCAGTTCAATGTCATGGAGCCATTTATGGCACCGAAGGAGGACACTTGCCCCTTAAAGTCCATTCTAGTTGTCTGCAGTGCAATCCAGTCAGTCCCATTCCTCTACATGATCCCTGTAGTCTTTCACCTGTGGGTTTTTTTTTCCTTCAAGTGTTCCTCTTATTCCATTTTGAAGTTTCTATTTTCATCACTCTCATGAGCAGTAATGTCCAGGCCATTACTACGTTAAAAAAGCCTCATCCCCACATTTCCCCTGCATCTCTTGCCCAAGATGTTAAATCTGCACCCTCCAATCTTGTACCATCAGGCCATGTGAACTGTTTGTGCTTTGTCTATCTTCTCCAAACCTGCCATCAACTTGTATACCTCTGTCAACTCACCAACAAATCTTGTTTACTCCATGGAGGTCAACTGAATTTTAACATTTTAACTCTGTCACAAAAACTTCACATCCCTGCAATAATTCGATAAACCTTCTCTGGACCCTGTCTGAGACCCTTACATCCTACCGAAAGTGTGGTGACCAGTATTAGATTCAGTGCTCTAGTAGGGGTCTAACCAGAGCTTTATAAACGTTCAACATAATTTACATGCTTTTGTAATCACTATCTCTCTGTTTATGAAACCCATCTGGTTTACTTGGCACTCTCTCAATATGTCTGTCCACTTTCAAAGAACAAAGAAGAAAAGAACAAAGAAAATTACAGCACAGGAACAGGCTCTTCAGCCCTCTAAGCCTGCGCCAATCCAGATCCTCTATCTAAACCTGTCGCCTATTTTCTAAGGATCTGTGTCCCTCTACTCCTTGCCCATTTATGTGTGTCTGTTGTGACCTTACTGAGTGTTGGCTCAGACTCATGGGCCAAATTAGCACCCCCGTTTCTAATTCTCATGACTGTCCATTTTCACCCTGCCATACAAGGTTATGGAAGTGAAAGTCAGTTTGTATTGAGGATGTTACAGATATACAGTCAAAAGTTCATGTCAAGGTCAAATGTGGCATCAAGGGTTAGGGTTAGTTTAACCTTCCAAATGTTGATGCTGGAAACTTCTGTTCTATATGTGCTTCATTTCCCCACAATAGACATCCCTGAGCAATCTAAAAAATTGGTCAAGTGTGAATTTTCTGAAATGTGCTTTCTGACTTCCTTGACATTTTTGTTTCATTCATTCACGGGATGTCAGTGCGTCTAGTTGGACCAGCATTTATTGCCCATCCTTTATTGCCCAGAGAGCAGTTAACAGTCAACCACATTGTTATGGATTTGGAGTCACAAGTAAATCAGACAAGATAAATTAGACAAATTTCCTTCCCTAAAGAACATTAGTGAACCAAATGGGTTTTTCCTGACAGTAGGCAGTAGTTTAATGGTCATCATTAAAATTTTATTTCCAGATTATTATTGAATTAAAATTCCACCATCTGCCATGATTTGCCTTTCCAAACTGCAGCACTTAATTTATCTAAATTAAACTCCACCAGCCACTCCTCAGCCCTTTGGTCCATCTGATCAAGATTCCAATGTATTCTGAGATAACCTTCTTCACTATGTACTACACCTCTAATTTTGGTGTCATCTGCAAACTTTCTAACTATACCTCCTATGTTCATATCCAAATCATTTATATAAATGACAAAAAGTGGTGGACCCAGCAATGATTCTTGTGGCACTCCACTGGTCACAGGCCTCCAGTCTGAAAAGAAGATATTTTCTAATTAACTTGCTCAGAAAGGTTATTACATGCCTCTAGAGCAATAAGAACTTGAACCAGGCCACTGATTCAGAGGTAGGGACATGTCCACAGCACAAGAGCCGATGTGTGATTGGAGGAATGCACTGATAATCAAGCTTCACTGCTCCAATACTCACACCATTCATGTAATTGTGTTCATGCAGTCACTAAAACAGGCAACTAATACCCATATATACCATGATTCAGAGTAGAAGACACTTTGACCAGGATTCTTTAACAAATTGAAAAATAATTTGTTCGTTATTGATGAAAGCTATTCCTAAACCAATTGACAAAAATGGTCTGAAACCAAACTATCGTCTAGTATTAAAAACAATATCCCTTAATCCCAGCCAAACACATTCACACAATGCAAATCCACTACAAACACTGCAGAAAAGGTATTGAAGAAAAGGAAACAAAGCCCTTATTGGCCAATAGTTCAATAGGGATGAAGTTTGTCTCTTCTAGAAACTGATTTTTATGACCTCCGCTAAATCTCTTACAGCCTTAGATCAAAACAAGAAGCTTTTTCACAAGCTTTGATTATTTTGGAAATCTGGTGTGATGTCAGCCTTTGAATAGTGGTCACCAGTTAGCCTTTTAGGATTGGTCAATATATTCCAAAAATTCACCCAGGAGAAGAAGGGTAGAGATGCAGCTTTTTCACCTTGTGATGATGCTGTCACTTTAACAAGGTTATTTTGTCCTTGGTTTTTTTAAGAGAAGTTGGAAAGACAGAGGTGCTGAAATGTTACGGAAAGAGCCTAAATTAACAATGGCAGGGAAGTGGCCAGATCCCCCAGTTCAGGTTCTCTCTAGTTTGGTTTTAGCAGGCAGTCAGAAACTGCTGCAGTGGAAAAAGGTTCCGTGCTTCAGCAGATTATTCTTGACTGGCTTCTATCTCTGCAATCTCTCTTGCCTGTAAGAACCTGTGTTTGCATTTACTTTATGCCAAGGGGTGTGTTTATGAGATGTTATGGAAATTGGAACAGCTCCTTCGTTAAGTTGCGTAAAGTTTCCAAAAGTTATTCTAAATTCTGTTTTCTTTTGTTTGTGTTTCAACTGTTGTGCTTAAATAACTGTTATTTTGCTTCAAGTCGAGTGGTTTGACCAGCTGCGTCACACCTGGAATATCCACTTCACATCTCCCTTCAAAATAAGAAAAAGTTAGGATCTAGGCTCCCTTCTTGAAATATTTTGAAGGGGTCTTGCCTGGTCCAGAATGACTTGCTTACTGCTACTGTTCTTTATTCCAACTGTCCACAATGTTTTTACTGTCTTTCAGCCATTCCTCAGGTGTTTGACACAGAAACCCAGTCTGGCCAGGGCTGCGAGGCAACCATCAGCTCCTGTGGTCTCCTCTAAATAGTTTAGTGCCTTCTGTGCTTTCCACTCAGTCCCCTGGAATAAATATGTGTTCCCAACATCTGGTTCCATGTTTTCCTTCCAGGCAGTTCCTGGCACCACTCATTTGAGTGTCAAGCTGTTCTCTGGGTCCCTTAGTTCTTTAAAATAGGTGTATAGAACTGATGCTGATCTGGCATGGGGTGACAACCCCAATTTGAAAATCTCAGATACTTCAAGCTTGAGATCTATGCAAAGCCATGGGATAATTAATTTATCACTTAGTCATTTGGTAATGTAGAACTTGAGTATTGTTTTTAAAAAATGACATTTTGTTAAAGCTTTTTCCTTGGAATCATCAGGATAATTCACAAAAATATTAATGTAAGGGGTCACCAATATTTCACAATTAGCAATTTTCTGAACATACTCAACCTGCCTGCACTAACAAAGCTAACAATATTATGCCTAGCATTAGATGTAATCTGCAGTTGTACATTTCTGAATATGTGAAGAGTTACACCGACATTCAATTTAGGATTATCAATCAGGCTCACAGTGTGAAACCACATATGTTAATACATAGGTTCCAGTTCTTTGCAGAGGTAAAGAACATTTATATGCAGGTTATATTGCTTCATTTCTCAGGACAATACTTTGATCAATGAGTCAACCTGCCTGATTTATAATTTATATATTGGCAGTTAACTGTCAATTATCATGAACTAGTGCATTCTCCATTGCAAAGCCTGTACCAATCAGAGTCCCCTTGCAAACTAATCAGTACTCTCCTCTAATACAATATTAACATTGGTAAAATTAAAGGCTGCATCACCAAATAATTCAAAATGCTCAGACACCCCTGGCAAAGGGAAGTACACTTTTTAGCAATTAAGAGCAGAAATCTTGGCCCTGGAGCTCCTCGTACTCTCCTTTATTATAGCAATATTGCTTTTACCCACTTAGCAACACTGTTGCCCTCAAATTGTTCTATTGCACTGATGAGTGGAAAGAATCTTGATGAGTGCAGATTTAGTTTGTGTTCTTCCTGCTTTAAGCTAACTTCCTTCCTCTTTTTTCCTAGACTATTTGGTCAAGATGGACTTTGTTCTGCTTGTGACAAACGCATCCGTGCCTACGAAATGACCATGCGAGTAAAAGACAAAGTTTACCACCTGGAGTGTTTTAAATGTGCTGCCTGTCAAAAGCATTTCTGTGTCGGAGACAGATATTTGCTCATCAACTCAGACATTGTCTGTGAACAGGACATTTATGAATGGACTAAAAATGGGATGATCTAGAATTACACCTGATACTCTGCACGAATGGGTCTCAGTATTGTCTATATGTGAATTCATCCTTTTGTAAGAGCCTATAAATGTTAAGGACTTGTACAGATATTTTATTAACATAAGCTGTGAAGGTTTCATTTATATACACACTCTACTGTGAAATATTAACTTCTGCAGCTTCATTAAGGAGACCGATATGAATGTCATCTTAGTAATTGTGATGAATACTTACTCCTCATAAATAAACTGCTCAGTTTGACTTCTGACAGATTGACTTGGCTCTAGATCTCATTGTCGGCTTCAATTTCAGATGAGGACAAAAGCAGAATGCTGAAGGAGAATGGGGGTATTTTTCTTTGGCAACAAGGCAAATTGCAAGTTAGTATTTATTTTTACTTGCTCATGGATGTGTGCACTGAACACAAGAGCAGTATTTCTTGCCTCTTCCTAGATACTCTTGAGAAGTTGGTGACGTTTTCACCTACTGTATTTCCATGCATTGAAGATACACTCAGAGTGCTGTTTAGAAGTAAGCTCCAGAACTCTGACTCAGCCATTTGTCAATTCATTTGACACAATCATTGTCTGAGCTGATGATGCCACCTCTTCATTCGTCAGCAATTTCAGAGCATAAAAGTTCAAAAGCTATTTTTGCATAAATGTACTTTATAAGAGTTTTTGGTTTAATTCAAACAAGTAATAGGTCAATACAAAAACGGGGGAAGAAAAGGAAACTCTAATAAGTAAACAGTCATAAAGGTGTTGTTTAGCAGATTACAAGATTATTAGATCAGCCACTACAATTTAAAACCACAGAAAATTGCAGAGTGCCAGAAAGAGGCCATTCAGCCTATCAGGTCTGCACTAGCTCTCTGAGCATTTCAGTTAGTGCCATTCTTCTGCTTTCTCCCTCGAACCTCACACGTTCTTCCTTTTCAGATAACAGTTTAATTTACCTTTAAATTTACGTTTAAATGTCTTATTTGAGCCTCCCTTCACCATACTGTCAGCCAGTGCATTCCATAACCACTCACTGCGTGGAAATGTTTTCATTTTGCTGTTGTTTGTTTTGCCAGTTAATTTAAATCTTTCCTCTTTCCTCATTCTCTCACAAGTGGGAAGAGCTTCTCCCTGTATACTTTGTTTGCTTTGTCCAGATCTTTCATAATTTCAAATGTCTCTCTAAAATCTCCTCACAGCCTTCTCTTCTCCAAGTCAAAAAGTCCTAACAACTCCTGTCTCTCCATGAAACTGAAGTTCCCCAAGCCTGGAATCATTCTCATGAAGCCTTTATGCACTCCTTCGATGTTCACATCTTTCTTTAAGTGTGACACCCAGACTTGGTCATGAGACTCAAGCTGAACTGGTATCTTCTCCAAGTTCAAAATAACCATCTTGCTCTATACTCATTGTCCCTATTGTTTAAGCCCAAGATACTGAATACTTTATTAACTGCTCTCTCACTGTCCTACTACTGTCAATGATTAATGGCCTATAAATCCAGATTCCTCTGCTCCTCTACTTCTTATGTTTTCCCACGTTCTTCTGATAAAAATTAGTTCCCTCACATTTCTCTGCATTTGCCACCTCTCTACCCACTCTACCAACTTGTCTCTGTCCTTTCAAAGATCCACATGATCCTACTCTTGTTCAGAATGTTTCCAAGGTTTATACATTTGCATGTTTTGAAATTGTTTTTAGCCTGCTGGCTATCTCATTTTATTAAGGGAAGATTGTCAGCATTTCAATGGAACATTAAAGAGCACAGGATTTTTAGCAGGCATCAAATTTAATGAATATTTAATTCCATTGCTCTTTTAATAAGAAAATAAGGAGTGATACAACATAAGTTAGAGCTTTTTTTGAAGGTTGTTAATTCCCCATGATAGCATATTTTAAATTAATGCATTCTTAAAATGACTTTGTATATTAAAAAAATCTGCAATACAATCTCAAGTTTCAATGCTGTTTTCATTGCGACTGTAATTAATGCAATAACCAAGAGTGAATGATTTAGTGGGTAGTTTTAACTACTTTGGTTTAGATTATCCTGTGGCAGTACAGTCAGGATCTAAGTGCATTAGGACATGATTTATCTTTGCTGAAACTGGGAAAGGCTGATACTGTTAATTACCTCCTGTGTCTCTTCAGCTAAGTAATACGGCAGAACAGGAATATGAGTCATCACAGCAGTGTACCAGAACATACCAGTCTATTTTAGGGTGGACGGGTGTGGGGACAAGGAGTTGAGTATGGGGTGATGGAGATGGGTTTGTGGGGCAGAGGGGTGTAGAGTTTATATGAAGGGAGTAGACTAAAGGGCCACTGTGAAGTTAAGGACTGGGCAAGTCTTAGGAAGAGAGACCAAAATGGTGGCATCATAAAAGAGAAAGTAAGATTTTTTCCTTGTTGCTGTTTAGATCTGTATTTATTGCTCATCTTGATTGCCCAGAGAGCAGTTAAAGTGCAACCACTGTGGGTCACATGAGGCCAGACCAGGTAAGGATGACAGATTACTTTCCTCAAAGGACGTTAGTGAACCAGGTGGACTTTGACAACAATGGTTACATCGTCACTGTTAGACTCACTTTTTCTTTCAGATTGTCATTGAAATTCAATTTCACCATCTGGATTCAAACCAATGTTCCCAGGTCAGGAATTCCTGATGAAGGGTTTGTGCCTGAAATGTCAATTCTCCTCCTCCTCAGATGCTGCCTGACCTGCTGTGCTTTTCCAGCACCACACTCTTGACTCTGATGTCCAGCATCTGCAGTCCTCACTTCCTGTCTGGATTACTAACCTAATGACATTACCATTGCATCCCATAGTGTGTAACTAACACAGGGTTCATCTAGAAACCATGTCCAAATTAGATAATCAAAGAGCTGCAAAAATTGGAATGCTGGGGAAGAATTTATTTAATATGATATTACAATGCAGAATCTGTAATTTTGAATGTGATTTCTATATTCCTCGGAATTCCCGGCAGTGTCTGATGAACTGAAATTATCTTGGTAAGTAAGCATGAACAAGGGTGTTTTCAGATTAAAAGCAAAAGAGATAACTAAATTAGACAAGTAACATGATAGGTCCAAGTTTAAAAATACAGTATCATTCTTTGGAATATCAAATGACACCAAAGTATTGAAATGTTACATATCCTCTAATGTATCTCAATAATCTGTCATCTCACATCCTAGATACTTGTTTCCTCACACCTATAATTACTGACATCGATTCTATGAGTCTTGAGTGATTATAAATATATGATCTACATGCTACATTCTAGAAAATAAAAATGATCCATTCCTCCACAGGAAAAGACAAAATTGGTGTTCAGGAAAATGAGGCAACTGATGGAAAACATATCAACAACATACCAGTTGATGAAGCAGCAAAATTAAATTCTGAAGAAGAATCATCATGATTTGAAACATTAACTCTGTTTCTCTCTTCACCAATGGTCCCAAGCCTCCAGCATTCTCTATGTTGCTTTCAGATTTCCAACATCTGCAGTATTTTACTTTTCATACTAAACCAACAATGGGCTTCCACTCTGGTTTGTTAGTATCTCCTCACGTATTTTAAGATTGTTTAGTATTTGTTTGGGTCTGTTAAGGTCTGTGAGGTTCTGTTCGGACCAAGTGGGGTCTTTTTGAAATCAGATTCTGGATTAGTGGTGCTGGAAGAGCACAGCAGTTCAGGCAGCATACGAGAAGCAGTAAAATCGACGTTTCGGGCAAAAGCCCTTCATCAGGAATGACTTTTTGAAATCATCAGGCCAATCCAAATAGACCAAGTGGGGTCTATTTGGATTGGTCTGAGACAGCTCAGGTTTATGGGCATTTGTTAGGGGGCTCTGTGAATTCCACTATGGATCTTTTGGGGTATATTAGTGTTTGTTTGAGGATGTTAAGTCTACCAAGCCCTGTTAGGGTCTTACAGGTTCTGCTTGAGTTTGTTAGGATTTGTAAGGACCTTTCAGCATTTATAAGGGGTTCTTAGGTTCTGGCAGTGTTGCACAGGTCTGTCAAACTTGGGAATAACAAGGTTCTTGAAGTTACAATTGACTTGGGAAAGTGTGCTAATTATTGAGCACCACTTCTCCCAGACTCCCCTTAAAGTTAATGATTTAATCAAAGCATGCAAAAGTTCACAATTTACTTGTGTAAAGGAATCAAGTTTATGCAAAAGCCTGGCCAGGTTCCTGTGCTGATCAAGAGCTACTTGAAATAACACCACAGAGGCTGGTATCCTGTCACTAAGTCACCCTTTTACACATACATAGTTCTTGACAATAGTCCAGCTCCTTCAGAACTATTTCTCAAAGTGAGCAGAACCCTTGACACTCTTGATTATATTGTTAGCCAGAGTCCTCTGATTTGACTAGGTTAACAGCCCCAATCAGGGAACTCATATTCTATGAAGTCCACCTGACTGACCTCATGACAATTACTAGCCCATTATTTATTAGAAATAAGTAAACTCTAAACTCAAAAACAGTTGTGAACTAGCAATATATGTGTCTACCAGTTAAACTCTATCCTCCTTCTAAAACCTCTGTATAAATATGCAGATAGAAATAAATAAAAAATAGCATTTCTTTTATGGATAAAGGAATAAAAGATGGGGATATGGTCCACAGAGATTGTTGAGAAGTTCCCTTTGGGTTGCTCGGACTTTCTGTTCTTCAATCCCTTTTCTTCAGGTTCGTGGGAAGCATATGACGATTGGCACACAAACCACAAAATCTCTTAATTATTGGTTAAAAGCAACAACCTTCAGCAACTGATGGGGAAAATATCTGTACTTTTACAGGATTCAGGTATTGTTACTACACAGAGAGAAAGGAAGGGAGAGATAGAGGCACTCAACCTATGCTTCAATCCCTGTATCATTAACACCCACAAGCTGTTCTGCTATTCAGAAACCAGTCAGGGATGCTGATGACCTTTGGCATCCATAACTGGTCCTAATTGCATAAACTAATCAGCTATTTGTTACTAGATAAATCTCACTCAGTACACAACTTCCGGTGCTGTGCTGTTTGCAAATATTCCCCCTCCCTGACTGCTTGAATAAAGCTACAATGTTAACACCCTACACAATGAATTTCAGGAACTTGTTTTTAAGAGTGCAGCAATTCCTTCCGTAGTCTCTGGCTTCAAAATTGTCCTTTTTCAGTTCTAGTTCAAAATCAAGACCAGAGAAATTAAATTGATATGGACGTTACACAAGGTTTGGAAGGTAAAGACGATGACATCGATCAAGCAAAGGGAATTGTACTGGCAATGAACTTCAGCCCAGTTATAAATATATTATGATGTGGAGGTGCCGGTGTTAGACTGGGGTTGGCTAAGTTAAAGATCACACAACACCAGGTTATAATCCAATAGATGTATTTGGAAGTACTAGCTTTCAGTGCATTGTTCCTCCGTCAGGTAGGTGATACGGCAGAGGTAAAAACAATGACTGCAGATGCTGGAAACCAGATTCTGGATCAGTGGTGCTGGAAGAGCACAGCAGTTCAGGCAGCATCCGAGGAGCTTCGAAATCGACGTTTCGGGCAAAAGCCCTTCATCAGGTGATACGGCAGGTTCACAGGGCACAGAATTTATTGTAAAATATAAAAATGTCATGCAACTTATGCTAAGTTTTGAACAAACCTAGATTGCCGTTAAGTCTTTAATCATTTATGATTGATCAAGAGATCTGCATATTAATTGATTTGGAAACGGTTTGCGTGTTGATTGTTTGGCCAGGTTGTGCAGAGAGGTCTGTATCAATTTGGTGCAATGATGTTGAGGTGCTTGTGTTGGACTGGAATAGACGTGATTAAAAGTCACACAACACCACATTACCCCTGGTGATTTCCTGAAGCCTTCACATGACAAAGGGGCAGCGCTTCGCAAGCTTGTGATTTCAAATGAACTTGTCGGATTATAACGTGGGACCGAATCCGTGTGAAGGAGACTGCACGATGATTGGTTGAGTAGTGCGAAGTATGCTAATTAGGCAGGGAGGATGCCATATGCTGATTGGTTGGGTACAACGCAGCATGACGATTGGTTAAGAGTGGGTGCTGGGGTGGAGTTTTTCCCTGTTGTCGTCACTTCCTGTCGGTGCTGGCTTTGATGTTGGGGCTTGTTGCTGCGGGCGAGTGACGGAGCCGGCTTCAGGTAGCGGCGGTTGCCGCCTGCTCCTCGTCGCGATCACCATGAAGGTGAGAGGAAGCGGGGAGCTGCGTGTGTTCGCACTCTCACAGGCTCGCAGCGAGCTGGGGAGGGGGGGCTTCTGCGACCCCGGTCTCCTTCTCTCCCATCCTCGGACCCTTCCAAGGGACCCCGCGGTCCCCTGACTGCCACCTCCCCTCCGCCGCGGTGGAGGCTGAGGCTGAGTCTGTGGGTAGGCCCGGATCCTTCCGTCCATGAGCCCCCGACCATAGGCAGGACAATCCCAATCGTATCCGGGCTTCGGAAAGAACGGAATTGCTGGAAGTTTCTCTGCACTTGCTGCGCACTCGACAAGCACATGCTATCTTTTATGTCTTGACTGTAACGTTAAATGGTCATGTCACAAAAAAAAATTAGCGTGCCTGTGATTTGGGCTTAGGACGAAGAGAATCTTTGCCTTTGTGAACTAAATCCAGTGTCGTAAGAGTTCAACGGATTTCATTGCAGTCAGATAGAAGTTTGTAAACTTGGCCAGAATGCATGTGAACCTCCTCCTTAGGTATCATTGGGTTTTCTCAAAAGCAGAGTTAGATTTAAGTAATCAAATATAACAGACAGCTGATATCTTTAATGTTCATTGCTTTCTATTTAAAAAGTCTTGTTGGTTCTGAAATTTCATCTCTTTAAAAAGTTGAAATGATATAATTTCATTCATTGCTGTATAACTCAATATTACCTGTGTTTAAAATTCAGTAGAGCATAATTTTGATATCTTTATGGCTTTAAGGAGGTTTAATATAATTGATGAAATACACTGAGCCATCGGGAAATTCATTTGTGCATTGATGGACTGGTGGCTAGAACAAGGATGCTTCTATGTGCGGAACACCATATAGTTACTAGTTTTCTCCTGTGGACACTGTGACCCGATATGCAAAAAACAATGACAGCTGTTCACAAGGCTGACTATGTTCTTTTCGGAAAAAAGATCTCAGCTGTATGTATGATTACAGCAACAGAAGTAAAGGACAAAATGCACATTGAAGATAATATGGGGTTGCTGTGGTTTCCATGTTCAGAAATCAATTCTGATATCTGTGGGGAGTTTTGTGCTTGATTGTCTATCCTAGTTCTCAACAAGCATGGTTATGTCATCATCTGATGATTACTGACCTACTTTGGTTTTGTTTCATGAATGTTTCAAGTTCAAAATTCTCATCCTTCACTTCCATTCTCATAAGTAAAACTTGGATATACAATCTCATTTGTGGATATCCCAGCAACATTTTTCTATTGCCACAACACTAGGGATGTCTACAGATCTTCTTGCATTAGCTGGAAGATAAGATTTTTCAGTTCTTATTCCCTTGTAAAATCCAAACTGGGATTGAGCCCTGTCTGCCTTCCACTTGATGAAAGAGTAATCATTTTCTCTGCTTAAGCTACAGTCCTACCTGATGTTTACTTGAGCTATTTCTTGATTTAAATTGCAATGAGACCAATTTGGTTAACCTAACACTCTAGCTGTGGCTAAGTTGTCAGCTACTTTTCGCGGACAGAGTAACCAAAAGAATAGAAAGTTGCAATGATAAGCAAAGTTAATGAATGGTAAGTCTGTATTTGATAAACATGGGCAGGCTTGTCTTTTGACTATGCCAACCAATCAAAATGGAGATGGTCCACACGGAAGTGCACCACCATGGAGCATGGGCAAGTCATCTTTCAGCAGGAGATCTCTCCCTGAAAGGATGGTAACACCCTGCAATGATGGCTTAACTTCTGAGAGTCATCTCCTCAGTCAGAGACAATGAAATTGATACAGGAAGTGGAAATCTATGGCATGAAGCAAAAAGATGCACTATGCTCTTTACACACTGGGGACAATGAATGCCAAACGACTCGCCTGTCTTTTTCTTTAGTTGAAACTGCAGAGCTGCTCCAGGATTTTGTAGTGCAGCGTGAAAACATGGCTGCATTAACAACATGGTAGATATCATACTTGTTCAGAGATGGTACACTAAGCAGAGAGATTTTCCTGAATGTTTTTTACTGTACAAGGTCGGGTAATTGTAATAAATTGGAAAAAGAGACTTCATAATTTTTACTGCTTTACCGTTTTAATTTGGGATTTCTTTTGGCCGTGTATTTGTTGACAAATCAGTTTGCATCAGTGCCCCCTCCACTATCTTGAAGCTCCAATTTGTAAGAATCCTCTGTACTTCAACTGTTCCATGTCACAACTTATTGGGGATACTGTGCTGAAAATCCCCATTCCTTGAGTTGACAAAATGTGTAAATTTGATTAACCTCTATCTGTCCAGTTCAGGCTAAAAGAAAATGCACCCCAGGTTTTTCATAAGAATTACTATTTATTGTAATTAAACTGTTTGCAGTCAGTGGGGAAAAGAGGACCCAGGTGAATTGCTAAACCTTATTTGAACTAAATTCCTAAACTTATCTGGAATAGCAGAAGGGCAGGATTTCTAATTTAGTTAATTTAAACATTACCCCTTTTAAAACTACCATAAGCAAATGCACACAAACAGAGCAGAGGTTATAAAATAGTCAGGAACATAATTCTTTATCTCCACTTACAAAATTTCAAAAGCCAGGTGGATTGTTACTGCAGTCATTTACCCCTCTTCAAGGATGTCTCTGTGCTATGTCATAAGAATGCTCATTTGTTTAGTTTGGTGGTTCTTTGACTGAACTGAGAGGTCAGTCATTTCCTGTGGGCTTTCGTGTTCTTCCTTTCAGTTACTCAAATTTTCCCTTGCTCTTTTAAAGAGTTGCAGTTGACAAATTGGAGAACAATAGAACATGGATGTTGATGTTGCAAACTTCTGGGACGTGTGTTTTCTGTTTTCCTTTTCCCTGACTGGCTCTCTCATTAGAATAGTTTCGATTAAAAAATGTTGATACTATGCTGAGATCTTATGCCCCTCACAGCTCATGTATTGAGAAGCCTATGAAAACAGTTTTAGGGAAATTTTCCCAGAAACGTAGGTATTGCTGAATTGTGTCTGGATGGCTCCCTCACTGGTCCAATGAGACATGTATATGCAAATCACAGTATGCTTCAGTAATATCTTGAAGCTGCACACCTCATCTTAGACAGTTTGATTGCTGAAAGCAGATTTTTTTCTGAATATTACTCCTCAGACCAGGCAAAGATGGAGCATATACCAGTGAGTACGAACACATTTGCTCTCCTCTCCTATATTTTTGTCTGCTCCCTTACAGGTTATACAGCAAAGTAATGTATTTTGACTAGTTTCACTGCAAAAAAAGTAAACAGGTACATAACCTGAAGGCCTGTTTGAAGGTATCCCAGAGCATGCTATGTGTCATGAAGATACGTGCCACTGTCATTGTGTCATTTCATTTGATCAGGTATTTCTTAAGAGTTTTAGATTTTGTATGATGTAATTTAGTTTCTTCGTTTGGAAGGAAGAGGGATTTTAAAATCGTTCAGGTTTTACTGATTGTTCTAAAATTCTCAAATCAAAAATCCCTATACTGTCTTTAGTGCAAGAATTCGAGGTGTTATGTCTCCACTAAAAGGCCTACGGATTGGTCATCAATCCTTGAAGCTTCTCTACATGCGCTTGTATGATGACCCAACTCCTGACATTTGGTCCAGCCTTTTCATAAACATGACCCATTCTTTCAATTGAAATGAACCGAGACTTGTTTGTGTTGTATTCACAATGGATGCATAAGAGTTTAAAATTGTTTTTTCTCCAATTGCTGGGATTCTTTTTTTTCCCTGATGGAATTCCAATTCCAATCTCGGTTTTTTAAAATATTAATCTGTTTCATGGTCTTCAGTTTCCACTGCCAGATATTTGGCTGCATGTTTTACAATGACTGTTTTTCTGGCTTCAGATGAAATTCCACCCCCAGTTCTTCCAAGGGTAACAGCTTCAATTTTTAGCAAGTTATTCCTGTTTTATCAAGTGTACAAAGTAAAAAAGAGCTTAAGAAATAGGGCAAGGAGTAGGAAGTTTGTCCCCTCATGTCCCCTCCACCATCCAATAGTATCAAGATTGATCTGGCATTCCTCACATCCACTTTCCTGACCCTTCCCTGTGTCCCTGCTTTCTCCTATTGAAAAAGAATCTGTACATCTCGGCTTAAACATAAAAATGTTTTCTGCACTTGAATTTAAACTGCCAACAAGAGAAGATTTATTTCCTTGCACTCCGGTTCTATCATTTGCCAGTGGTGACAATCGCTTGGTCAAACCTACAAAATTTATCTTCAGGAGGGAGAGTGAATCTACTCCTTTCTCTTCACTCTTTTGGTTTTAAATGTTTTTTTGGCTTGCAACTGTATCTCACTTCAGTTTAAAATGTAGTAACCAGTCAAAGTTAGGGACCCAGTTACCAAGTTTTCTCGAGTGAAAGAAAGAAAGATATTATCTTATAATAGGAAAAAAACTAAAAGGTAATCTCAAATTAAGGTATGAAGTTTGAAAAGGATTTTGTCTCCTCTAGTTGGGAGAGGAAAAGTATTAACTTGAACCTGAATCTGTGGTTGTTCAGCTGATGCCTTTGATTCTCAATAGAATCAATATCTATGGAATCCTTGTTGTCTGTGACTGGATGTTCTTGTCAATTTACTCCGACTGGAACTGGCTTCCAAGATGTTGAAAATATTGGAGAGAGTGTAAATCATATACTCATTGCTGTTACCAAGCCATGTTCTTTCTCTCTCCTGCCCCAAAACTTCCTGAAATTCTGTAGACTTGCATGATCCTGTGTCTGCATCGTTATTTAAATTGAATATTCTGAAAATGACATTGATCCCATGTGAAAATTGTAAATCAAAAAAAGAAGAGCCAATGCTTTCTTCACATGTGAAAGAGTTTAAAAGTTTTTTTTTATCTTGTGTTTGATTCCAAGGGTTTGGCCCAAGTTGGTTGAGAGCACAACAGCAAGTTGAAGTTAATGTTTGGTTTTTTTTTCAAAGCAATTTATAATTTATGAAGGTCTTGTATTAAACTCAAATGATAGTTAACTATTTGTTGTCCGTCTTTTATCTCTATTGTGGCAATGGATTGAACCTGAGGCTATTTAAGCATTGGATGTGGAATGGATATGAAACTTTCCACTAAGGCCAGGCTTATGAGGCCTGTGGCAAGCTGAGCTGACATCTTTCCAGGTGTATTCCAAGCAGTGACCTGTCATCACTAAAGGGGAAGGTGATGACCTACTGGTATTATTTTTGATGGTTGGGTTGGGTTGGGTGGGGGAACCACCTGGCTCACTCAAATCCTTCAGGGAAGGAAATCTGTCGTCCTCCCCTCGTCTAGCTTTTTTGTGACTCTAGAACCACAACAGTGCGGTTGACTGACTCTTAACTGCCTGTGAAAATCTGCTTTGGGGAGACGGGACGCCAACTTGGGAAACGGATCAGGAAACATCTCTGGGATACATGCACCCAACAACCCGACTACCCTACAGCTGGCCACTTCAATTCCCCCACCCCCCTCACTCCGCCAAGGAAATGCAAGTCCTGGGCCGCCTCCACTGCCAAATCCAAGTCACCAGGCGCCTGGAGGAGGAACACCTCATTTTTCTGTCTTGGGACCCTCCAATCAAACTGGTGAAATCGACATTGATCGAGTTTCTTCATCTCCCCTCCTCCTCTCCCCCCCCCCACCATACCCCAGATCCAACCCTCCAACTTGGTACTGCCCTCTTGAAATATCCTACCTTCCCACCTACCGACTCCAGCCTTTGCTACAATCTATCACCATCATCCCCGATCTTCATCCACCTATCACTTTCCAAGCTCCTTCCACCACCACCGCCCACCCCCACCCCCCCAAACACATTAATCTCTGGGCACCCCTCACTTTCCTGATGAAGGGCTTATGCCTGAAACATTGACTCTCCTGCTCCTCTGCTGCTTGAACTCCTGTGCTTTTCCAGCACCACATTTATTGACACAAAGCCAAGCAAGCCACTCAGTTATATCAATTCTGAAGCAACTCAACTGGGCATGAGAAATTGTAGACCGTCAACAGCAGCAGAATTGTACTCGAGCACAATTTGCATTTTCATAGGCCGGCATAACACCCACTCAACCATTACTATCAAACCAGGAGATCAGCCCTACATAAGTGGATGCAGGAGGGCATGCAGGGAGCAGTACTATGCATGCCGAAAAATGGGGTGTCCATCTGCTGAAGCTACCAAGCGGCAAATGACAGAGCTAAATGATTCTGTAGCCCAACATCCAGTTGCAACTCAGTGGAAGAGGAGGCTCAGCAAATATCCCCAACCTCAACGATGGAGGAGACAGATTGATGAGTGCAAAAGGTAAGGCTGAAGCACTTGCAGCAATTTTCAGCTCGAAGTTTTGAGTGGATGATCCATCTTGGGCTCCTACAGTGGTTTCCTAGCATCAGACATTGCAGTCTTCAGCCAATTCTATTCACTCCACTTGTTACCAAGAAATACTGGAGATGCAAAGGCTATGGCTCCTGACAATTCTGGCAATAATACTGAACACTTGGGCACCAAAACATGCTGCTCCCTAGCCAAGCTGTTCCAATGTTATGTTAACACCTGGTACATACCTGACAATATGGGAAATGGCCCAGGAATATTGTGTACAGAAACAGCAGGACAAATTCAACCTAGTCAGTTAGTACCCTATCAGTCCACTCCCAATCGTCAGTAAAGTGATGGAAGGTGTCATCAACAGTGCTATCAAGCAGCACCTGCTTAGCAATAAATATGCTCAGTGACACCCAGTTTGGCTTCTGCCAGGGCCATGCTGCTCTTGACCTCATCACCGCCTTCTCTGGACAAACTAACTGAATACCAGAGGTGAGGTGAGAGTGACAGCCATTGATGGCAAGGCAGCATGGGACTGTGTGTGGCATCAAGAAGTGCTAGCAAAACTGGAATCAGTGGGAATTGGGGCAACCTTTTTTCTCTGCTTGGAGTCCCATCTAAAATTATATGAAGATGGTTGTGGTTATAGGAGGACAGTCATGTCAGCACCAGGATGTCTCTATGGGAATTCTTCAGGGTCATGGTCCTCGGTACATTTTCATCTGCTTCATCAATGACCTTCCCTCTTATCGTAAAGTCAGAAGTGAGAATGTTTGTTCAATAATTAGCTCCTCGTTCTGCAACAAATCTGGACAGTTTCCAGGCTTGGGCTGACAAGTGCCAAGTACCATTCACACAATGCCAGGCTGACTATTTCCAATAAGAAATGATCTAACCACCATCCCATGACATTGCATATTACCATCACTGGAACCCCACTATCATCAGAGACTAGGAGTACTACAGAGTATCTATCTCACATGATTGCCCATAACTTGTCCATCATGTACAAGGCAAAGGTTAGGAATATGCCTGATGGCTATGGCTCCAACAGCAAGCTTGGCACTATGCAGAACAATACTTAAAGGATTGGTGGCACCACCACAACTGTGTCCTAATCTGCAAGATGCACTGCAGAAATTCCAAGATCCTCAGACAGCACTTTCCAAACCTTTCACCATCTCCATCTAGAAGGGCAAGTGTGGCTGACAGACAAAAATACTCTTAGAAGTTCATTACTAAGTCGCACTCACCATCTTGACTTGGCAAGTTTCTTGTTGGGTTGAAATCCTGGAATTCCCTTTCTAAATGCATTGAGAGTCAACCTGCAACATGTGGACTGCAGGATTCAAGCAGACAGCTCATACCATAAGCAACTAGGGATGAACAAGATATGCTGGCCAGCCAGGGATGCTGATGTCCTACTAATGCATGGAAGAGATGTTGCTGGATAACTGAGCAACAACACAACTACAGTGATTCGAGCATCAGTGACTGGCTTGTGGTTTTTAACAGCTGCAACTTTAATATAAAGGTATTGGTTGCTCACTAGAATGAGGCAAAAGCTGCTGTTTCCATCTGGCAGCAAGTGCTTCAGGGGATACGGGTTTCATATCAATGGTGCTATTGTGATCTATTGCTGCATAATCAAGGATTTGTGTCTTCAGAAAATAGACCTGAGTCAGCACAATCTTGTCAAGGGGAGGTCATGCCTGACAAATTTGTCAGAATTCTTTTGAGGAGATAATGAGCAATTTAGACAGAGGAGAGCCAGTGGATACGGTGTGTTTGGGTTGAAGGAAGGTGTTTGATAAGGTGCTACATAGGAAGCTGCTAAAATAAGGGAAGAGCCCATGGTGTTAGAGGTAAAGTTTTGGCATGGGTAGAGGATTGGCTGACAGAAGGCCAATTAGGGATAAAAGGGCTTATTTCAGATTGGGAGTTTGTGACTCGAGTTCGTGGGTTTGGGATCACAACTATCTTTATACATTAACAATCTGGACAAAGGAACTCTGGGCCATTGCTCCAAAGTTTACACATGACACAAAAATAGGTGGATGGCCAAGTAGTGTTGAGGAAATGGGGAGGCTGCAGAAGGCCTTGGACAAGCTGAGTGGGCAAAAGAGTGGCAGATGGAATACAAAATGGGAATCTGTGAGATTCTGCACTTCGGTAGCAAGAATATAAGATTAGGCTATTTTCTAAATGGGGCAAGGATTTGGAAACCTGAAGCATGAAGGGACTTCGCAGTCCTTGTTTAGGATTCTGTTAAGGTTAACATATGGGTTCTCAGCTGTTGGGAATGCAAAGGCAATGTTGGCATTCATTTTCAGAGCAAGAATACAAGAGCTAAGATTATACTGCTGAGGCTGTACAAGGCTCTGGTCAGACTGCATTTGGACTGTTGAGAGCAGTTTTGGACCCTGTAGCTAAACAAGGATATGTTGGTCTTGGAGGGGATCCAGAGGAGGCTTCCAATAATGATTCTGGAGATGAGGGACATGCCATATGAGGAGGGGTAGAGTTTAGCAGGATGAGGGAAGATTTGTTTGAAAGTTAAAGAATACTGAGAGACTTGGATGGAATAGATAAGGAGAAGATGTTTCCACTAGTGGGAGAAACTAGGACCTGAGGGTACAGCTTCAGAGTAATGGGATGAATCTTTAAAACTGAGATGAGGAATTTCTTCAGCCAGAGGGTGGTAAATCTGTGGAACTCTTTGCCACAGAAGGCTGTGCAGGCCAAGATATTGAGTGGATTTACGGCAGATCCTTTATCAATAAGGAGATTGGGTGTTACGGTAAGAAGGCAGGAGAATGGGGATGAGAAACATCTCCGGCACAATTGAAGGTGGAGGTGACTCTATGGGTCAAATAGCCTAATTCTGCTTCTATGTCTTCGATTCTTATGCTTAGCTGTTGCAGACAATATTTGCTTGGGTCACTTGATCACTGTACAAGTTTGTTCTTGATGTTAGTAACTTGCTGTAAAGTTAATTATTCTGTAAATGTTAACTATAACATGTTCATACAGCTGAAAATAGCACATTTATGTTAAAAATTAACAAAGAAATTCAGTCTGATTTCTGAAAGGTTCTGATGCTGAATCTTTAAAATTGACTATCCTGATCTGACTGACTTCACTGAGACTGGATGTTGTGAAATCTTGGCACTTTCTGCAGTGATTTGCCTGGGTGAACTTAGAATTCCCTACATCTTGTTTTCTATTTATAACTAATGGAAAGGATACAGTTTTAAAGACAAAATTCATGTGCTGTAACTGTCAAGAATAGATCTGGCACCATGATCGTTGTGGTATGCTGTCTTAAAATGTATGTAAAAAGTTCTAATGCCTGTTTTCAAATCTGGAAATGAACAGGTGTTGGGCTTTGACATTCAAGTTTACCTTTTCAAAGATGCACGTTATATTTTGGGTTTTCCTTTCAGAAAATAGACCTGAGTCAGCACAACGTTGTCAAGGGGAGGTCATGCCTGACAAATTTGTCAATTCTTTTGAGGAGGTAATGGGCAATTTCGACAGCATCCCTTCCCACTCCTTGTCAGTCTTCCTTATCCCCTCTTCTGGGACTTGTTCGAGGCCATGGTCTGATGAGATTCTGATTGAGTTCACTATTCCTTTTGATCAGAGAGTTGTTTTGGGGTCACAGCTGATGGTGTCAGCTTGCTGATGAGGATCTGAAACCTGAATACAGGTTGAGATAACTAGTTGTTGTCAGGAACAACCACTTAACAGATGCTCTTAATAACTTAGGCAGCAATAAAATGGCTTCTCTATGTAAATAACATGACAAGCTTCTCGGCTGCAAATTGACAATTCTGCTAAAGCTGCATAAAATGACTTTTAAATTACTAACTGCTAATTCTGCTATAGCTGCATAATTGATTAACCATAGTCTGCTTCAATAGAGATTAGCAGACAATGCTCTCTTTACACCATAGAAATAACTAAATGAGATAAGACATTACTGGCCATCCTAACTGAACTTCAGATGCAGGTGCAATGGCTTGGTTAGTGAGATAAGGGTGGCCTGAGTGTTGGAAAGCGAAGTTGGTTCCCAGGAAATATCATTGGACCAAGTAACTGTCAAATAAAGCAGGATCATGTATTGAATGGTAACTGTTTGAATGTACTAGGCAATCATAGCCTGTACCCTTCTTTAAGAAAAGTATAAAAATGTCTGTTTTAAGCTAATTGGGCAGCTCCTCTGAGCAACGCAGAAGTGTATAATTTCAGTTTCTGGACGCTCTGTATGAAAAATGAAGAGTGAAGTCTTAAAAGCCAGACTGATTGAGAGTGTTTATTGACTGATCGTGGAACCGAGAGACCTCGCTAAGGGTCCAGATCTTTGCTGATAACATACAGTTGAGGGCGGTGGACGAATTTGTTCCTGGTGTGTACGTCTTGTTTGGAACCTTGATTTCCTTTTTAAAACGTGTGGTCCCAACATTCTATGTTCTGCTTCTTTTGGGAAAGCAATGTAAAAATGTTGTTGTGATTTGAGCCTGGAAGTTCTTGTTGAATAATAGTTCAAACTTGGACTCAGATGAGTGAAACATAATGTGACAATCTAACCATCTACTCATGACATTTTAATGGCATTATCATTACTAAGTTTCTAACTGTACCAGCTGTTTACATATCATGGCTTCATCGACAGACTAGAAGTGACGATTCTCCATTTGTTTGACTAGTATCTATACATCACATGCGAGGAACCAATCAGGATGCAATGGAATGCTCTTTACTTACCATTGAGGTGGACCTGTCTGTACATCTAGCACAAAGCATACTTGATTTGGTAATGCATTCACCACCTTGTTTGAGAATTCAACATGATGTGTGGGTATAGAGGAACAAGTAGATCCGTATCTGGATTTCAAAAAGACCTTCAATAAGTTGCCACATGAAAGGTAACTGCATCATTTCATAGCTTCTGGTGTTATAGGCATTGTGAGAGTAGAAGAGGACTAACAAGAAACCATATAGCAGGATAATTGGATAATCTTCAAGTCGCAAATCCAAATGGGGGGGATTGCAGGAATCCATACTGTATGTTTAACTATTTATTGACTTTGTTCATTGTTTTGTTTTTCAGGGTAGTTCATTGTTCAAAAGCCATTAGCAGTGATTGTGTTTGTTTTCTTTTGGTCGTTGGTACCTATCTGGATCACAGCACTGAATTTTTTTTTGCTTGTTCAAAATTACTCTAGTCCTGAAGAAATTACCTTCTTTCCACAGATGAGAATATAAGAGACTGTTCTGACAACCATGGCATTCCCTTTTATTCTACACATTAGCATGGCATCCTGCACCACACTTCCCTGGTCAGTTTGCATATCCTCCCTGCAGTCCCTGCTCTTGGCTACATATAGTCTGGAATTTGGACAGTTACCAGGCCTGTTAGAAGATAGCAAGAGCGACTGTGAGATTCCACACCTACTTCACTTGCAGGCAGACCTTTTTATCCCAATCATTGATTAAAATTAAACTGCTTAATGGGTGTAATTCCCTCCAAGAACTAAGTGTTTAGGTGACATGCCCCAGTCAGTTTGTAAGTTTGCTGGCTGAGCTGGTAGACTTGTTCTGACATTTTGTCACCATGCTAGGTAACATCACTGAGTCTCCGATGAAGCGCTGGTGTTATGTCCCACTTGCTATTAATGTGTATTGGCCTGTTGTGGTGAGTGATGACCCTTTCGGTTATTTTTCTGAGAGGTTGGTAAATGGTACCAAATTGACATGTTTATTAATGGAGATCAGGTTTGAATGCCAGGTATCTATGAATTCCCGCGTGTGTCTTTGTTTAGCCTATCCCAGGATCGATGCATTGTCCCAGTCAAACTGGTGTCCCTCTTTGTGTATATGATACTAATGATGTTGGTCATGTTTTTGGTGGCTAGTTTCCTGCCAGTGTGTCTAACACAAGGTTTGTTGCAGTCCTTGCAGGGTATTTTGTATCTGATGTTCGTTCTGCTGGTTGTTGGTATGGGGTCCTTGAAATTAATGAGGAGCCGTTTCTGTGTAGTGGTAGTTCTGTGTGCTACCATGATGCCAAGGGGCCAGAGTAGTCTAGTTATCCTCTTTGAGATGTCTTTAATGTATGGCAGGGTGACTAGAGTCTCTGGGCACGTTGTGTAGGAATGGCAGACTGCACTCATCTGGTATTTGTTATTTGTTATATAGGTGTTTTTCCTTGGTCTCTCATTCCTGGGTGCTGCAGTGTGTTGTGGCTCATTTTAAATAATGCCCTGCTGCAGCTCCATTTTTGGGTGTTGAGATGATTGATCTTATAGTTAAATATCTGGTCACTATGTGGCTTTCCTGCAGACGCTGGTCTGCAGTTCTCCATTGGCTTTTCATTCTACTGTGATGTCGAGGAAAGGGAGTCTTGTTCTCTTCCTCTGTGAACTTTATACTGGTAAGGATGTTGTTTGTGTAAGTGGGTTTCTTAATTGTTGCGTTGAGTGATGACAAAGGTGTCATCCACAAAACGGACCTCAAGCTTGGGCTGGATTGTGGGAAGGGCTGTTTGTTCTGACTTCAGCATAACTGCTTCTGCTAGGTGTCCTGATATTGGTTATCTCATTGACAACCCATTGATTTGTACATCTTGTTGTTGAAGGTGAATTGGGTTGTAAGGCACAGGTCAACTAGTTTGATGGACAGCTTGATCCACAACCTGAGCTACAACTCTTTTCCAAAGCTGCAAACATTCTCCAATCCTGATGCATTGCAGTACCTGAAGCTTGACCTTGAGCTTACCATCTGAGAGCCAACATTGCTGAAGCTGCAGAAACTTGCTGCAGATGTGGTTATCATGGATCATGTTAATGACTACTAGCTGTGTCTCAATTCAGCTTGTGATGTTACTTGAGCCTGAAGCAGCTGGATGGATTCAGTTTTTGATTGTTTGGAGTATTATTAAGAATGGTGTGATTATTTCTGAATTGTGAAGTTGCATGTTTGAATTTCACTCTACAAATAGAACACTATGAAGAGTGAGTTTTAAGTGTAACACTGAGGAACATTATGCTGGCAGTGCTCTTTTTGGATGGATTAGCAGACAACCTGATGAAATGGGTAGTAACTTAGCAGCTGAAATGTAACCGTAATGCATTTTGGTAGGAGGAACGTGAGGCAATATATATTTTAATTTGTGGGAATGTGGGGACAAATCTGGGATTAACATTTTTTGAGATGGCAAGTAGAAAAGGTCACAAAGTGAGGTTGAGTTTTAGAAACACAAGTATAAGTATAAAAGCAAACCAGTTATAATCAAATGCTCAAAGTTAGTTTGTTCGTTAAACTTGTCTGCTCGAAGGAAACTATTTGTTAAGGATGTTCAAAATTATGAAGCGATCTCATTGAGGATATGTCTGCTGAATCGGTGTTAAACCTTTGCTGCTTTTTCATTACTTCTGTTTTTATTTTGTTGTTGATCTAGAGCTGTAAACTGGGAGTTGAGCTGAGAATGATTTGTGGACTTTGAAACAGTTTGAGGTAAAAGAGAACTAACCAAGCAAGCTTTGTTTTGAGGGCAATCTTGGAGATTAATTGTAGGCTGATGCCTGGATAAGAATTCCAGCAGAGACCCCAATAAGAGCTTTGTGTTTAAACAGACAGCAGAGGTTGGCTGTTAACACTTAGGACCTGGGAATAGGGTCTCTTCCAGACTTTAGAGCCAGTGTTCAAGTAGATGTTGAATGGTAGTTGAGGTTATGAGAAAGGACGGTTAGTCTCAGGATGGAACCAGATTTGAAGTTTGTCTTTATAATTGTTTTCAGAGGAGACTTGGCTGAAAAGACAGCATGAAGATTTGAAAAGCTCCCTGCATTATCTTTCTCACCACCTTTGGAAGTCCAATTGGTGGAAAGCTAAGTTAGAAGTCTTTATCCTTTTACCTGAGTGAACTGAGTTACCTTAACTAACTGTCTCTTGGAGGAATAGGGTGGCTGAAAACAAATTTTTTGGGTTAAAAGCATAAACATTTTTAATAGCTTTGTGTTTATTTACTTTTTCTCTTTTAACTTTTAACACAAATTAAGTATTGTGTTTAAAACAAAACCAGTGTATGGAAATGAATTAATTGGGATCTGGAATTAGTTGTTCATAAGTCTGGTAAGGAAGCATTGAAATGACTATTGGGTGGCTTGGGTTTACACTTAGTCTGTTACAAATGCTGAGGTGGAAAGTAAAATGTGGTTCAGCTATCAGTCTGTGTTGTGATAAGTGCTAATTCTGTGATGCAAGCTGTTATGATCTTAACATGTGGGTGTGGTTCCTCAGGACATGTGGGGTGGGGGATGGGGTGGGGAGGAACATGCTAATCTTTATTAGGTGGAAATACTTACAACAAATCATGTTGTGATTTTGCCCTGGTGTATCACAGTTTCCTAAAGTTTGATAGCCAAATCTGTTATATGTTCATTCAAGAATTCTTTCAAGAGGACATTCAAACTTGGAAGACTTTACCTTTGGGGAAGGCAAGGGTTTTGTAAATTATTTTGTTTTAGTTGACAAATTTTCCTCTTCTGAAAGTTCCAGACTTCTAGTTTGGCTTTTATTTCAAACAGGGGCCTGAGAGACAAGCTCAGATAACTGAAAGTGTGACAGATTTGACAGCTGTGAAGGATACTACATATGAAGATGTGCCTCCTTACCTTAAAGAGGAGCCTCCAGAAGGTACTGTTTTTAAACCACTAACTGAAAAAAGATGAGAAATATATTACTTTGGAGTAAAAATTAATGATCAATATTGCTTAACCCCGTTGATTTGTACAGAAGGACTGAGGACAAAAGCATTTTGGAGTACTATCTTGTTACTTAGAATAGCAAGTTCTCAATAAGCAGTTGAGTTTTGGTGCATTACATTCTGGCTGTAATATTACGAAACAACAATGTGGTTCTACCTTGCAACAAGAAAAACTCCATGGCTGTATTGTGCCAACGTATTTTACTAATTTCATAATTAATGTGTGTTGAGTAGCAAAAAAAGTTAAGGACTATGGAGAAACATCTTTGGGAAGTTGTGAGTGCTCTATTTCTTTGTCATGTTTTCGTGACCTCGGTGTGCAACAACATGGCACAAAAAGAATTTGAGTCACAAAACAGCCATTATTTCACTCTTGAGATATGATATTTACTTTTGAGTTTTGATTCCCTGACTGTAGGGCATTTGCATTAAAGCTTGGTGTGTAACAGCATGATTATGTAACAGCATGATTATGTAAAAATGGATTTTTATTTATCAGTGAGACCAACTTCCATGATTTAAAAATTTGGGTAATCAACTCAACCAAATAACGTTAAAAAGCTTGTTAAAATGTTTAAAGAGACATTTTGTTAATCCTGAAGGAAATTGTAGAAAACCTGGAACTAAGTTGATGAAGCTGTTAGGTTTGAAGGTATCTTGTTTTCCTGTGGATTTTTAATTTGTCTTATTGAATATTGGAAAATGTAGTTTGATCAATTTCTCCTCCTTCATTGGTGAACTTTGGAAAACTGAGGTGTGATGTGGGGAATCATGCTCTGACTTGGAATATACATTTCCACACAAAAAGTTGGAAAAAGGACTGAGTACTGAAATTCTACAAATCATGAAATTTCCATCTCCGGTTATCAAGGCTCAGCTGTACAATTGGTGAACTATTTGAATCCTTCCTATATTTGAGCAGGGAACTTGTAAAAATATTGTGACTTTTCCTTCCTATTGCTAAAGTTAAGTTTATTTATTTGTTCATGGATATGGTCGTCTCTAGCTACACCCGGAAGTTATTGGCCATGTCCAAATGCACGAGAGAAGGTTGGTGGTGAACTGCTGAAGTCCTCGGGGCTGTAGGGGCACTGCAATACCTTTTTTGGAAGAGAGTTCCAAGATTTGGATTTTGCTGTTAGTTCAGTTGCAGTGTGGTTTCAGTTGCAGGTAATGGTGTTCCCATCCATTTGCATGGGATAGTTTTATTTATTTATTTATTTTTCTTTTTTTCTTTTTTTCTCTCTGGGACACTCCTGTTCTTTTTTTTTCTAACCCCCACACTACCACCTAAGTGCGGTAGTGCTTATTTTTTTCCCCAACACCCATGGTGTGTGTGTGTAGGTGTGAGACACAGTGAAAGACACAAAGTGCACGAATCTTTATTCAATTTCCACCACCAGGAAGATAGGAAAACACCCGGGTGGCCAGTGACAAGCAGTGTCCTTCACATCAAAGGGCAGTGGGGGATAGTTTTATAGTGATCTGTCACCATTAACTTTGGAGATCATGAGTGATCTAGGCAGCCATGTTGATTAAGTAGTGATTAGTATTTGATTTCTGAAATTGTTGGTGACTCAGCTCACCACCTTCTCAAAGGCAGCTAGGGATTGGCAATAAATTGGCATAATGCACAGCAAAGATATGAGACACTTTTTTTTAAAAAAAAGGCAGTGGTGTAAGTGTAGTTTTAGTCTCTTCCCAAATTTTAAACCTTGTCACTTTAGCTTATTTCCATCAGTCTTACTGGCGCTTTGTTTTTATAATGAAGTCTCACTATGACTTGGGAAGTTTCTAATACTTCTGGAAGTTTACTTGTCCATTCGTCGTTGTTAATAGACAAATGGTCTTTGTTAAGCATCCAACCAGACTGATTTTATTGAATTTGGAAATCTGTTTAATTGTATCATCTGTTTTGTTGCACAACTTAGCACTTTTATTTTAGCTCCTGTTTTAATTACTGGTTCTAAATTTTCTGTTGTCGTTAATTAAAACTTGTTTTTGGCTTCTCCAGTACTTTGTCTTTGTATCAGGATGGTAATTATAATTAAAATACAAATGAGTTTCCATTTATTGAATGGATTTAGGACTTGCCTTGTGCTTTTAGCTGTGCGTATGCTGGACTAATAGTGCAGAAAAACAAGCCATCATCTGGGGAAAAGAAATACCATCCTGGTTGATCAGGATCCAGAGTGAGTCACGGACAACATTAATAAAATCTGATAGTAAACAAGGGTGTGCTGCATGAAAACATACTATTATTCAGATAGAGATTTGGCTGCTAATTCTTTTATGTTCAACTTTTAACTCTGCACAGTGGAGATGGGAGATGATCTGTTCCGTGGAAAGTTGAGGAAGTCACTCAGTGATTGCCATGTCAAGATAATGGCCACTCCTTGGTGCTTAAGACAGTTGAGCACAAGTTTCATTTATTGATATGCAAACTTGAAAAATTTGCATCTCAGCAACAACTGAAACAAGTTGTTTGGTTTTAGAATGCACCCTGAGTTAAAGCCCATTTTATTGAATAGTAAAATATTATGAAATTTCTCTTTTCCAACAAAAAAAACTTTTATCATCCTTCATGATTAAAGTGCATTGTACTACCATTTGCTTTCAGACATGCCAACACAATGAAACAAAATGGAGAACATAAAAGTAAAGACTAAATTTAGTTAAGGTCCAGAAGGGGAGCTCATTCAAAATTCAATTTCTGAGGCAGTGTGGAAAAGAAAACCAACATGTGCAATGTTGTATATTTGGATCATGGAATGAAGTTGAAAAAAAAAAGACTCATCATTTAGACAACTACCAGGAGTTTGGCCTGTGAGCCTGCAGCAACATTCAGTGTTATCATGGCTGATTCACCCTTATCTATACTACTGGTCATATCCTCAAAAAAATTCCAGAAGATTTGTCAAGCATGATTTCCTTTGAGTGAATCCATGCTGACTAGGATTGAATCTGTCACCACTTTACAAATGCTCAGTTTTTACGTCCTTAATAATTGACTCCAGCATTTTCCCCACCACCGATATCAGGCTAACCAGCCTATATTTTCAGTTTTCTCTTGTCTGCCTTTTTTAAAGGGTGGAGTTACAGTGACCATCTCCAATCGATTAGAACTCTTCCAGAACCTATGGCATGCTGGAAAATGATCACCAAAGCATCCACTATTTCTAGGGCCACTTCCTTAAGTACTTAAGGATGCAAAGCATTAGGCCCTGGGGACTCAGTGGGTTTTAAGGGATGGACAGGTCTGGAAGCTTAATGTGCTGAAAATGTGTTGCTGGAAAAGCGCAGCAGGTCAGGCAGCATCCAAGGAGCAGGAGAATTGACGTTTCGGGCATGAGCCCTTCTTCAGGAAGAGGGGCTCATGCCCGAAACGTCGATTCTCCTGCTCCTTGGATGTTGCCTGACCTGCGCATTTCCAGCAACACATTTTCAGCTCTGATCTCCTTCTCCAGCATCTGCAGTCTTCACTTTCTCCTGGAAGCTTAATGTTCCAGGATACATTTGCTATAGGAAAGATAAAAAGGGAGGCAAGAGAGGAGGAGGAGTGGTGCTTTTGATAAGAGATAGCATTACAGCTGTATTTAGGGAGAATATTCCTGGAAATACATCCAAGGAAGTTACTTGGATGGAACTGAGAAATAAGAAAGGGATGATCACCGTATTGGGATTTATTATAGATCACTTAATAGCCAGCAGCAAATTGAGAAAAAAATTTGTAAGGAGATCTGTTATTTGTAAGAATAATAAAGTGGTTATGGTAGGGGATTTTAACTTTCCAAACATGGATTGGGACTGCCATAGTGTTAGGGTTTAGATGGAGAGGAATTTGTGTGTACAAGAAACCTTTGAGTCAGTCTGTGGATGTACCTACTAGAGAAGGTGCAAAACTTGACCTACTCTTGGGAAATAAGGCAGGGCAGGTGACTGAGGTGTCAGTGGGGGGGCACTTTGGGACCAGCGACCATAATTCTATTAGATTTAAAATAGCGATGGAAAAGAATAGACCAGATCTAAAAGTTGAAGTTTTAAATTGGCGGAAGGCTCATTTTGATGGTATTCGGCAAGAACTTTCAAAAGCTGATAGGGGGCAGATGTTCGCAGGTAAAGGCATGGTTGGAAAATGGGAAGCCTTCAGAAATGAGATAACGAGAATCCAGAGATTGTATATTTCTGTTCGGGTGAAAGGCAAGGCTGGCAGGTGCAGGGAATGCTGGATGACTAAAGGAATTGAGGGTTTGGTTAAGAAAAAGAAGGAATCATATGTCAGGATAGACCGAGTGAATCCTTAGAGTATAAAGGTGAGGATCGAAAATCTGGATTTAGGATGTTGTCAAAACTAACCATTTAATGCATGCTTTTACTAACTACAAAGTGGCTTCTCCATAATATGGCTTCGAGGCTGCAAATTAACACTGTTTAAAATGGCTTTTCACCCTGCTCAAAGTTGCATTCCTGAGCTAACTGAATGAAATATTGGCAGACAATGTCCCTTCACAGTATGGAATTAACCAAGCTAAGTAGGACCTTACTAATCATCCTAGCTGGCCTTGTAGAAACAGGTGCAGAGAGATAAAATGTGCAAAACAAAGTTGATTCCCAGGAAATACCATTGGGTTAACCTGCTGTCTATAATGTCATTTTATTATTTTATTGGATATGCTCTATAATTAAGGCTGTACTATTTCTTAAGAACCATATAAAACTGCCTTCGTTTTAAGTTATTTTGTGTAGCTTTTCCAGAGCACACAGGTGCTTAACCCTTCTGTTGCTGGATAACCTATGCCTGGCATTTTAATAAATTGTGAAATCTTGCTGAACCAGACAGAGCTGCTAGTGTTTGACTGATCACTGAATCGAGACACCCCTCCCAGGGTCTGGATTTACAAAGGTAGTAGGAGTATACTTAAGAGGGAAATCAGGAGGGCAAAATGGTGACATGATAATCACAGTGAGGTGCCGGAAGACTGGAGGTTGGCTAAAGTGATAACACTATTTAAGAAAGGTGGCAAGGACAAGCTAGGGAACTACAGACTGGGTGAGCCAGACATCAGTGGTGGGCAAGTTGTTGGAGGGAATCCTGAGGGTCAGGATGTACATGTATTTGGAAAGGCAAGGACTGATTAGGGATAGTCAACACGGCTTTGTGCGTGGGAAGTCATGTCTCACAAACTTGATTGAGAGTTTTTTGAAAAAAAGTAACCAAGAAGATTGAGGAGTGCAGAGTGGTGGACATGATCTATGTAGACTTCAGTAAGGGTTTGGCAAGGTTCCGTTCCCCATGGGAGACTGGTTAGCAAGTTTAGATCTCCCTGAATACAGGGAGAACTAGCCATTTGGATACAGAACTGGCTCAAAAGTAGAAGACAGAGGGTGGTGGTGGAGGGTTGTTTTTCAGACTGGAGGCCTGTGATCAGTGGAGTGCCACAAGGATCGGTGCTGGGTCCTCTACTTTTTGTCATTTACATAAATGATTTGGATGTGAGCATAGGAGGTATAGTTGGTACGTTTGCTGATGACTCCAAAATTGGAGGTGTAGTGGACAGCGAAGAAGATTCCCTCAGATTACAATGGGATCTTGAGCAGATGGGCTAATGGACTGAGGAGTGGTAGATGGAGATTAATTTAGATAAATGTGAGGTGCTGCATTTAGGGAAAGCAAATCATAGCAGGACTTATACCCTTAATGGTAACGTCCAACGGAGTGCTGCTGAACAAAGAGACCTTGGAATGCAGGTTCATAGCTCCTTGAAAGTGGAGTCATAGGTAGATAGGATAGTGAAGAAGGCATTTGGTATTCTTTCCTTTATTGGAGAGTGTATTGAATATAGGAGTTGGGAGGTCATGTTGCAGCTGTACAGAAAGTTGGTTTGACCACTTTTGGAATATTGCATGCACATCTCGTCCCCTTCATATCACAAGGATGTTGTGCACGTTGGAAGGGTTGAAAGAACAAAGAAAATTTACAGCCCAGGAACAGGCCCTTTGATCCTTCAAGCCTGAACCGATCAAAATCTGTCTGAACCTGTCACCCTATTCAGAAAAGATTTACAAGGATGTTGCCAGGGTTGGAGGATTTGAGCTATAGGGAGAGGCTGAATAGGCTGGGGCTGCTTTCCACAGAGCATTGGAGCCTGAGGGTAACCTCAGATTTATAAAATCATGAGGGGCATGGATAGGGTAAAGAGACAAAGTCTTTTCCCTGGGGTGGGGAGTCCAGAATGAGAGTGCATAGGTTTAGGGTGAGAGGGGAAAGATATAAAAGGGACCTAAAGGGCAACTTTTCCAGGCACAGGGTGATGTGAGTATGGAATGAGATGCCAGAGGAAGTGGTGCCTGACATAATTGCAACATTTAAAAGGCATTTGGATGGGTATATGAATAGGAAGGCTTCAGAGGGATATGGGCCAAGTGCTGTCAAATGGGACTGGATTAGATTGGGATATCTGGTCGCCATGGACGAGTTGGACCGAAGGGTCTGGTTCTGTACTGTACATCTCTATGACGAATACTATTTCCTGATGCATAAGGATTTTGTTCCTTTTCTCCTTCATGCTTGACCCTTTGTACCCTAGTATTTTCTGAAGGTTATTTGTTTACTCCTTAGGGAAGGTAGATCTAAGGAATTTGTTCAACTGTTCTGTCATTTTCCATTATGAAAATACCTGATTCTAATTGCAACTTCAACCTCATGTGTTTTCAGTCTTTTTCTCTTCACTTTTGCTGTCAGTTTTCATGTTTTCTGCAAGCTTGCTTTCATATTCTATTTTTCCCTTCCAGGTTAAATCCTCTGTCCTCTGTTGACTTTTCCATTTCTCTCAGTCCTCAAGTTTGCTGCTTTTTCTGGCCAATTTATATGTCTCCTATTTGGCTTTACCACAGTCCCTGATTTCACTTGTCGGCCACGGTTGAGCCACCTTCCCTGTTTTACTCAAGCCAGATCAAGCAATACAATTGTTGAAGCCAAAGCATGCCACCACATACCACCCAAGTTTCAGCTTTAATTTTATCACTCTCCATCTTAATAATGAATTCTACCATTTTATGGTCACTCTTCCCCAAAGGATCTCTTATTGCAATGCTGCTAATTAATCCTCACTCATTGCACAATACACAGTCTAAGATGGCTGTGGTTGGTTCCTCAACATATTGGTCGAGGAAATCTCATTGCATTGATACCAGTTTGGTTAGAGCTGAAAATGTGTTGCTGGAAAAGTGCAGCAGGTCAGGCAGCATCCAAGGAACAGGAGAATCGATGTTTCAGGAATAAGCCTTTCTTCAGGAATGAGGAAAGTGTGTCCAGCAGGCTAAGATAAAAGGTAGGGAGGAGGGACTTGGGGGAGGGGCGTTGGAAATGCGATAGTGGAGGGAGGTCAAGGTGAGGGTGATAGGCCGGAGTGGGGTGGGGGCGGAGAGGTCAGGAAGAAGATTGCAGGTTAGGAAGGCGGTGCTGAGTTCGAGAGTTGGGACTGAGACAAGGTGGGGGGAGGGGAAATGAGGAAACTGGAGAAATCTGAGTTCATCCCTTGTGGTTGGAGGGTTCCCAGGCAGAAGATGAGGCGCTCTTCCTCCAACCGTGGTGTTGCCATGGTCTGGCGATGGAGGAGTCCAAGGACCTGCATGTCCTTGGTGGAGTGGGAGGGGGAGTTAGTGTTGGGCTACGGGGTGGTTGGGTTGGTTGGGCCAGGTGTTCTCTGAAACGTTCCGCAAGTAGGCGGCTTGTCTCCCCAATATAGAGGAGGCCACATCGGGTGCAAAGGATGCAATAGATGATGTGTGTGGAGGTGCAGGTGAATTTGTGGCGGATATGGAAGTGTCCCTTGGGACCTTGGAGGGAGGTGAGGGGGGAGGTGTGGGCGCAAGTTTTGCATTTCTTGCAGTTGCAGGGAGTGGAGGTTGGGTTGGTAGGGGGTGTGGACCTGATGAGGGAGTGGTCTTTTCGGAATGCTGATAGGGGAGGGGAGGGAAATATATCACTGGTGGTGGGGTCCGTTTGGAGGTGGTGGAAGTGACGGCGGATGATACGTTGTACATGGAGGTTGGTGGGGTGGTAGGTGAGGACCAGTGGGGTTCTGACCTGGTGGCGGTTGGAGGTGCGGGGCTCAAGGGCGGAGGAGCGGGAAGTGGAAGAGATGTGGTGGAGGGCATCGTCGACTACGTCTGGCGGGAAATGGCGGTCCTTGAAGAAGGAGGCCATCTGAGTTGTACGGTTTTGGAACTGGTCCTCCTGGGAGCAGATGCGGCGGAGACGAAGGAATTGGGAATATGGGATGGCGTTTTTACAGGGGGCAGGGTGGGAGGAGGTGTAGTCTAGGTAGCTGTGGGAGTCGGTTGGTTTATAGTAAATGTCCGTGTCGATTCGGTCACCCGAGATAGAAATGGAAAGGTCTCGGAAGGGGAGGGAGGAGTCTGAGACGGTCCAGGTGAATTTGAGGTCGGGGTGGAAGGTGTTGGTAAAGTGGATGAACTGTTCAACCTCCTTGTGGGAGCACGAGGCAGCGCCGATACAGTCATCGATGTAGCGGAGGAAAAGGTGGGGGGTGGTGCCAGTGTAGCTGCGGATGATGGACTGTTCCACATATCCTACGAAGAGGCAGGCATAGCTGTGGCCCATGCGGGTGCCCATGGTTACCCCTTTGGTTTGGAGGAAGTGAGAGGATTGGAAAGAGAAGTTGTTCAGGGTGAGGACCAGTTCAGTCAGTCGAGGTAGGGTGTCAGTGGAAGGGTACTGGTTGGTACGGTGGGAAAGGAAGAAGCGGAGGGCTTTAAGTCCTTCGTGATGGGGTTGAAGGTGTACAGGGTGTGGATGTCCATGATGAAATTAAGGCGTTGGGGACCGGGGAAGCGAAAATCATGGAGGAGGTGGAGAGCGTGGATGGTGTCCCGAACGTAGGTGGGGAGTTCTTGGACTAAGGGGAACAGGACCGTGTTGAGGTATGCAGAGATGAGTTCGGTGGGGCAGGAGCAGGCTGAGACAATGGGTCGGCCGGGGCAGTCAGGTTTGTGGATTTTGGGCAGGAGGTAGAAACGGGCGGTGCGGGGTTGTGGGACTGTGAGATTGGAGGCAGTGGATGGGAGATCCCCTGAGGTGATGAAGTTCTGGATGGTCTGGGAGATGATGGTTTGGTGGTGGGAGGTGGGGTCATGGTCAAGGGAGCAGTAGGAGGAGGTGTCCGCGAGCTGGCGTTTAGCCTCAGCGGTGTAAAGGTCGGTGTGCCAAACTACTACCGCGCCTCCCTTTTCTGCTGGTTTGATAGTGAGGACTCCTACCAGTTTGGTTAGTCCAATCAATATGTCGGTTGAAGTCACCCATAATAATTCCTGTACCTTTTTACTGCATGTGCCTTTAATTTTGTCTGTGATAAATTCCCAACCCCTCAACTACAGTTCATCCTTGTATAACTCTTTTGGTAGGCCACAGCTCTACCCATTCAGATTCCATGTCGTCCAGGCTCATGTCCTTCCTTTTTGTTGTGTTCATTTCCTCCCTCATGAGCAATACTACCCCACCTCCCTTTCCTTTCCTGGATGTTGAATTCCCATCCTTGCTCACCCTGGAGCTTAGTCTCTATGATCCCAATTACATTATCCATTACTAACTGTCTGTACAGTTAATTCATCCACCTTATTATAAATGCTCCTCGTATTGAAACAGCCTTCAGGCTTATTTTGTTTTACTTTTATTGCTTTTTTAGAATCATGGTGTAATGTGGTCCTTTTTGATTTCTATCTTTGAACAAAAATAATTCTCCTCATTTTGAGCATAAGTGCCATTTCTCTTAATTGTAAATAATGCTCCTGAGTTCTAGACTCCTCAACCACAGGAAACATTTGACCTACATCTACTGTCTATCCCTGTAAGTATTTTAAGTTTCAATTAGATCATGTCTCATTTGTTCAAAACGCATGAGAATGCAATCCAGTTTACTCCATTTTTCTTCATGACAGTCTTACCACCCTGAGAACAAGTCTGTTGAATCTTCGTTGCACTCCCTCTGGCATTTCTATCCTCCCTGAAATAACAACAAAAACTGTACACAGTACTCCACATGCAGTCTAAATACACAGTTGAAGCAAGACTTGACTACCCCTGCACTTAAATCCTGTTGCAGTAAAAGGTAACATTCCATTAGCTTTCCTCCCCTTGTACACTTTACTGCCTCTTACTCTTTCAGAAATGCTTTGCACTTGTGCCTCGTACCCAGGTGGATAACTTTTCCACATTACATTCCACCCACTGCGTTCTTGCCCATTCACTAAATCTATCCAAATCCTCCCGAAACTGCTTTACATTTTCCTCACCACAGACATTCCACTGAGCTTTGTGTCAACAACACATTTGGAAATGTTACCCTTTGTCCTCAACTTCAAATAAATAGATAAGTCTTGTGAATAGCTGTGAACCACATACTACCCTTGTGGTACTCCACAAGTCACAACCTGCTGTGTGAGAAAGAGACAGTTATTCCTGCATTCTGCTTTCTGTGAACCAATCTATCCCAGAACATTACTTCCTACGCAATGTGCTTTAATTTTGCTGATCAGTCTCCTGTGGGGAACTTTACCAAAAAGTATACTCACATTTTGTGAAGTTTTTATGTCCATAGCCTGCCTTCATAAAGTTTTAGTCATATCAACAGAAAGAGACTGATTTCTTCAAACACAATGTCCATTCGCAATTTCATGCCATGTTCAATCAGACCATTATCAACAGGTCATCTTCCACCTTGAACTAGTCCCAACCCCTCAAATCTGTTGCCCTTAGCCATTAGCCTGGATGACATGGAATCTGAATGGGTGGAGCTGTGGCCTACCAAAGGAGTTATACAAGGATGAACTGTAGTTGAGGGGTTGGGAATTTATCATAGACAAAATTAAAGATGCATGCAGTAAAAAGATACAGGAATTATTATGGGTGACTTCAACCTACATATTGATTGGACTAACCAAACTGGTATCAATGCAATGAGATTTCCTCGACCAATATGTTGAGGATGGAAATGTGTTGCTGGAGAAGCGCAGCAGGTCAGGCAGCATCTAGGGAACAGGAGAATCGACGTTTCGGGCATTAGCCCTTCTTCAGGAATCCTGAAGAAGGGCTAATGCCCGAAACGTCGATTCTCCTGTTCCCTAGATGCCTGACCTGCTGCGCTTCTCCAGCAACACATTTCCATCTCTGATCTCCAGCATCTGCAGACCTCATTTTCTCTTCAATATGTTGAGGAACCAACCAGAGAGCAAGCCATTTTAGACTCTGTATTGTGCAGCACGGTGGCTAGCACTGCTGCCTCACAACGCCAGAGACCCAGGTTCAATTCCCACCTCAGGCAACTGTGTAGAGTTTGCACATTCTCTGTGTCTGCATGGGTTCCCTCCCGGTGCTCCGGTTTCTTCCCACAATCCAAAAATGTGCATATTTAAGTAAATTGGCTGTAGTGTTAGGTGACGGGGTAAATGTAGGGGAATGGGTCTGGGTCGGTTGCTCTTCAGAGGGTTGGTGTGGACTTATTGGGCTGAAGATTAGTTTCCTAATCTCATCTAATTTATCAGCTCTCCCATCATACATTCCATCTTCCTGTTTTTACACTTGTTAGGATTATTCCCAGTGCCATAATGCTAATATTGCTCTTGATGGTCTTGTTTTTAAATTTCCTTCCAAATTTCCTTCCAAATTTTATGAAATTTTGCTTAGCACCTCCTCCTCCTTCCTACTTAAGACAGTACCAATGTGGACTATGCCTTGTGACTGATCCCCTTCCGCTACAAGGATGTTTTGCAATCACACCATGACATTTTTGAACCTGACTCCACTGTCATCCCATTTTTCTCTCCCCCCTCAGTCACAGCAAAACACTGAGACAAAGTATAGTTTTACCTCCTTTATCTTTATTCCAAGCCCTGGCAGGAGAGAGAATACTTGCCCACATACACAGAGACATGATTTTACAGTCTTCTCTGGAAGAGCAGTTTCTCAATGAACTATATAGTCATTTTGCAGGGAGAAGCATCCAGATAAGGCAGCATACATATTAATTGGGTGACTCGTTGCTATCAACAAGGATCAGTAGCAGAGACCAAGCCCTTTACTGTTATACAATTAATGTTCTTAACCTTGTTAACTGGATTCATGCAGTGGATACTTTTCACTTTGTTAACTGATCTTGCAAACTGAATACTTCCAATATTGTTAACTGGCTATACATAATGACTGCTTTTCCACCTTGTTAATCCATTACCCTTGCCTTCAGCACCCCATTGTTAACTCTAAGTTCTTATCTGATCTGAATCATGCTCTGCTGAACCTCTTGTTTCACAAAACTCAGAACTTAACTCTTTGCCTGCCTGCTTACACCCTATACACATTTTCACTATGAAGGTAACATACTATCTTAGAGTCAAGTTTGCTGTCACAGAAATTTCTGTCTGATCCCCTCGCTGTGAATCGCTCACAATCAAGGCTCTTTCGTTGTTTAGCTTCTCCCATATAGAGCTGAGTTGCCTGTGGTGCTAAGGTCTTAGCTGTGGCTCCCCTGGGGAACTATTGCTCTGATCAATTTCCAAAATGGGAGTACTGATTACCAAGCACAACAGACTCCAGCGACTCCTGCAGTACTGGTCTGGTTTTCTTAAACAGCCTGGTCGTCACCCGTTCCCTCACTACCTGTACACTTGTAATCTGTGGGGTTTTTTTAAACACCACCTTATACATGCTATTTACATAAGAATCTACAAGGCAGGTAATTAACAATGATTCCAGCTGCTAGTTAAGCTTGTGAGCCTACCTTCAGATGTATTTGTCTAGGATCATGCACTCCAGGCTGTACACCTTATTTCAAACTTCTGACCAGCCATCTTGAATTCTGAAAACTATTTGTTAACCTTTAATAGACAAAGATATATTGTGAAAACTCAGCAAGCTATTTTTCAGAGAAAGCTTACTGACTTGGAAACACACTAAATCCTTACCTTTCACTTTCAAGACTGGAAATTCTAACCAAACCAACTCACCAATCAGTTGCATATGTGATGTCAAGCTTCCGTTGTTTTCAGTTCAAATAAGTAGATGCGCACATTTCCTCTTCTAGTTAGCTCTTGCTCTGGAAACTTAATTTCTTGGAGTAAAGCCCAGTTAAAGCACCTAGTCCCCCCTGCCCTAAATTCCCACATTGGACCCAGATTGTTAGCACTCCATCTTAGTCTCACTCTGGTGAAGTCCGTCTCATTCTGACAATGCAGCTTACCCTTGCCAACAGGGCAGAGGTTGAGTATTTGGGAGTCTGACTTGCAATATGTACTGATATTCTTGCATGGCATCACTGGCCACTACTTTCTGGGTTCATTCTAAAGTTGCTGAAGATTGTTCACGGAAAAGCTCAGCAGTTCTGGCAGCATCTGTGAAGGTAAATCAAAATTAAGCTTTTGGGTCTGTGGCCTCTTCTGCAGAACAGTTTTGAGCAACTCTGATTTCCTTTGACAGATGCTGCTAGACTGCTGAGCTTTTCCAGCAACTTCGGTTTTTGTTTCTGATTTATGCATCCGGAGTTCTTCGTTTTTAATGAGGAATTTTCATGTTTTCCATGCAATAGAAACCTTGGATTCACCAGTCAGGTCATTTAGCTGTGCAGTTGATGTTTCTGGTTAACAAGTGGGGTACCTTTTTAAAGTTGCTACGGCTGTTGCTAGTTTGAATAGGATTTCCAATTAGTGATGGGGCTTTTGGTTTGAGATGGTCCTGTGTCATTGCAAGTGCTTTCCGTTGGTGCTATTTGAGAAGGATATTGTCCATGAGGACACGAACTTGTTTCCCAGGTTGCATGCATTTTTAAAAAAATTACAGCATGTTAAATGAAGCCAGGCTGGAAATGGTCCATGTTCTGAGGATCATTTTCTAGACTTAACTGCGTACGGATGAGGTGCCAGAAGTTTGGAGTTCTGCAAGCATTGCACCAACATTCAGCGTGTGAGGGACAGACCAAATAATTTTAAGCTGGTCATTCTGCCTTTGGGCAAATGATTGGAGTCCAATATTGAGAGCTGGGATTAACTGTTTCTTGGCAGGGTGTGGATTAATTTGGAATGGTCAGCATGGTTTTGCTCAGAGCCTTTCTTTGCTGTAAGTTTTACATAGTTTACTGTGTCCAACCTAGGAAGCCACTTGGGCTTGATGTTCTCTACCCATACTCAAAGTATAGTGGGCAGTGGGCAAATTGTCCCCAGAAACCTTAAAACAGTTTGGAAATGGTATCAGGTGTCTCCACTCAAATGTTATCGAGAAGGAGAATGGACAGAAACTGCAAGGAGCGGCTTCTCTTGTCACTGGCTGGTTACCTGTGCAATTTGCTGTCATAGGCTCGTTGTGAGCTTATCAGCAGTAAAGATGTGAGAGAAACAGCCTGGTGGAGCAGCAAGCAATGTGAATAATAAGGAAAAGAAAGGGAGGGAAATACTGGGGAATTTCCTATTGGCAAGTTGAGGTCAGGGGGAGCGGTTTTGCTCACTACTGGAAGTATGGAGTGGGTGTCAACTGGGCAGAGGAAGAGGTTGAAAGGGTTGGCAAGGGAGAGCCGGTGATGTGAAAGCAACAACAGTTGTAAACCTGATAACAAAGGTATATTCTATGAACTCTGACCAAATAGGAGTATGTGAAATCACTGAAATCACTAAAATTTTGAAGTGGAATCTCTGGTTCAAAACTGCAAATGTTCAGGAGCTCGAAATGATTGGTTTCCACGTCTGAATGTACCAGAAATTATTTTGGCAGCTTCGTAGAGGTGCATGCCTACTACGTGTCTTCCACACCACGTTGAACAGCTAGACTCTTATGTTGGGTAAACCAGGGCGAGAGAAACACTACGTCATATGTTGGCTCTGGATTGGTTCCAGCTATATGCACTAGAGGGAAATGTCTCAGAAACCTAAAATTCTAACAAGACTAGACAGTGTAAATGCAGGAAGGATTTCCTGATTACTGGGGAGCCCAGAACAGTGGGTTATATGGGTTAAGCTATTTTGGACTAAGATGAGCAATTTCATCACTAAAGTGGAGAATCTGTGAATTCACTGCCACAAAGTACTGAGGCCAAAATATTGAATATTTTTATGAAACAGTTGTATACAGTTCTGAAGACTAAACAGCTATGGAGAGAAGGCAGGAATTTGGAGCTAAGATGGATGATCATTCAAAGTTTGTGCGAAGATTTGTAGCTCGGGTGCTCGTTGCTGTGGTTCTATTCGCCGAGCTGGAAGTTTTTGTTGCAAACGTTTCGTCCCCTGGCTAGGCGACATCATCAGTGCTTGGGAGCCTCCTGCGAAGCGCTTCTTTGATGTTTCCTCCGGTGTTTATAGTGGCCTGTCCCTGCCGCTTCCGGTTGTCAGTTTCAGCTGTCCGCTGTAGTGGTTGGTATATTGGGTCCAGGTCGATGTGTTTGTTGATGGAGTTTGTGGATGAATGCCAAGCTTCGAGGTGGATGATCATGTTGAATGGTGGACCAGGTTTGAAGTGCCGAATGGTCTTACCTCTCCTTTGTATGTTTCTGTAATAATTTATTTAGTTGGTAAAGAAATATGCTCTTTCTCGGCAGCAATCCAAAGTCAAGAATTTGTCTCCAGTAATCCTTTAGAAACCTCTTCGATGAATAATTTACATGAGAAATGCTGGCCACGAATTTGCTGATTCGACAGCAAATGACCATTTACACATCTCAACAAAAAACAAATAGAGTCATAGAGATGTACAGCATGGAAACAGACCCTTGGGTCCAACCCGTCCATGCCGACCAGATATCCCAACCCAATCTAGTCCCACCTGCCAGCACCCAGCCCATATCCCTCCAAACCCTTCCTATTCATATATCCATCCAAATGCCTATTAAATGTCGCAATTGTACCAGCCTCCACCACATCCTGTGACAGCTCATTCCATACACGTACCACCCTCTGCGTGAAAAAGTCACCCTTATGTCTCTTTTATATCTTTCCCCTCTCACCCTAAACCTATGCCATCTAGTTCTGGACTCCCGACCCCAGGGAAAAGACTTTGTCTATTTATCCTATCCATGCCCCTCAATTTTGTAAACCTTATAAGGTCACCCCTCAGCCTCCGACGCTCCAGGGAAAACAGCCCCAGCCTATTCAGCCTCTCCCCGAAGCTCAGATCCTCCAACCCTGGCAGCATCCTTGTAAATCTTTTCTGAACCCTTTCAAGTTTCACAACATCTTCCCCAATAGGAAGGAAACCAGAATTGCACGCAATATTCCAACAGTGGCCTAACCGATGTCCTGTACAGCCGCAACATGACCTCCCAACTCCTGTAAGGAGAAAGTGAGGACTGCGATGCTGGAGATCAGAGCTGAAAATGTGTTGCTGGAAAAGCGCAGCAGGTCAGGCAGCATCCAAAGAGCAGGAGAATTGACGTAGGCACACCTTCCTCATTCCTGAAGAAGGGCTCATGCCCAAAACGTCGATTCTCCTGCTCCTTGGATGCTGTCTGACCTGCGCTTTTCCAGCAACACATTTTCAGCTCCTAACTCCTGTACTCAATACTCTGACCAATCAAGGAAAGCATACCAAACTTCACTATCCTATCTACCTGCGACTCCACTTTCAAGGAGCTGTGAACCTGCACTCCAAGGTCTCTTTGTTCAGCAACACTCCCTAGGACCTTACCATGAAGTGTATAAGTCCTGCTAAGATTTGCCTTCCCAAAATGCAGCACCTCACATTTATCTGAATTAAACTCCATCTGCCACTTCTCAGCCCATTGGCCCATCTGATCCAGATCCTGTTATAATCTGAGAAAGCCTTCTTCGCTGTCCACTACACCTCCAATTTTGGTGTCATCTGCAAACTTACTAACTGTACCTCTTATGCTCGCTTCCAAATCATTTATGTAAATGACAAAAAGTAGAGGACCCAGCACCGATCCTTGTGGCACTCCACTGGTCACAGGCCTCCAGTGTGAAAAACAATCCTCCACCACCACCCTCTGTCTTCTACCTTGGAGCCAGTTCTGTATCCAAATGGCTAGTTCTCCCTGTATTCCATGACATCTAACCTTGCCAACCTTGTCGAATGCCTTACTGAAGTCTACATAGATCACATCTACTGCTCTGCCCTCATCAATCTTCTTTGTTGCTTCTTCAAAAAACTCAATCAAGTTTTGTGAGACATGATTTCCCACACACAGCCATGTTGACTATCCTGAATCAGTACTTTCATGTACTTTGAAATCTTGGTTGCTACAGTCTCCCACCATCACCACCACCAAATAAAAGACTGGACCCTGGAGGAGATGAGGTGCAGGAATGCTTTAACACTCATCATTCCAAGATTGGTGCTCCTGCAATCCTAAATATATTATGTAAATAACCAATTCAAGTATCCAGTAGTCAGCCCAAGCGTGGATGCTGACATCTCTCAACAAGACCATCTCATTGACTTCCCAGAGCCTTTTAGGACAAGTTGCAACTTGGAGATTCAATTCCAGTACAAGCTTGGAACATGTGCCATAACAGCCTGCAAAGGTGACAACGCTAATGGTGTTTGCTGCGACAGGGTATCACGAAGCTGGTTCTTTTTTAAAAGATGTTCCTTTTCTCAAGGATACTATGTTCTTGGTTTTATTCAGAGGAGTTGTAATTGCTCCTGGTGCTGATTAGACTGGTTTGGTACAGAGATTAAAGAGTTTTGAGAGGTCTTTTTGTTTATATGTATACAGATGAGAATTTAGGCCGAAGTGGTGATGTTTTAGAAGTGACAAGTATAATGAAAGAGGAGTGGTCACCTCTCTAGCAGTTCAGTCCAGAGGTATTTGGGAGTTCAACAGTGTGGAATCTCACTCTTTCGCTCGCCCTCTTTGGCTCGCTCACTTATTCTCACTCGCTATCTTTTTCTTGCTCACTGTCTTTTTCTCACTTGCTCACTCTTCCCCACTTACGCGCACTCCCCTTCTAACTTCAACCCATTTGTAAGGAGGTTTGCTTATTGGAACAGCATAATTAAGTCTAGTTTGGATTGACTGAGTTCTGTTGTGGTTCTTTTTTCTGTTCTTTGTGTTTCATTGTGTAATTTTGTGAATAAATTTGTTTTAAAACCTAGTAACCAACTTAGCTAACTTACTCCGGGTAATTTTCACTGTACACTTACACATTTACCAAAACAAATTGCGAAGTTATGGTCAGGGTTGTCTGCTTAAGAATATTTTGGAGTGGTCTGATCTAGTTCATGACATCTTCAGGTGCAAACCAGTCCTTTATGAGTGACTTGCAGTGGAATTAAACTAATGCATAGTACATCCACCAGATGGCTCCAGAGACTAGACATCTTCATGTGTTGCAGAAACTTTCCCACAAAGTAACAGTTAGCATTTTTCATGTAGTTTGCTTCATTTCCACTACCTGTTTGAAAAAAAAATTGTACATCAACTCTTGGTTGCCCTCAGCTTTTAAGAACAAATTATATCTTGTCACATAACTATTTGGACAAATTTGTAAGTTTAATTGTTAGGTTCCATTTTTTTCCTTGAGGTTCTTAGACTCTTGGTGCAACTGCAACACGCCAACTTCTGTGAACAACCAAAGTTTTATTAGACAAGTACAGTACAAGCTTTCTGGAGGAACCCTTTAACACACTTCACAGGGCTTGCGAAACCATGTCAAAGGATCTCTCTGAACAAAGGAAACAGTTCTTCTTTTATACAAAGTCTTTACATCTCAGTCAGTAATGCTCACAAGAGAACCCCCAGCCATCCCCCCCCCGCCCCCCATAGTCACATGCCACTCAAGGCACAATGCAGTGACCTGATCATTTTCAGAAATCATGTAATGTAAATCATCCCTTACTGGCCAAATCTGTTCTGAATCATCCCTTAACTACAGGGATTAATCAGAATTTTTTAATTGCAATGTTCTTATTGATTTCTGAATAAGAGTTGAGAATACAATTCTTTTACTTACAATAACTAGGACATGGCCATCCAAATGGCTCTGCTAACTATTAGGAATGTAAGTTCTTTACATTCTCCCTGTAAGATGGAGACATCCCACTCTTAGCCTTGGGACATCCAATTTCCTATAGGTCAACAGAGCAAATTAACCCTTTAATATCTCAATGTTTCTGAGAACTGTTGGCCAAATCTGTTACATGGGTTAATTAACTTCAGAGGTATATCTGCATATTATGCTGCAGTGCATATGCAGAAGAAGGCATGAAATTGTTGAAATAATGAACTTGACGGAAGTCTTTAGAAGAATAAGTTGAGCAGTTCATGCGCTGCTATTGAAGCATCCATTTAAAAATGTGAAAATTGTGCTAAAGTTGAAATATGGGATATTTATCAGACATGTGTCTCTGGATCCGATTTGATGTTAGTACTGGACAAGCCAGATCCCTGACTGAAACCTGGCTTGATAGAATTTGATAAAGAGCTCATGCCCGAACTGTTCGCCTGCCCTTGTGTGCTTTTCCAGGACCACACTTTTTGAATTCAACAAAATGGTCTCTCACTGAAACAATGAGAGTGAAACAATGCTACAGATTATGTTTTAATGATTAAATAGAAGTATTTGATGAGAGAAAATTATGAAATAGAATAAACTGAAGAACCAACTTCTAACAGAAATTTAAACATCCTTAAACGCACAGCAACATAATTCTGTAAATTCCAAAGCACACCTTTGTAAGTTGACAAGAAAGACAATGGAATAGTATCCAAAAACATACCTTGTATGGCACCTCGAAAAGACGTTGCTTGCACAGAACTTTCACCATAGTCTCTGTATCTTAACACCTCAGGAGGTCTTGACTTATCAGCTGGAAGTACAGATGCTCTTTTCCTGGAGCTATTCGTACATCTGTTCTAAAAGGTACTCAGCTTTAAGTAACTCCTTCAGTGCTTATCAACATTTCTAGTCTGGGATTAGCATGACCTTTTTACTCTAAAGTAATTGAGTTTGACGACGTTGTTTTCTTTGGAACATTTAGTTTTTCCAGCCATCTTAGTCCATCTTTAAAAGGACTGATCAAAACTCAGAGTAAAGCAAACCCAAGACTCTCCCTTTACTGAGTGTTTCCCTTAAGCTTTCACAGTAACTCTCATGACCTTCAACACAGGATCTTTGTTCACCTTGTGAGCTGTAAACCATACCATTTATGCACAAAAAGAAACTTGCATTCTAAAAAGCTAGGCTTCAAAAGCTGTTTTAGAAGTCATCACTTTGGCTACAGAAATACATTTAAGTTCAGGAACACAGGAAAATAACCCATTTCTCTCTTGAACTCAGAATCCAGTGACCAAAATTGCAATAAATGCTGTGTTTAAAAAATAGTCTCAATTATATTGCATATATTACAAACTTGCTTAGAGTTCATATCACAAGTTGATGGAAGGACTTGATCTGTGTCTCATAAAGGCATTGGACAAATCTGTTCCTCTGTTTGTGCCAGCCCTTGAATCCTCGTTAGCTCTTTGTGTCAAATTCAGGAGATGGCTAAAGACTTCTGGCATGGGCACATGTAGGCCAATAAACCTGGCCGTGCTGCTGGTGTCTTCAAACAAACAGCAGTTTGACGAATATAAAAATAGATTCTGTGGAATTGGTAGTGTTTGTGACTATTGTCTTAAAGCAGCTCATTTACACCTAGTAGTGTTTCACTTGACTTCTTCCTTGGTTTGGAAAATATGCATTCAATCAAGGTATTCAGTTCAAGACAGCGTAGGGCCCATTGTGGCCCTTGGAGAATGGAATTACACAAATCGATGCAAGGCAGTAAAAATGCACTCGTGAAAGTGAGACAGAGCAGTCATCTCCTCCCATAAATTGTTTATGTTGAAGAGTCTTAAACAAATCTGCATGTTGCATCACTGTTACTGATGTAGTGCTTTCCACATCTCCAAACTGTTCTGGACCTTGAGGCATAGAAAGGATACATGAATCATACTTTACATGCTGTGACAGCAAGTAAAAATCCAAGATCAATCTGAAAGAATACGCCACTTTTGTGGAATAATCGTGATGAAAAGGTAATTTTAACAGCGTTTTAAAGAATTTGGCATGAAGGTTCATTCAAACACACTTAAGAGTGGTCTTCAGAAACATTCTTTGCAATTTGCTATGTTGCTTTTTTAAACACAGGACTCCAGTCATTGCAAGAATATCAAATTGCAAAGGGAATTTGATTTATACTGCATGAGAGACTCTGTTAGAGCTGTTACCATGGAGAATGTTTGAAGGATTGTTTATCTCCCAAGTTTTAGCTTAAATGTAAACCAGGCAATTTGACTCTGGTTGAGGCATTGTTATGGGATACGTAGCAATGAACAGTTGTTCCCCCAACTTCTTTCTGTTTGGCTGTTTGTTTGACTTTTTCTGATTGGAATGAGCTTTGATCTTGCAGAAGTTTTGACTATCTGTGATTGCAGCTTCAGTCTGTTTCTGTGCTGCTTTTAGAAATGTCATAAAAAGTTCCTTTATCAAAAAAGTCTTAAATTGGGATTTTAATTGCTGTGTGATTAATACATTATTAGTTAATGATTGGCTGCTTGGATGTCTTGACATCAGTGGAGCTCCACATACAGGTGTTCTGCTATAACATGGATGTTGCATCCCTCTGCAACCATGCGCTACTGGAAATCGTGCTATGGAAAACAGCTATTGAAAATAACGCTGCAGAAGATCGCTGATAGAAAATCACTATACCTGTTCAGTAGAAAGATTGTGTTATCCGAACGATGTCCACAATTTGTCAATTGTGTTATAGCCAATTCATGCTGATGAAACACATGTTGTAGCAGAGCAACCTGTATGATCTGGTACGTTCTTGTGTTATGAATTGCCTGTACTGCTCGCAAATCAACTTTTCATAGTACTTGTGCCAACAATAAATCAAACCAAATCATTGGGAATCCATTTTATATTGAGATGAAGTAAAATTCCTGCTAGAGAGTGCACTTGAAATGACAGTGGGGCTTTTTCAAAGTAAGTGCTGTGTGGTTTTGCTTTGCCACTGATCTGTGTCTCTTGGCTGTAGAAATTACATGTCAATTCATTGCTAAGTACCAACGTGGATTCTGTGTGCTGCAAACCTTCTTCATTGTTGATATCATTTGGATATTGAAGTAAAATGTATGAATGTATAAAACAATTCAACCATTATATTTGTGTTGTGAATCCTTGTTCATCATGCAAATAAAGTTTGCATTTCAGAGCATTTAACAGTTACCCAAATCCACCATGAGATGGAATATGTAAAGCAGCAGGGCACCAATCCACAGCATGCATGGAGTGATCACTTTATCTAGATATGGGTGATCTACAGGTTGCAAGGTTTTGTTAGTCATCACTAAAGTTCTTCTGTTTGCAAATTGAACAGGTTAAATCGGATTGAAAAGTTGGTTCTTGATGCTTTCAAGGGGTAATATTGAACTGGTTTGGGCTCTGAATCACGTGAAACTTTATGCTATTTGACTGAAGGTTTGGTCAAAGAGATGGGCTTTCCAGACCCACTGAAAGGAGGTGAAGAAATCTAGTTTTGGGAACCAATTCAAGAACTTTGAGCCGAGAAAGCTGAAGCGTGGCTTCCCAAATAGTAGGAGCAACAATAGGTTGGAAGCTCCCTCTTCTAAAAGTAGGGAATGTTGAAAATCTCCAATGCTTCAATTTCCTGTGGAATTTAAGCAAAATGTGTTTTCAAAACATGTAATGCTATGGCATCAATTAATCTTTGGTGTCCAGATCTAAATGTGAAACACATTTTTATATAATTTTTAAAAATGACTTAAGGTCAACTGTCTTGCCCACTTAATCTTCTCTCTTTTCACACTCCACCACCACCAGCACTAGAGGAAAAGAAAACTTGAGCTACAGGGTATTTGATTTTAGGAAAATCCTAGTGCTCCTGACAGTATATTCTAAGACACTCAGCTGGCGTGGTGAACACTGAAGGCAATTTGCGTCAATTGCTCTGGAATGAGCAATAATTAAATCACTTATACAGCTAAATTCTTGTTATAGTGCATACAGATCGGATATGCTTGTGAAGTGGGGGGAAGGGAGACCTTGTAGTGGCAATTATTGACCAATAGCTTAACCTGTAAAATAGCAGTGCCACCTTGATCTGTGTAACTAATTGTGCTTATGTAACTTGTGAATTAAGCACTATTTGCATGGTTACAAGAAGTAGCAACATTAATTTGCCTCGCGCATACTACCTCAAGAGGAACTAATGACTTCTTGTAAAATAAGATCATGATTCATTTTTTCTTGAATGGTCTTTGCATGTAGATTAAAGTTTCATTTACAGTTGCTTTATTAACGAGGAACTTAAATATTCCTTTCAGCAATGTAATGTTGTACTTTCTCCAAAACATGTAAATTACTTCAGCTTAGAAATACCTGGTACTTAGATTTATGATATGTGCAGCTAGACGACCTGCGACGCATTAGACAATAAAGAGAAAAGGGATGATGTGGATTTAAACATGGGAGGCATGATTGTGAAATTTGAACAAGACAGAAAAACTGGCCAGATAGATAGGAGACAAGAGGAGGGCTGCCATCTGGGAAGCTAGCAGTGATTTGGGCAAATGGCAAATGCAGTTCAGTCTGGAAAAGTTGGAGTTCATGCATTTGGTGAGGTTATCAAAATGAGCAAATATGCAATAAATGTGACCATAGTGAGAAGGGTAGAGAAACTGAGAGAATCTGAGCGCATGTCTACACGGTCCTGAATGTGATAGGTCAGGTAGTTTAAACTGATATGGTAAGGGATGCTTTCGTTCATTTGACGAGAGTCGGTGAAGTGACCCCAAATGCACATAGACCACACAAGCCAGATCAGATGAAATTGACAAGCTATATGGCTGGAAGAGAAATTGACTAGGCTGACACAGAACTGGCAGTCTGTACAGGTAGTGCAAGGGTTCTCTTCCCTGAGCTAAGAATCAAGCCAGTTTTTATCGGAATACTGTACAGTGATGCTAATTTAAAAATAGAGAGAATACAATGGTGATCAAGTAATTCAGTTACTATGGTGATAATCGCAAAGCAGTTATCAGAAGAATGTCCTGAATCTAGATGCAATGAAGCATCCTGGCAGCATCAATCAGTTCTCAATGGGACTCCAGCTCTCTTCGGTGGTTGGTGAGAATGACCCTTTTCTTGGTAGTAAGGTGTTTCCATTGTTTCTCTCCTCTGAGTGAGGTATCCTGGTGCATCTCCATCTGACCTGTGCGCTGTGTGGCTTTGATCTCACTGGGGTACAAGACTGCCCTTAGGGCTTTGGGACAGCTGTGTCTATCGGGTCCAGGAAGCTTTTATCAGTTTGTCTTGGGAAGTGTATTCCCTGATCTGCGAGTGACTATGGTCATGTCTGGTTTCCCTTGTCAGCTTGTTTGGCCAATGCTGAGGCATTCTGGGTGTTTCTTGTATGGTTTGGATAGGCTTGATTTTCTGTCTTCTGTGTGGCCATGCTGCGGGTAGGCAGGGTGCCAGATCTTTTCCTACATGAGGTACTGAATACGAAACCAGGAATGTGCTTTCTGGCTGTGTCTCTCTTTTGACAGGAGAATTGGGAATTACTGGATCAAGATGTATAAAATAATGAGGAGTTGGTTAGAATGGGAGGGGTGATCTATTTTTCCAAACCAAGAGGACAATTACCAGAGAGCACAGATCAAGGTGATTGCTAGATGGATTGGAGAGGGAAAATATAACTTTTTTCCATGCAGAGGCTGGTTAGTTTTTGGAATTTGTTGTTTAGTTTGGTAGTTGAAGTGGAAGCCCTCAAATCACTGGAAGGAATCTGGATGTGCACCTCAACTGCTGTACACTGTAAACTTGACCATCAGCTGGAAAGTAGGATTAGAATGCGTAGTTACTTGATTCAACTGGGGCAGACATATTGAATGACACCTTTCCATAACTTTGCTTTGGGTTCTATGAGAATTAACAAGCAGGGGTGAGAAACTAAAGCCAGATTTGAAAATGGAATTGTGGGGAGAGGAATTAAATTGCAGAAACTTCTTTGCAAGTGTTTTTTTTCCCCATGAGCTGCCAGTTTGGTTTAACATAACTGAGCGCTATTATTTTAATCCATTTATAAAAGTAAATACACATTGAGACTGCATTCTGGGCCATCTTACAGCGAAGTTGTACACTTTAAAGAAAAATTGTTACTATAGAAGGATAACAGCCCAGAAGGTGACCATTCACCCCATCATGTGTGCTGACTGGCTGAAGGTGCACTTCACCTGCTGTCATTCCCCACCTTGACCCTATGACTGTACAATTTTTTTTATTTTTCTGGAAATTATCAAATTTTTATTTTTCGAAGCCTCTCTTGAGCCCCTCTCCACTGCTTGCGGGTAATGCATTCTTCATCCTAGTGAATTGATGTGTGAAAATTGTTTTTCTTGTTGCTATTGCTTCTTTGCCAATTAATCTGTCTCCTTGAGTTTGTTCTCCCAATGGGAACAGATTTTCTTATTTATTGTTGAGTTGCTTCATTATTTTGTGTACATCCATAAAATCTCTCCATGTTTCTTCAAGGGGACTAGTCCACATCTCTAGCCTTGCTATGTACTGAAGTTGCTCATCCGAAGAATCATTCTTACAAATTTTACTGTACTCTGTCTCATGCTTTTGCATCCTTCCTAAATTGTGCTGTATTCAAATTTATCCACTCAATTGATGGCCGTGGAGATTTCATAACCCATCCAAAGAGGTGTACGAAAATAAAATTAAGTACGTGGTCTAATCTTCAAGCAATGTTTTCTTATTGAATGAGGTCTTAGACCAAAACAGCGACATGCCAAGTATAATGTCAAATTGTACTTTTAGTATTGTCAAAGTGTTTGTTTTGCCATTAGATGTCTGTGTAGACTGCAGAGAATTCAGTCTAGACGGTATATTTAGACTTAATAAGAAACTGCCACGATAGAAATTGTTATAACAAATAATTATGCTCTCCTTCATCAAACACTAATTACAGTGGCATATCCCTTTTCACGAAATGCCATGAATACATAAATTGATGTGCACTTATGGTCTGTCAAGTTTGTGTTCATTGGGAGAGATAAAGAAGTTTTCCTATTATTGTATTGATTGGCAATTCTTTGGTTATTTGAAAGTGGACGCAATACAGTAGATTTTCAAAGTTAATTTAGTCTGTCTCATCTTGCCAGCTGCTTGTGGCACATAGTAAGATCAGTTTAGAAGGTGATCAAATCATTACAGTATTCACCAAGCAAAACAGGAATTCAAAAAATTCTTTCACACATTTACATGGAGAGAAATGTTTTCATGAGAACCTGTATTAGCGTGCAGTTTAACTTGGTAATAATTGAAAATATGTTTAAACCAATTCCCAGGCACAAAATAAAGTGCAATTTTGTCCTCTGATCCCATGGGCAAGTTATAAGCCAAAATGATAGAATTTCCTGAGTAACTCCCACCTCAGAAGTAATTTCCAAGAATATGTCACTTTTATAGCTTTTACTTGAATCCAAAATAGATCCAAAACAAACTATGAAACATGAAATAAACAAGTCAATTTCACTGTAAATTGCCTGGACAATAAATATAGATCTTTAAGAATTAGAAGCAATTGCCTGATGTGTGGCAACATCTGCATTCCAGAGTTATCGAACTTGGCCTCTGGTACATCAGATGTCTCACTTTTGCCACTGAAACTGATTTGAGCCTTGAGTTGTATTCATGATTAGTCATATTCCACCAAAGTTTCTGAAGACAGGCATCATTTGTATGGCAGTCTCCTGTAGAAAGTCTTGAGCTTGGATCACAACAGCCTTGATAGTATATATTCGCCTGAAATTTCTCCCTCTGCCCCTTTTGAATAAAGTATATTCAGTCGTCTCGTCTGTGCCGACAAAACAGAAGCAAAAGCAGTACCATTGTCCAGTTCACAGTGCTGACTGTGTCCTTGACTTCAACTCTCTGACCTATTTTACTGTTTTCCGCACAAAAAGTTCCAGGCAAAAAAAAAAATTCTCATTTTCTGCTTTGGGACAATTATCCTTTTTTTTTCAAAAAAAACCCCAGCAGTGATTGTTTGGTCTCCTCTATCTGACCACATGGCTTTTTAAAAACAAATCTTAACTTGCTTAGTGTTGGAACTGCTGCCAGGCCAAGGCTTTCCAGCACTTGTGGATCACTATTTATTCAAAAAAAATTACAGCGTTTGTCTTTACAGTTGAAAAAGACCTTGAGGAATTTAAATTAAGTACTATGCAGATTCCAGACTTTCAAGAAATAGCTAATTTCTTTTTAGATTCCAAGGCAAAGGTCATTGTTGGACAGTCAATGGGTAATGGAATCCAAATGCAGAGCCTTGGTGAAAAATTGCTGTGATAATTTCATGGTATTGGTGCCTCAGCCTGTGTCCAGCAATAGGTTGAGTTTATCTAATGTCTTCAACATGTGGACATATGTAAGGTATTTTGCAGCAGATGTTTTTTGCAGCAGATGTTAGGCCAGCTGCTCAGAGTACAGAGTGATGTTTTTAGGGGTGTCTTAATGGTGCAAAGAGAGGTTTAGTAACTGAACAAATGAAAGCTCAACAACATCTTTTGAGAACTTCACTTCTAAAGAAGGATCACTGGAGTCAAAACATGAGCTCTATTTTCTGTCCACAGATGCTGCCAGACCTGCTGAGATATCAGGGAGCCGATTATGAACTTGATTGGACAAGGTTTAAAAAATCACACGTGAGATTATTGTCTAGCAGGTTTATTTGGAAGTATTAGCTTTTGGAACACTGCTCTTTCATCTGGTGGTTGGGTTAGGTTTAGGGCTGATGAAGGAGTAGTGCACCCAAATAAATCTATTGGATTATAACCTCGTGTTGTGTGATTTTTAACTTGGTCCAGACCTGCTGAGTTTCTCTAGCAATTGTTTTTATAACCACTTCTCTTTTTGTGTAGTGTCTCAGAAAACAGGCCAAGATGCTTCACAGGAGCATTGTAAAACCTAGTGTGATACCAAGCAATATGAAATGCTAGGCTAGATTTCCAAAACCTTGGTCAAAGCAAGAGGCTTCAAGGAATGTATTAAAAGTGATTTCAAGTGACTGGATAGACAGAGAATTAGGGAGGGAATTCCAGAGGTTGGGGCATTGGCATCTGAAGGTATATTCAGCAGTGGTATCTTAACAAGTTAGAGGAGCACTGATATTGGAGACCTTTGGAACTGGCGATCAGAGTTCAGGAGGGTCAAAAACATGGAGATAAATAAAACTGTGAATGCAGATTTTAAAATCAATATCGTGCTGAGCCAGCAGTGATGTAGATGAAGATAGTTCAACAGCACTGGTGAGTTAGTAAAGGGTGAGCAGAGTTCAGGTTGTGTTTACAGATGTGAGAATGTGAAACACTGACCAGAAATGATGGACTTATCAAGACTTGAGGTTTCAAAAGCATGTGACTGTTTCGAGTAGCTGATGACCTGAAGCGGGGTGGAATTCACTCATGTTCTGGGATAAATTTGAAGAGAAATGGAGTTACTTTTAGTTTTAACAGAAGCATAGAAAATAGGAGCTGGAGTGGGCCATTTGACTCTTTGACCCTACTCAACCATTTGTTACGACTATGGCTGATACGCCAAGTCATCTGCTTGTTCCTGCTTTTTCCCCAATTCTTTGATCCCTTTAGACCCAAGTATTATATCCAACTCCTTGAAATCATACGAAGTTTTGGCCTTGATTGCTTTGTGATGGCAAATTCCACAGGCGCATCATTCTTGGGTGGAGAAATTTCTCCTCCTCTTAATGCTCAATGGTTTAGCTCATTCCTTAGCGGGTGACTCCAGACTCCCACATCATCAGGAAGATCCTTCCTCCATCACCCCTGTGCAGTCATGTTAGAATTTTGTATGTGTCTAAGATATTACAGACATGCACATATAGTCACCTACCTCACTTCCTACATCAGAGCCAAGAATCAGTCTTTGTCTCCCTCTTTGACAGTAGTTCTATTATAATTCAAGTTAAGTACTAGGTGTTTGTTATGCCATCTTAGAATGTATAGGTATAATCAAATGCAAATTAGGAATTTATTAATGCCAGTAGTTTTCTTTGGGTTGGCTCAATTTGCATTCAAGTTGGTTCCCCAAGGTTTGATAACCTTGACATAATGGCAGAGCATCACCAGACAATTGTGTGGCAAGCAAAGTGATTGCATCTTGAAAAAGAATTAGATAGACATGTGATATAGCTTTGTTATGTAAGCACGTGGTGAAGCTTTGTTGTATATATGCCTTGTGCAGGTTATTCTCGAGACACAATTGGCTGATTTATGTTGAAGTTAGGCCTTCACTTGAAGCTTGAGAGTGACAGTGAACAGGCAATTGTTCCATTTTTTTTGTTGAGTTCTTTGCTTTTCATTTTGGTCATGAAAGCCTGATTTGTATCATCAGTGTTGCCAAAACCCTGCACAGAATATAAAAACAGATAGCAAAAGTTTCTATAAATATATAAAATGAAAAAGACTGGCTAAACTAAATGTTGGCCCTTTCGAGGATATGTAGGGGCATTTAGTTATGGGATATGATGAAATGGCCGAGGAATTGAACAGGTATTTTGTATTGGTTTTCACAGCGGAGGACACTAATAATATGCCAGTAATTGACGAAGAGACAAAGGTAGGTGAGGACCTGGAAACCTTCATTATTGCGGAAGAGGTGGTGTTGGGCAAGTGAAGGATAGAGAATATCCTAGCCTTGATGGAATGCATCCCAGGGTACTCAGTGATGGGACAAATAACAGGTGGTAACTTGTCCAAAACTTGCTGGACTCTGGGGCACTGTTTAAAAAGGGAGATTGACAAAAGATAGGGAATTATAAACCGGTTAGCTTAACCTCTGTAGTGGGGAAGATGCTAGAGGAGAAAGTGAGGTCTGCAGATGCTGGAGATCAAAGTTGAAACTTTATTGCTGGAACAGCACAGCAGGTCAGGCAGTATCCAGGGAACAGGAGATTCGACGTTTCGGGCACAGGCCCTTCCTCAGGGAAGATGCTAGAGTCTAGTGTCAAGAAGAAATAGCAAGACATCTCAATAGAAATTGTCTGTTGGGCAGAAGCAGCATAGGTTCATTAAGGGCAGGTCATGCTTGACAAATCTTTTGAAATCTTATGAAGACATTACAAGTAAGGTGGACAACTGGGACCCAGTACATGTGGTGTACCTAGATTTCCAAAAGGCTTTCAACAAGGTGCTGCACAAGAGGCTGCTACATAAGATAAGGATGCATGGCATTACGGGGCAAGTATTAGTATGTATAGAGGATTGGTTCACTAACAGGTAGCAGAGAATGTGGATAAATGAGTGCTATTCCGGCTGGCAATCAGTGACTAATGGTGTGCCTCAGGGATTGGTGTTGGAACCGTAGTTATTTACAATTTATATCGATGATTTGGAGTTGGGGACCATGTGTATGGTTGAAAGTTTGCAGATGACACTAACATAAGTGGCTGAGCAAAGTGTACTGAGGATTGTGAAACTTAACAGAGGAATATTGATACATTGAATGAGTGGGAAAAGATCTGACAGATGGAATATAAGGCTAATTAATGTGAAGTCATGCATTTTGGTAGGAGTAACAGTTAAAAAAGATTATTACTTGAATGGTTTAAAAAGGTGCAGCATACTGCTATGTGGAGAGACCTGGGTGTCCTTGTGCATGAATCATAGAAGGTTGGTCAGCAGGTACAAGTAACTAGGAAGGCAAATGGAATTTTGTCCTTCATTGTGAAAGGGATTTGAGTTTAAAAACAGAGGTAACGTTGCAGCTGTACAAGGTGCTGGTGAGGCCACACCTGGAGTACTGTGTGCAGTTTTGGTCTCCTTACTTGAGAAATAATGTATTGTCACTGGATAGAATGGGAAAGAGGTTCACAAGGTTGATTCTGGAGTTGAGGGCATTGGCGTTTGAGGAGAGACTGAGTAGATTGGGATTATATCATTGGAATTGAGAAGAATGAGGGGGGGCATCTTATAGAAATAAATAAAATTATGAAGGGAATAGATAAGATAGACAGAGAGGATGTTTCCACTGGCAGGTAAAACTAGGACAAGGGTATCCTTAGGGTGAGAAGGAGCAGATTTAGGACTGAATTGAGAAGGAACTTCTTCACCCAGCAGGTTTGTTAGGTTCCCTTCTTGAGATTCTGACATGCTTGATGCAACTGCAATACACCAACTTCTGTGAACAGCCACAATTTATTTCAGCAAGTACAAGCTTTTGGAGGATCACTTAATGCTCTTTGCAATGCTTGAGGAGCGTGTCAAGTGAGGCTCCCTGAGCAAGGGAACCGTTCTCCCTTTATGCAGGGTTTTACATCAGTCAGTCATGCATGCAACACACAACCCCTGCCAGTACCCCATAGTCACATGCCATCCAAAAACAACGTGAAGTGATTAGGTTATTCCTAATCACTGCAGCACTTATATATGATTAGGTTGTCACATCCTGCCTGCAAGACACAATCCCCCCCCACCTCCGCCCAGGATATCTAGTTTATTGCATGTCAGTAGAAAAAATTAACCCTTTTCACATCTTAGTTTGTTAATCCATGGAATTTCTTCCCCAGTGAAGTATTTGACGTGAGTTCAGTAAATGTTTTTAAAGCTAAGTTAGATTTTTTTGAATAATAAAGGAATTAAGGGATACGGTGAAAGTGCGGCTAAGTGTATATGAGTCCACGAAAAGATCAGCCATGATCTTAGTGAATGCGGAGCAGGCTCGAAGGGCTCAAAGGCCTACTCCTGCAATTTTTTAGGTTCTAAAAGAAGCTCCAAAAAACAAACAAACTAATGCTAGGTAGTATGTTCACCAGCTAACATTAATCTTTGTACAAAAGTCAGTTGAGATGTGCCTCATGTTCGAACCCTTGTGAGAATGTTCTCTTTCCCTCTGCTACCTCTTCTCCCCCCACCCCCCACCCGACATTTTACAGAAAATTAAGAATGGCATTTTATCAAAATAACTTGGTGATAATGCCACTTGGATGTTGCGCAGCTGTATGGATTAGTCTAGTTAAAATACCAGAAATATTTAAGTTCATTAACTGAATTGCTCATTTGTACCAAGTGTCGCTGTGTCAAGCTTGCAGTGGTCTGTGCATACTGCAGGCTTGCTAGTGATTGCAATTGAAAGGATTTGCTTTCACATTGTCTTTTGCGACCCTAAAACATGCAAAGCACTTCACAGGCTGTCAAGCATTTTTCCAATTAGCCACAATTTTAGGTAGGAAATATAGTAGCTAATTTTATAGACTGAGATAACTATTGACTGAAAGAAGACAACTCTCCTGCAGTTAGATAGAGTGCCAAAGGATCTTTTATGTCCAGAAGAGAACTGATCAATTCTTGTTTTCACCTTTCCTCAGAAAGATGGAACAGTGCAATACTTGCACACTCGATGCTGTAGTGTCGTTTTTTTTAATGCTGAAGTTATAGAATGGTAGTTGAACCCAAAAATAAACCTCGGGCAAGTGTGCAACCCAAAAGCTGATCAAATATGACAGTTAAGAAGGCTTTTAACTTGCCCTATGTTAACCACGATTTGAAATAAAAAGCTGCTAGTGCAAATAGATATGCTTGTTGCTTTCATCAGCATTTGATCCTATTAGTGAGAATTGTACTTAAATTTGATCAGCTGTTTCATACACCGGTACAAGCTCATGAGGAGAAATGATCAGTTCTGAGTTCAAGTTTGGAATCTCTAGTAAATTCTGTCATTAGACGCAAAAATGGAAATTTGTTTCAGAAACTCAGGTCTGAAAGTATCTGTGGAGAGGAAGCGGTGTTTAGAGTCCGGTGAACTTATTTAGAAGCACTAAATGCTAATAGATGCTGCCACACCTGAGTTTCTACAGTAATTTTAGTTTCTGTTTCAGATTTTTCCAGAATCCGCAGTTCTTTGTTTATCTGTCATTAAGCGTCCTAACACATGCTTCATGTGTGAATGATAATCTGTAACAGATACTTTAAAGATATGAAGTCATTACTTGTTATGAACAGTTAGGACGTGCTGTTTTGATAACCTTCATCTTAATTTTTGAAGTATTGACTCTGCTGGTAATGGTTTTACCTCCTGTTAGGTTATGAGTTTGATTGCTACACTGATGTGAGTACATGATTGAGGCTGACCGTAAGAGCTTTTCATTGTCAGAAATCTGTTACCTGTTAGATGAGCTGTTTATAATACAAGGAACTGGGTAAGCTGTAGTCACAGTAGCAGCTACTTGACCCAACTCGTCCATGTTGGCATGTGTGTTCCACTTGAGCTTCCTTTTGATTTTTTTCCTAACATCATTGCAATCTTCTATGCCCTCATCCCTCAGATACTTGTCTAGCCTCCCTTCAATATATCTCTGCTGTTTGTTGCACCCACTCCCAGCAGTAGCATATTCCACCTTGTCTGAGAATTTAAGTAAATTCGCCATTGGATTTCTGGGTGATTGTTTTAAATCATTGGCCTCCAGGTATGTTTTTCCCCATGAGAAAACATTGTCCATGTATCACACTTCAATTTTTGAAAGTTTTAAGACCTGATCATCTTTTATCCTTTTTCCATGAGAAAAGGGACCCAATTTGTCAATTCTTTGCTGATGTGTACACTTGTGCTTTTCTGTTAATTTGATGACCTTTGCTGCAACCTCTCTGGTGCCTCCTTGTCCAGTTTAATAATTTGGCAACTAGAACTGGTGATGCAGCACTTTACAGATTGTCCCTGGGTTGCTTTTCACATTTATGTCTGTGGAAATAAAATCTCATAATTGGCTTGATTTTCTTGTTGCCTTAATGTCCGAGTAATTGAAGTCACCCATGATCATCATTCTACGATTTAAGGTCCATGTTATTTGTGAGAAAGTGAGGGCTGCAGATGCTGGAGATCAGAGCTGAAAATGTGTTGCTGGAAAAGCGTAGCAGGTCAGGCAGCATCCAAGGAACAGGAGAATCGACGTTTCGGGCATAAGCCCTTCTTCAGGAAATTGTGAACAATTTGGAAATTTAACTTCTCAAGTAAACAGAATATTTTCCAAATTTAACTTGTACTACTAGATTGTGAAGGGGCCTCAGAAGGGAATACGTGAATCTATTTTTGTTTTTTTGAGTACTAACTGGCACAAGATGGTCTGCAAATCTGCTTATCCATATTTAAATGTGGCATTTTAAAATCTTTGAAATGAAATATTCAGTTTGTTGGAAGCAAGAGTAAACACAAACATAGAAAATGGGATTAGGTGTACGTCATTCGGCCCTTAGAACATGCTCCGCCATTCATATTGATCATGGCTGATCATCCTGCTCACCCCGTTCCCACTTTTTACCCTGTGGCCCTCTACTAGTTGTAGGTTGCTATCCATAAAATGCGTCCCTACTCCCATTCCAACCTTCTTGTTTATTAGTTAGTCAATCATTTATCCATGTCATGAATGGTACATTATCAAATGGATTATTCCAGTTCAAAATTACATCCAATGTTTTCCTTTTATCCTATTTGTTAGAATTCTTTGAGAAGCTGGTAAATTTGTTGGGCATGATTTCCTCTTTGCAAGCTCATGCTGACTTCTTTAATCATAGTATGCATTTTTAAATGTTCTGCTGTTTACATCATTTACAGTTTACAGACTATCGTTTTCCAACAGCAGATGGTCAGCTACCTGGTCGATAGTTTTTTTTTGTTGCCTTCCCTTTGTAGATCGACATGTTGCATTAGCAGTTTAGCAATCCTCTGGGGCTTTTTCAGAATCTAGGATTCTTTGAAAATTAGTCTAATTGCATCCAGTGTGTCTCTAGCTCCTTCCTTGCATATCCTACAATATGTCCTGTCTAGTCCAAGGGACTTGGTGATCTTTAATCCCAGTAGTTTCCAGAGTACGTTTTGTCCAGTTATGATCAGTCATTTGATTTTCTTCTCCTCTTTATGACCCTTGCTTATTTTGTAATTTTGCAATGCCATTAATGTCTTCTATTGTGAAGACTGATGCAAAATATTTCATTAACTTTGCCATTTTGTGGTTCCCCATTCTTACTTCCCCATACTCATTCTCTAAGGGGTCTATGTTCTCTTTGGCTTTTCTTTACTTTTTATACATTTAACAAAGCTCTTGCTAACCATATTGAGATTACTTGCAACTTCTTCTTCTCGCTCTTGGTCTTTTTTTTGGTTGCCTTTTTTTTTAAGAGGGCTGTGTTAGCACAAAAGGTCTTTTGTTTTAATAAAAAACCAAGGCCTAACGTTTACTTTATTGGATCTGAATAAACAGCTTGGCATCTCTTGTCTTAAATCCTGTCTTCCAACAAAAAGGACAAGATACAACTCTTAAAGCCAAAGTATTGCCACATGATCAAATGGTTGAAAGGGAAATTGAAATGAAAAACATGTGCTGAGGGGGAAAAAAAACTGCAAGCATTTGTGGAGAGACAGAAGCAAAGTCCATGTTTTGAGTTGAATATGACACTTAAGAATTGGAAAAGAAATTGAGATGCTCACAATATGTCAGAAAAATTTAAAGTCGGAACATAAGTTGTGAATCCCTGGAGTGGAGGAGGATGCAGGCTGCGGGATGTTTATTTCACTGACCATATATGTTGATGTTTGTTTGTCCATGTTTGTCAGTCAACCCTTTGCCCTTGACTGAGTGTTGAATAAAATGGAAATAGGCTTGAAGACCATTAGCAAACAACATGGAAGAAAAATGAAAATTTCCTTGGAGACCTGACATACAGCACCTAACCGTAGTGATTCATTTGAGTGTGATAAATCAGAGGGAATTTCTGAAAATAACGTTTGAAGAAATAGAACCATTCGCAATTGTCAGGTTGGATAATGACTTGACAATGCTGAGACTGGTAATTTTGTATTATTGGTAAAATGGTTTCTTTTGTTGCAAGGGTTAGCATTGAGAGGATTTATTTGCCAGTTCAAGTTAGTGCTGTCAGTGAGGATTGAATATATGCTTGACAAGTTATAAATCTGGAGTTTAGTGCAGATTATTTGGTATGTGCATGTTATCCATCTGGTAACTAGATTTGGTTGAACAGTGAGGTTCTTGAAACTCCCTCAGGGCACTAAACTCTCCAAACACTCTTGCCCTGTGACCTCATTCCAAGGTTTGAAACTTGTCACAGCCTGTCAGTAAGAACTGCTAGAATAGGATGATGATTGTGATAAATTTAGGCAGAGCTCCACTGGCTGTTTGTGGTTCAGAGCTTGTGACTTCACTTTGGGTGGTGGCCCAGTAAAATAGAAGCGCTGCACAAGTGCAAGCTGTAGGCTACAATGCATTCAACCCTGCTGATTACAAAATGAAGTCCACTGTTCAAATAGGAATGTTTGAAACAAATTATTCCATGTGTAGGGTGTAGGTTTGCTCGCTGAGCTGTAGGTTTGATATCCAGATGTTTCATTACCTGGCTAGGTAACATCATCAGTGGCGACCTCCAAGTGAAACGAAGCTGTTGTCTCCTGTTTCCTATTTATATATTTCTCCTGGATGGAGTTCCTGGAGTTTGTGGTGATGTCATTTCCTTCTAGCAAAGACATGCCAGAGAATTCCTCGAGGCCTGGCACTCCAAACACAAAGATCTAGGTGCCATCTATCAACCCCTCAGAAAACGAACAGGAAATGACATCACCACAAACCCCAGGAACCCCATCCAGGAGAAAGATATAATTAAAGCAGGAGACAACAGCTTCGCTTCACTTGGAGGTCGCCACTGATGTTACCTAGCCAGGTAATGAAACATCTGAATATCAAACCTACAGCTCAACGAGCAAACCGACACCCTCAACCTCAACCTGAGCTACAATCCTTATTCTATGTGTTTTAATTAAAATTAGCCTAACCTTTCAAAATGAAATGGTACTGAGATCGCTCTCCAGATATGATTGTATAGGTTGCAGTTAATAAGCAAGTGGATAATTTTCTTGAAGAAGCCACTGAGAGAAGTGAGAGGAAGCTGTGAGGGATTAGAATGCTTTAGATGGTAGTTGCATGCATTTCTGGAAGTGATGTTGTTTGGGCTTCATCTTTCGTTTTAGCTGTGAAGCTTTCAGAGTGTGGAATACATCAACTTGTAGACAACTGTAACCTGGTAAATTGAAATGGAGGGAAAAAGCATTCTAAATGCAATTGGGTGAATCTGGAGAAGTAATGAATGAGAACCACTGTTCTGATGACTGTGACCTCATTCTTGCACTTAAAATTGGTGAGAATTTTCACTAATTGATGTTTGTATCCAACGTGTGCTACTTTGCTTGCATTTCTTTTTGCTTTTACTCAATGCTGCTTTTAAAAAGAATGAGATAACAAGAATCTAGAGAAAGTATATTCCTGTTAGGATCAAAGACAAGGCTGGAAGGTGGAGGAAATGCTGGATGACTAAAGAAATTGAGGGTTTGGTTAAGAAGAAGGGAGCATGTCAGATATGGACAGGATAGATCGAGTGAATCCTTACAGTATAAAGGCAGGAGGAGTATACTTAACAGGGAAATCAGGAGGGAAAAACTTTGGCAAATAGAATTGGCAAATAGAATTAAGGAGAATCCAAGAGGTTTTTACAAATACATTAAGGACAAAAGGGTAACGAAGAGAGAATAGGGTCCCTCAAAGATCAGCAAGGCAGCCTTTGTGTGGAGCCACAGAAAATGAGGGAGATACTAAACGAGTATTTTGCATCAGTATTTACTGGGGAGAATGACATGGAAGATATAGAATGTGAGGAAATAGATGGTGACATCTTGAAAAATGTCGATATTTTACAGAGGAGGAAGTGCTGGATGTCTTGAAACACATAAAGATGAATTAAATCCCCAGGACCTGATCAGGTGTACCCTTGAATTCTGTGTGAAGCTAGGGAAGTGATTGTTAGGCCTCTTGCTGAGATATTTGTATCATTGATAGTCACAGGTGAGGTGCTGGAAGACTGGAGGTTTGCTAACCTGGTGTCACTGTTTAAGAAGGGCGGTAAAGACAAGCCAGGGGACTATAGACTGGTGAGCCTCAGTGGTGGGCAAGTTGTTGGAGGGAATCCTGAGGACAGGATGTACACGTATTTGGAAAGGCAAGGACTGATTAGGGATAGTCAACATGATTGAATTTTTTGAATAATTAACAAAGAGGATTGATGAGGGCAGAGCGGTAGATGTGATCTATATGGACTTAGTAAGGGTTCGACAATGTTCCCCATGGGAGACTGATTAGCAAGGTTAGATCCCACGAAATGCAGGAAAAACTAGCCATTTAGCTACAGAACTGGCTCAAAGGTCGAAGACAGAGGGTGGTGGTGGAGGGTTGTTTTTCAGACTGGAGGCCTGTGATTAGTGGAGTGCCACAAGGATCGGTGCTGCGTCCTCTACTTTTTGTCATTTACATAAATGATTTGGATGCGAGCTTAAGAAGTACAGTTAGTACGTTTGCTGATGACACCAAAGTTGGAGGTGTAGTGGACAGCGAAGAAGGTTACCTCAGATTATGACAGGATCTGGATCAGATGGGCCAATGGGCTGAGAAGTGGCAGATGGAGTTTAATTCAGATAAATGCGAGGTGCTGCATTTTGGGAAAGCAAATATGAGCAGGACTTATACACTAAATGGCAAGGTCCTAGGGAGTGTTGCTGAACAAAGAGACCTTGGAGTTCAGGTTCATAGCTCCTTGAAGTGGAGTCACAGGTAGATAGAATAGTTGAGAGGGTGTTTCCTTTATTGGTCAGAGTATTGAGTACAGGAATTGAGAGCTGAAACTTTATTGCTGGAACAGCACAGCAGGTCAGGCAGCATCTAGGGAACAGAAGATTCGACGTTTCGGGCACATGCCCTTCTTCAGGCATGTGCCCGAAACGTCGAATCTTCTGTTCCCTAGATGCTGCCTGACCTGCTGTGCTGTTCCAGCAATAAAGTTTCAGCTTTGATCTCCAGCGTCTGCAGACCTCACTTTCTCCTACAGGAATTGAGAGGTCATGTTGCGGCTGTTCAGGACATTGGTTAGGCCACTTTTGGAATATTGCGTGCAATTCTGTTCTTCCTATCGGAAAGATGTTGTGAAACTTGAAAGAGTTCAGAAAAGATTTACAAGGATGTTGCCAGGATTGGAGGATTTGAGCTGTAGGGAGAGGCTGAACAGGCTGGGGCTGTTTTGCTGGAGCATCAGAGGCTGAGGGGTGACCTTAGAGGTTTATAAAATCATGAGGGGCATGGATAGGATAAATAGACGAAGACTTTTTCCTGGGGTGGGGGACTCCGGAACTCTAGGGGATAGGTTTACGGTGCGAGGGGAAAGATATAAAAGAGACCTAAGGGGCAACTTTTTTACGCAGAGGGTGGTACGTGTTTGGAATGAGCTGCCAGAGGAAGTGGAGGAGGCTAGTACAATTGCAACATTTAATAATAGGTATTTGGAGGGTTTTGGGCCGGGTGCTGGCAGGTGGGACTAGATTGGGTTGGGATATCTGGTCGGCATGGACAGGTTGGATCAAAGGGTCTGTTTCCATGCTGTACTTCTCTCTGACTCGATGATTCTGTAAGTCGATTAGTTCCAGGCTTTTGATCCATTACACTGAAGGAGTAGTAATACATTTCCATGTCAGGGTAGTTGGAGTGGCTTGGAAGGTAACAGTCAGGTGGTTATCCCATGTATGAACATGGTTTCCTGAGCTTTTCTGGACAATTAAGTTCTTTTTCCTGAGATTCCTATACACTTGATGTGACTGCAGCACTCCAACTTCTGTGAACAATAAGTAAATTTTATTAAGCACTATACAGTACAAAGTTTCTGGAGGAACCTGAAAAACACACCTCGCAGGGCTTATGGGTTGGTGGTTCTTTTGCACACTCTGAACAAAAGAAACAGTCCTCCTTTTATACAGAATCTTTACATCAACATTAGTAATGCCCACAAGACAACCCCCAGCCACTCCCGCCCCAGTCTCATGCCATTCTAGGCACAATGTGACCACTTCGTTCTCGGAAACAATGTAATGCAAATCATTCCTTCATGGCCAGATCTGGCGTGAATTGCATTTTTAACGACAGGGAGTAGTCAGAATTCCAACTATAATGTTCTAATTAATTTCTGAATAGGGGATGAAAATGCAAATAGCTCTGAATGCAAGGAAATGGCCATGTAAGTGGCTATCGATAATAGGAGATAAGGTAATTTCTTACAATTTATTTGTAAGTCAGTGGCATCCCACCCTAGTCTCGGGACATCAATTTCCTGCAGGTCAGCAGAGCAAGTTAACTCTTTTTTTTAATATCGCATTGTCTCCTTGTCATGCCATGATAACCACCTAGATGGGGATCAGAAAGGCACTACCAATTTATTCATAAGAATGTTCAAGCCAGTACTTAAGCAAGTTTTTGACACGCAACATATAATGATTATAATAATAAAAATCACTAGCCCATGCAGTCGATAGGATCCCCAGGATCCTCCCAGTAGCTATCCTCGCCAGCTATCTCCGTTCTTAGGGCCTTATCTAAAATTATCCAATAGATTCTGAATAGACTGAATGGCACAGGTTATGATTCATCTGTAATCTGTGTGATGCATTTGTCCCCAACTATTGTATACGCACCCCCTTGTTGGGCCAGTAGATGGTCTACCACATGTCTGGTCTGTTGTGCATAGAGCCTTAACTCAGCCAATTCCCAATTAACTGTGTCCAGTCCCCTTGCTGTACTGTTTCCTAGGATGGTTAACCCACAAATGAGGTAATTTTGGTTCTTTGCTATCATCATTCCTGCCGATCCCCCAAGGGACAGCACCCCCAGGAACCTGTAGCCAAGAGAAGAGCCTAGAGTCACTGGGTCCTTCCAATCTGCACAAAACTCATGACTAACAGCTCGGGTTACTATTCTGTGGCAGGTAGATGCCTTCAGTGGGCGTTGGACAGTGAGGGGTCCTACTGTCCCTACAGCAAACAAGGCAGGGAAAGTCTGGTGGCTGTAGTAAAGGTCATATTGAGAAGGAACACAACTCCTCTTTTGGCCTGGAAGCATTTCACTACTCAGTTATTGGCAGTTGGAAACTGTTTATATCTCCGGTTTCTCTCCTGACTGGAGATTTCTCCTGATTCATTCACTCGGTGATCATAAAAAGGATATGTCCAAACGGCTGAGCTTACATGGGTTCCACTGTAATGCCCACAAGTGAACTGCCTTCCTGCAATAACATTGAAGCATTTTTGCTTTTCACAGGTGCAGGTGAATATTCCATTGCTCACCTGGCAATGCCTGTGGGCACATTGTTTTTGGGCACAAGAGGTATTTGTGGGAACCAAAATGTAGGCACAGCCCCAGCTCCATCCTGAGAAACAGGTGCATTGCTCACTGGATTGGAGCAAGTTGTATCATTTCTTCCTGGATCCCCGTGCAGCTAGGGGGCTGAGTCTTATCTGAATCTATCAGCTTTACGTTATGTCCTGATGACATCCTTCTAAACTTCCCGCTTTGACCCACACAGGGGGAGTCTGAAGTGTCTATGGTGTGTAGGTTGAGGGGGGTCCACCCAGAAATAGCTACAAATAATGCCTCTACTGACGGGGCAAGTGGGTAACACAGTTTGATTACCATGCAAAAGTGTACAAGTCTTCTGAAACGAATTGTCCTTGATGTCTAATACTGCGATGGCTGCCGTGATACCGTAGAATGCAAGTGTAGTCTTTTGGCCAACTGAGGGGCCCATCGTTTACACCCACTCAGGTGGAGCCAGCAACTCTTGTCTTGGAATTTGACTGCCATTGTTGTCTGCAGGAGCACCTGGAATGGTCCTTTCCACCTGTGTCAGAGTTTGGGACAATCCCATTCTTTGATAAGCATGAGTTCTCCTGTTTGTAGTCTGGGCGGCTTACTCTGGTCATCTGAATTATCATCTGCTATTATTCAGAGCCATTTACATGGCCATTCCCTTGCCATTCAGTACTATTTACATTTTAATCTCCTATTCGGAAGTCAATAACAGCATTATAGTTGGAATTATGACTATTCCCTGTCGTTCAAAAAAAATACAATTCACCCCCAGATCTGGCCATGAAGGAATGATTTGCACTGCATTGTTTCTGAGGATGAAATGGTCACTGCATTGTCTTGGGAGTGGCTGGGGGTTGTCTTGTGGGCATTACTAATGTTGATGTAAAGGTTTTTGTTTTCAAAGAAGGACTTATTCTTTTGTTCAGAGAGAGCTTTTGCCACAACCCCGTAAGCCCTGTGATGTGTGTATTTCAGGTTCCTCCACAAAGCTTGTACTGTACCGTGCCTAATAAAATTTGGTTGTTGTTCATGAGTTGGTGTGTTGTAGTTGCATCAAGTGTACATTTCCATGTCAGGGTGGTTGAGTGGCTTGGAAGGTAACATTCAGGTGGTGATCGATGTATGACCATGGTTTCCTGAACGTTTCTGGACTATGTCTTTGAATTTGATTCCAAAATTACTCGGGCTGTTTATAAGTCAGTGTCATGCCCCCACAGAATCTCAAAGCAGTGTTTTCTGTCACGTTGCCCCTTCCATTTATTGCAACCCAAAAAATACTTTGTATGATTGTTATCTAAATTTATTCTGTGCGAAAGTGAGGACTGCAGATGCTGGAGGTCAGAGTTGAGTGTGGTGCTGGAAAAGCACAGAGGTCAGGCAGCATCCAAGGAGCAGAAGAATCAACATTTTGGGCAAAATGAAAGGCGATTCTCCCGCTCTTCGGATGCTGCCTGACCTGTTGAGCATTTCCAGTGCCACACTCTCGACTCGAAGTTTCTTCTGTGTCCGTTCACACACTTTTAATGCTGATGTGTACCTGAGCTTGCAACTTCATTATTCTTGTCACCTAGCCATGTTCCCTTCTGCATACCCTTCCTTAGATACTTAGCCACCAAGTCCTGACTGTAAATTATCATTGCTGATTTATTAACTCCTGCCACCATTCCAGACTTTAATCCCCTTGTTAGGTCCATTGCTATGCTATATCTCGCACTTGGCACATTGAGAAAAGCTTAACACAACTTATTTTTGCCTCCTTACAAACAACAGCTTAAACTGCATCATCCCAATTTGCTGAGGGTCATGAATGATTTAAACTGCTTTTCCGTGTACCTTCGTTTTTTCCACTTGAGGCTTTATTCTAAGCAGGTGTGACATCAAGGATTGCTGCACAAGGTAGAATGTGTTTTAGGGGTAGCAAATAGAATAGATAAGGAATCAGTTGCTCACATCCAGTTGAGTGTAAGGATTAAATGTCTTTATCAGGATGGCAAACTGTCACTCGTAGAGCAATATAGGGGTTTGCTGGCTTCTCTACTGTTTAGAATCTTTAACAGTGATTTGGGTTAGAGGACTGAATGCATGGTAACTAAATTTGCTGATGTTACCAAGATAAGGGAGAAGTCAATTGTCAAGAGGACATAATTAAAAATCACACAACACCAGGTTATAGTCCAGCAGGTTTATTTGGAAGCACTAGCTTTCGGAGCACTGCTCCTTCATCAGGTAGCTGTGGAGCTGGACCATAAGACACTGAATTTGTAGCAAAAAATTAGTGTCATGAAATGAAATGATATATTGAACAAACCTAGATTGCTGTTAACTCGTGCATCTTTGAGAATGTGTTGCACGTTTCGGTTCACTAATATGATAACTTGTGCTTCCAGATAAACCTATTGGACTATAACCTGATGTGATTTTTTTTTAACGCTGTCCATCGCAGTCCAACACCAGCTCTTCCACATCTTGTCAAGGAGATATGTCTTTTGAGATGCTATGAACAGGATAAGTGAGTGCACAAAAACGTGGCAGATGAATAGAATCTGTGTAAATATGAAATTGTCCTTTTTGGCCGGAAGAATAGAAATATATAGTGCTAGTAAAATGGAGAGAGATTGCTGGTTTCTGTGAAACAGTGGTATCTGGTACATGGATCTCATGAAGTTGGTATGCAGATACAGCAATTTATAAGGAAATGTGACGTTGAAATCATTGGGAGGGGAATGGCGAGTGCATGTAGGATGGTAGAGGTGAGACCACTTCTGGAGTACTACGGACAGTTTTTGTTACTGTGATCAAAAGTGAGATATATGTTTCAACTTTTTTTTAAAAAAAGTTCTTTTGTTTTTAAACTGATAGTAAATGGGTGTTAGTTTTTGTGAAGGAGTTTAAAAATGAATTTGGCCAGCCTTTGTGGAACCATGATTTTAAACCAGCATGTGCCTTGTGTAGTGTTTGTGGAAGTTTGTTGGTACTGATTTATATGGAGAATTTCAAGGCATTAGCTTTGCAGAAGGTAAGACAGTTCATAAGTTTTTGGCCAATTCAAAGGAGCCCTGACTGAAGTTTGAAGAATATATACTCTCTCCGAGAAAATCGAGCTTGATCATGTTCAGGAAAAAGATCTAGTTTGAGGATGTCTAAGCTAGAATATTTGGTTAGAAACCTGCATTGGTTATTCAAAGCTGAGAAATGCGAAGGCAGCTGGATGAGTCTTTAAAAAAAGGCTTTTATAGTTCTCAGGAGCAGAACTGACAAGAAGCTGTTCAATGAAACGTACAGATTTGATGGAGTTTGGAAATGTCTCTAGTTTTTGAGTAATTCTAATTAGGGGAATAGAAGAGATTTGATTTTGTCTTGTGCTTTGAAGTCTTTCAAACATGGGTAGTTTGTGTGGTTTGATTTTTTTTCTTTGTATTTTTGTCAAAAACCCAACTTATTGTTTAAAAACAAATCTGCAACCTCTGTGCTTGTGTTTCAGTGAAAGATCACCAGGTTAATGATCCATTAATCCAAATTTTGTACTGATCTGACTTGACCAGTAGTAACATCAACTGGGGTCATAAGACTACCTAATTTGAAAGTAGAGATGGGAAGAATTGTTTTTCTTTTGTGTCTTGAGTGTTTTGAATCCTCTTCCCCAAAGGTAGTGGAGGCCGAGTTGTCCTTTTGCCAGTTCAAAAATTGATTAAGGTGCTTGCTCTGAGGAGTTGCAGTTTGTTGTTTGATTCACTGATTTTGTAAGACACCAACTTGTATAAAAGTGCATAATTCAGCAACAAAAAAGAGCTGTACTTAGGCATTTCTCGCTTTAAACAGACAGTAGCACTTCTTGTGTGGAAGTGCACCCAGTAGTGTTGTGGCACAAATAAGTGTAGCCATGTTCACCGAGCAACCTACAGCTGCATTTGCCATTTGGATTGTGCGAACACTTAGATATCTATTTCAGTAGTTGTGTACAGTTCTGGTTGGGACCAACCAGAATTGATTTGGAGATGCCGGAGTGTACAAATTTAAAAATCACACAACACCAGGTTTTAGTCCAACAGGTTTATTTGGAAGGTTTTAAAAAAAGTTTTGCGATTTACATATGAAAGAACTGAAACCAATATGGACATTCTAACAGATGAGAGACTTAACAAACAATCCAGGTATTTTTCAATATATAATTTCAGTAAGGTCATCCTGTAAACTTTTGCTATAAATTCTGTGTCTTACGATCTTATACTCCACAACCACCTGATGAAGGAGCAGCGCTCTGAAAGCAAGTGCTTCCAAATAAACCTGTTGGGCTATAATCTGGTGTTGCGTAATTTTTACTTTGTGCAACAAAATTGGCAAGTCATGTTGCAGCTGTGGAGAACTTGAAGGTTGCTTATGACATGTTGCTTCCAATTCTGGTTGCTATTCTAACAGAAGGATGTGGAGACTTTGGAGAGGTGACAGAAAAGGTTTACCAGTATATTGCCTGGCTTGAAAGATATGAGCGATGAGGAGAGATGGGACAAACTTAGTTTGTTTTCACTTAATCGTTAGAGGCTGAGGGGTGCCCTGATAGAGGTTTACAAAATTGAGAGACGACATGGATAGACTCCAATTATCTATTCTTTCTCCCAGGGTTCAAATGTCAATATACTTGGATTCAAGGTAAAAGGAGATCAGTTTAAAGGAAATCTGAGGCACATCTTTTTACACAGTAGTAAATGCCTGGAATGCTCTACTCAAGATGATGGAGGTGGATTCTGTAGCAAGGTTTAAGAAGCATCTTGACAGATACATGAGCAGGAAGACAATAGTGTCATATGGACCATGTAGAGGCAAAAGGTTTTTAGTTTAGAAAGGCCTCATCTGTTGGTGCGGTCTTGATGGGCCGATGGGCCGAAGGGCCTGTTCCTGTGCTGCACTGTTCTTTGGATTCATTGGCATTTATAGCAGCTTCTGTATGAAGTAACATCAACACTGAAAACAAGTTTATTTATTGTCCACAGTTTCAATTTGATGACAGAATGTGCTAGAAAGTTTTAATTGTAAAAGGTTGCAATTAGGGATGATTATCTGCACTTCTGTGAGATGTTTGGGAGAGCAGTTTCAGGGGCATAGAGTCTTGTAGTTAGATTCTGAGAAAATTAGCGCAGCTGCAGTTGATTGCAAAGCTTTCTGTCCCAAAAGTAATCACTGTCTACTGTTCAAATGTTCTCATCCACCCCCTTCCATGCTCAGAAATGGTCTTTATTATGAATGTTCCATCATTTTGACAGTTTAAGTGCACATCAGTTTCGATAAGTTGATGCCCGCGAATGATGGATGTGTCCTCAATGAAAGCCCTAGTGGGGGAGCAACTGAAAATATTTTCCAAGAATGTAAAGCATGGTACACCACTGAAACATTCTGGTGTTTGCAGTTAAGCTGATTTTTCCATTGCTTCAACCTTCTCTCACTTCCTTTTATCTGATATTTTTGGAACAAGCTGTCTTTTTTACTCTCAAAATCTGAATAATTGTTCATCAAAATTCTGAGCTGTAATCATTGCACAAGTCACAAAGGAAAGAAACTTCTTGGTTGAAATAATTTCTGCACATGGAGAATGGAACTTGTATTGTTTTGAAATGATCACCTGAAATGGTAAGTACTTTTTCATAAGTTAAACTTCTAATGTTTCTGTCCTCAAATTTGCACTGTATTGCTGAGAAGCATTATTTAGGTGTTGAAGTGAGGAAGAAGTTGATTCAGATGGAGTTTTATCTTTGAAGCTTGGTCAGATGCATACTAAGAAACAGTTACTTAATCTTCATCTCAAGTGTATTACCATATTTGTAAAACAAGACAAGAAAATTCACTGTGATTTGTTTCTGAATATAGTGCCAGGGTGGAGGCCATGTGGGAACTGATAGACAAAACATAACTTTTGAAAATAATTCTATAATTACCTGATTTTGAAGACTTTAGCAGGTGTTCCAACTTTGCTTTTCCAGATAGACCGTCCAGTTCTCCATTAACCCAGCAATTCACTATGGTCTTTCTCAGGCTTGTTTAGCCTCAAGAAAAATCACACAGTATGGTTTGGAACTAAGCCCTTGGGCAAGCAAAGATCAAACTTCCAGTTTTATGTTTAAAACTGCTGGTTATACAGCTTAACTTGTAACAGTGATTTAAGAACCTTGATGTCAGATAAAGCTGTCCCAATTCGCTCTCCAATGAATGCACCATTACAGGGAAGAAATTGAAAGCAGTAACATCAATAACCAACAGGTTTTCCTTGGTTAAATCATTTATTGGATACGCATTACCCCTTTTAAATGGTCTGTTAATGTTAGTAATTGTGATTCTAGCACTAAGGCATGAATAAATAAAATGGTATCCTGCATGTGTAAAGAGGGAACATGCTATTTGTATTCATGGATGCATAACTAATATACAAAAGGTAGATTGTTAAAATTTATGCTGAAATTTGAATTCTGTTGCAGTACTTTATCTAAAGGGTTTTCACACTGCTCTATTACGCGTCACTGATTTGGTTAGATTAGATTCCCTACAGTGTGGAAACAGGCCCTTCAGCCCAACAAGTCCACACAGACCCTCCGAAGAGTCACCAACCCAGATCCATTCCCCTACTCCCTACTAATGCACCTATCACTATGGGCAATTTAGCATGGCCAATTCACCTGACCTGCACATCTTTGGATTGTGGGAGGAAACCGGAGTACCCGGAGGAAACCCACGCAGACACTGAGAGAATGTGCAAACTCCACACAGACAGTCACCCGAGGCTGGAATTGAACCCGCGTCCCTGGCACTGTGAGGCAGCAGTGCTAACCACTGAGCCACCGTGCTGCCCCATGATTTGTTTAGACAAACGCAACTCAACGCTACATCAGCAATGGTTCATAAACAGCAGCACATAGAAATAGGAGCAGGAGTCAGCTATTCAGCATGTTGGCGGAAGTGGACACTGCAGATGCTCGAGATAAAAGTCAAGATTAGAGTGGTGCTGGAAAAGCACAGCAGGTCAGGCAGCATCCAAGGACCAGAAAGATCGACGTTTTGGGCAATAGCCCTAATCATTCCTGATGAAGGGCTTTTGCCCGAAACGTCGATTTTCCTGCTCATCTGATGTTGCCTGACCTGCTGTGCTTTTCCAGCTCCATTCTAACCTAGACTCTGGTTTCCAGCATCTACAGTCCTCACTTTTGCCTTGTTCACTGTAGGTTGGTTAGTGCACTGGGAGAACCATGCTATGGTATATGGGACAGCAACCTGGCTTATTGGAACAGGAAATTGGGATAAGTCATCTAATGGAAACATTTCAACAACTGGAGAACTCTGTGCTATTGTGTCACTTTTTGAACTTTGCAAGAATTTCAAATTTGCTCGGTTCTGATGCAAAAACATTGAATAAAACTGACCTGAATAGACTGTCAAATTGAGCTGCACAGTGACATTGCATCAAGTTAAATCTAAAAGAACTGGTGGATTATATTTCAGAAGTGTGAGCCATTACATAGTAAGTCTTTCAAATTTTTGAGTGATCAGGTGTAATGAGAAGTTCCAAAATGTTGAAAATAATGAATTGAGTGGATTTTTTTTACTTTTCCTGTTTAGTGTTCCAATTATCAAAATATACCTTAATGTTCAAGATGCATTTTTTTTAAAAGAAATCGCCAGTGATTTAGAGTTGAGTGCTTCATCTTGCTCATAGTTTTAAATGATTGAATGCACTTCAATTGCAGCAATAGGTCTTGGAACATTGTTATATACTGGAATAAGCAGCTCCATTATTATTTGTACTACTAATTTTGTATTGCTTTGGGTTTTACCCAAGCTAGTCAAAGAGCACTTTCTATGATTCACTGTAAAAATGCATACACCCTTCCTGATGCTCCTCATTACCTTAAGTATTGAATATTGTAATTTATGTAAAATGTTTTGGTGAACTGTTCGCTACATTGTATTTGTTGAGTTGACCTTATTGTTAGGTTGAGTGGCACGCTTCAATGAATCAAGAAGTGACAGGACTTGATTGTAGTTTACTCTGATTTTCTTAATGGCTTGCCTCTGGATAACTTCACATCCAAGTGAGAGGCCGTTTTACTGTAAGTCGAAATAACTCAAACAGATTAAATTTCCAAATCAACAAATTGCAAATCAAGTTGAGATTATTTTTCTCAAGGTGTGAGAAAACATTTTCTACGGTTGCACTTTTGATTCTTTGCATGGAACATATAGTAATAAGTTCTGAAGTATATGCTGCCCTTGTTACACTTTGCAAAATGATATTGGAAATGTGATTTTCAGTTGATGAAGGAATGAGAATAAATTCTAATCAGAATGGTATGTGAATTGGTGATTGTATTGCTGCTGTTGCCCTTGTGTGTTATAGAGACTAAGAGCCTGAGAGCTAGTGTCTAAATCCGAATAAATTCCAGCCAAATAACAATTTGTAATGTATACTAGCACTTCTTCTATGGCTGGGGTGAGGTGGCCAACCTTGTGTCTCATTTGACCATAGAAAGACATATTTTGAGAAGGACTGTTTCACACCTACTGGAGTGCTGTAACTTGTAAGGATATGAACAAGTTTTCTGCTTGGTTAAAGAAAGAATAAACATTTATTTGGGAAAACCCAAGAAGTAGGGATGAGGAAACCTCTCTGTCAGCATTTGAAGGCACACAACATGGAGTTCTTAAGGTAAAACAAATACTTGGGTTCCTGATGGAAGTACAAGAAGCAAGTTATTATTCACTTTCTATTTCCTTTCAAGATGCAAGATGAATTAATGGAACAGCAGGCACCTTTAAATGCCATAACTATTCGAGTCGTGTGTCTGCCCACAGTTAAAATGAATTAAGGAACATCAGAAACTGGTGTGTTAATAAATTAATTTTTCAATTCCGATAAATTTAATACGGCAGTGGGTATATGGAAAAGACTTGAGAGAGTTGATAACTATATGACAAAGTAGATGACACAATTAATAAATCAGTAAAGCAGTGGATACCAGCAAATTAATATGGCTCTATAACATTTAAAGAAGTTATGGGCAGTGATGAATTAATAAACCAGCAAGTACCAATTTGATCTGATTAATGGAGCAACAATCATGTGAGGTAATGAGCCAATCAAAGCAGAAGTAGGCACCAAGGATTTGATGGGCAAAAACAGGATAAATGCAGCCATGGTTTAATACATTAATGGAGCAGTACACTGGTAAATGAACAAGTTATAATGCTATGAGGGTTTGTAACTTTTTGATTTCATGCAAGCAACTGCTGTTTTGGGTGTCTGTGCTAATCTGGGGTTTAGGACAGGAAGAGGAGGGAAATTCAAAGAATAGGAGAGAAATATTGCGAAAGTGATGCATAAGGTCGAGCTTAGATCCTCGCCCTAAGTTAAGTTCGCTGCTTTTTTGGAAGTCAAGAAATATGGAATCTGCCACAATGGTTTGGAATGGACTGAGACTTTGTTTTTTTTTATATATCTCAGACTCTTAGATTAGCTCATGCAATTTCGATGTTAGAATGCAATAATAGCCAGACAAGTCAAATCAGTCTCTGTATTTGCAACACCATGAAAATTAAAAAATTCAGTGGTTCTTAATCAGACTTTATGATAAACCAATTCCAGGTGCCAAGTTTACAGCTTAAACTGAACAATCAACAATTTGTTATTAATGCAGTAGCTTTAATGGTACAAAGTTAAGCAATGAGGTAATTTTATGATATGCATGATTTAAACCCAGCCTGCTTTGATTCTCAGATTTTGTCTCCGGCAAAAGGAGTTAACAGATAAATGAAAGGAAAATAAAGCAGTTTTAAATTGCCACTTCACTGTAGCAGCTTCCACTGTGTGTAGTAACATAAGTATGTGGGATTGTATCTTGCATGATTTCTGAAGCAATAAAAATAGTCCAATCAGCTCCAAAGAATGTTCATTTAATTTTTAGAATGGTGATTCTACTCTCCAAACTTTCACTAAGTTGATAACAGGAAGATAAGATAACCAGTGACTTAGTACTTGGTGGACAATCATTAGTGAATGATTAATGACAACGAACTGGAGGATTATCAGAGAGCAGTTAAACCTCTATCCTGTAGCTTTGGCAAGCACAATCTTTGATAATGAAACAAATTCAAACTTCCATTTCTCTTTCTGTTTTCAGTATTCCCGTTGTTAGACTGGTTGACACCACTCTTCCTGTGATGGCCCCTTTTAACATCTGAGTATCTGCCAACATTTGAGCATACTGCATCTGTGGAGCTGAAACATCGACAGTGTTCTTTGAACAAGAATCAACCTGCAATTAACTTTCAGGCCAGGCCAGGCCTTGGAACTGTCTCAGTTCGTTGTCGTCCTTTTTTTTTTAGAGCAAACTATTTTTCACAGTCAATAGGTCACCTTCAATTCCTTGCTCTTAGTTTCAACCAGAAATGATAAATGAAAATGTAATAAACCAATAAGAGTTCTAACAAATTATATAATTGTGGTACTGTAAGTACATAGTGTGAGAAACAGAACTCACTCACAAATCAATCAGCCTGATTCAAAGCCTTGGAAACAAGAACAATTTATTACAGTCTTGCAAGAACTGGACGCCTCTGCAATCAAGCAGAAGTGCACACGAAAACAGAGCATATTAACTTTCTTATTTAGTTTACAAGTTGCGGGATCACGCCTCCCTTTTTCCCATCCTATCATAAGCCGATTACCTCGCTTGTTAGTTATTTTCTTATCTAGCCATCCTGCTGTCCTTGTCTGCATTCTATGTTCCTTGTTTGTTACAGCTTGTTCTCTTATCATACTATAAGCTTTATTGTGAAATACTCCTGCTGCTTCTTTTTGTGGTCAACTACAACACTAAAGTTATTTCCTAGCTTAAAACTATTTTCTTTAAAAGACCCTCTATATTCATTCAAGTCTTAGCCTTAAGTATGCTACATGCTACAAGAATTCCGTGACTGTTTGTATAATGTTCCTCTCCCCCCCCCCCCCCCACACTACACTCCCTCACCCATCTGCAAACACAACATTTCTAATCTCCCACAATTCCCCTTTTTCTTTTTCTCTAACTGTTGTTAAGTCTCCTTTAATTCATTTTCTTATGTTCTGCCCTCTTATGCCTTTTGGCGATGAGGTTCACAATCTTACATTTTACATTTGTGTTGTTCGTCCCTCAAACTCTAGAAGCATTCTTTGACTTTCTCTTTGTTGCATATCGCCTGCAGATTGTAAAAGCACCTGATGATTTATTTGGGTTCCCTCCTCAAGGGATATCATCAGTCGTCTCATTACCCATTTTAGGACATTGAACCCTACCACCAGACCCACTAATATCAATAATCCATTGACAGCTAGATTGACTAACCACCTTCCCCAACCAGTCAATCCCCAATTCCCCCATTCCCATCCTTTTTTGTTCCGGTACCGATTACCGACCTCCCTTATCTTGGCGATTTTTTCTCGCACATGTTTGAAGATATGAGTAATGTTAGAGGAGACCTCAGGTATGTACGTACAACATTCCTCTCCAATTAGTGCACAGGTACCACTCTTCTCTGCTAGAATATAATCCAGAGCCATCCTGTTCTGAAGAGTCGTTAGCCTAGTGGCAATCATTTCGGTCGTTATGGCTGCTACTTGGGATTCGGTTTCGGCCAACGCATCAGCAGTATTGTTGGCCAACTCTTCCAGGGAAGCCGCTAACTTTTGTATTTCTACTCCTGCTCGTGCGGTCCCATACATAGGTATCAAAGTCCAGCGAAGGTGATCTCCTTCGGTTACTTTCTGGGTTACTTGCCTTCCTCCCTGTTTATTCCAAGGTATTTTTGGGGCTCTCTTTAACAGCCTCAAATGGGGAATTATATAGGCAAGGTAGCAGCAGCCACTCCAGCCTTTTTGGCTTTGAGGTAGTATCTGAACTGGATGGTCCCAGCACCCATTCCCGTTACTCTCGCTGAGGATAAATGGGTAGGCCTTTAAGCCACCCACCCAATATGTCCCATTCAATATTTGGGGAATGGTCGTGGCAGTGGCTTGGCTGATGTAGACAGAAGATGATTTTCTTAATCGGAAGGGTGCGGTATCATTCTGATTTCAGAAACAAGTGGTATTTACTGCTCCTTTCAGTGGGGAAATTCTAAGGCCATCGATAGCACCCAGAGTTTTCGGGGCTGGTCAAGGGAACCACCCCGCAAAGTTATAATTACCCCTTTCAAATCTCCAAGTTGTATCATTTGAGCCCGAGTCAAATTGTTGTACATCGTACACTTCTTTGGTAAGTGGTATTACCATGAGAGGAATTCCGGATTCCCCATAGTGTGGAATCTCTGCGCACACCCAACAGTCGGTATGCCCCTTTAGTTTAGCATAATTCTGACATAAAGTGGTAAAATGATTTTTCCCAACCCCCTTGGCAGCTCGCGCCAATATTATCGTGACAATATAAAGCTGACCACTCATTTCAGCTCACAACCCTATCTGTCTATTCTCTAACCCTTTAAATACCAGGGAGGAGTGAGTCCATGCAACACTTACAATTGTTTTGGGATACAGCTTTTTTTTAACCAATTCTTAATTCTCTCTTATCTCAGTCCATTCTTTTTGCTCAGCTTGACTTTCACAGGGTTGTCTGTTGGATGTGCTTGCCACACTGCCAGAGGGGAAGGAGCATCCACCAGGCCCTTAATACGAGTGTGATGACTCCACCCTTTCTCAGCAGTTCGAATGGCTGTTTCAGTATTCAGGAGGGTTAGGAATGGTCCCTCCCAGCTTGGATGCAGTTTGGTATCTTTCCAGGTCTTTATCAGGACCCAATCACCCGGTCGTATCCGATGTACTGCGAACTCAAGTGGAGGTGCCTGGGTCAACAGACCCTTCTTCCTAAGGTCAGACAAAGAAGAGCCGAGCACCACGATATAGTTCTTTAAAAACTTATCATTGAACTCTACAGTTGGATATTCCCCTCTTCCACCCAAGAAAGGTAATCCAAACATCATCTCATAAGGAGAGACGCCTATATCACGTCTAGGCGCAGTCCTAATGCGTAGCAACGCAATAGGTAAACATTTTGTCCATGGTAATCGAGTCTCTAGGATTAACTTAGACAATTGCTTCTTTAAGGTTTGATTCATTCGTTCCACCCGTCCAGAGGAAGGCGGGTGCCAAGCAGTGTGGAATTCCCAAGAGATTTCTAATCCCGCCATTACTCCTTGTAGGATCTTAGAGGCAAAATGGCTACCTTGGTCTGAATCTATACTTTTCACCACTCCATATCGAGAAATTATATGTTCTAAAAGAGTTTTCACTACTCCCTTCGAAGTAGCTGAGGACATTGGAAATGCCTCCATCCACCCAGTTAGGTGATCCATTAGGACTAATAAGTACTTTTGTTTCCCTCCTGGGGGTAATTCTGTGTAATCTATCTGTATTCTTTGAAAAGGTCTTACCCCAGGGTTTCTTCCACCTCTTGGCCCCCCTCTCATTACTTTCTTTTGGCAAGTCGGGCATCCTGCACATACCTGTTTGGCTAATGTGTATATCCCTTTACATCGTACTTCCTTAACACTATGTCACACATAGCTTGGGAGCCCTAATGACTGCCTTGGTGCAAAGTGGTTAGGATGTATCTCGTAACTGGTTTACTTAATAACTCCCATCCGGGAGGATCCATCTTCCTTGCGTTGTCTTAGCCATCGTTACATCTACTGCACTATCCTCCACACAATTTTTAAGCCCAGCAATATAATCAAATCCCTACCTAATAGATTACTTCCAATGTCAGGAATATATAGTAATTGTCCTATCACTTCTCCATCATTTCTTCTAATTAGGGTTGGCTCAAAAATAGGCACCAAGAATTCTTTGCTTTTTACTCCGGAAACCTTAAGATACTCCTTAGTCAATTTAACGCCGGTAGGTCTAAAACTTAGAGATGACCGTGCCGTTCCCATGTCCACCAAACACATTGCCTCCCCCCCCCCCCCCCCCCTTTCAGATCCCACCTTTTAAATTTATCAAGGGTTCCCGGTAGGTCTCAGGAGGAAGGAACCTTCATCTAAGGTCATTGGGGAAATGGCTTCCCTTTCTCATGCTAATTCCAAGCATTCCTGTTTAAAATGCCCCACTTTCCCGCAATGGTAACACCCTGCCTGTTGCCTCCTTTCCCGGGTATCTGACCCTTGTCTTTTGTGTCCTCCCCTACCCTTCCTGTTATCCCCTGATCCCATTCTCCTTTTTATTATTTCTTCTACTGCTGCCTCCATCATTTTGGCTTTCTGTTTCTGCTTCTCGTTTTCCCTTTTCACATACACTCTCTGTGCCTCACATAACAAATCTTCCATCTGTCTTTCACTCTATCCATCTAATTTCTGTAATTTCTTTTGTATGTCCAGCCATGATTTAGTTACAAACTGGACATTTAAGAGTCCCTATGCCATCGGATTATCGGGATCCATTCCCGAATGCTTCCTTGTGTCCTCCTTGAGCCTTTTAAGAAATGCAGAAGGGGTTTCATCCTTCTCTTGTTGTACTTCAAATGCCTTAACAAAGTTCTGTGATCTTGGTGCCACCTCTTTAATTCCTAATATTACCATTTCTCATAGATCCCGCATTGACTCCTTATCTTCTCTGTCATTATTTTCCCAATGAGGGTCAACATTTGGGAATTGCTATTCTGCTGGGGCCCCTTCTTTTCCCATTCCTATAAAGCCGCTCTCCTAATCATACCTCGTTCTTCCCCTGAAAATAACGTTCCTAAAATTGCCACCAGTTCTCTCCAGATATATAAATTAGGCCCTAGGAATTGCTCTAATTGTTCGGCTAGTCCAACCGGATCCTCTATTAAACTTTTCATTTCCTTTTTAAAGACCCTAACTTCACTGCTAGTTAAGGGAGCGTTTACATATCAGATTGTACCTTCCCTAATCGGAACCTCTCGTAAGGGACATAATTTTACATTTTCCATTATCTCTGCCCCTTCTTTATGTGTAGTGGCTCGAGTGACTCTGCCCCCACCCCCCCACCACCACCCCCCACTCCCCCTCAAGGTTCTGCATCTTTTAGTTCAGAGTATGTTCCCCTGTCTGGGTCTGGACTCGGGAGCTGTAGGCCCGTTCCGGGGAGTAGTATATAGGGGCGGCAAACATGTTTTTAGATTAGATTAGATTAGATTACTTACAGTGTGGAAACAGGCCCTTCGGCCCAACAAGTCCACACCGCCCCGCCGAAGCGCAACCCACCCATACCCCTACATTTACCCCTTACCTAACACTACGGGCAATTTAGCATGGCCAATTCACCTGACCTGCACATCTTTGGACTGTGGGAGGAAACCGGAGCACCCGGAGGAAACCCACGCAGACACGGGGAGAACGTGCAAACTCCACACAGTCAGTCGCCTGAGGCGGGAATTGAACCCGGGTCTCTGACGCTGCGAGGCAGCAGTGCTAACCACTGTGCCACCGTGCCGCCCACAAATGTTAAGGGATCCCATTTTGGCTTCCCTTTTTCATTCTTTTTTCCCCGATTCCTCCGTATTCATGGGACATAATTTTACTCCCGCGCTCCCTATCCAACAAGCCGCATATTCTGACTCTTCTTGACTGTATGTTTCTATCCGATTGATGTGTGTATTAAGATCTTGACACAGCCAATCCTCATTGAACCCATATTTGGGCCAAAAAAAAATACCAGGCGCCTTAATACTTTCTCCAGTCCAAACGAAACAACAATAGTTTATCATTTTAGCCTTATCTTTCTCCCGCATCCGGGAGTTGTGTTCCCAATTACCCAACATTCTCCCCAAAGAACTGTCGGGCGGGATATATCCCCTTTAACGTTATTTACAGATCGATCGTTAAACAGGCAACTCCCCGTGCCTCCCATTGTTGCTAATTTAATTAATCTTAACGAGGTCCGGTGTCACCTTCTTCCACACCCCCTTCAGGGTCCTGACTAGACACCTTACTCATCCGATTAATCTGACCAAGTATATGCTTTTTCTTTGAGACTTCAACTGTTCTCCATAAATCACTTTTATGTAAGGATAAAAGAGATTAGTTAGAAACTGATAGTGAGGCAGTCATGACCTGTAAAAAGAACAGGAGTTAACATTTTATTTCATAATCTCTAAAATCCTTAACCTTAAAAGAAATCATTCTAAAATTTCCATAGTAGAAATCAGATTCAAAACAGTCCCGGATCTCAAGCTCCAGGGAACAAAGCACAAACATTCAATCACCAACAAACAAATGTGCATTCAAACTGAAATACAAAGGGTTAAACTTTCTACTTGCTGTATAGCTCTTTTCTTACACTCACTCACTCACTCACTCACTCACTCGCGCACCACATCTCGCAGACACTTTGAGCTTCCCGCAACAATTCCTCTAGCTTTTGAATAAGTTTCTGGACGTCTGGCCATAAGTTAGTTACGAAGTGCACACTCAGTAGCCCTTCAGCCACGAGCCCTTCTGTCACGGGCTGTTTTCAATTGACATATGCTTAATTTTATATATCGCCAATTCCCCGTACTTTCGTACGCCCGACCACGAAGGCAATACTTAAAGGTCTCTTTTCTTACCTTGGTCTGTGCACAGAGTTACCTGGTCATTTCGGTGCGCCCCGTCCCACAGCAATTCCTGCAGCAAATACCGCTGCCACCCCGGTCGCCCGGATATATCCTTTAAGACCTTTCCCTACCTGGGTCTTGTGCCCAACCGAACCCGCCACGTCTGCCCACCTTGTTTCCAGGGTCTCCCAGTCCGATCGTACTCGCCCAAACCGCGAATGATAAGCAAGGGAGTTGGAGATCACCGAAATTGGCGAGGTGCACCTCCCCTGTCGTCCCAAGAGGATCGAGCGGTCGGAGTTTGGAACCCGGACGAGCCCCCAAAATTGAGAATTAGAACTCACTCACAAATCAATCAGCCTGAGACAAAGCCTTGGAAACAAGAACAATTTATTACAGTCTTGCAAGAACTGGACGCCTCTGCAATCAAGCAGAAGTGCACACGAAAATGGAGCATATTAACTTTCTTATTTAGTTTACAAGTTGCGGGATCACGCCTCCCTTTTTCCCATCCTATCATAAGCCGATTACCTCGCTTGTTAGTTATTTTCTTATCTAGCCATCCTGCTGTCCTTGTCTGCATTCTATGTTCCTTGTTTGTTACAGCTTGTTCTCTTATCATACTATAAGCTTTATTGTGAAATACTCCTGCTGCTTCTTTTTGTGGTCAACTACAACACTAAAGTTATTTCCTAGCTTAAAACTATTTTCTTTAAAAGACCCTCTATATTCATTCAAGTCTTAGCCTTAAGTATGCTACATGCTACAAGAATTCCGCGACTGTCTGTATAATGTTCCCCCCCCCACAATACACTCCCTCACCCATCTGCAAACACAACATTTCTAATCTCCCACAATAGCACTCGGGATGTGGGGCCACCTATATCCAGGACCGCAAACAATAGGTGACGTCTTTTGCACAATGCTTGCTTTTTGCTTGCAAGTGAGAAGAGTATAGGCAAAGCCAGAGTAGGAAGTGGCAGCACTGGGAACCAAATCTCTAAGCCCAAGATGTGAGAAGGTAGAGAGAGCAAGTAACGCTGCATTTTTGATAACTTTTTTTCCACAGAGTTGCTTTTTGTCTTACATTTCTGTGCTAATGAAGGTGATTTTCATTTTGAGCAGTTGGGCTACAATACTGTTTGGGCACTAGAACTCTGCAGCTCCATAATATCAGAGTAATGACATAGTATTTTTGTGTAGTAAGATGGTCAGTTCTCTCAGATTTGACTGTTAAAGTTGATGTGTAGGAAGGACATAAATGTATGACAAAATAATGGTAGGAATAGAAGAAACACGTATACCATGCATGCATTTATTGTAGATTTGCCTGAAATTCCCATTAGCAGCACTGTTTAATTTCTGAATACACATTAGTAACACAAACTTTCTCACTGTATTATGCTATAAGTACACTGTTCAAACATGAAATATGCTGCAGTATGAGTGGCACGAGGGGCATTATTAGTGTCCAGTTCAGCCAGCAGTTTCCATTTAAATGTTGACATAAGAATTCTTGTTGGAATTACATAAATCAGGACATAGTTTGATAAAATAGAATTCAGATAGCAGCCCTGGTTCACTTCTCCCACACCCTCTAAACATATTTCAGCTGATCATTGGTGTTTGTTATCACTTCCTATCTGCAACACAATGTGATCTCAACTTCATTCACTTCTCAGTGATGATCCATCTCATTGAACTAGATTTCACGATGAATCTTCAGCATGTTTCAAGGCCAACCACCTTTCTTCTTAGTGAACTTAGACACCAGCTTCAGTATTGCTAACACTGTATTAGATAACTTTGTAGGTAAACATGTCACGGTAGCTGGTGTTCAATTGGTTTTCTCTTGGAAAAAGGTATCGAAGATTCTTTTCTTTCTCACCTGAATATGACAGTTAAAAATAATCTCAGAATTCTAAACAAATCAATTCTGAACAGTGGTGGTTGACCTCTAAACTTAAAGCATCTCTGCCATCTGGCTGAATTGCTAAATTATCACTGTTCATTAATTTTGTAATTGTACCACAATATGTAGGAAACTGTGAAGAGGATGGCGATCAATTTTGCAGAATGATATTTTTATATTAAGTTGGAGATTTCCATGGAGCTTAACTACCTGGAGATCCAAGTCCTAGATGAAGCACTTAGTTGAGAATGTCAGATATTGATACACCAGGGGAAAAGATGGTACTGAAGAAACTTGATCACCCATGATAGGAAATGCAGAACATTAGCAGAGTGTTTTTTTTTTCAATCAAATGAGGAAACCATGCAAGAAGACAAATGGAAGAAATAAACTAGTGTATTGGAATGTTGAAGAGAGCCCATTTGTTTATGAAATTGAACTTCTGGGCTGTTCAAATGAATTGGTACTTCTGTGAGATCGAACACTTGCTGGAGAGTATTAAGATCAAGATGTTTTCGTAAAATATATGTTGACTAGAATCTACATTTTATATTCTTGGTTCTGTAACATACATGGTGATAATACCGTTCCAGTAGCTGGTCATGAATATTTCTTGTCGCATGCCAATCTTTAAGCAATAAACATTGCTTTTGTTGTAATCCTGAAGATGTCATAATTTAATACAGTTTGTTATGAATACATTTGCAAAATATGGACAGTGTTAATATCACAGTAAATGGCAGCCTTTTTGTTTGGTAACTGGTGATTTCTTAATGTTTCTGCAGTCAACCGATTTTGTTTTCTTCCCTGAGATTCTTACACACTTGATGCAACTGCAACATGCCAACTTGGGTGAACAAGCAAAATTTATTAAGCACAGTACAATAGAAGCTTTAGAGAAACCCTGAGCACACTTCATCATGCTTGCAAAGCGTGTCCAGCAATGCTCCCTGAACAAAGGGAACAATCTGTCCTTTATACAAAATCTTTACATCACAGTCAGTAATGCTCACCAAGCAACTCCCAGCCACTCCTTCACAGTCACATGCCACTGAAGACACAATGCAGTGACCACACCATCTCCAGAGACGGTGTAATGCAAATCATCCCTTAATGGCCAGATCTGATGTGAATTGTAGCTTTTTGTAACTATAGTGAAGTCGTCAAATTCCAACTGTAATGTTCCAACTGACCTGATTAGGGGATGAAAATGTAAATAGTAGGAGATGACAATGTAAATTGCTGAGTGGCAAGGAAATTGCCATGTAAGTGTCCCTGGTTAATGGGAGATGATAATGTAAATTTCTTACTATCTATCTGTAAGTCAAAGGCATCCCACCCTCGTCTCCAGACATGCAATTTCCTTCAGGTCGGCAGAACAAGTTAACTCTTTAATATCACACCCTGACACCCTAAGTCAAGAATAAACTGACTAAATTGACCCTCTTTTCAAAAAGTGAATTGAATGGTCATGCTTTTCTTATCAGTTTTGGCATTTGGTTTAAATAAACACTGATTTATTAACATAATTCACTCTAGACTTGGTTGCAGTTTGACTGTGCTACATATGTGTTTGACAGCGTGTACATGTTTCTTTTTTGAGCATAAATTGCATATTCTGATTTTCTAATGCCAGTTTTTCCTTGTTCAGTTCGGTCTCTGGGTGGCTTGCAACCTGTTCGCTTGATTTAAAGTTTTATGCAAGTTACTCACTCGGATATCCGAAGGTTGATGTAACTGTTTTCATAACAAACAATTTACAAAACACAAAAGACTCCTCCATATTCAATGAGTAAAATTTCCCACAAGCTGAACATTTTGGGTCATTTCTGGTGACCTTATTCGATGTGGCTTATGGTTTTGTCACATAGTTGTTGATATGGCATGGGTAATGACATGAGTTACTGCACTCTTGCATGTTTCTGAATGTGGGTATTCAATGCCCATATTCTCCAGATCAGGGATTGGTGAGTTTGTGTTCAATCGACTAACTTTGCCAAGTCAACTTAGAGTAGTGTAATGCCGTCCTTTTGAGATTTATCGTACTGTATTGTGTTGTGAAACAAAATTGTATTTGTAAGCTAACCATGTAAAATTTAGTCAAATTGTCCCACTAAGTTCCACATGTTGGTAGAGCCTGATCTTAAAAAGCACTTGCATAATTATTTTACCTAAAACAAATTCCAATCAAGTAGCTTCCAGTTACTTTGTGCAACCCATGGGTTTGTCATGTTTTTTCACTACCAAGCTCATTGTGTGCCTTTTAAAAAATATCAGTCAATTGTTTCATTTGAAAAAAGTATGACCCAATTTATCTTCCGTTACTCAAAACAAAAGTTATCCTGTCAGTTGGATTCTGTGCTTGCTGTCTGATATTGGCCAGAGCTTCGATGTTTCAGTTGACCCTTGAGTCCTAATATTTTTTTGAGTCTTAATGCCTTTTAAGTCTCTGCATATCTGCTCCATGCTGGTCCTTGCATGAGGAGCTCAAAGTCATATTTCCTTCCTTTATAAAATTACATCAAGCTTGAATTATTTTGTTGCTTCAGCATTAAAATTCATTTTCATCTAGCTTTCAGCTGACCTCTTCACTTGATTCCTTGCAGCCAGCATCATTTATTTTTCTCCTTTAAATCTCTTCCATTCTATGTTGGTTTGAGGCAAAAATACAATCTTGTTTTACCTAAGGTTTTCCAGCTCCACCTGTACAACTCCCTCTGCCTCCACACAATTTGAACTATGTTCATTTGAGTGATCTTACGAAATTTTGTAACTACTTAGTTGTACGTACATGGAGGTGAGTAACGTGTATTCAAAATGAACTTTCTTCCAATATCCAATGGTTGTAAGTTTGCAGCATAGCCTAGACGTGTTAGTAAATCATGGCTACAATTATGTTTGCAGAAACTAGCAGGATGGATGTGCCATAGGAAATGGTAACATTATACTGAAGGTTAGGAATAAAAAATTAAGAAAGAAATACATAGGGCCAAATGTGAGCGATCCTAGTTGTACAAGTTATGTTTTAGGAATGTTGACATTTTTTCCTTTTTATCATAGGAGATTGAATTCAACTTCAGGGGTGTTATGCAGGTATAAGTGAATAGATGGCCTGTTATGTGCCCCTCAGTATTTATTGCGATGTTGCAGGAAGTCAATACACAGTTCCATTTTAGATCTCTCAAAGTTTAATTTTACTCATGCTGTTTTATGTCTGATGACCAAAGTGGCTGTTGGTCCCACTGCATTGATGGTTTGGTACAGAACAAATCTTGCATGATTGGGTTTTCCTTGAACAGTCTTTTGTTGATCAGAGTAAGTAGAGTTATATTAAAGTTAGAACATACAAGCTGGCTACTCAACAACCAGACTATAGGGGTGTTTGTCATCAACCCAAGTTGTCAATTTTAATCCTTGTACCTAAATCCCTACATTTGTTTTTACTTGGCGTAATCCCATCTATTATGTGTTGACTTAATTTATATCTTAACCCTAAATCTTGGAAGCCTTTTAGTTGTGAAGGTAATATGGATTATTCTGTCAGCTCTCTAATAGTGAAAAGGCAGGCCTTAGGTGTTTTCCATTCTTCAATTTAAATACTTTGTGCTCTCCTGCTCTCTTGCTCTATCGCACTAAGGAGAGCGAAGAGCATTCATTTTCAAGCCTGTCATCTTATTTATATTTCCTCACAGTGGATTGCATCCATTGAATGTGTGTTGTCATTTCCCAACATCTCCAATATTCTTCCTTTGGGGTGGGTCCTACTATTGCCTTGAAGGTCTTGAAGTTTCGATCAGGTTTATTATTATGATTATTTCAGGGCTTTCAGGAAAAACTGGTAATTTGGCCCCATTAGTCAATGTTGACTTTTACAATGGCTTGGAACTGTTCCTGCATCATTGCATCAAGTGTGTGGAGTACCTTCATTGTTGCCTGCAATGATTTGAGCAGATGATTCACTGTCACCTTGAGATCATTAAGGATGGTCAACAAGCACTGTTGCTGGTTCATTCTTGAGATGTTGACAAGAATGGCAATGTAAAGAAAACAGCAATGAAACGGAAATTCCAATACAGCATTTCAAGTTCCATATCAACCCGAGTGTCGGTCTTGTAAAAATGGTGAATCCACTTCACGTCGCTCTGTTGCTCCTCAGCACTGAGCCGACTTCCATCCTGTAGACCTGGGGCAATTTTTAGCCCAAATGCATTACTTCACACTTTTCAATGTCACCACTTTTCTTCCCGTTTCTCTTCCTCTCGATATCTATGTGCTGCTTCCTTTGTAAGAAGTAACTATACCACTTATTTTGGTATCAGCTGCAGATTTCCCTCCAGGATTATATTGAAATCATTGATGTATGTGGTGAACAGAAATGTCTCAAGAATTGAACCCTGTGGGACAGCATGACCCATTTGCAATGAAGCTGAAAACTGTCCTTAATTTCGACTCCTTTTTTCCCTCCCTTCTGGCCAATTATGAAGGATGCGACATTGACAGCATTGCTATCCTTTTTTTCCCTCTTTACTAGTGCCTTTCATTTAGTATAGTCATAATCCATGTAGCAAAAAGGAAGAGCGATCACCTCCAGTTTTTAACTGAAGACCCAGTGTGTCTTTTGAGACCCTCTGAGGTGTGGATGCTTGAATATTGAATTTGTTGTTATAGAGATCCTTGAGAGTGTCGTCCATCTTGAGACATTCCACTCGTGTAAAATTCCCTGGAGAAATGTACAAAATGGAAATTGAGGCCAGTTTGACTCACCGTAACTGGGTGTTCTGCACAAGGAAATACTAACCTTGATGTCAGTGTGCTGTGAAATGTGGGAGCTCCAGTGGGAGGTTTTGGGTGAATACTGTGTGACTTAAAGTGGAAATTGCATCTTGTATAAAAAGAGAGATGCCATTTTTGGTACATACACTCAAAATTATTTCCAAATATATGCTAAATATTTTAAACTATTATGACCAATGCAACAAATAATTGTTAGTGCCAAGTGTGTACAAATTGAAAAACGTGCCATTACAAACACTTTTAAAAATCTGTTGTGTTTTTTTTTACTTTGTCCACCCTAGTCCAACACTGGCTCCTTCAAATCATTACAAAAACTGTATCATTGCCTGATTGCATCTCTGTCTCAGGTCATTTGTGATATCCACATCTTGACATTATCTATTAGACCTAATACCAATGTCCTGACTGACTACCCACGTTATATTCTGTAAACTTGAGGTCATCCAAAACTCTGGTTGTGACCTCAGTCACACCAATTCTTATTCAAAAATAGATCCTGCTTGCTGACCTACATTGGGTTCCAGTTAAGCAATGACTTTACTATCTTTTTATCCTTGTCTTTGAATCCCTTCACAGCCATGTTGGTTACTCTCAATTTCTTTCAGTCTCTCAACTCTCCAAGACAGATGCTTTCTTCTAATTCCTTTCTTTGTAACATCTCTAATATTCGTTGCTCCACCATTGGTGTCTATGCCTTCAACTCCAAGTTCAGCTTGAGAACTCTCTTTCTAAATCAGTGTCTATCCATCTCTAGTTGCTCTTTTGAATCACTTGTTACCACCCTCTTTGAAGAGCTTTTGGTCATCTGCCTTTGTATATTCTGAGATTCAGAGCCCAGCTTTAGACTGCAATATATCATAAAGGCACAACATAAATACTGATGCTGTGACACTTTTGGATTAATTTTTAATCCTTGTATTTCTAATCCATCTTATTTGCTGTGCATTGAAGCAAGGGATAGATTTTATTTTTCCAAACGTTCTGTGGGCTGAAGTAGTTACAAAATTAAGACATGCAACCTGAATCCCAAAGAATGAAGAAAGTCAAAATATGTTGCAAATAAGGCACTTTGTTCCAAAAAACGGTAATGATTCCCCATGGCATCTGCAAAAATCAAATGGCAGAGACCAGGGATAGATATCAAAAGCTCTTTCGCAGAGTTCGATAGATTCGGGGTCGGTTCCTGAGGATTAGAGGGTGGCTAATGTTATACCACTTTTTAAGAAAGGTGGGAGAGAGAAAGCAGGAAATTATAGACCAGTTAGTCTGACCTCAGTGGTGGGAAAGATGCTGGAGTCTATTATAAAGGATGAAATTACGGCACATTTGGATAGTAGTAACAGGATAGGACAGAGTCAGCATGGATTTATGAAGGGGAAATCATGCTTGACTAATCTTCTTGAATTTTTTGAGGATGTAACTCTGAAGATGGACGAGGGAGATCCAGTAGATGTAGTGTACCTGGACTTTCAGAAAGCTTTTGATAAAATCCCACGTAGGAGGTTAGTGAGCAAACTTAGGGCGCATGGTATTGGGGGCAAAGTACTAGATTGGATTGAAAATTGGTTGGCTGATAGGAAACAAAGTAGTGATAAACGGCTCCATTTCGGAAAGGCAGGCAGTGACCAGTGGGGATCCATGCTGGGACCGCAGCTTTTTACAATATATGTTAATGATATAGAAGATGGTATCAGCAATAACATTAGCAAATTTGCTGATGATACAAAGCTGGGTGGCAGGGTGAAATGTGATGAGGATATTAGGAGATTACAGGGTGACCTGGACAAGTTAGGTGAGTGGGCAGATGCATGGCAGATGCAATTTAATGTGGATAAATGTATGGTTATTCACTTTGGTGGCAAGAACAGGAAGGCAGATCACTACCTCAATGGAATCAATTTAGGTAAAGGGGCAGTACAGAGAGATCTGGGTGTTCTTGTACACCAGTCAATGAAGGCAAGCATGCAGGTACAGCAGGTAGTGAAGAAGGCTAATAGCATGCTGGCCTTCATAACAAGAGGGATTGAGTATAGAAGCAAAGAGGTTCTTCTGCAGCTGTACAGGGCCCTGGTGAGACCACATCTGAAGTACTGCGTGCAGTTCTGGTCTCCAAATTTGAGGAAAGACATTCTGGCTCTTGAGGGAGTGCAGTGTAGGTTCACGAGGTCAATTCCTGGAATGGCGGGATTACCTTACACTGAAAGACTGAAGCGACTGGGCTTGTATACCCTTGAGTTTAGAAGACTGAGAGGGGATCTGATTGAGACATATAAGATTATTAAAGGATTGGACACTCTGGCAGCAGGAAACATGTTTCCGCTGATGGGTGAGCGCCGAACCAGAGGACACAGCTTAAAAATACGGGGTAGACCATTTAGGACAAAGATGAGGAGAAACCTCTTCACCCAGAGAGTGGTGGCTGTGTGGAATGCTCTGCCCCAGAGGGCAGTGGAGGCCCAGTCTCTGGATTCATTTAAGAAAGAATTGGATATGCTCTCAAAGATAGTGGAATCAAGGGTTATGGAGATAAGGCAGAAAGAGGATACTGATTAGGAATGATCAGGCATGATCATATTGAATGGTGGTGCAGGCTTGAAGGGCAGAATGGCCTACTCCTGCACCTATTGTCTATTGTCTGTTACGGTCACCATTTGACTGCGACTCGATTAGGATTTGAACCCATCAGATGCGACCAAAGAACAATTTATAAATGTTTGCAGATTAAATAAAAATGTCTAATGGAAGTGTTGCAATTCCATCATTTCCTGTTTTATGCTGCCTTAATTGATATGGCATTTTTTTTAACAAACTTTACTTTCGCTCTGTGTCTGAAATTGTTTGTGAAAGTTGTAGCAAATGAGTAATCCTAGCACTGAGTATCAAAAACGTTATTTGGACGAAACTGGTTTTATTTTGTCATTTCAATTTTAATTTATATTTTTTCATTTTGCAAATGCCATCAAACCATTCCCTGAACAATAGTGTTTACTCCGGAAAAGAAAATTGGGGATACTCAGCCCATCTGGGAGCATTTTGGGCGGCACGGTGGCACAGTGGTTAGCACTGCTGCCTCACAGCGCCAGAGACCCGGGTTCAATTCCCGCCTCAGGCGACTGACTGTCTGGAGTTTGCACATTCTCCCCGTGTCTGCGTGGGTTTCCTCCGGGTACTCCGGTTTCCTCCCACAGTCCAAAAATGTGCAGGTCAGGTGAATTGGCCGTGCTAAATTGCCCGTAGTGTTAGGTGCAGGGGTAAATGTAGGGGAATGGGTCTGGGTGGGTTGCGCTTCGGCGGGTCGGTGTGGACTTGTTGGACCAAAGGGCCTGTTTCCACACTGTAAAGTAATCTAATCTAATCTAATTTGAATACACATTGCTGATCTGTTCTGAAGCTGTACAATTTACTGTTGAAGACAGTGAACTTCCATTTAGAAATAAATACCTAGCCCAGTTAACGTGGTAAATGTATCAAATTTTGGGAGTACGTTGCTAAGGTGCGCAGCAAGGTGAATTTAATAATGAAGATTGAGCTACCCAACCAGCCATCTCTTCTCCCCCCCCCCACAAGACAGTTTTTTTCTGCAATAGATAAAATTATATAAAATCATCTGTATGTATCTCTGAGCCCTGTAAATATTGAGTGGAGCTTTGCTAGGGATGTTGCTCATAAATTGGGAGTTCCAGTTTTACTTTCTACATTAATTACCCTTCTAGTCTGTCTTTGTGAGATTGCCATTTAGTTCTGAATTAGTGGCAGTTTTGTGCTAGTGGCCTGCAGTAACTATCAACAGGGTTAGAGCAATCTAAGCACTTCATGTGCAAACTTCACAGGCAGTAGAGATGGAAACTTTCATACTATTAGCTTTGACACTGTTTGAATGCAGGTTTCCAGACTAAAATGGAAGTGCATTACACTGAAGTACAAAGCTATTGTAATTGTGTTGAGAATCTCTTAACTGATTTTAAAAATCTTTGCTGTTGATTAGACTTCAGTGACCATTGATGATGTTTCAAGAAATAATTCAAGATTTTGCAATTTATCATTAGTACTGCCCATGAGATCAAAATAAAAACCAATTTTATTCAAAAAAACCCACAAAGCAATCACTATCAACTTGACACAAGCTAACTGACAAAACTCATGAAGACTGGGTATGAACTTTTATGCACTCCAGCGTGCTCTTCCCCTAGCCAGACTCATTGCTTTATTATATGAAATCTTAAATAACTCTGGTTGCCAGTGTCAATCTGGCAGAGTAGGATTCTGCTGCTTCCTACTGGCAGAGTAGGAAATAACTAACCCCTGGCATAGGCTTTGGCAGTTTCTCCAAGGACAGATTGCCTGCTAACCGAGCTTGAGTTAATGTCTTGGAACACCCAAAATTCCCAATAGAAATATTCTATAAACTTATTATCCTTGAGGATAAAGGGATCCATTTGCCAGCGCCTTGGACCCACTGTACCGTCCTTAATCTTAACCAATAGGTACACGAGAGCATGATCGGAGATGGTAATATTACCAATCGTACAAGATGTCACCAAGTCCAGGGTTGCCACAGGGGTCAGAAAAAAAATCAATCCTGATGTGACATCTGTGCGGATTGGAAAAAAACGTAAAATCCCTACCTGTCGGGTGGAGACGCCTCCAGACATCCACCAACCCTAACTCCGTACACAGATCCACTAATTGTTTAGTTTGTACAGAGGGTATCAGGGCGGACCTTTGGGCAACCTGTCTTTGGGATCCATGAGAAGTTGAAATCTCTTGGATTGGTATACTGGGACTCTAGACTAATCAGTTTAGAAAACGTATCTACCAAAAATTTGAGGAGATGAGTTGGAGGGAAATAAACATTTAAAGCACCGTATTCTTCCGCATTTATCAGGGCTCTGAGAATTACAAATCTCCTGTGTGTGTCTTTAACACATTCTAGTAACTTAAATGGGCAATTTTCCAAACCAACATAGCCACTCTCCTACTATTGGTATTAAATGATGAAAAGTAAACCTGATCAGGTGCTCCCCATCGTCCAAATGTGTCTCCTCTAACAAAGCAATATCCACCTTCTCTTTTCTGAGACTCAAAAATACCTTCTTCCCCATAATTGGTGAGTGACTTCCCTTGATATTCTAGGTACGCCATTTAACCAAGTCATTAGCCATAACCTTCTGTAGTAACATTTGAATTCCAGAGAGGCGGGACTCAGACCACAAATCGCTGAGCCTTCGTGTCACCTGATCCATCGAACATAGAAACTACATAAACTAAGACCACTACATTTAACAAACCTACAAAACTATCAGAGGTTAAAAACAACAAAACCAAAAAACAACCAACATATAAAGCGCTGAATAGGGGAACTCACCCCCTGCCTAAAGGGGGCAACTACCCATTCCAAACTGCCCATAAGTAGGCATCTAGCCATCCCAACCATGCTCCCCCCTCCTAGCTAGAGCTGCACTGCAAACACAAACAGATAAGAAAGGAAATACACCATAGAATGGCAATACGAATAAAGAAAAAATGGTAAATACCCCACCCATCCTTTGGATGGGTCGACTGCCATCAAACATAGTTTAAACCAAATTATGACAATAGAAAAAAAACGGAAAGAAAGCTCCAACTGGACTTCCTCTGTTTTTTTAAATAAACAACCAAGACATACCAAACCACTACTATTTGCACATACTAAATTGTTCAGATTAGGTTAATTTGACCACAAAGTCTCTTGCCTTCTCCGACGTGTCAGAGATGTCCGGATCCATCCAAGGTGAACCAAAACACCACTGGACACTTCAGAGTATGGAATCCCAACTCCCTCAGTCGTCTTTTGACACCATCATAGGATTTTCTTTTCTTGATCGCTGCTGCTGAGAAGTCCTGGAAGAACATGATCTTAGAGCCCTCGTAAATTAGGGCCTTCGGATCTTTCCTCTGATCTGGAAGTTTCCACAATTCTCTCCTTATTTCTATAGTGATGAAACTGCACCAGGAGAGGACAAGGATGTTGACCCAGACCTGACCTCCGCACCATGACCTGGTGTGCCCTCTTGATCTTCAAGCTTCTCATGCCGGCCTCCAAGTTCAGGGATTTTCGCAGCCAGTCCTCAATAAATTCCGCAGGCTGATCACCTTCCTTACCCTCCGGCAGACCGACAATCCGAGTATTTTTTCTCCTGCCTCTGTTCTCAAGATCATCCACATGGCTGTGCAAACTGCAGACCAAGGTCTCTCGGGCTTGGACCCTCTCCTTGGGAGGAACTGGTATCAGCTTCCACTACTATGACTCTGGGTAAAACCGCATCCGTCCTTTTCTCCAGGTCTCCCAGCTGCTGTTCATGCTTCTGCAGCATGACAGAGATCGGGGCCAGCTTCTCCTCTGTCTGCTTACCCAGCATCTCGCAAGATTTCATGAGCTCCTTTACCAGGGCCTGATAAGTAATTGACTCAGAGAGAATCCTGCAAGCAGCAGAAGGGTGAGCAGCGTGTCCTCGAAGCACGGTTGAAGGCAGCCGAGAAAGCTTACTTTGACAGGCTCTCGTTGGTCAAACTACACAGAGGATTATGGTGCTTTTTTCTGAATTGAATTCCATGCTCACGCAGACAGCAAAGAAGGAGCTTACCTTTGCAAAACAAAAATTATATGAGCACGGTGACAGGCCAGGCAGATACTTAGAATATCTCCCGAGGAAAAGTTGTGCCGAACATTTGTCCTAGCTTAAGCACCTATCCATGTACCTATCCAATTGCCGCTTAAAGGTCACCAATGATTCTGACTCTGCCACTCCCACAGGCAGCGCCCCCACCACTCTCTGGGTAAAGAACCTCCCCCTGACATCCCCCCCATACCTTCCACCCTTCACCTTAAATTTATGTTCCCTTGTAACACTCTGTTGTACCCGAGGAAAAAGTCTCTGACTGTCTACTCTCTCTATTCTCCTGATCATCTTATAAACCTCTATCAAGTCACCCTTCTCCGTCCCAATGAGAAAAGGCCCAGCACTCTCAACCTATCCTCGTACGACCTATTCTCCATTCCAAGCAACATCCTGGTAAATCTCCTCTGCACCCTCTCCAAAGCTTCCACGTCTTTTCTAAAATGAGGCGACCAGAACTGCACGCAATACTCCAAATGTGGCCTTACCAAGGTCCTATACAGCTGCAACATCACCTCGTGACTCTTGAATTCAATCTCTCAGCTAATGAACGCTAATACACCACAGGCCTTCTTACAAGCTCTATCCACCTGAGTGGCAACTTTCAAAGACCTATGATCCCTCTGCTCCTCCACCTTACTAAGAACCCTACCGTTAACGCTGTATTCAGCATTCTTATTTGTCCTTCCAAAATGGACAACCTCACACTTGACAGGGTTGAACGCCATCTGCCACTTCTCAGCCCAGCTCTGCATCATATCCAAGTCCTTTTGCAGCCGACAACAGCCCTCCTCACTGTCCACAACTCCACCAATCTTCGTATTGTCTGCAAATTTACTGACCCGCCCTTCGACTCCCTCTTCCAAGTCATTAATAAAAATTACAAACAGCAGAGGACCCAGAACAGATCCCTGCGGAACTCCACCTGTAACTGTGCTCCAGGCTGAATATTTACCATCTACCACCACTCTCTGACTTCGACCAACTGGCCAAACTTCCCACTATCCCATGCCTCCTGACTTTCCGCATGAGCCTACCATGGGAACCTTATCAAATGCCTTACTAAAATCCATGTACACTACCCTCATCCACATGCTTGGTCACCTCAAAGAATTTAGTAAGACTTGTAAGGCAAGGCCTACCCTTCACAAATCCGTGCTGGCTGTCCCTAATCAAGCAGTGTCTTTCCAGATACTCATAAATCTTATCCTTCAGTACCCTTTCCATTACTTTGCCTACCACCGAAGTAAGACTAACTGGGGTTATTCCTGTTCCCTTTTTTGAACAGGGGCACAACATTCACCACTCTCCAGTACCCTGGCACCACCCCTATTGACAGTGAAGACGAAAAGATCATTGCCAACGGTTCTGCAATTTCCTCTCTTACTTCCCACATAATCCTTGGATATATCCCGTCAGGCCCGGGGGACTTGTCTATCCTCAAGTTTTTCAAAATGCCCAATACATCTTCCTTCCTAACAAGTATCTCCTCTAGCTTACCAGTCCGTTTCATACTCTCCTCTTCAACAATACGGTCCCTCTCATTTGTAAATACTGAAGAAAAGTACTCATTCAAGACCTCTCCTATCTCTTCCGACTCCAGACACCGTCTCCCACTACTGTCCTTGATCGGACCTACCCTCGTTCTCGTCATTCTCATGTTTCTCACATACGCATAAAAGGCCTTGGGTTAACCTTGATCCTACCTGCCAAAGATTTTTCATGCCCTCTCTTCGCTCTCCTAATCCCTTTCTTCAGCTCCCTCCTGTATCCCCCAATGCTGTGTCTGAACCTTGTTTCCTCAACCTTATGTAAGCCTCCTTCTTCCTCCTTACAAGACATTCAACCTCCCTCGTCAACCAAGGTTCCCTCACACAACAATCTCTTTCCTGCCTGACAGGTACATACATATCAAGGACACGTCGTATCTGTTCCCTGAAAACGTTCCACATTTCGACAACATCCTTCCCTGACCACCTATGCTCCCAATTTATGCTCCTCAGATCCTGTCTTGCAGCATCGTATTTACCCTTCCCCCAATTGTAAAACCTGCCTGTTGCACACACCTATCTCTCTCCATAACCAAGGTGAAAGTCACAGAATTGTTGTCACCATCACCAAAATGCTCACCCACTAACAAGCCCATCACTTGTCCCGGTTCATTACCAAGTACCAAATCCAATATGGCCTCCCCTCTGGTCGGACAATCTACTTTGAGTTAGAAAAGCTTCCTGGACACACTGCGCACACACTGCCCCGTCCAATCTACTTGATCGAAAGAGTTTCCAAAATCAATATTTGGCAAGTTGAAGTCGCCCATGACTACTACCGTGTGGCTTCTGCACCTTTCCAAAATCTGTTTCCCAATCTGTTTCTCCACATCTCTGCTGCTATTGGGGGGTCTATAGTAAACACCCAACAAGGTGGCTGCTCCTTTCCTATTTCTGACTTCAGCCCATACTACCTCCAAAGGCATCTCTGGACAGCAAGAAATGCCGGTAAGTTAACTTTGCAGTTTCCTGGGACTCCACAACCTTTCTCGAGCCCCAGGATATCAAGATGGTCCGGGATGGATAGGTTAAAAGTTTGTCCCACTTGTGCTGCGGTGCAAAACTCTGCAACACGATCTTCCTAGATTGCCGCCATCTTGGATCCCCGGTTTGGAATTTTAAGGATTCACGCTTGATTTTATAAAATGTTTGAATTATGAACTGGATATTCTCAACTTACTTTTCTTCAAAAATGGCCCCACCAGCACCTATGCAACTTTGAGCGATTTTCCAGTTAAGTATAGGAACACCAGATCTGGCAGCAGATTTGTTTGCTTAATGCAAAAGGAGATAATTTTCTAATTAAAACCTAAGTGGAAGCAAATCCTCCAAGAATACTTTTCATGATGTGAACTTGGATTTCTGTTTATGAGCAGTGACTACAAAAATATGATCATAACTGAATTGTGGTGTAATTGCACCTTGAAAAATCACCTACAGAAATAATGTAATAGACCTGATGTGGTGATGTGCTCAATTATAGAAAATCTAGTTTTCAATTTATTTTTCATAATAAATTTAGTTTTAAGAATGTTGACAAGCAAGCTTCTTTTCAAGGATGAAATCTGTCAGTTTTTACTGATCTTTACATCTTGCAGGATTCAGCTGTTCGACTGTGTGCACATTTTGCACATTTACTGCTCGTTACAATTTTAGTCTGGAATGATGGTCTTCCACTAGAATTCTGATCAGAGTTTGTCCACAAGACCATTTTGTTTTTCTAGTCATATTATGGTTGGGTGGCAAGCTTCACTAGACTGTTGAAATTCTGACTCCAGTACTGCTCAACCCAAAACATGTTGTGACCTTGGGAGTCATGGAAGTAGAGAAGCATTTGGTATATATGGCGGAAACCGTGTTCTAATTGAAACCTGGTTTTCACCAATACCTGACCCTAATTGCAACGTTTTTTGCAAGAACACGCAACTTCTCAATGCAGACATTGGAGCAAACCAGAGCCCGATGAAATTGGTTTTGTCCACAAGAACACAAAGGATATGATGTATCATGAACTTTACTGCCCAGCTAAGTCAGTAGGGTTACATGGACTTTAAGTAGCCTGTAGGTTACATTCTGAATATCACAATATTCTTCAGTATAAAGCTACTGTCATTATAAAACTGCAGTTTCATCCTAATCGCCTTCTATCTGACTGTAGTCCACAACATAACTGTGCAAATGTCAAGAGATTCCCAATAGCACCTCCATCTAAAGCATCCAATTTGTCCTCTGTGTGTTCCAAAGTACTTTCCAGCCAATGATATGTTCTATGAAGTTGTTGTTGTTGCACGTTTCAAAGAGGATTGAAAATGTTGTCCAGCTCCCAAGGCAGGAATAACATCATGAACTGCAGACCACTGAAGATCTGAAACACGCAAAAACAGAAATTGCTGTAGAAACTCAGCAGGTCTAGCAGCATCTATGGACACCAAGAGTTCATGATTTAAATCCAGGCACACTTCAGCCCCTTTTTTTTCAGTATTCCCAAAGTTGAACTGTACTAAAGGAAGTAGTTCGCTGTCACAGGCACTATTTTTCAAATGAACACGGATTAAACTGAGGCCCTACCTGTTCTGTCAGGTGTAGGTAAAGATTCCCACAACACGATCTGAAGAAGAGTAGGGGAGTTCTCTCCGGTTTCCTGGACAGGCATTTATTCCTGAATCGGCATCACAAACAAAATAGATATTTGGCTGCGATCACATTCATGTGATTTGGAGCTTGTCTATAAATTGCCTGTGGGTATTCTACGTTACAATGGTGACTATACTCCAACTGTTCTAAAGTGCTTTGTGATGTCCTGAAGCTACAAAACATACGATATAAGTTGCGAGCCCTTTACAAACTAGGGGTAACCGTATAGAGGTTTATAAAATCATGAGGGGCATGGATTGGGTAAATAGGCAAGGTCTTTTCCCTGGGATGGTGGAGTCCAGAACTAGAGGGCTTGGTTTAGGGTGAGCGGGAAAGATTTAAAAGAGACATAAGGGGCACCTTGTTCACGCAGAGGGTGGTACATTGTCTGGAATGAGCTGCCAGAGGAGGTGGTGGAGTCTGGTATAATTACAGCATTTAAAAGGCATCTGGATGCATATACGGATAAGAAGGATTTAGAGGGATGTCGGCCAAGTGCTGGCAAATGGGACTAGACTAATTTGGAATATCTGGTCGGAATGGATGAGCCTCACTCAAGCCTCTTTTCCCCACCAGATGGCAGACTCCATCACCTGAGCGCAAGGCAACTGCTCTGAAGAGCATCCATTATTTTCTGAGATCTTGATACCCATCTTTAGGTGTAGCTGTGCTACATGGAAGAAGAGTTTACCATTTGCCCACAGCTTGAGTGCCTTCTCATGGAGAAAAAGTAGTGATTAAACTCTTGATTTTTGTTGCAGGAAGTATCAAGTGAATGTGTCATTTTTGCTAGAATCTGGGTTCACACTCATTGATAATCAGAATCACGAATGGTGTTGAAATCCTTTCATCCATTGCTTCAGTGGGCAGTAATATGCCTCTGACACAACAGATTGCGGGTTTAAGCACCACCACAGAGATGACAGCACACAACATATCTCTCAGCCAGTATAATTAAAAACGGATAATTGCATTTGTGGCATTTTGTGTGTAAATTACTTGCTGCATTTCCTAACTTAGGAAATTCTTCTGAAGAATTTCCCGTGATTGTAAAGTGCCTTGGAGAATATTCTGGAGTGGGGTTTGTGCAATTTCAAGCCCTTCCTCCTTTGTCACCTTCAGACTTGTCTAATTTGCTGTCCTGCCAGCTGGGTTCCTATCTGAGATCATCTCTACATGTGTATTCATCCAAAATACAGTACTAGTGCTGCAGCACTAACCTGCTCTAAGTTCTGTTCACCCATTTTTTTTTTTATCCCTATGATTAATGATTTTGGATTGAGAACATGAAGTCATAGTTTTCAAGCACTACCGTTTTGAACTTCTCCACTACAGTTTTAAACTTCTCGTCAATGTGCTCAAATCCCTCAGCCCCTTCCCTATTCCTTCACCCTTCTCTCGCCTTTCAACTTTTTAAGATATTGTTGGTTTTCTAGCTCTTCCAGTTTTTTCTTGAGCCCACCATTGGTAGCTGCCTTGAGCTCTGGAACTCCTACCCTTTAATCTTTCCAATTTCCATTCAGCTTGAAACCTACCTTGATTGAGTACTTAGTTACTTGACTGTTGTTTCCTGATAGGTCTTGGGGTTATTTTTGTTTAACGACGCTCCATGTGAAGCATCTTAGGACTCTCTTTTTTGTGCATGCTAAACATGATATACAAATACAAGCTCTTTCAGATTATCTTTTGGTGTCTGAGATTCTTGAGTCTGTTTCAGTGGGTTGGGGATATTTTAGGAAACGTTTTAGTATTCTATGCCTGGAAGCTGATGGTATTTAGTGGGTTAAGTTTCAGAAGGATCTCAGCACACATGAGGTGTCTTGATTCTACTCGTCTACATTTAAGCTTTCTAGATTTAATTAAGTGGAGTTAAGAAAATTAATTGCATTTCTGAAGTATATTTTGTGACTTCTGGATGTCTCCTCGCATTTCGTATCCATTTAATACTTTAGATCCATAGTAACATAGGAAATCTGGGATCCAGTTTACACAAAGCAAGCTCCCACAAATGGCAATACGCATATCACAAATTCCCCACTCTTAAATAGTGTAATGGAACTTTTCAAAATCATCTTGAGTGGGCAGACAATGCTTAATGTCTCATCTAAAAGCACCTTTGGATTTTTCTGTTTGTTCACTGAGAGTTGTGGACATCACTGGCCAACACTTTATTGCTGCCCCTCATTGAGAAGGTGGTGGGGAACTGCTGCCTTGAACTGTTGCAGTCCACATGTTGTCGTTAATCCACAATACCCTGAGGGATGTAATTCCAGGATGTTGAACCAATGATGATTAAGAAATGGCCATATATTTGCAAATCAAGGTGATGAGTGGCTTGAGGAGGACTTGCAGGTTGTGGTATTTCCATGTGTCCGCTGCCCTGTCCTTCTAGATGAAAGTGATTGTAGGTTTGGAAGGTGCTGTCTGAGGATTTTTGTTAATTTCTGCAGAAAGTATCTTGTATCTTGTAGAAAGTATTACCCACTGCTTGTGGATGTGTTGTCAATAAAGTGTGCTGGTTTGTCCTGAATAGTGTGTTATGGACCAGGCCGGATCCCTCAAAAACATTTCAAGAAGGTAGCACAGACCCAACCTTTGCTAGCTGTTTTAAGCAGGAGAGATGCTGCTTTTCAAACCCATGTAGTTTTAAACAAAATATAATTTATTTTCAAGATGACCAAAAGAAACACAGACAAAAGAGAATGGAATACAGAATAACTTAACCTATTCAAAAACCTGACAAATTATCCCAACTTCATGATGCTGCTCCAATACTTGGAACAATCCCCATAAACATCCCTTGGCACAGAAGGAAAAATTAAACAGGATCTTACAGGAGAGAAGTGAGAGTACTACCCTGACCTGCTCCTTTGGGTCCAGCAAAGCACTGCTAAAACCCAAACCAAACCAAACCAAAGTAAATCTGAGCTTGGAGAACTGGCAACTCCCATTTCATTTGTACATGTGATTTTCTTCAAAAACTGGAAAGCCTGTTGCCTGAGGCAGTATCTGTTAGCTATAATCAAACTGATGTCAAAACCTGTCAACTTCGACTTTTTGGAGTCGGTGTCTTTTATGACCTCTGAAACAAAAAGCAAGGACAGCATAATCTTGTTTAAGGAGCAGCTTTGTCACAAGTGTCAAGCTGTTCAGTGTTGGTGGAGCTGCACCTATTCAGGCAAGTGGGGAGTATTTCATCATAGTCCTGATTTGTGCTTTGTAGATGAACAGGCTTTGTGGAGTCACGAGTTGAGTTACTTGCTACAGTATTCCGAGCCTTGGAGCCATTGTGTTTATGTGGTAAATCTAGTTGAGTTGCTGGTCACTGGCAACTCTAAAGATGTTGATAGTTGGTGATTCAGTGTTAGTAACATTGTTGAATGTGAAGGGATGATAATTAGATTCTCTAATTGTTGATGATCATTACTTGCCATTTGTGTCGTGTGATAGTTACTTAACACTTCTCAGCCCAAGCCTGGATATTGTCCAGATCTTGTTGCATTTGAGCATGAACTGTGACACTATCTGAGGATTAATAAACAGTGCTGAACATCCTCACCTCTGACCTTATGATGCAGGGAAGGTCATTGAAGCAGCTGAAGATAGTAGGGCAGAGGACACAATGCTTAGGGATTCCTTCAGAGAGATCCTGGAGCTGCAATAACTGACCCACAACAACCATGACCATCTCCTGATGTGCCAGATATGACTAACCAGCAGAGTGTTTGACCCCGATACCTATTGATTCCAGTTTTGCTTGGGCTGATTGATGCCGCACTGTCAAATCAAGTTTTGATGTCAAAGACTGTCGCTCTCACTTCAGCTCTTGACTTTGTGTTTGAATCAAGGCTGTCATTAGGTCAGGAGTGGAGTAGCCCAGGCAGAACCCCATCTGCCTGTCACTGAGTAGGTGTTGCTTGATGTGATAGCAGTACTCCCTCAGTTCTTAGTTGAATTAGTCTGGATTATGTACTTTAGTCTCTGGAGTGACACAAAAACTGAACATTTTGACTCTGGTGAGAGTGGCATCCCCTGAGATACAACTGATTGGAGGCTGTAGCTTCTGCATTTGTGTATTGGTTAGGAGACTCAAACATAGCAACAGTTGTTGTGACAACAGATGGCTGACTGATAAACAGTGAGGGGTTAACAGAACATGAACAATGAAAGGTAAAAATGTAGTCATTAAAGACTGAAAATGGCTTAAGTATTTGTCAGAATGACAATAGAACGGGAACGGAACATCCTGGGATATTCAGTATTTATTAAGGACAGATGAAAAGGAAAGGAAATGGATTTGAATTGTTGGTTAATGAGGACATTAAAGAGTTAATAGTGAGCAAGGGTAATATCTCGAATGATGTGGAATCTTTATGGGTAGAGCTGAGAAATACCAAGGGGCTAAAAACCTGGTAAGGGGTTCTGTGTAGATCCCAAACTTTGGGAATTATGTTAGGAATTACATGAAACAGGAAATTAAGGATGCATGCAATAAAGGAAGATCTGAAATTCTGGGTGACTTTATCTGAGCATGGATTGGGCAAATCAAATTAGTGATAATTTGGAGGAAGAATACTTAGTGTTTATGGAATGGTTTTCTGGACTAATGAATTTATGAACCGATGAAAGAACAGGCCATCTTAGACTTGGTATTGTGTGTTGCCAAAGGAATAATTGACTATCTAGTTGATCAAAGCCCTTGGATGATCATAATTGAATTCTTCATCAAGTTGGAGAGTGATGTCGTTGATTTTGGAGAGCAAGATCCTGAATCAGAATAGAGGGGAATACAATGATATGAGACTGTAGTTAGCTATGATAGATTGGGGAATATTACTTAATATGATGACAGTGGAAAGGCAAGGGTGAATATTCAGAGAGTTAACAATTGTTCACTCCTTTCAGTGCAAAAGTAAAACAGGAAAGTGGCCAATCCATTGCTTATAAAGGGGAAATTATCCAAAATATTATATTCAAGGAAGTGAAATGCAATTTGGCCAAGCAAAAAAAACAAACAAACTGAAAAAGGTGGTGGTGTAGGATATTTTTCAGACTGTATACCTGTAGTTAGCAATGTTCCGCAGGGATTGATGCTCAGTCTGCTGTTGTCATTTATATAAAATTATTTGGATACGAGTGCAAGAAGCATGGTTGCTAAATTGGCAGATGACGCCAAAATTGATAGTCTCCTGGACAGTGAGCAAGGTTACCTCGGATTACCAAGGGATTTTGATCAATTGGGCCAATGAGCCAAGAAGTGGCAGATGGAGTTTAATTTAGATACAAACAAGGTGTTCCATTTTGCTAAGAAGAGCTAGGGCAGGAATTATATTTCGCAATTTTTGAGAAGATTTGTAGCCTAGGTTGATGGTAAGCATGTAAGTTGGCTCGCTGAACTTGAAGGTTTGTTTTTAGACATTTTGTCACCATGACAAGGTAACAACATCAGTGAATGTCTCCAGTGAAGTACTGGTGGTATGTCCCACTTCTCTATTTATAGGTCTTGGTTTCTTAAGGTGGATGATGTCATTTCTTATTTTTCAAGGGAAGATAGTTAGGGTCCAAATTGGTGTGTTTATTGATGGAGTTCTGGTTAGAATGCTATGCCTCTAAGAATTCTCATGCGTGTCTTTGTTTTGCCTGTCCTTGGATATGTTGTCCCAGTTAAAGGGATATCTTTCTTTGTATGTGTAGAAACTAGTGATAGCAGGTAGTATCTTTCGGTGGCCAATTGATGTTCATGTATGCTGGTGGCAAGTTTCCTGCTCGTTTGTCAGATTTATTTTTACAGTTTTTGCATGGTATTGTGTAAATGATAGTTTTGCTGGTGGTATCTATTGGATCCTTTAGGTTCATTTGTTGCTGTTTAAGTGTGTTGGTAGGTCTGTGGGCTACCATGATGCCAAGGAGTCAGAAGAATTAAAGACATTTGTTCTTCGTGTCAATGGATCAGTGTAAATAATGTGATAACATTTGTTCATTTGTGGAATGTGTGGCAGTACTTCCTTCTCACCCTGAGGGCTGGAAGCTGCACATATTTCACAGTTGGATGTTGGATAACTGAATTTCTGGTTTATATTGAAGACTCTTAACAAAACTCATAGTCAATAGGAAAATAACTTGTAATTTAATAAGCTGAGTGGAATATGCACGTAATAGAACAATCCTAATACATTTTCATGTATACCACACTGAGCAGATTTGAAATTATGAAGCCCCCAATCTTGACTGTTCTGCAATGTGAATATCTCATTACCCTTACAAGCTAGGAAAACACAAAGGTTGAACCTGACATAGTAAGAAAGTTGGAAGATGCTCATATGTGTGATGTGTGTGTGTGTGAGAGAGAGAGAGAGAAAACATTCTTCTGTAAATTACGTTCACTGTTTTAAGGGTTCAAGTGGCGCAGAGAGATGGGGAGAGACAGGATGGAAGCTCGTGGAAAGGTTAACTTTTTGTATTCTAATTTGAGCGTACACTTGCTCGTCATGAATTGAATGTTTGTGTTGTTCCCTGGAGCTCGAGATCTGGAAATGTTATGCATTTAATTAGCATTTTGGGAATCCAAGATGATTTCAAAAGAAAAAGGCAGTTTGTAGGACCATGATACTGGGCATGTTAGCTGAGTGAGGTTACCTCATGACATTTTCCTCATAGTTCAGACTTGTCTCTTTATGAGGTACTGTTAAAAGGGAAGCTTATTTAGCTAAAGACAATTGGCCATTTGGCCTGGCTTGATCAGCATTTCCCACTTTGTGCATGTAGCTTAATTAGTCAAGTGTGCTCAGACCTGTCAATGAGTTTCTCTTCCTTGGCAAACTTTTACCATTTTATTGCTGCTTGTCTGATTAAGAACATATGATATTGTCATAGTTTTAATACCAATTTCTGTATAAAGACAGCTTGTTTGCAGCAATAAGGGGAGTAGCCTGAGAGAGCTGTTCAGGGTAAGAGCTGACGCCGCTAATCTGCTAATGGTTTTAAAACCTTAGCTCAAGCCTGGCTTGTAGGTATCATGTTATAATGTAACATGGATGCCATTGGAAAATAAAAGTAATAATTTAAACTAAACTGTCAGTAAGAGTTGCATATTCCAGCCTACCACAGAGTACAATCTCCGGGATGAACCAAGAGAGTCCATTAGGGATTCCCTGAGCCGTCTTGAATAGGTACTTTAACAGAGACAAACTGACTGGAATAATTTAAAGTAGTAGCCAGGTTGGGAGATTAGGTCCTTAGTGAGGGTATGAAGTTGGTGTGGGAGCTATGATTCTACAAGTCTTTGTAAATTTAGCTTGAGAAAATTATCACTCACCCAGGATTGCTTGGTGGATAAATTAACCAGTCACTGTTAAGGTTGCATGTTCAGTTGGGTGATATATCCAGCAACACTGTGGCAGGAGAGAAATAATACATATATAAGTTTTAAATAAACAGTTTAGTGGAAAATACTGTTGTTGTAGTGACAGACCAAAATGGTCGTTCCAAGAAAAATGTAGTCACAGATTTAACCTGTAGACCGTTTCACCATTCTATTCTTCCTGTGCTTATTACTCTGTCTGTATGAGAAATGGAAGAAAATGCATTAATGAGGCTGTGTGCTTTTAATCGCTCAGCAAAGCTCTGCATCTCCCTTGAGGGAAGGAACATGGAAGTTCATCAAAATTCCTCATTATTTAAGCAGGGTTGGATGTAGGTGGTGATGGGTGAATTCTAATCTGTGGTACAAAATTAGCTGCCTAATGATCTACTAATTAGCAACCGTGGCCTGGCAGCATTGTAGAAAATTGATTTGCAAGTGTAAATGAGAATCATGAATATAGATATCTGTTTATATGGCTGCCACTCTCCTTGAGCAGCAGAAAGGAATAAGAAGTGTATAGAAACTTAGCAGTTCTTTATCAAAATGTTTTAATCTTATGTATAATACACAAAAATTAACTACAGTAATAGCACATCAACTACACACAACTTTTAGCCATCACAATTTGTGCTCTGAGTTCAGCAGAGAACCTCTTTGTTTAATCCATAAATTTCTTATTCTGCTTCCTGGAATCTGTCAATTTCTTTTGGCCTTTGTTGATGTCATACTGTTAGCTATTTTCTCTTCCATACGATGTATGGCATAGAAGAAAGCAGCATTTGCTGACAATGATCATTCTCAGGATTAGGGTAACAATGTATGGTTTTTTTTTTCCCCCCACTGTTTGTTGGATCAATATCCACAAAGTGAAATCAACTCAAATTTTGTGTGGTTTTTCTTAGCTAAATGAGAGCAGTGACTAGTGTAGGTGACCTGCGTCATGTTTTCACTGAGAAGTCAAGTGTACATTGTGCAAAACCAGGCTTTTTATTTTGGATGCAGGAGCTGAGTTTTATTTGACAGAACAATATGCTTAGAAATTTGCCAATTCTTTTTGCACCTCAGGATATTAACAAAAAAAATGCATTTATCAAGTACCCTTTTATATCCTCTATTTTACAGCTTCTGCAACAGGTTTGGAGAGGATTTTGTCTTAAAATAGGCTGTCAATTTTTTGGGGTAAGTTGAAGATCAATTCAGTTTATTTCAGTTGTGGATTTGCCATAAAGCTCTCCTGTACTTCTGGGTAGTGCATGGTATCAGCAATGTCCACTGAACAGGCACAAGCTTTAGTTTAATGCAAGAAAGTATTTTGACCTTCAGTACTGCACAACCTAGATTACAAGTTTCAGTCTGAGTGTTCATTTTCAGCATTTTGACTGGGTTAATAAAGCTGTCAGTAATGTAAGCTGTTATTCAGCAATTAAGCCATGATTTAATGTTTTTGTAAGCATTTTCTTCCAGCTTGTATGGTTCTGAGGCCTCAGTGGCAGTTTGAAAACACTCATGGGTTACCATCACTTGCAAACTGAACTGTGTCATTTTGGTTTTTCTAAGTTGACAGTGGTGGAGAGGGCGGGCGGGAAGGAGTGAATGGGTAGACCGAGATGGAGCCTAGAGAGTGAGAGAACGTCAGTAAGGAAACTAAGTGTGGATGATGCCCAGGAGAAAGGAAAGCTAATAATGGGGACCATCAATAAGTAAAATTGAGTTTGCTGCGTGAAAGTAACTGATGTTACGATATGCTCATAGGGTGTAGTGGGGGTGGCATAGGCATGGAAGAACATGTTTAAGTTGTTAAATTATTGAGCTTGACAATTAGTCCTGAAAGCTGCGGGATTCCCAAGTGGAAAATGACATGCTGATCTGTTGAGGTTGTTGGAAGTTGAATGGAAATGAGTGAAATGGAGAAAGATGATGTACAGATATTCTGTCTTGACTGCAGCTGGATTGGCAGAGTGGTTTCTGGCTGGTGAGGGAAATGTTCAATGCTGTAAAACTAAGAGGTGGTTTTAGAAGGTCAAAGTGAAATCACTCCAGGCTCCCAGGTGATACCTACTCTTCGAAAGATTGAAGAGCTAGTCTGGTGGAATCCAAATGATAAACCTGCCTACAATCATCAGCTTTGCTGGTTGGCCCACCAGACTTTATCAGGGAAAATGGAATGGTTTGCTGAAGATCATAATTTATAGTGAAATATGAAGGTGATTAGGATGGCTAGGAATGAGCTGGCAGATTCAGGATCAGAAATCTACATCTCATTCTCTGGCAGCTTGTCCAGCCTTGTTGCAATGAATAATTAAACACCCATTTGACACCAAATCTCTAGTATTATTTATGTCCAGTATCTAACGCAGCGGTGTTCAGCGATCCTCGAAGTTGTACAGAGTTCAGAAAGAATGAAGCCATTTCCAGATAGCATTCCAGATGAACCAGGATTCTAATGCTGTAGGAGGAGTTTAATACCCTCACTGTAGTTGCCTATGGCTAATCATGACAAATTTAGGCTCTGAGGGGGTTTTCGTTTCAATTGACAGACAATTGAAGGAAATTTGAACTGATGGAACATTTCATGTAACTCAAATCATGGCCTTCACAGCCAGACAAAAAACTGCCTCTGAGTCTCAGTAAGATGAGACTGGAATGCAAAGAGGAAGACTCTGATACGGCAACTGTGATGAAGATCATCTGATGAGAGCTTTCTGATTTTTATGTGAACTAGAAAGGAAAAGCCTGATTGACCTAAGATGAAGCTTTTTAAATAATTACAATTACATTTTAGTATTAAATTTATTAGGTGTTGGGGAATGTACTTTCTGAAGGCAGTTAGCCTCAGATGCAGAGACTAGTTTCAAAAATACCCTTGAAGAAACTTCTTTCTCCATTAGCAAGGTTAGAACAACAATAAGGTATAAACAAAATAACCTTGTCGGAGTTCCAAGAGGCAAGGGGACAACAACCATTTTGAAACAGGGTCACTCTGATCTCGAATAAACAACTGCCACTTCACCAGTCAGTTCAGAGGGAAACTGCTCCTAAGATTAACTGTGTATAACTTAATACGGAACTACTAGAGTTGATGTTGATGTTAATAATATATCAATTGGTAGAAATGAACATCCTCCTTGATCTTCTGTACTAAGATCAGCAAGGGGAATGAATTGCTTGACTGAGTTTGAAAGGTCAAAAGCAAGACTTCAAGAAAGTAAAAAGCAAGTAGATAATGCTGTTGGCAAATATCGAGGAAGGGACATATTAAATAGTGTCGGAATGTGCTCAATAATCATAAGGGGCCAAAGAGGGTTGATAGGATCCTGGCCAATGTCACTAGATGATGGAAGGACCTCAGGTGGGCCATGAAGATATCTATCATTGATCGTGCATTCATAGGATTGGATGTGTAGGTCAGAGGGCATGTGAGAAGTGCTGGTGTCAGTGTTTCATTTACCTATTGTAATGAGGTATGTATAAAAATCCTCTATTGGGTAAAGTTGTGGGTTACTGACCTTTGTTCTGAGCTGTAATTAAGTGGGCAAATGGGCCCTATTTGAAAGCCAGTTTCAGAGCTGTCTCTGGTCTCTGTGGTGAAGGAGCTCCGAATTAAGATCAGTTTTGTGCTGCTGAACGTGGGGACTCATGCTCTTGTTTTTTAAATATCCCTTTTCCTGTTAAATGCACCCACTAGTGTGAAAAGCAAAGCTCAAAAGAGTAACTATTAACACTGCCCAAACATAGGAAATCATGCTACCCAGGTAGCTGAATGGTATGTTATTGATAACATTGTCATCGATTTGAGGGGAGGCTGAGAAGTTGAGTAGTAGGTCAAAGTATTGGACAGAATATTAAAAAGAGTAAATAATGATTAAAAATTTAAAATTGTCAAATTAGAGTGCGAGAGGAAGCTAGACAAAAATAGAAAAATAAATTTCTGGTTACAAAAGTGTTAACTGAGAATTGATCTTTTAGAATATTAATAATGGAAAATGAAATTGGAAGATGATTTACCAGTTACTTTGCATTAGTCTTTATAGTAGGTGATATCAGTAACCTCCATTAGGTTGGAAGGTAACTGACTCCTTTACTCAAAAAGGGAGACAGAAAGGCAAACTGCAAGCCAGTTAACTTAATATTTGTCATAGGGAAAATGTTATAGCAGGGCCCTTTTGATAAATTCAATGTCGTCAGCAGAAGTCAAAGTTGATTTATGAAAGGAAAATCAGGTTTAACCAATTTATCAGACTTCACTGAGATGGTAACATGTGCTGTGCATCAAAGGGAACCAGTGCATGTGTCGTGCTTGGATTTCTTGAACAGTTGTTACTGCGAAAGTTAATGTAGAAGATAACAATAATGGCATGTGGAACATATTTACATGTGCAGGACATTGACTTGCTAAGTATGAGCATAGTGTCACCATAAGTGGATCTGCTGGTGCTAAAATGGACTGACTGGTGTGCCCCAGGGATCAGTGCTCAGGTCTTATTATACAATTGTCAATGATGGAATGAATGGTGCAGTTGCTAAATTTGCTGAGGTCACAAAGTAAGGTAGAAAGGCAGGTGGTTAAGAGGACATATGGAGGCTATAAAGAGGTATCTGTGTATATTTAGATTGAGTGGTCAAAGATTTGGCAAATGGAGAATAATGTGGGGAAAAATAATGTGAAATTCTGTTTCAGCAGCAAGAATAAAGAAGCAATTGACCTCAGTGGTCAGAGGTTGAAGAGCTAAGAAGTGCAGAGTAATCGGAGTGCCCTAATGTGTGAATTTCCAAAGTTTAGTATGCAGGTATAGCAAATAATGAAGAAAGTTGATTGTGTATTTTGTGAAAAGAGTTTTATGCCCAAGTAGGGAAGTTATGCCTCAGTGATACGGACATTTGTGCAACCACATCAAACTGTTATATACAATAGGACGTAAATGGGTTGGAGCAGTTCAGATAAGATTTGCTTGATTCATGCTTGAAATGGGTGGGTTGCCTTATAAATTGGACAGGAATATTGTTGAGAGCAGATTGGTCGTGATCTTATTGAATAGTGGAGTAGGCTGAAGGAGCTGAATGGCTTAGTCCTGCTCATGTGCTTGCTTGGCAATGATATACTCGCTTTCCATATAGCATCTTTTAACCAAATGAAGTATCACAAGTTTGATCACCGCTGTATGAAGCAAAGTATGCACCGAAGCTACACGTGTGGGTATTCAATCAGAATTCCAAAAGCTTGTTCAATTAATTCAATCTGAAGGAGTGCCTAAAGGAAAATTGTGGGACAGAGTTGTCGAAAGTAATTGCAAATATTAGGCCATGCAACTGAGTCATGGTCATGAGTAAAATCAGCAATGATTAAAGGACCAGAATTAGATGAGTATGGATCTCTTGGAGGGTTGTGAGGATGGTGGGGATTACAGAGACTGAATAGCAAAGCAAAAGATCAGAATTTTAAAATGAAGATGCTGCTCCATTCATAGTTATTATGGGTTTATGATCTACAAACAGATCTTGTAAGTTAAGGCAAGGCCAGGAGAGTTTTGGATGACCTCCACTTCATGTTTTAAAAATTTGTTCCTGGATGTGGCATCGTTGGCTCGGCCAGCATTTCTTGCCCCTCCCCAACTGCCCAGAGGGCAGTTAAGAGTCAGCCACATGTGAGCCAGACCAGGCAAGGATGGCAGACTTCCTTTCCTGAGGGAGTTGAGTGAACCAGATGGGTCTTTGCTGACAATTGAATGGATTCATGGTCATTATTTAGACTCTTAATTCCAGAGTTTTCTTTTATTGAATTAAAATTCCTCTGTCTGCCATGGTGAGATTTGAACTGTGGTCCCCAGAACCTTACCTGCATCTCTGGATTAGCAGTCCAGTGATAACACTGCTTATGTTGGGAGACAAGACATGAAGGCAAAAGATATCAAAAATGGGCATTAGGATTTCAGAACAGCTGGGGCTGAGACCAAGCCAAGTTGGGCAATGTTATTGCAAATAGCAATAGTGGTTTTAATGATGATGCAATTATGTAGCCAAAACCGTTCTGAACCGACTGTTAAGTTCAGACCCTAATATTGTTCAACCTTCATTATCACTGGGTCAAGATCCTGGAAATCCCTCCCTTGTAATTTTTGCATCTAAAGCAAATAGTTGGCAGCGGTTCAAGAAGGCAGCCCTTCTCCATCTTATCTTGGACAAGGGAGGATGGTAAAAAAGCAGCAACTCACACATTGCACAACTGAATTTTCAACAAATCAGAAGTAGAAGACCAAGATGGTTAATTTTATTGCTTTTATTTGATCTCTTATGGGTCAGGTGTAGCTTACCCTTTTGTTTGTTTGCTTCCCATGACCTAGTATTTCAGATTAATTTGACAGCTGAAATAAAGTTGATTGTTCAACCGAATTTACTCTTGATAAAGAATAATTTGCTCTAAATTAATTGTTGTAAACTTTGGACTAATACACAAAGATGCTCAGAATTTGATGCAAAGATTTTACATGTTCCACTCAGTTTTATTTTGAATTTCAAATGTTTGCCTGAAGAAATGGTGAGCACCTGGCTTGGAATCATTTGCCCAGTGTGTACTAATTAAACGAGAACTGAAAAACAGTTGGCTTGGCTTATTGCAGTAATAGTCGTCATTTTCTTGTGCTCAGCTGCGAACTAAAATGCTGCTATGCTGAGCATATAGCAGCAATAACATCATTATAAGAGGACCTTCTAGCCATTAGAAGACTGCTGGTGTCTGTTATCATTCACAGCTTAGTGATGATGAATAATAAAATGCCAAGGGCTAATAATTGCAATGTGTGGGAGAAATGAACTTTCACTATGATGCAGTTGTGACTTTACACTTAAGCTTAGAATAGGCTGCAACATTTTGCTAAAATTACCAAAGAACTTAAAAGTGGATTGTACAATTCGATAATTTTAAATTAGGTTTGCAAATAGGTTGAGAATTATTTTTAACTTGTTCCTGTATTTAGAATATATAGCGGTTCAAACTTAAACAGCATCCTTAAGACATTTGAGGTCAGTAAGGAGAGATAGTATAAAGTCAAATGTTGCCTGCAGTGGTCAGAGCACTGCATGTGTTAGTGCTTAGTCACCATGTATATTGAAGTCCAGATCTGGGGATATTATGGAGAGAATTCTAATGTTGTGGCCAAGCAATCCAAGGCACAATTACCAATGGCAGGACCAAGATGAGGGATCATGTGGAGAAGGGATTCTTCCTGGTTGCCAGTGTTTGTTTTGCAGGGTCAGCACTAGGGGTACAGTTTAATACAAAGTTGAAAAGCTTAAATTTGTGGGAACAGCAACAATGTAACTAGTTTGCAGTAAGATAGAGGAAAGGAAAGAGTAAGTTAATTTCCAGGTTGCACGGAGATAATCAGAAGATTTGAGGCTGACAGCAGCAACTTTATGGATGAGATTTTAGTTGTAATTGCCCTGATTTCAGTTCGATTTCTGAATTAGAGAAGTCCATTTTATGCTGGAGACTATACTGGATTGCAAGTTCCAATAAACTTAGCCTGAAGTAGAATAGTGAAAGAAGTGAACAGCAAGCAAGAGGGGAGTGTAGAAATGAGTGGAGGGGGATGACCATTTGTAGAAAGGAAAGGAGACCGCATGTTTAGGAAATCCATGACTCCTTGGAACCGTCTAGTCTCTAGGGCATTTTAAAAGCCTGTTTTGTGAGCAACATGGGTGCGTGACTCAGGAGGAGGGAATCACAGATCCATGTTGCCCAATGCTGTGTCGGAAAAAAAATGGTAGGATGGGAGGCCGATTAGAAAGATTACAGTGGTTTTCTTAATTCCATGATCGACAGTCCAATTTGCAGATGAGATCTTGTATGGTCCCGTGTGGACTCTTGGTGTAAGACTTCAAGAGCTAATGGAACATTTGGATAAATTTCTGGAAGAGGATGGTGAACAAGTAATGGTTGTGGTTGATGTGGGAATCAATGTGATAGGTAGGGGTAGTTTGGAGGACTTGAAGGATCGGTTTCAGGAGTTAGGTGGTAAGTTGAAGCGCAGGCCCTCCAGAGTAGTAATCTCAGTATTGCAACCTGTGCCATGGCTTACCCATTTACGCAAAGGCAAATCAAGTCATGGTTTGAGGGAGATTTTTGGGATGTTGACCTCCCTTATGTTGAGAAGAGACTTAAGAGTGAGCTATGCATTATCAGGAAGGAGTGATCACAACCAGAGTTGACATATAGTTCAGGGAATTTGGGCAAGAGGTGCTTTAGCTTGCTTTGTTTCTTGGCTCATAGTAAGTTTTTTTTAAACATGATAAATTGAAGACCAAGTTAATTGTCCGAGCACAAAAGAGTGACATCTCACATGAGCCACTAGTTCATTCATTGAAGATAGCTACTGATTTACTATCTATTATAGGAAGCTTTCAGATTAAAGATAAAAAAGGAAATATTTACAGGCTACAAATTAAAAGACCAGTAAGAAATGTTTAAAAATCGAATTATGAAACAAGTAATTAAAAGAGAGAGGCAGGGCAAGTCGATGTACTGTAAATGCATGATGTGAGAGCTGGCAGACCCCCATTATGATTTGTAGTGATCATATCTGTAGCAAGTATGTTGCCGGGGTTTCAGTTATAGGGAGAGACTCAATAGATAGGCGCTATTTTTCCTGGATCGTTGGAGCCAGAGACTTTATACAGGTTTATAAAATCTTGAGGGGCATTGATGGGATGAATAGGAAAGATCTTTTTCCCAAGGTAGAGGGCATAGGTTTAAGGTGAGAGGGGAATAATTTTAAAAGGGACCTAAGGAGCAATGTTTTCATGCAGAGTTTGGTGCACAGATGGAATGCATTGCCAGAGAAAGTGATGGAGGCTGATACAGTTACAGCATTTATAATGCATCTGGATGGGTGTATGAATCAGGATGGGACCATTCGCCACAGCAGATTCGCCACTGACGATTAGCCACTGCCCTTTGACCACCAAGGACGCTTAGCTACCACCCACTGGCCACTGAAGGCTATTCGCCACCGCAAGGAAGTCGTATATTTTGAATATTGGTGGTACATAAAATTGTCGTTATATTGGTTAAGGTAGTGTTTGCGTTGTTTCAGTAACAACTTATTTTCGTGACAGGAGAGTTTTCTTTAAACGTTTTGAATCTGCCTCCACCACCAATTCCAAATTCCACACCCTATTCATCAAGCAAAACTATTGTTCCTTTAGATTACCTTAGAATGCCCTCTTGATTTTTTTCATTTTACTCTGAGTAATTTATGATAGTGGATCTATCAGATCGACCGAGATCTGTGTACTCTGTTTCTACTATACTGAGATGTACTTTATTGTTGTGTTTCTGTTTGGAGAAACTCAGAATGCTTATACACCAAGAACCAGGATGACAACACCTGAGCATCCTTGAGTTTGAGCAGCAGCTTGCTTGACTGAGGATGTTTAAATAAGTTGTTCTGGAAATGCAAGTTATCACTTGTTCAGTAAATCTGTTCAAACTTTATGTAAATTAAACTTGGTCTACTTTACTGCTTGCAATATGGATTGGTTATTGTTTCAAGAAACTGCGAGAATATGACTGGACCTTTTTACTTAATTGCAAAAGATCCCACACAACTCCGTCACTGCTACTTAGTACTCAGTTACATTTTGAGCAATTTACTTTGAGTTTCACCTGTGACAGTTTGGTATCGATAGCAATAAAAAGGAACACCTAAATATGTAGCTATTACTTTATATAGTGCTAATACTCTGCGTTTGTAAAACTATCAGGCACTTGTTTTGACACTTGGAAAGATGGTTTACCTTTCTGTGCAAAGATTAGCTTTGTGAGAACTTTTGATTTCAAACTGCTTAATTCTGTTACAGTACAGTCTGGTTAGTAAGCTGCAAGGGCACTTTTTCCAAATTGCCTGAGTACAATAGGTAAGTTTGGAGCTGTCAAGAAATATCAGTGCTACACTATTGTCCTCAATTTCTCACTCCTATACGTTTGAAGCTTCAAAAGTAGTTGCTGCACTTTTTTTATGACTTTGAAACAATTCAACATTTTTAGTTCTTAAATACTTGTTGGTTGCTCCAAATTGACCCTAAATTTTGTTGCAATGGTGAAACTGCAAACAAAGCTGTCATTTTTATAGTGACTTAGTACAACTTTAAGAGAAAGTTGTTGTTTGTTGTAATCAGCGCTGAAAATGTGTTGCTGGAAAAGCGCAGCAGGTCAGGCAGCATCCAAGGATCAGGAGAATTGACATTTTGGGCATGAGCCCTTCTTCAGGAATGAGGAAAGTGTGTCCAACAGGATAAGATAAAAGGTAGGGAGGAGGGACTTGGGGGAGGGGCGTTGGAAATGCGATAGGTGGAAGGAGGTTAAGGTGAGGGTGATAGGCCGGAGTGGGGGTGGGGCGGAGACGTCAGGAAGAAGATTGCAGGTTCGGGAGGTGGTGCTGAGTTCGAGGGTTGGGACTGAGACAAGGTGGAGGGAGGAGAAATGAGGAAACTGGAGAAATCTGAGTTCATCCCTTGTGGTTGGAGGGTTCCTAGGCAGAAGATGAGGCGCTCTTCCTCCAGTCGTCGTGTTGCTATGGTCTGGCGATGGAGGAGTCCAAGGATCTGCATGTCCTTGGTGGAGTGGGAGGGGGAGTTGAAGTGTTGAGCCACGGGGTGGTTGGGTTGGTTGGTCCGGGTGTCCCAGAGGTGTTCTCTGAAGCGTTCCGCAAGTAGGTGGCCTGTCTCCCCAATGTAGAGGAGGCCACATCAGGTGCAGCGGATGCAGTAAATGATGTGTGTGGAGATGCAGGTGAATTTGTGGCGGATATGGAAGTGTCCCTTGGGGCCTTGGAGGGAAGTAAGGGGGGAGGTGTGGGCGCAAGTTTTGCATTTCTTGCGGTTACATAGGAAGGTGCCGGGAGTGGAGGTTGGGTTGGTGGGGGGTGTGGACCTGACTAGGGAGTCACTGAGGGAGTGGTCTCTTCAGAACGCTGATGGAGGCGAGGGAAATATATCCCTGGTGGTGGGGTCTGTTTGGAGGTGGCAGAAATGACGATGGATGATACGATGTATCTGGAGGTTGGTGGAGTGGTAGGTGAGGACCAGTGGGGTTCTGTCCTGGTGGCGATTGGGGGAGGTGGGTCACAAGGGCGGAGGAGCGGGAAGTGGAGGAGATGCAGTGGAGAGCATCGTCGATCATGTCTGGGGGAAAATTGCGGTCTTTGAAAAAGGTGGCCATCTGGGTTGTACGATATTGGAACTGGTCCTCTTGGGAGCAGATGCGGTGGAGACGAAGGAATTGGGAATATGGGATGGCGTTTTTACAGGGGGCATGGTGGGAGGACGTGTAGTCCAGGTAGCTGTGGGAGTTAGTTGGTTTATAGTAAATGTCCGTGTTGATTCGGTTGTCCGAGATAGAGATGGAGAGGTCTTGGAAGGGGAGGGAGGAGTCTGAGACGGTCCAGGTGAATTTGAGGTCGGGGTGGAAGGTGTTGGTGAAGTGGATGAACTGTTCAACCTCCTCGTGGGAGCACGAGGCAGCGCCGATGTAGTGGAGGAAAAGATGGGGGGTGGTGCCAGTATAGCTGCGGAAGATGGACTGTTCCACATATCCTACGAAGAGGCAGACATAGCTGGGGCCCATGCGGGTGCGCATGGCTACTCCTTTGTTTTGGAGGAAGTGGGAGGGTTGGAAAGAGAAGTTGTTCAGGGTGAGGACCAGTTCAGTCAGTCGAAGTTACGGCGGGAAAGGAAGAAGTGGAGGGCTTTGAGTCCTTTGTGATGGGGGATGGAGGTGTACAGGGACTGGATATCCATGGTGAAGATAAGGCATTGGGGACCGGGGAAGCGAAAATCATGGAGGAGGTGGAGGGCATGGGTGGTGCATGGAGGAGGCTGGAGGAAGAGTGCCTCATCTTCCGCGTAGGAGACGGCTGGAAGAAGAGTGCCTCATCTTCCGCGTAGGAGACGGCTGGAAGAAGAGCGCCTCATCTTCCGCCTAGGAGACAGCTGGAGGAAGAGTGCCTCATCTTCTGCCTAGGTACCCTCAGTCCCAACCCTCGAACTCAGCACCACCTCCCCAACCTGCAATCTTCTTCCTGACCTCTCTGCTCCCACCCCCACTCCGGCCTATCACCCTCACCTTAACCTCCTTCCACCTATCACATTTCCAACGCCCCTCCCCCAAGTCCCTCCTCCCTACCTTATATCTTAACCTGCTTGGCACACTTTCCTCATTCCTGAAGAAGGACTCATGCCCGAAACGTCGATTCTCCTGCTCCTTGGATGCTGCCTGACCTTCTCCGCTTTTCCAGCAACACATTTTCAGCTCTTCACTTTCTCCTCGTTTGTTGTAATCAACCCATCATCTGATGTAAATGGTGTTACTGTTCTGACTTCATGTTTTTCAGGTTTTGATTGATTTTTGCAAGGTAATAACGCACTAATATATTCCCATTCAATAATTAAGAAAAGTGAGGACAAACAAGATAATGCCACAGAAGCTGCAAACTGATGAATTGTTTTGGTGTTAAATCCTAGTCTTATGAATATAAGACGTACATAACGTGACACTGACTTCTGCTCGGCTTCTGTTGAATGCTCCTCAACAGGGTGCGTAATATGCGTTTAGTCTAGATCTTGATTTTGCTTCAGTGAGAAAATATGAATGACCCATGATTCCCTGACTATAGTATGTTTCAGCTGGTTAATGCTATATTTAGACTGTCCAACCAGATGGTAATATATGGAGGTTTGTTTAAGATGAGCTTTCCCAAATGCTTGACTTTTTAAGGTTGGAAGTAGTTAAAAAAAAATCTGGTGCACTTCAAGCTTGATTGTTTGTTTAATGTAGTTTGAGGTTTCATTTGTTTTCCTCCTCAAGGCAATCTTATTCCACATGCAGCATATTAATTAATAATTCGTAAGCATCTTTCAGGACACTGGCTAAAGCTTAAAAGGAGGAAATTGTAAGGCAATGAAGCTTGCGTTTATTTGAATATAAAATATCACTGGACAACATACATTTTCTTTCATCTGAATCAATTTATCAGCTGCAACTAATATGGGAAGGGGTTTCAGAAGCATTCTGAAAAGGTTTCCCCCAACTTTGAGGTCATATGAAAATTGTACCGTCCAGAGAAGAATTTTTAAACTTGAGGCAGAAAACACCAGTGAAATGATTATGTTCACGTTGTGCAATCTATATTGGAAATTTGCAGAGTGCTCAATGATATGTTGTTATTTTGCATCCTTTGGTGTTTACTTGGGTTTTTATTTTTGATTTTGAGCATGTATTGTGGGACATGAGCAGAATCAAAGTGATGGGACTCCACAGAACTCCCCTGTGTCATAGAGTACACCACTGAAACAGACCTTTTGGTCCAACTCATTCAGGCTGACCAGCTATCCTATCCGAAGGTAAACTAGTCCCTTTCGCCAGCACTTGGCCTATATCCCTCTAAACCCTTCCAATTCATATGCCCATCCAGATGTCTTTTAAATGTTGCATTTATACCAGCCTCCACCACTTCCTCTGGCAGTTCATTCCGTACTCTCACCACCCTCTGTGTGGAAAAAGTTACCTCTGAGGTCCCTTTTACATCTTCCCCTCTCATCCTAAACCTGTGCCCTCTAGTTCTGGATTCCCCCACCGCAGGGAAAAAAACTTTGTCTCTTTTCCCTATCCCTATTTTTGTCAAACTCAGAAGATGGATGTTCCCCAATCCATAACAATGCTATTACTTGAGTGATTCACATGGAAACCAGTATTTTGGCCAATCAGGCACTTAAAATGCTGCAGCATACAAGGCAACAACGAAATGTGCCAAGTGTCTTTCTGTGCTGTGATAGCTATGACTCTACCATTCTGACTTTTCCCAGTTTGCAAATTAGTGAACCAAAAAGCCTTATCCACATCGTCTTGAAGCGATCGGCTAAACAGGTATTTCACTAAATGTTGCTATTGCTTTATTATCAAAACCAAATTTCAACAAAGATACATGAACACGTCAACATAAACTGATTGCTCATACGCAAATATAAATATTTATCCTGCTAACCCTAAGCCTGCAGGTAAACCTTTTTTTTTCAAAAGGGGAAAAAACAAATTTCTCTATCAAGATTCATTCCAAAAAGTTCAACTGTTTTGCCCTTTAGTTACTGAAGGCCAAAAAAGTAGGTTGTAGCCTGTTCTGAAGTCTGTCATTATAATCTGGCATGTGTGGTTAAGTCTCAAATCATATATGGTTATCTCTGGAGTCTTGGCAGACACAGCTTACTCAGGATATACAATACTGAGATGTTCCTTCAATCACTCTTCCAGAAGAATAAACAGGTTTCATCCTGAACTCAACAGGAAAAGGAGTGAGTTGAAGACGGAGGCTTGCATTGTTGGTAAGATTGAAATGGGGAAGTTGTAGAGGGGCTGGAATTGAGATAGGGATGGTGCCAGGAAGAGAGATTTTTAAAACTATGTTAAGACATGGTTCTTGATAAGTAAAACTTTAAAGGTTACGAGGAGAAATAGAAGATTTCACAAACATGACTGACTGGGCCAAGTAACCTAATTCTGCTCCTACATCTTATGATCTATCAACAAAGAAACACTAAGCTAATCAGGAACTCTGAAATCCTCAAATCACTGAAGTAATGAATTATTACAAATGAGTATTGTATCTCGAGCTGAAGGCTATGTATGTCAGGGAGCCATTTCGGGGGAAAATGTAGTGCATGCTGTTATAGTGTGAAACTTGAAAGGGTTCAGAAAAGATTTACAAGGATGTTGCCAGGGTTGGAGGATTTGAGCTATAAAGAGAGGCTGAACAGGCTGGGACTGTTTTCCCTGGAGCGTTGGAGGCTGAGGGGTGACCTTATAGAGATTTACAAAGTTATAAGGGGCATGGATAGGGTAAATAGGCGAAGTCTTTTCCTTGGGGTGGGGGAGTCCAGAACTAGAGGGCATAGGTTTAGGGTGAGAGAGGAAAGATATGAAAGAGACTGAAGGGGAAACATTTTCACGCAGAGGGTGGTACGTGTATGGAATGAGCTGCCAGAGGAAGTGGTAGAGGCTGGTACAATTGCAAC